>NC_139344.1:53706091-54373591 GCF_055883805.1 Amblyomma maculatum
GAGGTTGGACAGTGGGCCTTTAATGATTGCTGGAGATCTTAACTTACCTGAATTCCCTTGGCCCAACCTGTCATCGAACTCACCTCATGAAAGCGTTGTCTCGGACATTATGTTGGCTTGTGATCTCACACAAGCTGTTAATATTCCAACTAGAGCACAGGGCACAACATCCGCAGTATTAGATCTGATTTTCCACAGCCGATCACTGAGTGATGTTAGTGTTGAAGTAGCAGATGGCATCTCCGATCACAAGTTTGTACTGTTTACATGCAATATGCCTATAGCCAATTGCCCACTAGTTTGGTGCAGGAAGATCGTTAGGGATTTTACCAGGGCCAACTGTGAATCTGTTCTTCATTACCTTGAAATCGCCCTAGATAATTTTTCTGAGGGCGATGTGAATGACCTATGGAACAAATTTAAGTACCATTGCCACTTTTGCATAGATAACTTCATCCCAAGTAAAACTGTTTGCCGAAAAACTCCGTGGATTACCTGCAAAATAATTCATTAAATTCGCAAAGTCAAACGGCTTAAAAAACGCAAGACTAGTAATTGTGCTCTTCAACACCTAAGACGTGCATTGGCAGAAAAACTTTGTGTCTGTAAACATTATTTTTATTCCAATACATTAGCCGCATTTATCAAAAGTAACCCTGCCAAATTTTGGCGCCACCTTAATCATGAAGGGCGTAGAACCGTCGATCATGTCAAGGTCGGCGAAAACGTTGTTCGCGACAGGTCACAAATATCCAAGGAGTTCAATAATTTCTTTCAGTCAGTTTTTTCGAATCCTTGTCGCCACCCTAGTTCTTAAATTAACACGACCAGCGTTAGCCCGGAATTCATAACATATGAAGGAATGTTTTCAATGCTTCTCAATTTGAAGCCGAAATCGTCTTGTGGCTCTGATGGCATCCCAAACGTATTCCTGCGACATTACGCTAAATCACTAGCACACTTTCTTGTTATTATATTTCGTTTATCACTTTCTACTGGCGATGTTCCATCTGACTGGAGGCTTGCCCGTGTTGTGCCTGTTTTCAAGAAAGGCAACCGCGATCAGCTAACAAACTACATATCTCTCACCAGCACTACATGCAAACTTATGGAGCATAATTTCGAACTGCATATCTGACATCCGAGATAAGAACAACGTTCTCTCCCCCTTTCAGCATGGTTTTCGCAAAGGGCTGTCGACAACTACTCAACTGGTTTCCACAATACATTTCTTTTCTTCGGTACTCGATAATGCCGGCCAAATTGATTTCTCGATGTTAGCAAAGCATTCGACATCGTTACACATTTCGGTCTGTTATATAAACTTGACGAGCTTGGTATGCCTCAAACTGTGACTTATTGGATTACATCATATCTAGACATGCGCCAGCAATTTGTTGATTTTGAAGGTCAATATTCAGACTGCCTTTCCGTAACCTCCGGTGTTCCGCAATGAAGCGGGTTAGGTCCTCTTCTTTTTTTTTTTTTTTAATTCATGTGAATGACTTGACTGCCTCTATCGATGAAAGTGTGAATATTCGTTGATTTGCGGACGACTGCCTGCTCTTCAATACTTGGGAACTCCATTGCTGGCCTCGGACGTTGGCAGCAGGAGGCCACCCAGGTTCTGCAAGAACTTAAGATTGCGCATGATAAAATCACAGATTGAGCACCAATGATTGGTACTGCACGATGTGGTGGGGCAGCAGCAAATTACCATATCTCCACCGGCGCGGAGGGGCAAGGCAAAGTAAACCATGGATGGCACCAAACTGTGGAACTGTAGTGGGTACGCACGCAAGAATTCCAACCTCCAGATCCACATCCAGAACACCACTGTAAAACTAGTCTAATCGCATTACAGCAACCCTCCAGAGTGGCTACGCTTTCATGATATGTTACTGTTACGAAATGCGAACTAGTTGCAAATACCCAGCAATGACTGTCCTGGTGAAAAGGGACATCAGCTATGTGCAGCTTGAAATTGAGGGCGTAAACCTAGATTATATCCTTGCTGAAATCCTTCCCACCGAGAAGGGACAGAGGAGCACCTACGTCCTGAACGTCTACAGCTCTCTCAATTATTACGCCCAGAAAACAAGTAAACTCCTTGACAAAATTGTGAGGAAGACCATAAAGAATCAGCTTATCATTGTTGGAGACTTCGACGCCCATCGCCTTGAATGGGGTTACCCGAAAACTAATGGTAAAGGCACAGCAATACTAGGAAAGATTCAGCAGCTGGGCCCCATGCTACTGAATGATACTACCAAACCCACGAGAACCGGCAACAGTATATTGAGGGACACTACTCCTGATCTGTCACTAGCACGAAACGAGATCAATCCCATATGGCTCAACACCAGGGAAGACTTTAACAACGACCACTACACTCTCGTCATTACAATATAAACAAACTCCCGTAATGAGAAGGCATGGTCGCCTGTAAGCACACCGACTGGGATAAATTCAGGAAAGGTAGGGAGGGTAATGCGCCGTGCAGTATCTCGGACTTGGAGAAGTGGGCCCAGGATATATGCGCAGACGTCCTTAAGCACACCAGTAACATAGAAACGGATGGGGAGCAATCATAGACTCCAGGCTAGCGAACTTTTGCGAAGCCAGACACGCCCTCATAAAGAAATGGGAAAAGCATGGAATTAATCGGAAGCTCAAGCTACGCATTGTACTGCTTAAGAAGGAAATTGAAGATCACGCATTAACCTTACATGCCAGAACTGGTATCAGGTATGCGACGAACTTAACGGGAAGCTTGGAAACAAGAACACGTGGAACCTTCTGCGCCACCTCCTTGACCCAGCCAAGTCCAAGACAGTCAACAGAAACGCTATATACCAGACATCCATCTATATCCCGGAAGCGGGGAACAATTGATATCGTCGCTACAAGATAAATATGTAAACTCTCACAAAGATGGAGATTTGTACTCGAACTAGACGGGACGCAGCAACCCAACTCTTCACGAGCCTTTCACGGACAAAGAAATCTGGGCCACACTGTCTCAACTCAAGACAAAATGAGCGCCTGGACAAGGTAAATTCAATAATAAGATGATGCGGAACCTAGATCTAAAGTCGGCCACAGCGCTCACGGATTACTTAAATAAGTGCTGGGAGAGTGGTAGCACCCCAATCCTGGAAGCGCGCCAAGATTATTTTTATTCCAAAACCTAACAAGATGATAAACGTCGATAACCTAAGGCCAATCTCGCTTACCTTAGTAAGCTAATGAAGTATGCTGTGCTTTATAGACTGCAAGACTATGCAGAAGAATACTCGCTTCTACCACACACCATGGCGGGCTTCAGAAGGGGACTTGCTACACAGAATGTAATGGTTCAACTGTCACATGACATGGTTAACAGATCTAAAAAGGTAAATACGCAGGCCATCCTGGCTATCGACCGAAAGAAAGCATTTGACAATGTCTCCCATTATACTATACTAGAACACCTAAACGAAATTAACCCTGGGCGAAAGACTTACAACTACGTCAAGGCCTTTCTCAGTGAGCGCTCGGTGGAACTGCACGTGGACCATTTGAAATCCGAGTCGATAGAGCTGGGAAACAGAGGCACCACTCAAGGGGCTGATCTCTCTCCGTTCCTCTTTAATCTGGCATTAATCAAGATCCCGGGTACACTCGTCCAAATACCAGGAGTAGCACAGCCTCTACGCGGACGATATTACAGTGTGGGCAACAAAGGACTCTCATGGTGAAATCGAGGCCGCTCTTCAAGCAACTGCAGACGTTATCGACGAAGAGGCCAGGAGAGTGGGCCTCGAATTCTCCCCTGAAAAATCGGAGCTTATAGTGCTTTATAAAGGCAAATTAAATGCGCCCTTGACGACAGTCTTTATACAGGGCGTGGAAGTGACAGAGGTCCAAGAGATGAAGATCCTGGAGCTCAGGCTGCAAACAAACTCTGGAAACGAGCCAACAAATAACAAGCTGAAATGGGCGGTTCACCAAACAGTCCGACTAATTCAAAGAATTACAAATAGAAAACAATCGAGTCATGAAAGAATACACCTCTCCAAACTCATATACAAAGAATTACAAATAGAAAACGAGTCATGAAAGAACACGACCTCTTCAAACTCATGGACGCCTTCATAATAAGCAGGATTACATACTCCCTCCTGTACTTAAAACTCCGAAGAAACAAAGTTGAGAGAGTCGACGTCATCATTAGAATGGCTTACAAAACAGGAATGGGTCTGGCTCACTCGACTCCCAACGAAGAGCTTCTCAAACTCGGGGTCCACTATACATACCAGGAACTCAAAGAAGCACAACGAACTGCCCAAATAAGGCGCCTGTCTAGCACGCCCCCCCGGTAGGACAATACTTGAGAGACTAGATATTGAGGGCGAACTTCTACAAGACTTCCCTCAAACTATTCCACATGATATCCGAAAGAGGATCATCATCCAACTTCTTCCTCAAAACATGAACACTCACGCACATCAAGGCCGAATATTAGAGCCGGCACAATACCCTGAGCCGGCTACAGGATGTCATCTACGTCGACACCGCAGAAGGCGCGGAAGACCCTAATAATTATATTCGATATGTGGAGTCACACATCCCAACATTAACTCAGCGAGACTCGTTATGGCGGAGACGGTTTCCACATCCAGACCCCTAGCGGCGGAGGAGGCCACCATCGCCGCGGCCATCGCCTTTACTAATGCACGGCCGGTCTCGAGGGAGAGCGCGCGCTATTTCTTACGGCCTTCTCAATTGCCGCGGGAGCAATGGGAACTTTTCTCCTTGAGTTACGCTCTCCACCGCCGCAAGGGGCGCGACCTGCTCACTGTCCGCTCCGCATCTGCTTCAGCGGCGGCGGGTGGCTTTTGCCTGGTTTCGCGCTATCGCTCGCTTGTTTCGTGGTGAGTGCAGCCCGGAAATAAAAGAACACGGAAGGTAGATACTGCAGCAGCATGTCGTCAGCGCACTACACGCATGAGCTGAGTCTTTATGTAAAAACACTGTCGCTCAGCAAACGTTCGACAAACATATATAACATGCATTGCTGCATGGTAGCTACTTTTTTCCATTTTAATCCGATTTTTTCCCAAGCCTGCAGAAGAATAGCAAAAAAAAAAAAAAAAAAAAACTGAGAGCAGTGATCACATCGAAGCTTCTTCAAGGCTAACATTGCAGCAACTCGTCTGAAACAGCAAAACCGTCTTTCAGCGCTAGATGCGAAACCATCCGTATATAGCACCGAATATGCAAATAATTTTATAAAAATGTAAGGGAAATTACATAATGCTTGCATGATATAAAGTATTAGTATAACAGTCAAAGTAAAGACTGTAAGGTTGAGTTTTCAATGTTATTATAATTTATATTGTTACGACGGGGGTAAGACGTCGGAGCGCTGAACAACAAGACGATAGGGCACGGAGCTCAGCTGGTCAACGGCAGCGCGTCCGGCACGAGAGACTTTTTCCAACGTCTTTGTCCTTCACTTGTGTTGTAAGCTTCATCTTCTTCTGTACTGTTACAATATATTAGCAAATGTGTTGTATTTAAACATTATTTTATTTCGCAAATAAACGCTGTTTTATGAAATTTTACATGATATTATGCTTATTATGAAAATAATAAAGAAATGGTTTGGTATTCATGACACCACTGGTGCGGGAAGCGGTAAAAAGAGGCTGATAAATGACACAGCTGGTGATACTCGATTGCAGTGGCTGACAAAAGAGTTCACTTGCTATATCGAAAGCATCCAAGGAACTTCTAAAGCGTTAAATAAGGAAACTTTCACCGAAGAAACATTTCAAGAAATGCTGTTCATCACGAGTCTAGTGTACAAGTGGTAGAATACCTCCTGGGGAAAGGTGTCGGCTCCGTCCTCACCAGGAAACTCAATAGTGGCCCCATTGAGGCTCTCTTAGGGAAAGTAAGGCTAATGTGCGGAGAGAACGACATGCTAGATGCGAGGGCCGTAACAGCGACACTTCACCACGTTGTCAAGATGGACGTTTCATCTTGGAGCAAAATCAAGGCAGTTTTCGTCGATGCCGAAGAAATCCTTTCTGCTCGGCTACAATCAGTAACCGAGGAAATGAAGGAATTGTGGTGGCATCTCCCGTCATCCTATTACTGTCACATATTCCGGTTTAGCTTACGTCGATGAATACATTGATAAGTTATTCGGTGACCTCGGGTGTGACGCTGCGCTATCTTTCTTGAAACTGGCGAAAGAAGCAGCCACATGTACACTCTTCTACGAGTACAAGAATTCTAGTTGACTGCATTATCCGAAACCAGAGTTTATTGCTCTATTAGACAAGGTTTTCTTAAAAAAAAAAAAAAAACGTGCATCTACCACACACAAATGCTCTCGAAGTACTTAAAATCCTGATTCAAGCAGCACAATTGAGAACTCGACATTGCTGAGTTGCCCTGAAGGAATTATCAGCCTATAAGGTCCGCTTTTTTGATATCTGAAAAATTTATCAGAATCCTTCTTGTCAATTATGCCAAGAAAGTGACAGACAGGAATTACAGGCCAGCTTCCTATATGAAGAAACCGGCCAAGAAGATATTGAGACTGAATTTTCTAGCCGCAGGTCACGTTTTGATGAATTAATGATAACGTAGTACAATGTCTAACTTTGAAGGACAATTTTTTTATTGTTTGCAGCTTTTTTCAATTAGGTATAGCTGTTCATGCCCATTTCCGCGATTAAAAGTTGTTTATCTATGTATTGAACCGACTACGTCTGTTATACACGTACGTGCGTAAGTCGAGAGACTACATATACATATTCTGTCTTTCGAACGACTGATTTGCTTTGAACGAAGCTAGAACAGCTCAGTCCACTAGACAACTGCAATTTTAGCTATATGCGTAAATTTTGTTCCTTAGTCTGAATCTGAAACGCGCCATGAATTTTCGCCGGTGCCTCTTTTGCTCTAAACGAAAACCGAAGCGGTTGACAAAATCTCCAGCCAACAGTTTGCCATGAACTCACGTCAGGTCGCGCTGCACCTGCTTACAGCTTTCGAAGGAACACTGCATGTCCTGATAAATTTATTTCTGCACAAAATGTAGGAGCAGAAAATGTTGAAGTAAGTGTACCAGCTTCATTCGACCGTGCTCGGCTGCACTGACGAAGGCGCGCGCGCGCACGCGCGAGCGGTGTTGACTTTAATTTATTCCTCGTAAACGAAAAACCTTAGACGCTGATTACGGCGTCTATGTATAAACCATAATGGGTGAAATGTCAGGACCTGCCGGTTGCAACTGACGCGGGCGGAGCAAAGAGAGCGCGCGCGTTTCCCTTGCGCGTGAACGGCGGTAGCAGAGGCGCAGCAGTGGGGCGGTGGCGACCCCATCGAGGCGTGGCCGGCGGTGGAAACAGACCTTATTGGTGAGGCCGTAAGAGAAGAGAAGCGCACTCTCCCTCGAGACCGGCCGTGACTAAGCCAACAACCATACTAAGCGACTCCAAAATGGCGATCAGTAACTTTGCTAGAAGTAGAGTCTCCAATCCGGCCTCACAAATACTGAGTGAAATGAGAGAATATCCTCTCTTGAGAGAGATCGAATATGGATCCCAGCTCATGCGGGGAATCCGCGAAATGAGGCTGCCCACTAATAAGCTCGAGAAGTAGCCGGCCGAGCGGTGGCGCAAAACCAGGAACCGAAACCCTTTGGTGAGCCTGTCGTATCATACCACGAACTTACCGCACATTACAAATCAATAGGAACACTCTCACCACCCCATAAAGCACTGACCAGAAAACGAATCATATGGAGACAGCTACAAACGGGGACCCTCCCCAACCCAAACTACATATCAAAATTAATAAATAAGGATATGAATACCTTCTGCCGCTTTTGCGGGGAGAAAGGCAATTCTTCGAGCATATGATCTGGGCGTGCAAAGCCCATAAATCTCCCTCGGAACTCTTGCCTGATTCCTCTAAAGAAGCTTGGCACAAGCTAAGGTCCAGCAATGACCCTATAATTCATTTAAAGGCTGTCGAATGGGCCGGCGTCGCCAAGTCTCCACGGCATGCTAGCTGACTTTCCTTGTTCCTCCCACTTATTGTGAATACAGTTTTATCAGCCTCCTGCCTTTATAGACAGTTTGCTGCCTCACTAAAACTAGAAACTGCTTCACCGTATGGCTCGAGAAATGAGGCGGTTTTTACCTGTACTTCTTTTTTTATGTAGCTGAAAGACGACGCTGCACGGATAGTTTCTTCCTTAATGTTCCTGGGCCATTGATCTTCAAAATGTAAACTATACATTTTCTTTGTTAATAATGCGTCTGTATATATCGTGTCTTTGATGTCTTATTTTTATCAACTTGCCACAAAAATGGCAATTTTCAAATTTTTTGTGTGTTCCCTAATGAATTTTTTGCGTTGTAGCGTATGATTTTGGGAAAAAGCGTTCGGTTATGCGCAGTTTTGCATGCTGGAACATGTGGTGCAGTATTATTTGTGCACCTAGCATAAAAATCTCATCCGAGACCTATGAAAAACGGCTATTTTCTCGTGTTAACGAAAGAGTCAATCCTCCACTGTGCCGTCCCCAATCTTCGATGTCTCTTTAGGGCATTGATCTTTAAAATCAAACCATAATTTTTGAGACTGTTAGCCCAGTCTTTAAAGGTATGGGCGACTCAGTTCATGGTTCCGGTCTGCAGCTCTACTTGTGGATCCTCCCTTGTGATGTACTTTGCTTCTCGCGCAATCACTAATTGCCCAACTCGTGCCTGTATTTTCTTGCACATACTCACCAGCATAGAGACGTAAGCTATAACGGAAGAGCAACTCGTGCCTCTATTTTCTTGCACATACTCGCCAGCATAGAGTCGTAAGCTATAATGGAAGAGCAACTCGTGCCTCTATTTTCTTGCACATACTCGCCAGCATAGAGTCGTAAGCTATAACGGCAGAGCAACTCGTGACTCTATTTTCTTGCACATACTCACCAGCATAGAGTCGTAAGCTATAATGGAAGAGCAACTCGTGCCTCTATTTTCTTGCACATACTCGCCAGCATAGAGTCGTAAGCTATAACGGAAGAGCAACTCGTGCCTCTATTTTCTTGCACATACTCACCCTGCAGCATTACGTCGTAAGCTATAACGGAAGAGCAACTCGTGCCTCTATTTTCTTGCACATACTCACCAGCATACAGTCGTAAGCTATATAATCATAAAGCACCCGGCATTAAAGCCCCGCTTCAACAAAGTCATATGAATGTACCTGCGTGGTGCAGGTGTGAGAAGTCTTGCAAAGCATTCGTAGTCTCATTTTGTTCATGTAGTCATTTTTTAACTGTTATGAGATTTTTTTACCCGTATTCGTAAATATGCTGTAGCTTGCTCCTCAAATTTCACGCAATCCGAATCCAGCATGACGTCTGTGATCATGCCACGAACAACAGTTGTGAGATTGCCTTTTCGATTACTAAGCGAAGGGTAATCTGATAACAGGCATTGGCAAATGGTGGTACCGCCTTGTAGAGGCTCAGCTGCTGAGCACAGATTGCTGGCTGACATGTAATATTAAATAGGAGCAAACCAACTAAAGGTGTTTAACACTTTGGCAAACTCTGTGTCAACCTCTGAATGCCAAACTGTCGAGCAGAACGATGTGAAATCGATGGCTTCAGTAGAGTTAAACCTACATAATTTTACGCGATAGCGGATACACCTTATTTTACGAAAAAGGCTGCTGTTACTGTGGCCTGGCATTGCGTCAACAGTTGCCAGACGTGACAAGCACGCTGTCGCGTCAACCCTTCAGCAATGTCTAAGCATCTCACGAGCATCTTTGCTCCCATACGCAGAGGACATTCGCCTCAGCTTTTAAAATGTTCAGGCGAATATGAAAGTTGAGCCATTAGATGAAACCGGCCAAAAGCACAGAACAATATGTACACAATCAAATTTTTTATTTATATTGTTACGATGCAAGATGGCACCTAAAGAAAGGCACAGGCACGAGCGCCAAGTCCCGACCAACCGGTCTTCGTCATCTTTGTCATCTCTGCACACTTCACCTTCCATGTGCAAGCGCGGCACATTCTTTTCTTCCCCACACCGGGGAGGGGGAATGTGTCTGACACACACACACACACACACACACACACACACACACACACACACACACACACACACACACACACACACACACACACACACACACACACACACACACACACACACACACACACACACACACACACACACACACACACACACACACACACACACACACACACACACACACACACACACACACACACACACACACACACACACACACACACACACACACACACACACACACACACACACACACACACACACACACACACACACACACACACACACACACACACACACACACACACACACACACACACACACACACACACACACACACACACACACACACACACACACACACACACACACACACACACACACACACACACACACACACACACACACACACACACACACACACACACACACACACACACACACACACACACACACACACACACACACACACACACACACACACACACACACACACACACACACACACACACACACACACACACACACACACACACACACACACACACACACACACACACACACACACACACACACACACACACACACACACACACACACACACACACACACACACACACACACACACACACACACACACACACACACACACACACACACACACACACACACACACACACACGCACACGCACACACACACACACACACGCACACGCACACGCACACACGCACACGCACGCACACACACACACACACACACACACACGCACGCACACGCACACACACAGTCACAGAGGGAATGGATGATAACACACAAGGCTACACTAACACACCAATCGGAAATTCCAGTTAAAATCGCGGGCCAAGTCCGGAGAGGCCGCTTGATGCTCAAAATGTCTAAGTGATACTGTCCCACGGCAACGGCAGCTTACACCAGTGCACGGTGGCTACGCGGGCGTACTCCGGCTCCAACTTTAATCAATGCTCACACCATAGCATGTATACTCCGTTTCATACATCAAGTGCAACACTACCAAAGCTACAGCTCTTGTTTGCGATAAAAAATAGTGCCTGCTCTTGACGACAGAAAATAATAGTTGCTTTGTCTGCAAGCTTAATACATTTTACATTGGCCATCAACTTCATAAAAAGCACCTTTTTTAGGGAAAAAAAGTCGGATTCGGCTAATTTGTATGTTTTTTTATGTCGTTTTTGTTCGTGCCGCGTTTTGCTGCCCCGCAACCTTGCCAGCTGTGCCACCAGATGGCGCTGGCTGTGCCCTCCGCGCTGCGCATCTCTTTTTGAGAAAATGGTTCATTGGTGCGCATTTTTTTCTATAAGATCCGCTCTGTGAAGATGTCTAAGCATGCGAAGCATGTTATTGCAAACATGTATGTCCGGAATAGAGCCCGTTTCGGCAGGAACCACTCGCCTACAGAACGAGCGCGTAGTGATACGCCTCCTGTTTTTTTTCTTGCGGACTACTTGCGTAGCTTTCGCTGCGTTGCACCTGATGTATGAAACGGAGTATAGAAGTTGAGGAGCATGTAGCGCATGTTGTTGAACACCTGGTCGAAATTTGTCTGATTCAGCTTGAAGATGACACCCATGGCCTCAATGTCCACTTCTTTTGCGTGGGCGCCGTGTCCGGCTCGACCTTTGTGCTTCTTGGGCTTGTCCTCGTCCTCCTCTTCATCCTGCTTGCGCAATCAGGAGTCCTCATCCTCGGTCTCCACTGTCACGGACAGGTCTCCCTAGTCACCCTCACCACTATTGCCCTCTGCGGCCCTGGTCTCGTCCTTATTCTCTCCCTCGACGCCATTAGTTTTCGCGGGCTCTTGTAACTCAGGCGCCAGTTTGGACTTGTCCACACCCGGAGTCGGTTCTTTCATCCTGGTGCATCCCACAAGGACCCACAAGAACGAAAACCAAAACTGCTATTCCAGCCTTCAACTTGAGCACTTTGATTTTTTGGGCGCTTCGCTCTCCAGGCACACATCTGTAAAGCTGAGTGTTGATCTCGGTGAGCTGCTGCAGACACTCCACATCTGCAGTGGAGAAACCGTCTTCCTGTGCGAGGTGGTCGCCCATACCATGCTGTAGCTGTTGGTTCTTGAGCCATTCCCGCAGCTCCCTCTCAAAGCACACCAGCCACCTCGAGTGGGCCAGACCATCGACCACCTTGTCTGCAGGTAACAAACGCTCCGGCAGCTCTCGCTCCTTCCGCTCACACTCGGCCAACAACCAGGCTCATGATTTCCTTTCCGTGCCTGGTCTTCAGCGTCTTCAGTTCCATTCTTAACTCCTTGGCTTGGGCTTTTCGTTCGTGTGCCCGCATGGCCTCTTCCTTAACCTTGTTCTCCGACTCCATCTGCCGGTCGGCCTGTTGGAGGTCTGCGTCGAGCTTCTTTCGAAGCGTCAGGGATGCCGACCGCTGCTTCCGTTACTCATCCCGCTCCGCCTCCAGATCCCGCACCTGCTTGGCGAGGGCCCGTCGCTTGTCCGCGGCCTGCTCGTCGGGCGCCTGCAGGTCGCGCTCATGCCTGGCCTTGAGTGTCTGCAGGGTGACGTCCAGCCACAGCTTGACGTCTTCAGACAGCTGCAGCTCGTCCTCCAGCTCCCCAAGGCGCGTCTTCTGCGCAGCCAGCTGGTTCTTCAGGGAGCGCTTGGCCTTCTCCAATTCATGCACATTACGGTCTGTGGTGCCTTGTGAGTTGACCAGGTCGTGTAGCTTCAGCTACAACTGCTTCCGGGACCGCTCAAGCTCCTCGAGGGTGTCGTTGCGCTCCTCGAGCTCCCGCGCCAGGACCAAGATGCGGGCATCCTTCTCGCACCACTCCTGCTCGGCCGTGTCCCGCTCGGTGGCTAGCCACTCCGACAAGGTCTTCTCCTCCGCAAGCAGCTGGTCAAACTTGCGCTGCTTCTTCTCCAGCTCCAAAACCTTGGCCGTCTGGTTCTCAAGCTCTGTTGTGACGTCCTAGACCTCGGCCTGGAACTCGCGCTTGTACTTGTCCAGCTTGTCATTGAGGGCCTGCAGTTCCTCGATCTGCCGCTACTGGGCCTTCATGTCTTTCTGGAGCCGCTTGCGAGACTCCTACGCCTGCGCGGCCACCTCACCCTCCTCGTCCGCCTTCTTGAGCTCGCCCATTTGCTGCACGAGGGTGGCAATCTGCTTCTAGACGCTGCGCTTGGCCTCCCCCTCCTCCTATACGTGCTTCTGGAGGGCCGTGCGCTCGCTCTCCAGCTGGCGAAGACGCGAGTTTAGTGCTAGCTTCTGCTTGACCGCTTCGTGCAGCAGTTCCTGGACCTCGGCGTTCCGTGTCTTAAAGGCCTGTGCACTCTCGAGAGCCTGAGAGACACGTGACGCGAGCTCCTCAAGTGCCCCGTTGGCCTGGTCGAGATCACTCAGAGGCTGGCAGCGCACGGCAGCATCGCTACGCGCCCGCTCCAGGTCGGCCAGCTTCCTCCGTAAGTAGGCCTTCCGATCGGAGCCCTGCTTGCGTCACCTGCCGGTCGCTTGGATGGCGAGGCTCAAAGCGGCGGGGATCGAATCAGGGCGCCCGAGACGTATCTGGCGCCGGACCTCGGGAGCCCCGATGGCGTCAAGAAAGGCCCCAGGGCCGATCAAGGCCAAGGCGACTGCAGCCGAAAGCGACTGCAACGCCAGCTGCTGGATATCTGCGGCGAGGTTCTGGAGGATTTCCGCTTGACTTTGCTGGTGAGCACACAGGAGCTGGTATTGTTGCCTGGGTAGCGCAGATCTACCGACAGCCTCGTATGGCGCTCGAAGCTAGGCGAGAGTGAGCGCCATCCAACCACTGCCACCAAACTTTTACGAGGTAGGGATGACACTCAGGAGACAGACGCATACGGGGTAGGATCACACAGACATAGTCACAGAGACAGACACAGTCACACACCACCGGCTCCATCGTTCCCTTCTTTCCCTTCCATTCCCAATTTCTTTCTATCCACGCGCTTGCCCCGCGCGCTAGCATAGCGCTTCCTTCTCTTCCGCGCCAATACAATATATACCATGCGAGATGGTGGCGTGGCGCAGTCCATCAATCACCATGTGACACGCCGTATCCGCTGTCAGTTCTCGCCACCTCCAGGCTCTCACGGCCATGGTTTTCCTTTCGTAATTCACCACGTCCCATAATTTCTCTGTTGTCTTACTTTCACTCTCCTCCACTTCTCCTTTGAACGTGAAAAAGAATTTTTTCCACTTCGCGTCCTCTCGCATAGGCTTCGCACACCGCCGCAAAAACATCGGACGCATTTTGTGATAACAGGCATTCTAATGCCAACGCATTGAAACACGGGAGACACAAGGCGGAACAAAACAGTCGTTTAAGAGTCATCACCATCATCATAATCAGCCTGACTATACCCACTGCAGGGCGAAGGCCTCTCCCATATTTCTCCAATTAACCCGGTTCTGTGCT
Source organism: Amblyomma maculatum (assembly GCF_055883805.1). Taxonomy (NCBI): domain Eukaryota; kingdom Metazoa; phylum Arthropoda; class Arachnida; order Ixodida; family Ixodidae; genus Amblyomma; species Amblyomma maculatum. Next base: position 53,720,655 of record NC_139344.1, read on the forward strand.
AGCTGCATCCACTTGACCCCTACGAACTTCTTAACCTCATCCGCCCACCTAACTTTCTGCCGCCCCCTGCTACGCTTTCTTTCCCTTGGAATCCAGTTTTTGTTACTCTTAGCGACCATCGGTTATCCTCTCTTAGCACTACATGTCCTGCCCATGTCCATTTCTTCTTCTTAATTTCCGCTAGAATGTCGGTAACTTGAGTTATTTCTCTGACCCACTCTGCACGCTTCCTATCTCTTAATGTTACCCCTACCATTTTTCGCTCCATAGCCCTCTGGGTTGTCCTCAACTTAAGTAGAACTCTCTTGGTTAGCCTCCACGTTTCATCCCCATAGGTAAGTACAGGTAAGATGCAACTGTTGTATGCTTTCCTCTTGAGCGATACCGGTAAGCTGCTAGTCATAATCTGAGAGTGCTTACCAAATGCCCTCCATCCCAATCTTATTCTTCTTGTTATTTCCTTTTCATGGTCCGGATTTGCGGTTACAACCTGTCCTAAGTAGACATATTCGCCAACTACTTCCAGTACTTCGCTATCTAATGTAAACTGCTGTTCCTTCCCGAGGCTGTTGAACATTACCTTAGTCTTCTGCATATTGATTTTCAAGCCTACCTTTCTACTTTTCCTGTCTAGGTCGTCAATCATTATTTGCAGTTCATCCATCGAGTTGCTTAGCAAGGCAATGCTTAGCAAGGCAATGTCAGAATATAGACATAATTTTTGGGTTTGTGCTTTATCCTTTGTAGTGATGCCTAAGACGTTACTATACACAGATCACCCTGTCATATTCGCCTACGACTCCTGAATAATTTATAATTGAATGTATTTTCTCTACTGTTTCGGTTTCAAATGCCGAACGATGGCTGTTGACGTCAAAGCCAAGTCTAACTCAAGTTAGAGATGAAAAAACAGCGGTACAATAATTCTTGCGTCGTTTGAATTCGCTACAATGATAAAGTCAGCCTGCCTCGAGAACAGGAATTACAAGTTTAGTGAAGAGCCAGCGATTTAATCGCTCTTTTTTTTTTTTTATGCCGCGCGTCAAGACTTGATTGTAACGTCACAGCCATCTCTCGGCTGCTGAAACCGAAACGGATGAAAAAAAGAAAATTCAATCATAAATTATTTACCAGCAGTAGACGAAAGCTGACTGAGGATGATATACAGGAATGTCTTACGCATCATTTGCAAGAAGAAAAATGCCGCCAAATTTTCTTGCCCATACTCCTTTAAATGGGAGATTTTCACCCGTGGTCAGTTGTTAAGGGTCATGTGAAAATTTTCCGCGCTGTTTCTACAGCCATGAACTCGCGTAATGTGGCACGAGTCAAGGTAAGTTACCGATTTTTTCACCAACACGAGTCTATAAACACGTGGGGCATAACACTCCGCTTGCTACTACAATAGCGCGACTTTATATAAGCTGTGAGATGGCTTCACGGGAGCCTCGCGGCGTTTGTAGGTCGAACTTAAACATCGAGACAGCAAAAGAGTTTAAAGGAAAAAAGCACTGAGCAAATAAAAAAAAAGCCTTCAAACAGTACGCCCACTGTCAAATGACCTTAGGAATATCTTTCCTATTTGTGGTCGCCAACCTACACGCGTAAGGAGATTGTGTCATCGGCACGCGTACGTGCGGTTATAAGGGTCAAAGAGTGGGTCCCTCGCCCGAGGAGCATTTTTGCCGCTTGTGGTGCTGTCAATTTCATACGAGCGACAAGCATCGATAACGGCAAAGACGAGAAGATAAAATGGGAAAAAAAGAAAAAGAAGGAGGAGAACAAAACATCAAACAATGACGCGTTGGGTTAGTGCGCGAGACGGGCGAAACGCGGGAGACCGGAACCACTCGAAAGAAACAGCATACAAATCAAGCTTGCGAGTTCCTGGGTCCCATGGATTAACGAAAGGAGGCCGCCGCACCGCGTTGCGTCAATTTGCTTTTGACAGTCGCTATTTTCAGACCAGGGGAGGCGCCACAGACGTCAACAGTGCTGGGGTGGCCGAGAGTGGCTGCAGGCCGATGCTCCGCTCTGTCGCGGAGGTTCGCAGAGGTGCTTGTTGATATTCGGTACATCCGGAAGTGACGCATATGGAAGCCAGGTCGAGCAGCCTGTACAGAATGCGCGGCAATTGTAGCAGCAAAAATTACGTAAAAAACAAAAATGCAGAGCTCTGCAACAAAACAAACGCACTAATCAAAACGCAGTTGCAACAAGGGTATGGGAAGTGAGCCTGTGCTCTGGGAAACTAGAGTGGTGGTCACAAGTTAGGCGCTCGCTCGCTAGCAATTGATAAAGACTGTTTTCCTCGGGTTTTATGGCAGTTCTGTGTTATACTATTGCCACTTTACATGCAAACGGAAAATGACAATGAGCCAACGATTGCTGCTTAGGGGGCACGAGATGCTGTTTTATATATAACGGCTGTACGCGAGCGACTTGCGCCAACCCAAACTTTGCGCTTCAAAATCTCCGATTATTTATATAAACATCAGGGTATATGCTGCTAACGTGGCAAATGCTTTCCAAGATATTCCTTTTTTTTTTCTAACAGATATGTTTTTTAACCAATAAATTGTAAAAATTCAAAATTTTACGCGTGGCTATGAAATATTTTTACGTGGATAGGAGGCATCTTATAAAATTGTCCAGCTCACGCAATTATCTTCTGGCTCAAAACACTCGTGTGTGTGTTTTCTTGTCCTCTGTCCATGTGTAACATGCGCTGTTGAAATACATAATGGATAACTTTTCAAAACGGAGTGTTCCGATTAACCTCCGTGCAAGAAAGAACGTGCCAAGGAAGCACCGCCGACGCCACGGATATTAAGTCGCGGCCGCTGTATTATAATTTCATGGTCCCAAAACATACGATATCTACTGTTCCCACAGAGAAGGCAGATACGGTGGTGGAACGCTGATTGCGATATCACAAAGCAACCACTCTTGCCTGGTATCACATGTATCCGAATAGGAAATGGTGTGGGTTTGCGTCACGCTGGGTTATACGAGAATCGTGTTGGATGTTTGCTACCGCTACCGCCCCCCCCCCCCCCCCCCCCCTCACCAAATGTCTACAGCTGCGTTCTTTGACAGTTTGCAATGACGCCCTGAATAACATTGTTTGTCGTTTCCCATTGCATCCGGTTGTCTTAGTAGGTGACTTTAATCTCCCTAATATTACATGGTCTGGCCCTATTCCTGTTGTAAAACCAGCTTCATCACGTTGACAGCAATTTTTAGATCTGTGCGCGTGCTTTCATTTAACTCAACTTGTCACTTCAGGGACCAAACAGCAGATTCAGCTAACACGCTAGATTTGATCCTGACGACCCATCCAGAACTTGTATCTCCCATTATATCTCTTCCAGGCTTAAGCGATCATTCCGTGCTGCACTTGGAGCTAACAGTTCCATCCCCACGGGCCGTTTCGCGCCAGAAAGTCATTCGTGACTACAGTAAAGCAGACTTAAAAAACTAGGCAGGTGTTTAAACACATATCTGGAAGGCTTCGAACTACGTATCGTACAGGACAACTGCGAATTATTAAAAACAAAAGTGTTGGAACTCACCGAGGCACATGTGCCTGTTCGATGCATCTAACTATACTAATACTCCATGGTTTAACCGCACACTTAAACGTCTGTGGAATAAAAAGAAACGCCTTTTTATTTCCGCAAAGGCAAGTAACCGAAGTGACCGCTGGGAAGCCTATTTTGTAGCTGAAGCCGATTACACGATAGCTGTACATAAGACACCAATATTTACTTTTTTAATACTACCTTGGTAAATATGCTATCAAGTAACCCAAAGAAATTCTGGAGTTTTGTAAACCCTAAAAAAATAATGCGATTTTACTTCAGGACGACTCTGGTGAGCCTCTCGATCCGGCTGAATGTCCTATAGTGTTTAACAACGTATTTCCACCCAGTTTCACCTCGTCTAATATGAATACGACATATACTGTGCCGCGCAATAACCTTTGCAGTATGTTTACTGTTATAATTGATCCTGTGGTATTGAGCAAAAAAAAATGATTCATTAAACATTTCTTCATCGTGTGGCGTCGACAGTATTAACTCAAAGTTCCTGAAACAAACTAATATATATTCATCCCTTTATTTGGCAAATATTTTTCAGCAGTCATTGCAGAATGCAACGCTGCCCTCGGACTGGAAAATTGGGAAGGTGGTTCCCTTACATAAATCAGGTAACAGGCATTCACCTTCGAACTACAGACTCATTTCACTACCAAGCATTCCCTGCAAACTAATGGAACATATTTCTATTCTAACATATTAAACTTTCTGGAATCAAACTCTTTTTTTACTTCCGCCTAGCATGGTCTCTGGTGAACTTACTCTTATGAAACGCAACTCCTTCACATTCTCTGCTTGTAATTCTCGATAAAAATTCACAGGTCGATTGCATATTTCTGGATTTTGAAAAGGCATTTGATAAGGTGAACCACAAACTACTTATGTTTAAGCTTTCCGCTCTAAACCTAATCATAATGTTCTGGCCAGGCTAGAACGTTTTCTTGCTAATCGCTCGCAATATGTAACGCCTAATGAGAACGATTCCCCTTTAACTGAAGTAACATCAGGTGTCCTCGAAGTTTCTGTACCTTCTTTGATATATATCAATGACTTGTCTAATTGCGTTTCTTCTAACGTACACATATACGCGGATGAATGTGTTTTATATCGTGAAATTTTCACCGAAGACGATAAACACTACCTTCAGTCTGATATCAATAACATCTCTCTTTGGTGTAAAAAATTGCAAATGCAACTAAACCCTCGCAAGTGTGCTTTAATTAGAAATTCCTGTTAAGCGGGGATCCAGGCACCGGCAGCGGGCACTGGTAGCGAGCAAGACCGGAGCGGTGGTGGCTTATTGTTGTTGTTGTCGTTCTCCTCTAATTTGATGGCACATTGGTGGCTTATCTTGTAGACAGCTAGTCCGCAAAAGCACTTCCTCTTTCTCGGCGATTTGTCCGCTTAATCGGAACTTCTTCTTCACAATGTGGCCCCCGCAGAAAAGAGGAGCCACCCTGGCGACTCAAGGAGACGAAAGGATAGCGGGATCGTAATAAGGCTTCAAAAGGTCGACGTGAACAATCTCACGACCACGGTGGAGTCCGTGGTACTTGGCAGTAAGCTTGCTGGTCAGATCTGGTGGTGTCGATGGGATCCAGAGCCATACGTGAGCACCGGGAGAGAATTGGTGGACAGAGTGGCTGCTGGCGCTGTGCGCTTTCTTCTGGGCTAGCCCGTCCGAAGTAAGCGAGCGTGCCAGCTTGCGACATTCTTCAGCGTGCCTCGCAGCTGCTGAAACTGATGTATACTCCGAGATATCAGGACGGTAGGGGAGGATGGTGTCGAGTGGAGACGAAGGTTCACGCTCTTACAGCGGAAAAAATGGCGAGAATCCGGTAGTTGCTTGAACGGCGGTGTTGTGGGCATAGATTATAAATGGAAGAATCTTGTCCCAATCGGAGTGATCGGAGGCGATGTACTTGGACATCATGTCATCCAGTGTGCGGTTGAAGCGCTCTGTGAGGCCGTTGGTTTGAGGGTGGTACGCGCTGGCTGTCCGGTGGATGGTCTGACATTCGCATAGGAGCGCTTCGACAACCTCGGATAGGAAAGATTTGCCTCGATCACTTAGAAGTTCACGAGGGGCCCCGTGCCACAGAATGAAATGATGAAGAAGAAAGGGCGCGATATTGGGCCCGGTGGCATCCTGAAGTGCTGCTGCCTCCGCATAGCGAATAAGGTGATTGACGGCCACGGCGATCCAACGATTCCCTGCTGGTGTATATGGCAGAGGTTTATACAAATCGATGCCAACACGATCGAATGGTCGGTATAGGCACGGAAGATGCTGTAGTGGAGCCGGCTGATGGAGAGGAGGAGGCTTGCGACGCTACCAATCGATTCACGTACGCACGTACTTGCTGACGAAGGTATACATACCGCGCCAGTAAAAGCGCTGTCGCAACCGTTCATAAGTGTTAAATACACCCACATGGCCACACTGCGGACCATTATGGTAAGACGCGCAGATATCACTACGGAGGTGGCGAGGTACGAGGAGCTGCCACTTAGGGCCATCTGGCATATAATTGCGTCGATAGAGGAGACGGTCACGAAAGGCGAAATGCTGCGCTTGACGACGAAGGTCGCGAGTAGCCGGTGAAAGGGACGTGTTCGTAAGAAGATCGATTAGTGATGTTAGCCACGGATCCTTGCGCTGTTCTGGTGGCATGTCGTCGATGGACAGGGAAGACAAGGCGGAGCTGGAGGCAGGGCACCACGGAGCGCCAGGCGGCACCGGCGAGCGAGATAAAGCGTCTGCGTCGGTGTGCTTGCGCTCTGTACGATGGATAACTCGGTTATCATACTCTTGCAGTCTAAGCGACCAGCGGACGAGACGGCCGGTGGCGTCTTTTAGTGAAGACAACCAACACAAAGCGTGGTGGTCTGTAACAACATCGAATGGGTGCCCATACAAGTATGGCCCAAATTTTGAAGCACCCAAACAATGGCCAAGCATTTCTTTTCTGTCACCGAGCAGTTGGTCTCGGCCTTGGTCAACGTTCGACTTGCGTACGTCACAAAGTATTCATCAACACCGGGTTTTCGTTGGGAAGAACAGCGGCGGCCGGCGTCGCTGGCATCGGTGTGCACTTCAGTAGAAGCAGCCGGGTCAAAATGGCGCAATACGGGGGGTGAGTTAAGTATCGTGCGCGATTTCGCAAAAGCAGTATCGCAAGCCGGCGACCAGGCAGAAAGATCTTTGTGAGCGCTGAGAAGTCGCGTCAGAAGGGCAATGGTGGTCGCAAAGTTCCGAACGAAACGCCTAAAATAGGAGCATAAGCCTATAAAGCTGCGTAATTGCTTGATAGATGTTGGCTTCGGGAACTCAGCGACAGTGCGAAGTTTAGATGGATCAGGAAGGATTCCATCCTTGGACACTGAATGCCCTAAAATAGTGAGTTGGCGAGAGCAAAACGGCACTTTTTCAGATTGAGCTGGAGACCAGCGTCGAAGGCATTGCAAGACAGTTTCAAGGCGAGTTAGGTAAGTCGCATAGTCGGATGAAAATACGACGATATCATCCAAGCAGCAGAGACATGTGTGCCACTTCAAACTGCGGGAGAATATTGTCAATCATGTTCAAAGGTGGCGGGCGCGTTACGCAGGCCACACGGCATGACGTGGAACTCATAGAGCCCGTCGGGAGTCACAAAAGCTGTCTTTGGGCGATCGTCCTCAGCCATTGGAACTTGCCAGTAGCCAGAACGTAAATCGATCGAAGAGAAAAATTCCGCTCCGTGCAAAGTGTTCAGTGCGTCGTCTATGCGTGGTAACGGATAGACTTCCTTTCGTGTGATCGCATTAAGGCGGCGGTAGTCCACTCAGAATCGAATAGATCCGTCTTTCTTCTTGACTAAAACGACCGGGGATGCCCAAGGGCTACTGGAAGGCTGAATCACGCCCCTACTGATCATCTCGTCGACTTGCTCATCAATAATGCGACGCACTGAGTCTGATACACGATAAGGACGTTGTCGTAATGGGGCGTGCGTACCAGTATAGATGTGGTGGGCAACAGTTGATGTACGACCCAAGGATGGCTGCTGGATGTCAAAGGAAGCTCGGAATCGGTTCAACAAGTCGAGGAGCTTGGCGCATTGATCTGGAGCGAGAGCACTGTCGATGGCTTTGTCGAAGGCAGCCAGAGGCGATGAAGGAGACGAAGCACGAGGTGGGCTAAGGGCTCTGACGCTGTCGGAGATTGTGTCGGCACAGGTGGAGAGAAGCGGCGGGACGGTCACAAAATTTTCTGATCGAGCAGGCTCGGCATGCCCAACGCACTTGCCACGTTGCAGCGTGCGTGGATAGAATGAATCGTTACTAATGGCTAGTTCGGTGCGGCCGCTTCGTACACTAAGGACGGCGCAGGGCAGGCGAAGACAGCGTCGCGAGTCAAAAAGGGAAGTTGGGGTGAAGAGCACTGTACAGTCTTGAAAAGAGGCACAGTTTATAGGCACAATCGCAGCAGATGAAGGCGGGATAGCAGTATCATCCGCAACGTGGCATTTGGCTTTCCCAAGAACGTTAGCGGCGGTCGTTGCGGTGCACAGCGGAGAAAGCTCTACTTCGGCACGAGCGCAATGAATTACGGCGCGATTGCGACACAAGATGTCCCATCCTAAAATAATGTCATGGGAGCCGTCACAGAGAACGATAAAACTGATGACGTAGAAAACGTCCTGAATGGTGACTCGAGCCGTGCAGGTACCGAGCGGTTCGATGTGCTGAGCAGTAGCGATGCGCAAAGAAAGCCCAGAATACGGCAGAACAACGTTTCGTAACAAGCGGCACAGTCTAACGTCAATAACCAACACAGCAGCACCAGTATCTACAAGCACAAGAGTACAAATGGTAAGTTCGATTAAATTGTTCGATGGCGAAGCAGGACTTTCACTGGTCGACGAGAGCGCAGTTCTTGTCTGCGGAATTGCGTCTAGTGGTTTTCTGGCATTGGCGAGGTAGAACAACGACGCATCGGTGACGGCGAGCGACGAAGCGGAGAGATTGAGCGGTGGTCGTGCGAGAAGTGGTCAAACTGGGACGAGCGCTGAGGTGACGCACGGGGTGGGGACGGCGGCTGCGCGTAGCTGACCGGGCTCTGATCGAAAGCGTACGGGGCTGGGAGACGGCGGCACAGGCGTGCAACATGGCCAGGGAGACCACATGCAAAGCAAATGGGCCGGTTGTCAGATGTGCGCCAAGGGCGTAGAAAAGGTGGCGCAGGGCGCTGAGGGAAAAATGCCCGCTAAGGCGAACCGTATGACGGAAAAGGCGTAGGAGGGGGTGGTCTTGCGGCAACCTCAGCATAAGACAGTGGAATGGGTCTGGGCGTCGGTGCAGCTTGGGCATGAATGAGAAGAGCTGTCAGTGGAGCGGCATGAAGTGTTGGTTGTCGAAGAGTGGAAGTGCGTCGGAAGCTTGTTCCTGAATAGCCTGGCGTATGGTCGGAGCCAGGTGTGAGCTGGAATGCGGAACGTTTGCAATTAGTGATAATTGCCGTGCAACTTCTTCCCGTACGAAGTCTTTGATTTCTTGGATAAGTGTGGAGCTGACAGTGCCATCAGACATAGCCGCGATCGTGGCTTTCGAGGGACGATGCGTTGGCGACGGAGGTCGTCGTAGCTTTGACACATCGTGACAACATCACTTACCGTGCGGGGCTTTTTTTGCCATGAGAATGTTGAATACGCCTTCGTGGATGTTCATCATGATGTGGCGAATCTTCTGGGCTTCAGTCATCGATGCATTCACACGGTGCACAAATCTAAAACGTCTTCAATGTAGTTAGTGAAGATTTCTCCTGTCTGCTGCACCGGTTATACTTAGTGGCACGGGCAGTCATATTATTTTATATTATTTTTGGGTAGCCTCACCATAATATATGTCTGCTGCACCCGCTCGGGCAAACGGTGTTCGGCGCGAATTCTTGCGGTACGCAGGGTGACCGAAGACGTCCACAAAGCGAGATTTGAACGAGGCTCAAGTTGGAATGTCAGCCTCGTACGTGATTGGCGAACCACTACTTTGCTACTTGTGTTAGGTAGAAGATAACGTTTAGGCTTCAAGACGTCGTCCCGCTTATTGTGGGTGCTTACACGTTCATACGACGAAAGACAGTCCTCCACGTCCTGATCGTCGGTACCGCTGAACGTATCGGCGGATACCGCTGTCGGAGCACCCCGGAGCATGGAATAGAAGGGGCCGAGGGAGCGGGGCCGGTGGTGTTGGAGCTGGAGTCAGTCATTGAGGTCGGAATTCGGCGGCTGCGGAGCTCCAGGGCGAGGAAATGGAAGAGAAATCCCGCGACCTCCACCAAGTGTTGAGCGGGGATCGAGGCACTGGTAGCGGGCACTTGTAGCGATCAAGACCGGAGCGGCGGTGGCTTAATTTGTAGACAGCTAGTCCGCAAAAGCACTTCGGCGATCTGTCCGCTTAATCTAAACTTCTTTACATTCCAGACAAAATACCCCTACCTCCGTACGCTTTGGATAATATTCCGATTGCATGTGTAACATCATACCGGTACTTGGGTGTACTCATATTTTCGTCACTAACCTGGAACCGCACATCGAACTAAATATTAGCAGCGCTAACTGCATGCTAAGGTATGTCCGTCGCAATTTCAACAAAGCCCCTGTCTCTTTATAATTACTACTTTATAAAACACTTGTTCTTCCTAATTTAGAATCAGTTCAGGCGTTCAGTCGTGTCCAGACATGGGCATCCTCACGAGGGTGAACCCTCATGAGGGCGTCCTCACCCTCACCTCGTGAGGATCTGACTCGGTGAGGTGAGGGCGAGGGAGGATCGGCGCTGAAAAATTCGTGAGGACGAGGGTGAGGGAGGGCAGAGGCGGTGAGGGGAGGGTGAGGGAGGGAAAGATAAAGAGTATGAGGGGCGAGGGCAAATGCTCTACGAAAGGTGTAGTTTCTGCAGTAAGAAAAAACACCCGGCGACCCGAAAGGCATGGGTGACAACACGCTTTCTCCTCCACTGGGCATGTGTTGTATAGAAAACAGATGTAATGGAACGGGACACGGGCGCTGCAGCTATAGAAGAAGCAGGAACGAAAGCCACAAAATTGCCCCGGCGCTCGTGGTAAAGAAAAGTCTAAAAACGACCCTAGGAAGCTGCAGGAAGTCACCGAGTACGATGTCGCTGTTTCCAGCCTCACAGAACACGACAGGACCGGCAAAATACACAGGACCCCCGTTTCTAACTGCTAACGTTTCTTTGCCATTTAGGAAAAAAACATGACCAGAAGAAAAAAAAGCGCGTCTAAAGTAGAGGGGACGCGTAGAGAAAGTTGAACACAAAAGACCGAGGTGGGGTGATCTTATCTGCTGGGACCCTGCCACATGTTCGTTTTTCTCTCGTCCAGATAGCTTGCATGAGTAGCCGACGCATGCGAAATGTTTCTTCACAGTGTTACTTGACTGTTTGGTTAGCAAGGTTTTACATAAAACTTTCATAAGTTGTGTAAATTACAATTCGCAACAAAACCAACGGAAATAATTTGTGCTGATAATAGCTGCAATAAAATAAACCGCAGTTCAATATCTGTTGCAACCTTTGTCATGTGTTTGCAGAAACAAGAAATATTTTCTTATTTATTTTATCATTTTTCTCTGTTGTGAATAAGCAAAATTGTCAAATCGTGCATTAATATGTGCGGCTCGTAATTACAGCGCATTGTTTTTTCTGCAATTTCTATAGCATTAAGTTTTACTTTTTCTATTTTCCTAAGACAGTTTTCTTGAGATGAGTGTTAAAATAGCATCGATTTGAAAGTAATAACTACAGCGTGTGAGCATTGAGCACAATTTCACGCAAGGGTTGTTTCATTTCCAGTATCCAAAGTCTATAGAGTGTTCTCAGTTCGTGTTAACCTGTTGAAGTCCTGCACTGGAGTAAGGTTCTTTAATGTTCTTTGATTTTAGCATCTGTTCTGTATTCAGAATAAGTTTAATGCATCGAAATGCCCAACGGTCGTAAGGCCGAATGCTGTCATAGACTCACGCATGAGGAAGGTATGACAATACTGTACCGGGTTTAATTCTTTGCCGAATGTGCTTTCGGATTGGGTGCGCAAGGGTGCTTGCAGTTCTTAGATACATGTGTTGCTGTTCGCAAAATCAAAGCATGCTGGAGGTATCAGCCTCGCTATAAAAAAAGAAGGCATTTTAAGCCACCACAGTTAGCTCATTCAAAGGTTCTTAAGAAGAACATTGCTAAAAACTACCTGCATGCCGCTCTTGACAAATCTTGCCTACATTAAATGACACATATAGCGTGAATGTCTCGCTGCAAACACTGACCAGTGCAGGATTTGCCTCTGAGGTGGTCACCTTTGTTTTAGAGGACCTTGCCAGGGATATTAGGGATGTAGAGCAGCACCGCTGCGCTGAAGAAGCGCAAGGTACAAGATACGTTGTCATTCCATATAACTATCAAATTTCCCACCGCTTAAAAAATATGGCTCAGTAGAGTGACGTATTGGTAGTCATCACTGTACCCGAAAAACTAACTAGCTTGTGCAATATGGTGCAAGGAAAGCACAAACAGCTAAGGATGCAGTATCAAACACTTAGGCAGGTTCGTGCCGAGGGAGAGTGCCGTCATTTACCATATACCAATCTCCCGTGTCAGAAGCTACACAGAACAAATTGGATGTTGCAGAAACGTCGCACTTCAGAGCTCCACGCAGGAGTAGACGCACTGGCGAGGTGGTGGGGAACTGGCAGTCTATGTCGTCAGTGTCGTGGTTCTGTTCCAAAAACGTGCTCCTCGATTCTGCGAAACGACAATCTTGAAAAAGTTTGCGTTCGAAACAAGCAGAAAAGTATACGAAGCATACTACATTAAGATGGAATTCACCACTTGTGTTAGCAATTCAAGCCTCCGTCGCCTTATCCGATAACTTAAGGAGTCGCACGTACGGCAACGGGCTAGTGTTCTTATTTTGCCATTACTTAATTTGCCAAGATCAGCTTCACTCTAGGGGTGGACCACGTTTATGTCGGCTTTCAACAACTTCTTATTCGAAGCATGGTTTACTGTGCTTGGTACGTCACGATATAAAGCGAAAAAGTGATGTAGGCTCAATGCTGCAGAATAAGGCTACCGCTAAACTGGAATTTTTAACTGACGTAAAGCAGGGTTTTAGATTCGAGAGAAGCTACAAAACATCAATTCACATTTGGTTATAAAGGTCCGCACTGAGTGCTTTTCACCTATGAGATGGGAGGGTGATGTTGAAGTCTATCCCTCCAGGACGCTTAGACTTCGAGTAAGGCCCACTGCCTCAAAGCCAAAGCTTCGGACTTTATGAGAACGTTTTAATAAGTGTCCCTACATTTTCTTAACATAAAGATGACCAGCTGGGATACATGCCGCTAAGGCTAAAGTCGCACCAGAGAGCCCCTGTCTTGCATACTGTTAAAACGTCTACCAGGTCTGAAGAAGAGGAAGACTTTAGGGAAGAAGGCTTCAAGGGTTTGCGTGATACCTGCTCTCGAACGCTCAACACTGCCTCCCAGCTTCAACGCCCCACATTCACTCTAAGACTGACTCAATATTAATAAACCAGACAGCTGAGATAAAAGTAAGCCCGATTCCGCATAGTTATGGTATGTCCTAGGATCTCAAGCTGGCAAGTTGAAACTATGACAGCCCTGATTTTTGTGCACCTGACTGTGCTTAGCCATTTCTGTGGAAGGAAAGAGGCCTCCTCTCTTCCGCGGATTTCCCATGTTGTTGTGCAAGCAGTTGGTCGCTTCTCGTGTAAAGCAGTGTAATGATCAGCGAGATGCCTGCTACTTTTTCTGTCTCGTGCCAAACACACGCATACACCATCTGTGTGTTGCAAACTAAAAACGAAGCAACGAACGCCTCTACTCGTACTAGGCCGCGGGAAGATGTTTCATTCGGCGGGCTACAGTGTTCTACAAGGCTGTAAGCCAGAACATTGTTAGCCGGGGTGCACTTCAGCTTGCACACCCGAGAGCTTTGGCTAGCGGCGCTTTGTTTGAAGATCGCTTGGGAGGGCGACATATAACGCACAAAACAGTGTGCGCCTAGCTTTGCACCCTGTGGCAATGCGCCGACGACAGGCGCTTGACGCCCCCCCTCCCCTCCCCCTCCCATAGCGAGGGCAGCTGTCATTAGGAAAGCTGTTAAAAAAAAAGAAAAAAAAATATCCGAGCGGTGGGCAGACCACGCACGCTGGTCCACGGCTGGGCTCAAAAGGCGGTTGTGGCTGACCTTATCAGATCTCCCTGAGGCACCGGGTAGAGACATGGATGGACGTGGCAGCATTGCTCTCGGAAGGATACACACGCGTCGATCACCGTGCGTTCCTTTCCCGCTCTCTGTCCAAAGAAAGGGTCTTCCTTCAGCTCAGTTCCCCCCTCCCCCCCCAAAAAAAAAAAAAAAAAAAAAAAAAAAACAGCTAACGGCAGGAATGGCTGGGGAAGCCCTTCAGTTTGTGTTGCTGTGTCCTTTCGATCGGATCACTCAAGTTGTTGACGCTTGTTGAAACAACACTTTGGTGCGCTGTTGCAAATTCTATGTGCTCAAGGACGTCCGTGTACTATGTGCGCGAATAAGTTTCCATTGTGGCAGTGTTCTCGGATATTATTGGGAAATGCGCGGTCCAATTGTGAAAGGTGTGTAGGACGTCATGCAGGTTCCGGGTGAGTTTAATTTTTTTGCCGCTCTTGCCTTCACAGTGCAGACAATCCGTTTTCCGGCTTTTGCATATGCGGGTTTGTCCGGAATGAAGCAGATCAGCTATGGAGATGTGAACTTAGGCGAATTAATGCAGAGTGCTGATTTCGGCCAGTTGGCGCATATGTGTTGCTCTTTTGTTCCCGTTCTGTAAGCGCTGTTTTTTTTCATAAGTGATCTTAGATTTAAGCACACTAGTCAGGGAGCATAATCAAACCTTATACATGAAATGCTGGCCTGTTCACTTTGCACATCGTACTGCTCTAGTTAGGCGCTGTCTCGTCCTGTTCTCGTATAACTTTAATAGAATTTGAAAAAAAAAAAAAAAAACGATTTTACGCAACACTGAGGCGGCGTTCGTGAAAATCAGAAGCGCAACAGAGTTACGTGTTTCACTTTGCGTTTTCGGTTTGTTCTTGGAGGAAGGCGGGATGCGATCGGGGCACATCGTCGGTGGCATTTACGGTGCCGTGTCCCAACAACCGCATTTTTACGCGATGTTTCCCAAATGACACTACATGTACATGTCGGAAATTGTCGCGCACGGCCCCAGGCTCGCATGCTATGTCCCCCCCATTCCAACCCCCTCTGCGAAGCGATCGAGGGCCATGATCCCCTGACTCCCTCGAAATTTACGCTTCTGTGTGATAGTTTTTTCGGTTACTTGAATTAGATTACATTGTTCTGTTGTCTAATATGCCGTATATGCCTCATGCCTTCCGTCTGCGGCTGGTTAGAAGTTAAAACCTCCTCCTTCCTCACGCGCTGTGTAAACGTATTTCATCACTCTATCTCCTTCAAACACGTGGCGTGTAAACCGGTGGACAGGTTTGCCTGGTAACTATGACAGTGGTTATTTTCCTTCCTCCTCGAAGTTTCGCCTTTGATTGGCATGCTTAGAGCACTGACAGAATTGTTCTTTGCACTTTTCATAGTCTGGTTTCCATGTGCAGTGCATATCTTATTCTCAGCAACTGTCGGAACAAGTACCAGATGGCTCTTGCCAGTGATACGCTACAGCATGAATGCAGCCCCGTCATTTATTTAAGTCAATTGTTAGCTTCGAGAAATTCGGATTGCTAAGTAATCAACGCGGCTTGACGCATGCCGAAAACAGACGCAGATAAGAATAGTTTGCGCCTACTTAGACTCGCTGTAACGTTGTCACAGATCGAAAGTAATGAAAAAAAACTAAAATATTCAAACTGCTGGGCATGAGGTTGAGGGTGAGGGAGGGCAAATGAGATGAGGGTGAGGGTGAGTGAGGACCAGCAATATTTTTTAAGTGAGGATGAGGGCGAGGGAGGGCGAATAAATTTTTTTAAGTGAGGGTGAGGGTGAGGGAGGGCTGCCGATTGGAAATTGAGGGTGAGGGAGGAAAGGCCAAAATGAGGGCATTTGCCCACCTCTGGTCGTGTCCGACTCTTCGTGACCCTATGGACCATGTCACGCCACGTTTTCCGGTCTCTCACTATCTTCTTAACATCACATAGCTTCATCTGCAATGCCTCGAGAATGCCATCTAACCATCGCGTTCGCTGCCTACCCCTTCTCCGGCGACCCTCAACCTTTCCCAACATCAAATCTTTCTCCAGCGACTCCTCTCTTCTCATCAGATGACCAAAGTAGCTGAGCTTTAACTTTAGAATTTGACCCTCCAATGAGCAGTCAGGGTTTATGGTCGACAATATCGACCGATTTGATCTTCTGGCAGTCCAAGGAACTCTTAAGAGTCTTCGCCAGCACCACAATTCAAACGCGTCAATTCTTCGGCGGTCAGCCTTTTTCACAGTCCAACTCTCGCATCCATACATCACAACTGGAAAGACCATAGCACGGGTTATACGGATCTTGGTTGGCAGACTAATGTCTCTGCTCTTTACTAGGCGGTCAAGGCTAACCATTGCTCTCTTTCCCAGAAGCAGGCGTCTCCTAATTTCATGGCTGCAGTCTCCTTCCGAGGTAATCTTGGCTCCCAAGAACAGAAAATCTGTCACAGCTTCCACTTCTTGTCCATTGATGCTCCAGGACTTGATAGGGCAAGACGCCATGATCTTCGTCTTTTTAATGTTCAGTTTAAGCCCAAACTTCTCACTCTCTTCTTGTACGCGCATCAGAAGTCTCTTGAGTTCCACTTCACTTTCTGCCATTAAAGTGGTATCATCCGCATATCTAAGGTTGTTGATACGTTTTCCAGCAATCTTCACTCCAGCTGAAGGCTCGTCCAGACCGGCCTTCCTCATGATGCACTCTGCATATAGGTTAAATAGACAGGGCGACAGTATGCAGCCTTGCCTCACCCCTTTCTCAATCGGAAACCAATCAGTAAGACCATGCCCAGTTCTGACTGTGGCCTCTTGCCCTTCATAAAGGTTCCTGAGGAGACAGATGAGGTGAATTGGAACTCCCATCTCTTGGAGAGCTTGCCACAATCTGCTGTGATCTACGCAGTCAAACGCTTTCGCATAATCAATAAAGCAGAAGTAAATGGGTTTCTGGAACTCTCTTGCTTTTTCCATGATCCAGCGAAGGTTGGCAATTTGGTCTCTAGTTCCTCTGCCCTTGCGAAACCCAGCTTGCACGTCCGGAAGCTCCCGATCCACATACTGCTGCAGCCTACCTTGCAGGATTTTTAACATCACCTTGCTAGCATGCGAAATAAGCGCGATCGTGCGGTAGTTGGAACAATCTTTGGCACTGCCTTTCTTTGGAATGGGGATGTAAACTGACCTCCTCCAATCCTGTGGCCACTGCAGGGTTGTCCAAATCTTTTGACATAATGTATGCAGTGTGTTAACAGCGTCGTGGTTGAGGTTTTGAAGCAAATGCGGCCCCAATTGGGGCCCTAATCACGTCTCGCTTTGCGCTTCCCTATAGCTTGTTCAAAATAACACAGCCCGTCTTATACTTTATAATTTTAACTGGACCGCGAGTGTCACAGCTATGAAATCTAATCTTTCTTTACCGTCTCTCCCACAACGTAGAAAATTTTTACGCCTATGTCCATTTTCATAAAATTTATCATCACCAGTTACTGCTCTCAAGTTTTATCACTACACCCACCTATCGCTCTTCTCGTGTCGACCATCAACACAAGACTGGATCCATTTTTTGCCGCACGAACACTTTTTTGCATTATTTAATTCCGCGCACATCGAGATGAGTGGAATCATCTTCCCGCTGCCGTAGCTTGTACACGTGATTATGCTGCTTATAGTCAGTCTCTGATGAGGATGATTTTATCTGATGCGAATAGCTAGTTCTTCGTGCTTTGTCATTTTCGTCGTTTTTTTTTTCTGCGATTGTTCAGTTTCTTGCGTTATGCTACTGTTGTTGTATCTGTACTTTTTTTTCTGCATTTCCTTCACTGATTGGAATACAGTATGTTCCCACATTTTAACAACGTTGTTTTGCCGCCTTTCAAAAAAACTTTTTTTGTGCGTTGTTTGCTTGTCCACTCTCCTCTTTAATGCCTGGGCGCTTGAGGGCATCGAAAATAAATAAATAAATAAATAAATAAATAAATAAATAAATAAATAAATAAATAAATAAATAAATAAATAAATAAATAAATAAATAAATAAATAAATAGATATCTCAGTGGAACTTAATGAACCTAATGTGCAATAATGCCGTCACCATGATATAGTCAGCGTTGATTTCCTTATTAATTAACATCACAAGCTTCTGATCAGTCATGATCATGACTTTCGCGATCACGCGTGATCCTGGTCGTGTGAGCCATGCTGGTAGCATGACTCACACGTGCTACTCTGCTACATGGCTTCTATACATAGCAGTCACCACCAAATAATCACCGCCAAATTAATCGTACGAAGTAACGCTATGGTATGCATGTCATGATCCCGCATCACATGTGATGCTTAGCCATTGACCCTACTTACCACTTGCACACACTCACCACTGTACATAACACCATGGCTTCCATGAAGACCAATCCTCCGGTCACGCTATAGCTGTCAATCACATGACGTCATGATGACGTCATCAGAAAGGTAGAAATCCTGTCTACCGGGAATCGAACCTCTGTACCTTGGATCGTCAGCCGAGCGCTTTAACTAAGTGCGTCACGCCCGAGATCGCAGAATGCACATCATAATTCTCCATGTCTACTGCGAGGAAGGTAGTTAAAATGACATAAATAAATTCTGTAAATTTTGACCCCATCGGGATTCGAATCTTCACCCCTTGGATCCCCAGCCGAGCTCTTTAACTAACTGCTCCACGTCCGAGATCGTGGAAATCATGCCATAATTCTCCTTGTCTACCGTGAGGATGATAGTAGCGATGACAATGACGCCGTATAGTGATAATGAAAATGACAGCATTAGCAATGAAAATGATGGTGTATTTAGTTAATGATAATAATGAGAGCAAACGTGATGCACAGTGTGCACCAGCAAAGTTTAGGTGTCGCATTTCTGCAGTATAGATTCCACACTGCTAGCGAAATTTTTTGCATGGTACGTCTTAGACGGTGTACCAACGTTCTCAATATGTTATGTGACAGCCATCAGTCGAAACTTCAGACTTGCATTGTGTCGTAGGTTCGCTCCATGGCCCTCTCCTATGTAGGGTATGGATTGCTTTTTGGGACGACTTACTGTATTGTCGTCTCGCCTGCCTCCAATAACTAACTGCCTTGTGAACGGTTCAAGGATATAGCTATCGATCTTTTCTTTTAGAGCACCGGCTTCTATCACTTGTCGTCACGGATGTTAAATACGCTTTCTCATCGTGTTTACACGGAAGCGCGATGTTTTTTGTTTTCAGAACTTGGTTGTATTGGAGACACAAGAGGCGTGCACGGCGCTACAAATGCGGGGAATGGTCAGAGGCCGATTCTCCACTTCCTGGCATTGCATTTACAAACCGGCGGAACGAAGTATTTGCACTTGGCGCAGTGGGCGAATGGTGTTGACAGGCTGGAGAGAAAGCGCCCGCTCGTTGAACGCTGAACGGTTCAGTCATCACGGTCGAACTGTTCCAGTAATGTGGGGCAGGCAGCACAGCCTGTGCAATTCCATGGAAGTCTGCGCTCTTCCTGCCGTGTTCTCGAACTGCCAGAGCAGCTGTGTAGTAGCATGCTTGCTGACAGCAAGGGGCGTATACATGAATATTCGATTGCATTGAAGAATTGACATGAAAAGATCAAGCGTCTCTTCCTATACTTCGCGCACAGCGGCAACATTATATATATATATAAAGAAAGCGTAAGCGGTTGTCCAAATCGAAACCCGTGCTAGGAGGGGTCATTGTTTTTCAACGTTAGACGTTCAGGTCTTTATAAAAACCAATACAGAGAGCACTACACAAAAGCTGTTTTTCTACATTGGATATTTAACCAGGCGCACGCAAACTGTGGGGATTATTGCCCTCGTGTAATGAGTAATTAAAGAAATGAAAGCAAGAAATTAAAGAAATAAAAGTAAAGAAATTTAAGAAACTAATTAAAAAACACAATATAGTTATCTTTTTATTCACTGTAGTTAGCAAGCATGTTTGCATTGAAAGCTTAGAGACTGCGACAGTAAATGATTATTGAATTTTGTAGAATTTTATTACCGCAGTGTGCTGATCTATGCGTGTCTTAATCCCTTTTGGCTTTACTTCCACATTCTTGTTAGGCAAAGCACCATACGCACCATCAAAAGGGGGGGGGGGATTCCTCCCCCTCTTCCTTTGAATACAATGCGGCGCCGAGTGGCGCGGTCTTGCATGCGTAATTTGACGGATTGAGCTGACATTTTAGACACGCATGTCTCATGACAAAGGCGCGCTATTAAAATTCTACAAAACAGAGCGCCGTGTTGTCTCACTCCTACCCGCCTGTCCGTGTTTTTGCGCTGTTAGACCATGCCTGATTTGTATCGAAACGAACTCGCCCAGTTTTCTGTCCCACAGTAGTCATCAAATGTCACTATCTTCAGGTTTTCAATCATGCACGTTGCTGCCCGTGGATAAAGATTTAATTATTGCGTTGACTACTCCTTTTACGGTGACAAATATAACCGAAGTTAGCTTCCGCCTGGCTGCATTCCCATGTAAAAATAAATCTTTGCGCTCTTTGTATTTTTTTTTTAACATCGTGAACGTTTGCCTTTGAGCGCCCTGTATGCGTGGCTGCTTTGTTCAACGGTGGGATGTGTGCAATTCCAACCCTCCGCAGCCCCTCACTCTTGTGCTCGACGGAAAATCATGCTAACGGTTCTTCATTAGCTGCAAAACGTCTCATAAAATTTGTTGCTCCGTGTTTTGGTTACATGTATCTTTCCAAGTATGCGGTGGCCAATCGAAGTTTGTTACCTTTTTTGGAGAGATGAGGCCTGGAAGACCAGCTGCCCAATCGGCAGGCGCTGTTGTGGGGCACTGGCCCATGGCTTTGAAAAAAGCCGCGCTAGTTTATTTTCGTTGCTTCAGTCTCACAAATTCCAGAAGCATATGTACAGCCTTTGTAAAAAAAATACAGCCCCAGGGGTTCGCTTCTAAGCGCCCTTACTAAGCCCCTGGAAGCAATACTGGAATATATAGGTAAGCATAGAGAAGAATGGGGACTAGATTTGTCGTCTACTAGATTTCGAACGGTGCAGATGCGTACTGAGCCTCGTTACGGGGCTTAGAAGCAAAACCCTTGGGCTGTATATTTTTGACAAAGACTGTACGTACTGGTGAACGCGTGAAGTTTCGCTATGCGCTCCTTAAGCCAAGTCCGCAGTCCGTTTCCGGTTTCTAAAAACCGTATTTCCAAGCCGAACGGGATGCACTCCGCTTGCGGTGTGACACTTCGAAAATGGTTGGTACATTCCTTCCATGAGCGAGTGCCAGCTTTGACTATAAAAAGAGGTCACGCACTGCCCGCTCGACGAGCGAAAAAGAAAGGAAGAAAACAGAAATATATATAAGAAAAAAAAAATGAAGTACACGAAAGAAATGTGTATGTGACAAGCGCCGCCAAAGACTTGAGCCGCGACCTCACCCGACGATCACTGTGGGGGGGCGCGTGATCTGTTCTCCCTGGCGTTCCTGTCCGTCACTTTCGAGCTGCCAGTGGAAGTCTGCCACGGGCGGCGGCAAAGAGGGCGTTCCAAATGAGTACACTCGAGGGCTGCCACAAAATCAACGAGCAGGCAACGTGTACCAATCCGGCAGCATAGTGTTCTGTTGGAATGCTCGTGTTTAGGCAATTTTGTATTAGATCTGTTTCTTATTTTGCCAACCCTCCCCCCTCTCCCCCCCCCCCCCCCCAATCCCTTTTTTTTTTCAGGATGTCAGGATTACACCGGGCGTTTCAGCGAATACTTGCAAAAATGTTTAAAAATTGGGAGTTCAAAACAGACAAAATTTTTTTTCAGGAACAAACTCCCAGTCGCGCGGCGGACGTATTTTGCTGCGTTATATTCCACCATAATCATCATCATCATCATCATCCTGACTATACCCATTGCAGGGCGAAGGTCTCTCCCATATTCCTCCATTAACCCGGTCCTGTGCTAGCTGCACCCACTTGACCCAAGCGAACTTCTAAAACCTCATCCACTCACCTAACATTCTGCCGACCCCTGCTACGCTTTCCTTCCCTTGGAATCCAGTTTGTTACCCTCAGCGACCATCGGTTATCCTCTCTTCGCACTACATGTCCTGCCCATGTCCATTTCTTCTTTTTAATTTTCACTAGAATGTCGGTAACTTGAGTTGTTTCTCTGACCCACTCTGCACGCTTCCCATCTCTTACTGTTACCCCTACCATTTTTCGTTCCATAGCCCTCTGCGTTGTCCTTAACTTAAGTAGAAACATCTTCGTTAGCCTCCACGTTTCAGCCCCATAGGTGAACACAGGTAAGGTGCAACTGCTGTATACTTTCCTCTTGGGCGATACCGGTAAGCTGCTAGTCATAATCTGTGAGTGCATGCCAAATGTGCTCCCTCCCAATCTTATTCTTCTTGTTATTTCCTTTTCATGGTCAGGATGATCCGGTTACTACTTGTCCTAAATAGACATTTTCGCCTACTACTTCCAGTGCTTCGCTACCTAACGTAAACTGCTGTTCTTTCCCAAGGCTGTTGAACATTACCTTAGTCTTCTCATATTGATTCATTGATTATTCTTTGCAGTTCATCCCCTGAGTAACTTAGCAAGGCAATATCATCAGCAAATCACAGATTACCGAGGTACTCTCAATCTACCCTTATCCCTAACTGCTCTCATTCCAAGTCTCTGAATACTTCTAAGCAAGTTGTGAATAGTGTATCTGTGTTGGAAAGAACGTGGTAACATCATGATGCCCAGAACAAGAAGACCGTGCGTGTATTGAATCGTGCTGCTTATTTTGCCCACAAGTGATAACAAGCAGCTCGCACCGCGCATGTCAGCGGCACCGACGCACCGTTATAAACATGCCTGATACATCTTTTCACGGGAACAAACAAAAACATTTGCAGCAACAGGGATTAGTTAAGCGAGCTGATTAAATTCCTCGTCATAACAAAGGCGTTGCGGGGGCCTCGTGTTCCGGGACGATCTCCTGCAAGGCATCGGTCCCAAAGCACGCAACGCCGCCATTATATATGCCCGTAGCACTGTGCTCATCGGAGTAAGTGCTCCAGCTGATGGCAGTTTTCGATAGACTGAAAACGGTAAGAGGCTCGCTTGCGCTCCATGTGTCTATTTTAAAGGCAATTCCTTGACCGTCGACTTCAGCATTTACAGCACACTCATTCGTGCCACTTTTAATTCCTACATCTAGTACGTCAAAGTCGTTCTCCGGAAGCATGTCAACTTCACTCACTTGTTATGACTTCCTACAGCATATAGCAAAGTGGTGAAACCCTGCACAAAAGTAGCACTTTTTTACCAAATGCTGGGCATTGCTTCAGTTTGTGCTTGCGATTGCACCTTCTACACTGCAATTGCTCCCCGCCGCACTTGGAATCTGTGCGTGTTGCAAGTCTGTGCACCTTGAAAAATCCATACAGCTGCCTTCTTTACGCCACACCTCTTTTTATTGTGCTACTGATTCTGCAATTTTGCACAACTCCTCCGCTTTTTCCAACGTCAACCCTTTCTCTCGAAGCATCTTTTTCCGTAATCTAGGGCTGTTGGTATCTAAGACGATCTTATGCGTTACAGACAGTAAGCTGATTGGTCTGTAACTTTTCAAGCCCTTAGCGTCCCCTTTCTTATGAATTAAGATATTTGCGTTCTCCCATGGTTCCGTCGATGACACCATGGCACAGCGTACAATACCCCCCCCCCCCCCCCCCCTCGTTTTTCAACAAATCTATAGTTACCTGATCCTCTTCAGCTGCTTTCCCCCTTTTCATAGTTTCTAATGCTTTCTTAACTTCGTCCTTCGTCATTGGCGGACGGTCTAACTACTTTTCCCTACCGCCAATGTAATTATTGTCCTGACTTCTTTGACTACTGTAGAGATCAGTATAAAACTTCTCGGCTACTTTGACTATCTTGTCCATATTTCTGATGACATTGCCCGCCTTGTCCCTTAGAGCATACAAATGATTTTTACTATGCCCAATGTCTTCTTCATCGCTTTAGGGCTTCCCTCGTTCTTTACAGCATGCTCAATTTTCTCCATGTTAGTTTGTTACTTTGTCATGCAGAACTATGGTTGCTGTGCAGCCACTAATATATCTTCCAGCACTTTCACGTACGGCTCGTCTACCCCCTGATTTCGCAATGCCCGCATTACCGCCGAGGTTTCAACTGTGTCAAATGCTTTTTCGTGAACAATGAATGAATGCTATGTATAAGGGCTGGTTATATTCCGAGCATTTTTCTATCACCTGATTGATGGTATGGATATGATCGATAGTAAAGTACCGTTTCCGAAACCCTGCTTGATCCTTTGCTTGATTGCAGTCTAAGGGTGCCCTGATTCTATTAGCGATTACCTTAGTAAATACCTTATACGTAACAGACAGTAAGCTGATTGGTCTGTAATTTTAAGGTCCTTAGAGTCCCCTTTCTTATGAATGGAGGTAATGTTTGCATTCTTCCATGGTTCCAGTACCGTCGATGACACCAGGCACTGCGTATACAGGGTGGCCAGCTTTTCTAACACATCCCCCCCGTCCTTCAGCAAATCTGTAGTTATCTGATCCTCTCCAGCTGATTTCCCCCTTTTCATAGTTTCTAATGCTTTCTTGATCTCGTCCTTCGTAACTGGTGGAACGTCTGACTGTTTTTCCCTACCGTCAATCTCCTTACGGTCCTGACTACTTTGGCTACTGTAGAGATCTGTATAGAACTCCTCGGCTACTTTGACTATCTTGTCCATATTAGTGATGACGTTGCCCGCCTTGTCCCTTATCGCATACATCTGGTTCTTGCCTATGCCCAATTTCTTCTTTACCGCTTTAAGGCTTCCCCCATTCTTTACAGCATGCTCAATTTTCTCCATGTTATACTTCCTTATATCGGCCACCTTGCGCTTATTGATTAGCTTTGATATCTCGGCCAATTCTATCTGGTCTGTTGGATTGGAAGCTTTCATAGTCTGGCGTTTCTTAATCAAATCTTTCGTCTCCTTAGACAGCTTACCGGTATCCTCTCTAACTCTCCTACCGCCTACTTCTACCGCACATTCAGTAATGATATCTCTGAAATTATTGTACATTGCTTCTAGGCTAATGTCATCGTCCTCGGTTAGAGCTGAATATCTATTCTGTAGCGAGATCCTGAACTCTTTTGCCCTCCCCCTCACCGCTAATTAGTTAATGGACCTCTTTTTTATTAATCTCTTTCGTTCTCTCTTCAGATTTAGACTAATTCGAGACCTTACCATTCTGTGGTCACAGTATCGCACTTTCTCGATTGCCTATACATCCTGCATAATGGCGGGGCTAGAACACATTATGAAGTCAATCTCATTTTTAGTCTCCCCGTTAGGACTTTTCCATGTCCACTTCTGGTTCTTCCGTTTGCTGAAGAAGGTGTTCCTGACTCGTTAATTATTGCGCTCTGCAAACTCAACTAGTAACTTCCTCCTGCTATTCTTAGAACCAATCCCATAGTCACCCACTGCCTGGTCTCCTGCCTGCTTTTTGCCTACCTTGGCATTGAAGTCGCCCATTAGTACAGTATAATGTGTCTTTCCTTTCCTCATTGCCAATTCTACATCTTCGTAGAAGCTTTCAATTTCCTGGTTATCATGACTACATGTAGGTGCGTAGGCCTGTACAACCCTCAATTTATACCGCTTATTAACTTTAATTACGAGGCCTGCCACCTTCTCGTTAATACTATAGAAGTCATCTATAATCCACTCCTAGTTCTCGCCTCTCCGGTAAACCTCGATAACACAGTACATGCCGTCCTTCAGTACAGTATGTGCCTCATTCGGCCTCCTAACCTCAGTAAGCCCTATGACATTTCATTTCATACCCTATAGTTCTTCTAACAGCACTGCTAAACTAGCTTTACTAGCTAGGGTTCTAGCGTTAAACGTTGCCAAGTTTCCTTTCCGTTCTATTACATAGGTAATCAACTTTTTTATTGACACAGCTGGATTGTCATTGTCGCTGGGACTTGGAATCGTTAACAATTAAGACGCTACCGTATCCATTTTTGAAATGATCAAAAACTCATTTCCTAAATTCCTGCAGTGCGAAAAAAATCAGTAGGTTTCCCGGCCGGCCAAAGCGCAACTAAGCACATTAGAGGCGCCGGTAGCTCGGTGGCAAGCCCACGCCCGCTGATGACACGTGCAGTGACTATGGCGCCCTTTCCCAGCTGCATGCGCTCTTCTGCTGCGTTATGTGCAAAATTTGAACTCGCCGCTTGGTGCACGGAAACGGGCAGCCATTGGCAGCTGCGAGATTATTTTCGAGAGCGATCGACAGCAAAAGAGAGTACATGACACGGGACAGTAGAGCAGGCAGTTCGAATTCGGCGCTATAGTCACGACAACGTTAGTGATTGTAGCGAAACTACTGTATCCACACCGAGCTTATTGCGTGCCTAATGCACTCACTTTCGGTTTTGTGAGTAAAAAAAGTGCTAAATTTGCTCGAGCTGAGGGGCGTCAGGAAGTGACTTTTCATTTGCATACAAAGTTGATATGACACTGGCTTGTGTATGGTATCGAATTCCTCAATCGTACAGACCGACCAACCGTGTTAATTTGAAGAAAAAGCAAATTGAAAGCTTTCGTTCGCAATATAATTGGAAGAAATTTTGCAGTAGATACGTCCACAGCTGCTGAGAGTTTATTTCTGGAGATATTTATTCCCTGCTTCAAAGTTTTATTTAGGAATTTTCTCGCCACTGTCGTTGTAATGTGTTTATTCTGAAACGTGATTTCGTGTGAAGAAATAAAAAGCGCGTTGCTGAAGCAGGCCAGCTCATGCGTTTTTTTTTTCGGTTCGCTGAAACGCATGGTATATTTCTGGGCGTTGCAGATTTTGTTTGAGCGGCTACAGAAATGGCTGTGTGAACAAACTGTGGACATGCCGGCTATCGGTGCAAAGCGCACTGCTTGTCGCGAAAAAGGTTGCTCTCTTCCAAAATAGCGCCACAAAATTAAGAAAAGAAAAACTTGACAAACATCATGTATTGGTTATAAAGCACGAAAGTAAAAACTGACTCATTTACCCTGCATTCAAGGCAAGCCTACTTCGTTAATGGTCTTCGTTATTCGCGAAACTTCATTCTGTTTTTTTTTTTCCTTCCAGGCTTGGTAAGGTCAAAGTTAAGTCAAAGTCATAGTTTATTTCCCATCTAAAACTACAGATGGAGGAATCGTAGAAAAAAGCTGTCCTTGGGCAGCTTGACGAGTCTACAATCCTAATTATTGGCAGGGAGGCAAAACAAGAGTTTATACAATTTTAAAAACAAGCTCATCAAGAAACACCAGAAGATACACGAAACAGCAATATGTATACATAATGAAACTTAAACCATGTTATTCAAAAACAAATTATGTAGTTCACGACGTGGAAAAGAAAACAAATCGAGGTTAATGTGGATATACCTATTTAGAAGAGATGGAAGAGTGTACTGAAGGCATTCCCTACCAATATTTAATCGAGGTGTTGGCACTGTCCATTCTTCGCCACGTCTTGTTGGATAGACTGATTCTTTTTTCCTCAGTTCTGCTAAATTCTTAAGGTTTGTTACATTATTCCTGATTTCTGTTTTAAAAGTAGCACTGAGGCGATATTTATAAAGATTATGTGCTTTAATAACTCTATAATGACAAAAGAGAGCTGCACTTGGATGTCGGAACGGTAAATTATATGTATTTCGGAGATATCTTTTTTGCATTAAATGAATACGTTCAAGGTTAGTGAATGTTGTAGTGCCCCACACTAACTGGCAATAGTTTAAATGCGAGTTGAATATTCAATTGTATACCAGCATCTTAGTTTTTGTGGGAAGTATGTATTTTAGACGGCCTATAATACCAGTGATTTGAGCTATTTTTTTCAAGATATAATTGACATGATAATCCCATGACATACTGGCAGAAAATATAACCCCGAGGCATTTAAATTGCTCAACTATTTCTACATCCCGCGAGTTTAATATAATATTATCGTGCGGTGGGATAACTTTGTTTTTCGGCCTAAATATGAGAGCTTTGGTCTTACTCTCGTTTATTTGCATCAAGTTAACTGCAAGTTAAGGTCTTTTCTTATATTCGACAATTTTTGGCAGGGCCTCAACTTGACGGTTAGTCCCATCGCTTACTTCGGCTCTTTAATTACGATTCCTCGAGAAGTGTACTGTTAGCAACAAATGAAAAGCGAACAAGATGATTGAAATTACAATACAAAGCTACCAGTGTTTTAGCTCATGGGGATGAAATACCAACGAGGGTAATTAACGCTTCTAAAAGATGGTCTTCGCTCCTTGGAATTTAAAATAATACTCTTCCCCGGGTAGAATATTTTAATTTTGCGGTTCATGACTTCGTGTTTATTTTGTTCTTGATGGTACGTTTTGCCGCAATACTTAATCTTGAGGTTTCATTGAGGTGCATATATTGGCGTTTGCTTTTCAGCTGATTTATTTATTTTTCGGGACATCTATGTCTTTGCACCGAGGCTCCCAAGGCTACGTGATGCAGGTACACAGCACGCTCTTTTAAACGTGCACATGGACTAGTAGCACTGAAGCTTCCTGTTTAGTCTTGCACTCTTGTAATTTAGCCCTTTCGCTGTCACGAACGTACTGGTACGTTTACGCGCTTCCCCCGCAGTGTCACCGACGTACCAGTACGTTCACTATCGTGCCTTCAAAACTTCGTGTCTGAGCGCGAAGCTGGCGCACTTGGGCTGCGCCATCTGTAATAGCTTTCTACAGGTTCGTATTTCCGCCCCACGTTGTGTTGATACGTATATACTGAAGAGTATGGAGTGACCACATTCATCCCACCTCCGCCATCTTTGCTGGTGGTTGCGGTCACTCCGCACACGCTTCTCTATCGCGCAAAGCGATCATGCGGCGCGCACGTTTCGCGGCGCGTGCGTGCTGTTACGGGTTCAAGCATGGAGGAAGTTCTTTCCTTCCTCCATGGGTTCAAGGGTTGTTCTGCCATCTGCCGCAGGTTTGCAGGTTTTTATTTTTATTCTTTTGGTGTACCTGCTATGACGCGTCCCGTTCAGGAGCTTGCGCGGTTGCCTCTTCAATAGGTCGACACATGACTCGATCGCTGCTTTAGCTCTCTCTTGCCACGCCCTTGCTTGCGGCTAGCAGCAGCAAAGGAGGTTGTTTTAGCCTCTTTCCATCTCGATCTGTCATCTTGATTTTACAAAGTGCCATTTCTCCCCGTTGTGCGGGCCACCGAAAGCGTGCCCTCCATGCGCGCGGTTACTTTCGAATGGTTGACCGCACGGGACCTTCGACTGCGGACTGGAGCGATGGCTCTTTTGATTATGAATACGAGCCAAGCTCAGATATGGACTCTCAAGAAGTATCGAGCAGTTTTTCTTATATTATCCTTATTTATTTCATTTATAGTTAGGCTGACAATGATGATGTTAATTAACAACACCTGCAGAACACTGAAATGTGATATTCCGTTGACAATATTATTTGTATAGCAATCATAATAAAAAATAAATCGCCATGCTCGTTCTCTCATAGGCTCATTCCCTGAAACCCAGCCGACACTAGGGGTACATCACGGCCAGAAACGCCCAATGGCGATAGGGTTAGTACATGTAATTTTAGTCCTCATTAGTCCTTATGTCCATATTAGTCCGCGAACCGGTATGATCATTCGTGTGCACGAAGGTCCCTTAAAATGCACTGCTCCTCAGCTTCCGTTTTCGCAGCCGTTCATCCTGACTTTTTATGTACGAGATCCTGAAAATGTACGAGATTTTTTTTTTGCACTCTCTCCTTTCTTTCTCTCGTTCATGCGGGTGCGTACACAAACATAGAGCTGTGTGTGCGCGCTGCAAATGAGGTTTTTATTGTTGGAGCCAAAATTGTTCGCGCATATGGTGTGAGATACCTCTTGCTGGGCGCACACCTCTTCGCAATTTTCATCAGAAGGCTCATTTGAATGAAGCCAATAATGCCGCTACCCTGTGCAGTTCTTCCTGTCAAACACGGCCATGACCAAATAGCATGGAAACTTAAGCGTAAAATGTGTCATCCTCCCATCAGCGTAACGCACACACAGCGGCGTTACTGTCAGAGACCGTTTTCTCGGAAATCTCGATGGGAGATGTCACTCTTCCCGCTGTCGTGACGCTGGGGCTACGTCGACCCGGCCTTCACTTGGTAGCGTGCAGAGACTCGGGGTTGAAGTAGGATTGAATCTTCGAAGTTGGTGAAATATGTACAAGCAGGTTTAATGGCACTTTGAGAAACTTATTTACAAGATTATTTACACGAAAAAGAAGGGTACATCAGCAAAATGGCAAGCGTTAAGAGTTCATAGCGAGAAGCGACTGGATGAGCCGTTTACCCAGGGCCCAGAGCGACATTTCGTGCTCTGCAGCGTCCTTAAAACCCCCTATGTCCAGCCCCTCTCTGAAGATGCTGACCAACCAAATCCAGGGCACGCCCCTCAGGTATCGGCATCCAATCGAACACATCACTGCACTGATGGTCTGAAGCACTGACTGGTCCGGCATTCATTCGTTGGGCGTGATCACTTGTTGGCGGGAAAAGCTTGGGAACGGCGAGGAGAGGAGGTACATTTCTATTCTTCAGCAAAGAAACCACAGGCTGGTTCTGACAAGTGGTTTTACTTCTCAGAAACCCGAGTGCACGTGGCGCCTCATCCGCTCCCAGCATTGTCCGTTTTCGACAATTGCAAATCTTTCCTGCATTCCTGGGAAATCACTTAATGGCTGTATGCGTCATGCTCCTTTCTTGTCCTGCACGTCAGCGGACATGTCACTCTGTCGTCTCCTTTGGAAAGTAGGCATTCCTCACTGGACGATAGGGCTTATCGACTGGAAGGGTGAACAAAAGAAAGAAAGCACTTCCTGCATTTCCCACAGGGGGACGTTTCTTTGTGTTTTTACAGACGTTCTCTTGGCAGGGTCAATTTGGCATTTGCAGAGTGTCCACAAAGCAAAACAGGCTTACAAAACAGGATTCCTGGAAACAGGCTCACTTAGAGCCATTGGACCATCACCACATATTCACAGCACTTATCCATGCCCACAGGCGAACAATAGAGCGCGCAAATGCGGATGCTTGGTCGTAACAGCCTCCTCCCCCGCCAGAAGAGTCTCGGAGGGCAGCAGTCCCAGCTGCTGCATGAAGAGACGACTTAATGGCCTGCACGTGAACGCTTGAAGCTCGCTGTTGCTTGTCGCGTTGTCTTGATTGTTGTAGGCCAAATTGCTCGAGCTGTCTGAAACTCAACCACATGTCGAAGCAAGCACTCGGCTCCCGTCTGAGGAGACCAGGTTAAAAGAAAACTGCCATTGTTGTTCGAGAAAAGCCCACTCTCAAGACGTTCAGGACCCACGTATTCCTAGAAAACCAAACGTGCTGCTTTACATAGCCACACATATACAAGCGCACGAAAAAAAAAAAAACCTGATTATCAATTTGGATACATGGTGAGGAACATCTCGGACCGCTTAGAAAGAGCGGCTAAGCGCGTCCGCATTCCCATTTAACTTCCCCTTTTTGTATCTTATTTCAAAATTGTGCTGCTGTAAAATCAAGCTCCACCTAAGAAGGCGACTGTTCTTCGATGTCGCAGTTTGCAGCCAAGCCAGGGGACAATGGTCCGTCTCTACGGTGAATTTGGCCCCTCCAAGATAGCACTGCAATTTTTGAATGGCCCATACAATGCAAGCGCATTCTTTCTCTGACGCGCAATAAGCCCTCTCTCTAGTACTCAGTTTTCTGCTCAAGTAGAGCACGGGGTGCTCATTACCGTCGTCATCTCTCTGGCAGAGAACAGCACCTAACCCTCGATCACTGGCATCACACTGGACCGTGAATTCTCGGCCATAGTCTGGAGCTCGCAATACCGGACGGCTAATCAGCACAGCCTTCAGGTTTACGAAGGAGGCTTCCTTTTGTTCGTCCCAGACTACATTTGTCGGTTCTGTCTTGCGGAGAGCGTCGGTCAGAGGGCTAGCCAAAGCTGAATAGTTAGGGATGTAGTGATTGTAGTACCCAGTCAGACCTAGGAATGCTCGAATTTCCGTCTTCGTGCTCGGCCGCGGATAGTCTGCTACCGCAGAAATCTTAATCTCGCTGGGTTTCCTGAAACCTTGACCTACATTGTGACCCAAGTAGTCCACGGTCGCCCTTGCCAGGCAACATTTCTCGGCCTTTACGGTTAGTCCAGCTTGACGCAAAAGGCTCAGTACAGCTCTTAGATGTACCATATGGTCCGCCCATGAGTCGGAAAAAACCGCAATGTCATCTAAATAAGGCACCGCGAATGTTTCACACCCCTTTAAAACCCTATCCATGAGTCGGGAAAAACAAAATGGAGCATTTTTGAGCCCGAAACTCATCATTGTTGGCTGGTAGCTGCCCGTCGGAGTGAGGAAAGCCGCGTATCTGCTGGCGCGTTCAGTGAGCGGTACTTGCCAGTATCCTCGAGTAAGGTCCAGCGTAGTCACATATGCCGCTCTACTGACCTGTTCTACTCTCTCCTCAATATTCGGAATAGGATACACTTGATCCCTGGTGAGAGAATTTAGCTTTCGGTAGTCTACCACAGGCCTAGGGTCTTTACCTGGAGCTTCTACTAAGATCATAGGCGAAGCATAATCGCTTTCCGAGGGTTTTATTACTCCCAATTCCAGCATGCGATTTACTTCCCTATCCAGAATTTCTCTTTGCCTTGGAGAGAATCGGTAGCACCTTGATCGCACTGGCACGTCTGAAGTCAGCTCAATATCGTGCTCAGTCAAATCAGTCCTGCCTGGCCTGTCCACGAAGCAGGTCTCAAACTCTGTTATTATTTCGCCCAGATCGGACAGCTGGGATTTCTTTAGTTCTCCTCTCTGCTCCGTCTTTCTGAGAAGCTCCTGAGCGTTGCTTCCTTTTCCGCTGAGGCAAATCAAGTTGTCCCCCATCTCCTCGGGAAGGTTTAACGTTAGATTTACCACGGCTTCCCTCTGCACATAAGGCTTCATAAGATTGCAATGATAAATGCGCACTTCTTTACGCCTACCGGGAATTTTCACTGCGTAGTTAGTGTTAGAAAGCTCTGCAACGACTTTAGCAGGTCCTTCCCACTGTACTTCGAGCTTATTCTTGGGATCATTGGCTTGCTCCATAGCTAAGTCCTCTCGGGTTCCACTTAGAAGTCTCGTGAGATTACTAGACACTGGCGGCAAGAGGTTAATCTCAAGAACTTCCTCATTCCGCGTCTCACCAAGCTCATTTTCAAGTTGACTTATCCGAGATGCCTCGCTCTCAAAGTTTTCTGACCTGCTATCTTCCGCATCTACCACTGTTTTAACTGCCGTTTCCTCCGCTGTGGATTTTTCTGGAATGAGCAGTGTAGCTAGTTTTCGCGCCTTTGAACGTGTTAAGGCTTGCACAACTCTGTCTCCGAAAAGGATGCCCCTCTTTCGCAGTAGCATGTCCGATTTGTTGGAAAACAAATACGGATAGCACTTAGGAAGCTTTCCTGAAACGGCAGCCTCGGTTGTTAACTCGCCGAAAGGGCCCTCGATGACCACGTTCGCGATTGGCAAGCACACACTCTGTTCCTCCACTACCTGGCGGATCCATGCACACTGTCCTGTATAGTCGGAAGGCGACACATAGGCCGGATGGACAACATCCATCGTTGCGGCCGAATCGCGCAGTACCTTGCAAGGCTTCCCGTTGACTACTAGGTCATGCAGGTAGGGTTCCAAAAGCTGCATATTTTCATCGCAGTCACTGACATACGAGAAAGCAATCTTTTCTTTCCGGCAGTTGACGGCAATGTGACCCTGCTCATTACACCTAAAGCATGTGAGCGGCTTCCTAGCCTCAAGCTTATTCTTTGTGTTCTGCGCGTTGGTCACTTCCCCACGTTTCTCACTGCCGTCCTTCCTAGGGCGTTTGCCTGAAGAAGCCTTCCTTTCTTCGTTTGCAAATCTAGCAAAGTGCCTTTTCTGACGGTTATTCACACTGAACTTGGGATTGCGGAGCCTATCCACTGCTGGGTTGCTGAATTGTCGGCGCGAAGCGTACTCCTCAATGAGTTCGGCAGCTTCAGTTGCCGACTTAATGTCGCCTCGGTCCTGCAACCAATTTCTTTCTTTTTCTGGGAGGCAGCTATAAAACTGCTCCAAAAGAATTCGCTCGACTACAGCGTCCCTATCACTGTAGGAATCAGTGCTCTTTAGCCACTCGCCCAAATTAACTCTTAAATTGTACAGGAATTCAGGGTAACTCTCGTCCCTGGACTTAGTAGCGTTCCGAAAACGTTGTCTGAACGCCTCGGCGCTAAGCCTATACTTTCTCAGAAGGCAAGCTTTGACCTTCTCGTAGTTGTCCGCGTCCTCCTTGCTTAGCCGCGCGACAACCTCCGCTGCCTCGCTGGGCAGAACCGTCAATAATCTCTGAGACCAAGTGTCTCGCTGGAAGGACAGTTTTTCGCAGGTTCGCTCAAAGTTAGCCAGATACAGACCGATATCCCCTGTTATCACATATGGCTGCATGTACTTTGACATCTTGAAATCTGCCTCCTTGTTGAGATGAGGTACCGCTAGCTGGGGACAATCGCCCGACCTCTTGCTCAACTCTAGTTCTAATTTCCGGAGCTCAATTTCTTGGTCCAGCTTTTTTGCTTCTCTTTCAAGCTTCTCACGTTCGTGCTCCCTTTCCTCTTTTTCCCTCTCAAGTTCACGCTCCCTTTCCTCTTTTTCCCTCTGACGTTCGCGCTCCCTTTCCTCTTTTTCCCGCTCTTTCTGCTGTCTCAGCTGTTCCTTTTTTTGCCCGATGAGGTTCCATGCTTCACTGAGCTCCTCATCATCGGCTCCCAGATCAGTGATTGCCTTTATAATCAAGGGTTTTCGTGCCAAACCACTTGTGTCAATTCCCAATTCCTCACACAATAGCAACAGGTCCGGTTTCTGCAGCTTTTGTAGGTCCATGATCGCTCCGAGTGTCGGCTACTTCCAAAACAACTGTGCAAACTACCAAACCTAAAGGCGTTTCCACACTCTTTTTACCAGTTCTAAAATCTAACCCTGTTCTAGAACCTGGTCCACATCAGAAGAAAAGCCAAGCACTCACCCACACATGCGATCGATGTTCCGAGCTGCTTTCTTGTTGGCCGATTGTTGCTCCTGCTTGTTGCTTGAGATGCCACCTCCGATCACAAGATGTGGCTTGTAGATTCTGATCCACCTCGAATCACCAGATGTTGTAGCTTGTAGATCCAGATCCCACCTCCAGTCATCAGATGTTGTGGCTTGTAGATTCAGATCCCAACGCTGGTCACCAGTTGTCGTGACGCTGGGGCTACGTCGACCCGGCCTTCACTTGGTAGCGTGCAGAGACTCGGGGTTGAAGTAGGATTGAATCTTCGAAGTTGGTGAAATATGTACAAGCAGGTTTAATGGCACTTTGAGAAACTTATTTACAAGATTATTTACACGAAAAAGAAGGGTACATCAGCAAAATGGCAAGCGTTAAGAGTTCATAGCGAGAAGCGACTGGATGAGCCGTTTACCCAGGGCCCAGAGCGACATTTCGTGCTCTGCAGCGTCCTTAAAACCCCCTATGTCCAGCCCCTCTCTGAAGATGCTGACCAACCAAATCCAGGGCACGCCCCTCAGGTATCGGCATCCAATCGAACACATCACTGCACTGATGGTCTGAAGCACTGACTGGTCCGGCATTCATTCGTTGGGCGTGATCACTTGTTGGCGGGAAAAGCTTGGGAACGGCGAGGAGAGGAGGTACATTTCTATTCTTCAGCAAAGAAACCACAGGCTGGTTCTGACAAGTGGTTTTACTTCTCAGAAACCCGAGTGCACGTGGCGCCTCATCCGCTCCCAGCATTGTCCGTTTTCGACAATTGCAAATCTTTCCTGCATTCCTGGGAAATCACTTAATGGCTGTATGCGTCATGCTCCTTTCTTGTCCTGCACGTCAGCGGACATGTCACTCTGTCGTCTCCTTTGGAAAGTAGGCATTCCTCACTGGACGATAGGGCTTATCGACTGGAAGGGTGAACAAAAGAAAGAAAGCACTTCCTGCATTTCCCGCAGGGGGACGTTTCTTTGTGTTTTTCCAGACGTTCTCTTGGCAGGGTCAATTTGGCATTTGCAGAGTGTCCACAAAGCAAAACAGGCTTACAAAACAGGATTCCTGGAAACAGGCTCACTTAGAGCCATTGGACCATCACCACATATTCACAGCACTTATCCATGCCCACAGGCGAACAATAGAGCGCGCAAATGCGGATGCTTGGTCGTAACACCGCCATCACTCGCTCGCCCCTTCATGCTCTCAGAAGCAATGGTAGATTTTGTTTTCGTTCCTACTTATTCACGTACCTGTCTCAAGTAAACTTCAGTTGCGAGTTAGCGCTTGTCCGTGTGGTTCCATTCGTCGCCCGCGCGTTTCTCTTTCGCACTTTTTCAGCCTAGGAATAATGGTAGATTGCCACTCTGCAGCGACAGCCTTTTTGCGGTACTGCCCTACATCACCTACGAGGGGTCAGTGGCATTGGTTGGGGCTGGTCTAAGTGGCGTGGCACTGGCGCTGTATTCGTCACGTCCGCGGTCAGAGGAGCGTAGGTGCAAACGCTGTCCACCTCGTGGGCGAAAGGGACGGCAATTATTGAACAATGAGGAGCGTTAGTTAACGAAGGAACGAGAGCATAGGTAAGAGGTGCTGTCGCTAGTAAGTGGATGGCGGCTATAAGATTCGCGTTTTTTTACAGCGTGAAGTGAGGTGTTCGATATGTGTTCTGCCAATTAGTGATCTTGCGCAAGAAACTCTGCGTTTTCGCCTGGCCGAGACGTACAGTTTGTATACTGCTGCCTCAGCAGGCACCACTACAGGGGGCTAAGAAAGGTTTGGCAAATCAAGGTCATTCAACTGGGAAAAAAGAACAAGAAGAGCAAGGAGGATTAAGAAAAACAAAGTGAAAGGGGCAAGCCAAGACGAGCGGCAAAACACTCCGCGACCTGAAAAAGATTTGTGCAAGACGGATGACGACGACAAACAACCGCCCATTCTTGTCAGTCTTGCCGCCTCATGTGCCACCCGCGCGTCGAAGAAGGGGGCGAAAGTCGTCCGGGTGAAGGAACTATAAAGAAACCGAAGGTGATCGTCTTTTCACGTACTTTTTTTTCCTATTTGCGTTGCGTGCCGTTTCTGCCAGAAACGATGAGCGCCGTCGTTTGGCGCGGCGAGAGCCATGTATGCCGCTGACGCTGCGTCCAGGTGACCGACTATAATGGCCCGCGCCGCCCTGTGTCCTGATTTCGCGTTCCCGAAGGCATCCCGCCATTGGCTGCGTGTCGGACCGTCGGCGGGCATCGCCTCGGCAGAAAGGGAGAGCCTTCTGAGATGCCGCTCTTCGCCGCCGCACTGGACTACTGCGCGGAAAAACCTCCGTACACTGGTTTTCTCCCGCCTTTCCCTCCCACCGCGACGCGGTCGTCGCTGCTTGCCGTGGAGGCCCCCCGCGAAAGTTGAACGGGACACGCATCCTCTCGGGCCGCTCTTCTCGTTCTTGCCGAAGGTCTCCCTCCTCGTGGCCAGCGGGCATGATCGCACGACCGTCACCACCGCCCAGGCAGCCGCGCCGAAACCGCGCTGCTAGCGTCGCCTGCGTCGTCTTGGCTATCGTCTACTGCTGTTGCTGGTGCAGCGTCGACGTCGCATTAGCTGAGGATAATGTGGCTCCGGCGCTCGGAGACGATGAGAAAGCCTCAGCTTTCGTGGACGACCTCAGTCGGCCGGGAGAAGATGCAGAAAGCACTGCGCCACCGCCCAAGCTGACGTGGGAAGGATTTATGCACAACTTGACGACTGGCTTCGGTACCGTGCTGCACAAGATCTTCCCGCTCATGGTGAGGGCCAGCTCCGAAGTCGAAGTCGGGCCGGAGTGCATGGCCAGCTACTTCAAGCTCTTCCTCGGTCTCAGGAAGCTCAAGGGTTGGGCCGTCAGGCGTAAGTACGCCGCGCTTGGCTCTGCTTCTGTTCAGCGGTTATTTGCATGCTGCCGTTGCGTTTAAGCAGCTTTCGTATCGCTGACGATATTGTGGTGAAGTCCTGTATAGCGATGCAGAGCACTATGTATGAAGGTCACTAGCTCTGCTATGATTTTTTTTCTGCTTGGAGTTAATCGCTCGGTGCAAGGTGACTGTGAAAATTCCCAGAAATATAGCGAGGTTGAACTCGGTAATCGCGTAAGGACGAAAAATGATCTCGTCCTTACGCGAAAAACGAACGCCTCCACCACATCTTCAGGTCAATCCTGCGTGCATATCGTGGCTGCAATAAAAACAAGGCGAAAATATCCTACAGTGTGTGTGGTGTACGTCGTGTATGTATTTTTTCAAGCAGTACCGGACGAAGGCAGAGTCCAGGAATGAGGCTCGTAAAATATTTCGGAACAACAAATGTTTTGCTATTTTAGAGAAAAGGACATGAAAAGCTCTGCGTGCGCGGACGACAGATATTTTGTCGACCACGGACGCAATTACATAACTAGTTTTTCGCCTCTGTTGTAAAACAGCGAAAAGGTTCGATGTTCTATTGCAACATTATATTTGGATGTAGGGTGGTTCCAACGCACGTGCCGACAGTTTTGGAACAGGGGAGCCCACGCGCCTAGGGGATCTCTTCTCTTTTTTTCTTTTTCGTGTTCACATTCCTAGGATTGGGTACAGATAACAGTCTCGGCGCCAGCCTTAGAGGAAGAAGCACAGACCGATTAAATCTCGCAAAACGGTGCTCTACACTCTTTCCACGTGAGCTGAAAACAGTGGGTGTGTGTCCCGCCTAATTTTCTCCAGCGCTTCTCGGCTGCATGAGATCCCATGCAGCAATACACTTTGTTCGAGAAACGCTCACCCACTTCACTACTTTCAACGCTATTCTAGCGGAGACGGGCAGAAGCTATCGCAGTTGATGGTAGCTCTGCGTCTCAATATAATCAAAGCCAAAGCAGCAAAGTTTATGTTGAACACGGGGAAAGACACAAGCTGCTGAAGCGTTACCAGACAAAAGAGAATGTGCAAGAACCGAGGGCTAGAAATGTACGCGTCAATCCGCTTAGGTTCCAGGACGTGCTGACTCGTTGGACAAGCCTGCGAACGCCGGCGCGCTCACGATGCGGGTCCATCGAAGAGCTGTTGCGCGCCTCCGTTTTCCTCTTCTTTCTTGCTTTTCTTACGCCGTACGAGCAGCGGCGAGCCGTCTGCTCTCGATGGCAGTGTAGCGAGAGGGCTTTCTTTAACCTACACGCTGGCTTCATTCAGCGCATCCTGAACTTGCTGAGGGCGAAACACGAAAGGGCCAGATTTGTCTTTTGTTGGGCTGTTTTCCAGCGCTCTACTTTCCCCGACTGAGAGGAATGTATTTCGTGATTTTGCGAAGCTGTTACCGTAAACGTCGTCATGGTGACTTACCATCTATGAACGTGGTTGAATCCCTTGGTTGGTTGAATCGCTAGATTGGATATTCGTGGTCAATTTCTGCGAATTTGAACGTACTGACGTTAGGCCCTGGTTCTTTTATTTTTTAAATACCCCCCGCGGGGGTGCAGTGGTCAGGGCGCTCGACCACTGTGCCCAAAGATGCGAGATTGCATCCCGGCCGCGGCGGCCGCTTTTCGAGAGGCGGAAAGCAAGGCGCCCGTGTGCTGTGCGATGTCAGTGCACGTAAAGAATTCCATGTGGCCGTAATTTCTGGAGCACTCTGCTACGGTGTCTCTCATAGCCTGAGTCGGTTTGGGACGTTAAATCCCGCAAACCAAGGCAAACCTTTTGTTACCTTCAAAAGCACTAACAACTTCGTCTACGCCTGAGGGAGAATATTGACATTTCATTTAATTTAGACTATGTACTGTTGGCAGGTGGGGGGGGGGGGGGGTGGGTATATATATATATATATATATATATATATATATATATATATATATATATATATATATATATATATATATATATATATATATATATATATATATCATCGGTGAAATTCACCGCGAGTTACACAAACAGAAATTGCAGATGAGAGCGCTACTGAACAAATTACTCTCTGAATCAAACAACAAAATGTAGAAGAATGTTTTACTCCCTCACTTTGCCGATTGATCGAATGGCTGTAACGAGGTGGGAGGAGGGAGGCGTGCGTTGAACTGAATTGTTGTTCCCATCAAGTACAAAGTATATGATATGACTAGTCGAGGGGCAACTATACAGCATGCACAGGAACTTCGCCGTTATAAGAACATTTGTCCTGGTCGGGGGTTCGTATCCGGGACCACCGCCTGTAGGGGGGCAATCTCTCTACCAACAAAGCTAACGAGTACGGCTTGCAGATACCTGTATCTATAAGGCTACAGCTTAGTTTTAATTTGTAGCCGCATGGTTGCACTTAGGTGAATGTTCACAAGCAATTACTGAACTTTTTCGAAAATTAACAAGTGTCTGGCCAATAAGTGCCTAAATGCTGGATATTTGCGTGGAAAGATCTATTAATTACATTTTCAGCAATGACCGTTTTGGTGCCTGATTCTTATGATGGGTTATAGTTCTGAACGGAACGCCCGGGAAGATAAAACTGAAAGTCTCATTCTTAAGGAACCTGAGGAAATCTTTTGATAAAGGTGCTCTTTCTCTCCTGTTCTAACATGTTGTAAACATGTTGTTCTAACATGTTGTAAAACAAACAGTCTGAAGCAGCATATGCAATTCCGACTGCCAGGCGCGTTTTTTTTTAATATTTACAAATTTGTATTTTTAATGAGGGGTACGTCTGTGTAGTGTGTGCAGGTGGGTTGTACAGTCATGAGCAAACGTGGTATACAACACTCAGCCAGTGACAGAGCTCGTGCAAACTGCATCAAAATACCATCTAGCTACAGCGTAAGAGACAGCGACGCCGACACAAACATGTGGATAGAATGGGGAATCGCCACGATTATCTTGATCTTAGATAGCTGTTGCTAGATAAAGTTGGGAGGCAATTTTCTCGAGCTCCGCCACCGGCTGAGTGTTGTATACCACTTTTGCTCCCGACTGTACATCATAGCGGACGTTATGTATTTGATGGACCTAAACGTTTACCGATTAGTTAACTGGAAATGATAATGTCAACTGTTTACTTTTGTTTTAAGGGGCAATATTAATTTGTGAAAATAAAGGCTTTAAACGTAAACGTGACACCACTTTTTAAACTTCTTTAATTAATCGGGAAAGCAAGTTGGAAATATCGAACGTCAAAAATACGCATTCGTAAGCTTGTTCAGTTCGTTTTCCATCATTGCTTATATACAAAATGACTTCGCTCGCATTTTTATGCATGGAATACACACACTATTTTGAATTTTATGATGCGGAAGAAATACGACGTACAGCAACTCCATTCTGAAAATATGCATTGAGGGAGGGACTACTCAACGAGCTTACAAATGCGTGTTTTTGAAGTTGGATATTTTGCATTATCCACGTTCTCGATTAAGGAAATTAGAAACGAAGAGGTCACTTGCATGTGTAAGGCCTTCAATTACGCAGTAAAATATTGCCCCATTGAAAGGAAAAAAAAGTTGAGCAGTTCGACGCTGCCGAGAATGGATATCGAGCGTTATTCGAACACTCGGTTATGATCAAGATGAGGATCACGTGGTATGCATGCCTTTTCTTCTGTAGGACACTTAAGCTCCGCCTTTAAGGATTTGACGCGATATCATAGGCTACAGCCCGACATATAGAGCCTCGGTTCAACGAAGCCGTATGAACGTGCCTGCATTGCCTAGGAATAGCGCACCTCACTCATCATCAAGAGCACTGGAAGATTTATCCTTATTCCACCTTCCCACCTCAAAAATGAGCCATCTGAGTTAGCATCAGCCCGAGTTGGTATGCGTGCATCTTCGCTATAACCGAGGTAAAGTGTTCGTTATATCTGAGGTCAAGGTTCGATCTAGTAATAACGCAAAGTTCAG
The DNA here is from genome assembly GCF_055883805.1 of Amblyomma maculatum. Classification (NCBI taxonomy): domain Eukaryota; kingdom Metazoa; phylum Arthropoda; class Arachnida; order Ixodida; family Ixodidae; genus Amblyomma; species Amblyomma maculatum. Next base: position 53,762,602 of record NC_139344.1, read on the forward strand.
CCAGGAGTAACTCGAAACTCGCAGATGAACGTAGCAGTGCTAACGCTCTAAATGTCCTCACTCACCTGCCACCTGCCAGTGACACGCTCATTACTTTTCGCCCACAACGCCGACAAAGGCAAACGCAACGCCAATATTTTCTGTATAACGAAGCACTGCTGCTGTCGCCTTACAATCTGTAAACGTCAAGAAAAAAAGACATTTATAAACGACGTATATAGTGCTACGCGTCTCCTATCTTCTTTTTAACGAGACAGCGTTAAAGGCCCCTTTCCCTAGACAATTTTGCGCGTCGAAGTCGTAGGCACAGCCAGCGAAACATCGCGAGCTTTGCTCTGGCAGGTAAGTTCAGGTTGCATGGTCGGGCGCTGACTGAACGGCGGGTTTTACGACGTTATGAAACCACGTGACATGGTCGTGGCAGGAGCTAACTCGGTTGCTTCTTTGAGATGGGAATCGAACCCACCGGGAGCCGTAAGTGGATTCCAAGCCAGACACGCCTAAGCCACGCAGTCAGGCTCGTACGGAATGGTTAAAGCGGGACTTCATATGTGGGATGGCCTTGCACATTATGGTGTAGCTCATGAGCCTGTGCTGATTATGATAAGATCATTTAAGCGAGTTGAAACATGCACGTAGGCGACCAAGGATCCGAAGGGAGAGCCTTGTCTTTGGCTCTAGCTCTTTGGCTTGTGACTCTCCCGTGGCGTATGACTCTCGCTCCGTTACACCGGTACTGACGGCGACGCGGCTCAACCGCTGAACGACCGCATAAGAGCTGCGCTCTAAAAAAGTATGCAGTCACTGGCCGCCTATCGTTGTTGGGATAGTTTGTTATTCATATTTGCAATGAGCGAACCAAACCAAAAGTTTGGTTTGGTCGTCAATGCCCAGAAATGTGTTTTCGGCTCTTCTGAGCTCGAGTTCTTGGGCGACCACATCTCGGCGCTGGGAATTCGTCCATTACCTTCTCACGCCCAGGCTTTTAAGGACTTTCCAGCACCCACTACCCTACGCAAGCTCCGTGAGTTCCTGGGCCTAGTGAAATTTTCACGGCGCTTGATTCCGCACTGCGCCGAGCTTATTCACCCCCTGACTGACCTTCTCCGCACCACCAAGTCATCCTCCGCGATTTCCTGGTCTCCCGAAGCTCAGGCCGCTTTCACGGCTGCAAAGCAAGCCCTCGCCGATTCAGTCGTCCTCATCCACCCTAGGACTTCCGCGCCCACTCGCATCATGATGGATGCTTCTAGCGTGGCCATTGGTGCGGTTCTCCAGTAGCAAATCGACTTAGAGTGGCACCCACTGGGTTTCTTCTCTCGGCAGCTCCAGCCTGCCGAGACTCACTACAGCGTATTTGGCCGTGAGCTGCTTGACATCTACTCCACCATCCAGCAAGCACTATCACCACTTATTGGAGGGCCAGCCATTTTACGTTCTCACGGAACATAAGCCTCTGGTGTATGTGTTCCGTACGAACTCTTCGAAGCATGTCGCCCGTGAACTTAGTCAATTGGCCTACATATCGGAGTTCACAACCGATACTCGACAACGAGGCAGCTGACGCACTTTCACGCATTACCACCATCGGCGTGTCTTCACCTGTTGTGGACTGGCAATCTCTGGCCCGGGCGCAGCTTGATGACACTGAGCTGCAAGCACTGCGTGCCCACCCCCGAGCGCTCCGTCTGCAGCTCGTGCCTCATCCGTTTGTACCCGGATCACTCCGGTGCGACATATCATCGACTCTACCGCGACCGTTCATCCCAGAGGCCTTTCGCCGTGCCATTTTCCATTCCCTCCACGACATCTGCCATCCTAGCGTTCGAGCCACGCAGCGCCTCGTTACTCAGCGGTACGTCTCGCCGAACATTAACACCGACGTTCGCCAGTGGGCCCGGCCCGCTCGTGCCTTGCTTGCCAGTCCGCCAAAGTGACACGCCATACCAAGACTCCCCCTCTGTCTTTCCTGCCACCTGGATCGCGCTTTGACCATATTCATCTTGACCTGGTTGGACCGCTTCCCCCCTCTCAGGGCTACAAGTACATTCTGACGATGGTTGACCGCTTCACCCGTTGGCCCGAAGCCGTGCCTATTCCGGACATTACTGCGCAAACAGTTGGCAGAGCTTTCGTTTCAGCGTGGGTTTCCCGCTTCGGCTGCCCGGCATTGTTACCACGGATCACGGCCGCTAGTTCGAATGTGCCCTCTTCACTCGCTCACACGGCTACTCGGCATTAAACACTGCCGCATCACATCATACCATCCCTGTGCCAACGGCATGGTCGAGCGGCTCCATCGCCAGCTTAAGGCCGCCCTCACTGCGCGCCTGGATCGCGAGCACTGGGTCGACCACCTCCCTATGGTGCTCCTAGGCCTACGTGCCGTCCTACGTCGTGACCTTGGCTGTTCGGCGGCCGAACTCGTCTCCGGTACATCCCTGCGGCTTCCCGGAGACTTGTTCGTACCTTCGGCTTCCTCTTCCCAGCTCCTACAATACCTTCATCGCCTACAAGACTGTCTTCAGCATCTGCGCCCAGTGCCGCCTGGCTCATCTGCCCATCAAGTCCTCGTGCACCCAGACCTTACTTCCTCGACGCATGTGTTTCTCAGGCGAGACGCTGTAAAGGCGCCTCTTACCACATCATACGACGGCCCGTACCGCGTCCTCAACAGGACCACAAAGTCAGCGACAATCCCGCTGGATGGTCGTGAAGGTCGTCTCTCTAGATCGCCTCAAACCCGCGTACCTCGGGACACCTCCCCAGGAGCTCCCCTCACATGTTTCCGGCTTATCTGCAGGCCTGCTTGCCGCCGTGGCACCCCCATCTCTGCCCCGTCGGCGCGTACATTTCGCCGTTCCGTCTAGGTGGGGGGGCCCTATGGCGCCCGCCGACGCTATAAAGCGGAGGCGCTGAGATCAGCGTTACCAGCCCGTGTTAGAGTAAAATAAAGATGTACAGCGCGTGCTCGAGCGCAAGCACGGCACGGGCTGTTCAGAATGAGAAGCCTACCACGTTGGTCATCTTGCTCTGGTATTCCGCTGCGAGCCTGCAAATTCGCAACACATCCACTGCTTCCTGACTTTTCTTTCTTTTCCGCCTTTACTGGTCCATTTACTTAGCGGGTTTTCTATGCGCATTACCTCGAAAATGAGCCTCATTCTGTGATCCCAAGGTGGTCAGTACTATGCGGCAAAGTACTTCAAGTCTTTTCTAAACCAAGGATATAAAACAGCTCACGACATCAGTTTCCAGGTCACAGCGGCATTATGTGTAGTGACTGCGGGCGCGGTAGCTCGATCGGCCTATGCCTGCATACCCTTGTCTACAACCGACGTAACAAGGGAGCTATACCGTGTTCGTCTGCAAAGCAAAAATTGACCTTGCAAAGCGATCCAGGTATCTCAGCTCGCCACTGTATAACCGTGATCTTTCTTGCTACACGAGCTACTTCGTAGCCTTTCCCGCTGCAGAACAAGTGTTAACTGTATGGCATGTCGTCTGGTGGTTGCGTTTGAAAATACGTGTTCTTTCTTGCTGAGAAAGAATGTTTCTCACAAGTGGGCTCACTCAAGGCTAAGACAAACAACAAAAACTGTTAACGCATTATGCCACTGGTAGCGTTTGTACGCCTTCGGTGAGCATATTCCGAGGCTGCGCTATCCCAACTAGACTCTTGCAAAGCATGGAGACCAAGGTTTTATGACTGCGGCATCAACTGCCGTCGGCACAGACCGCCATCAAATATGGAAACGCTGCGGGCGTTTTTATTGATGGCCAGACGAGGGCCCGACGGGCTTAAAGATTTTTTCCCTTTCACTCGTTTCCAGTTGCTTCATCCCCTTCCTTATGTGCAGGGTAGCCAACTCAGCAATATGCCTATACGGCTAGCTCCTTGCCCTTTTTTTCCTCTCTCGCTCTGTGGCGGGCCAAACGTAGGAACCGTATTTATGTGACTTTTCATCGATTTTTCAAGTTTCATCGAGCTCGACTCTTGAATACACGCATAACCCATCGCACGCATACTGCAGCCACTCGCGCGCGTGCAATAATGTATTGGCTTTTTTTTAACGCAGTTTTATTTTGTGTCATTTTAGACCATGGGTTATTAAAAGTGCGATATTCTACAAAGGAAAAAAAGTAGCGATTTCACTGTTTGCAGAACAGCAGTTTTAAAATTTTAATGAAGTCCAAGCAGCGGCTATACGCCCTCAGAAATGGAAAGCATCGCAATGATTATGTTCCTTCGTGGTTCGAGGATAGGAAACACATCTGTATAAGGAAATACAGGGCTCCGGTAGGAAACCCTCGCAGAAGGAAATAAGGATTAAAAAAAAAAGAAGGAAACACGCAAAATCACTTGTGAAATACAAACACAGAGTATAAGCGCTGCAGCGGGCGTCTTTCCATTCCCTGTTTCTTACTTTCCGCACCGTCAAACGTCAAAGTAAGGCCTAACGCGAGGGCTTATGCAACTCGCGCTTCATTCCTAAGAAACCTCTGAAACCTCGCATCTTTCTCGAGAACGAAGCTTGAATGTGTAAATTCTAGGTCCGGTTCCTATGCTTGCTCGGTTGGTACGTTGACCTAAACCTTGCGCGCAATATAGTATGCCTGTCTGAAAAAGCTGACTCTCTGTCTCGGCAATACTCCCTCTTCTTTCCTTTTTGTTTACTCGTTGTGATCGCATTTCAAACAGCCGTTTTCGTACAAAAATAGACCGCGAGTGGGAGAAATTGATCGCAAATACAACGCAGCGCTTTATTCTTGACGAAAGCAAGGGTGAACTGCGAATACAAGTGAATTGGCTACAAGCTTCTACAAACAGCGCAGCCCTGGCTATGGCGACAACGCACAAGCGGTGTTACCACTGAGACGGTGGATTAGAAAGGGTGGTACACACAAGCGTGACGGGAGTCACAAAGGATCTGTTCAAGAAGCTAGAGGGGGGAAGGCGGAGTATGCAGGCACCCGCTTCTCCTCCGTTCGGCCGCACGTACCGCAGTCAACAAGACTCGTCCCACGCCAAAGTAGTCACGCTTCACGCAAGGTGTATGCCAACGGCGCCGCTCCATGGAGTCCACGATTTGTTTTACACGCTCAAGTCTCTGCAGTAGGCCGTCTATTTTCTCGTGGCTGTTGCTTCGCCTCGGCTCCCCACTCCTTTTAGGACGCACGGACTCGGCTCTCGGCCTGTCTCGGCTAGACCTGCGTCCTAGCATATTTCTAGCTCAAAACTTACATCAAGAGCGCTCCCCGCGCTAATGCATGTCTTCGCAAGCGGGACTGCAATATCCTTGTACGTGGCGTTGCCTGGGCACGATTTGTACCATGCAGAGACAAGGGTACTTAAGTTGGTAACCTGCCGGGGCGAAGAACGCATACGGATAGGTTGTAATGCCCACTGTGACAAGACGTGTTTGCGTTATGACAGCCGGACTGATTGGGTAGGTAGCCAAGAAGTGTGTGCGCCCATTGTCCACCTTGGTGGTGTCATCTATTTTTCGCGCGCTCAAGACACACACACACACACACACACACACACACACACACACACACACACACACACACACACACACACACACACACACACACACACACACACACACACACACACACACACACACACACACACACACACACACACACACACACACACACACACACACACACACACACACACACACACACACACACACACACACACACACACACACACACACACACACACACACACACACACACACACACACACACACACACACACACACACACACACACACACACACACACACACACACACACACACACACACACACACACACACACGCACACACAGTTTATTATTTACTTGTATTTAGGATATATTAATGACTGTACGCTGCAATAATCAACCTCACGCAGCTTGTTTTCGTTTGTTTTAGAGTTTAACGTCCAAAGCGACTCAGGCTATGAGGGACGCTGTGATGATGGACTCCGGAAATTTCGACCGCTTGCAGCTCTTTAAAGGGAGCTGACATCGATACCAGTGCCCGTTACTGGCATGCACTGACATCGCCTTGCTTTTTGTCTCCATCGAAAAGCGGCCGCCGCGGCCGCGATTTGATCCCGAGTCCTTGTGCTCAGCAGGTGAGCGTCCTAACCACTAAGCCACCGCGGCGAGGTAAAGCTCGCACCGTAATTACCAACCTATTCACTTATCAACTTCGCAAAAAAATATTTATATGGGAACTTCATTCCGACCAAGCTTGGATAAGTGTTACAGAGCGCATTATTTGCAGCGTGTCTTGAGTCAACGTTCGTGCTCAATCCTCCCTACTGCGCTGTTCAGTGCCAGGGACTGCCCCGCTGTCGATGGGGCATAGGAAATCGACGTCCCAAAGTCGGCGCTCCTCTCGCGTTGTCATGCATCGGAGTCATGTCTGATATATACGGGCAGATGAGCGAATCTTGTGCCAAAGGAATAAATCTCTTCATTCGGCTGTTGGCTACTTGGGCTCCTAGGGATCTGCTATATAATGCCGCTACAGGAGTGACAGGTGTATAATAAAAAGAAAGTTTTCTTACTAATGCACACTGCTAAAAAAGGTGCCGTTAAATTTCGTACCCCAAAATCTTGAAAGCATAACTTGCGACAGCTGCTTGTTTTCCTACGTATGTGCGTCAACGAACTTCTAACGCAGTCAGTAGCCTTAATCAAGTAAGAAAGCCAAGACACGGCTCGTTTCTACTTTTCGGTAGAACCACCACCATCTTGTATCCTGTTTCCTTCCTCGTATGTATGCTCGTGAGGAAATTTAACAAATCTGTTACACTGAAAGGTCCGCGCGAACACGTATTGGCTATTCACACGCGACAAACGGGCGGGGAAGTGGGCGCCCCAGGCAGAGGTACGCCGTGGCGCAGGGGCCACTTGTTCCTTCCACGATGGCTGCCGGGCCACTCGCTGCGGAGCCCAAACCGGTCTCAGCGTCGCCGCCACGGTGCGCTGACAGATCTGGGCCGCGCGGTCTCGTCGCCGGCATCATCCGCTCGTGCCCGTACTTACGCCGCGGTAGCCGCCGAGGTGTAGAAGGCGCGCGTCCCCGCACTTAGATCCTGCGCCCATCACACAAGCATCCGCCCACACGCTCCGCCCCTGCTTAGACCGTGGTATAAGATACTTACAGGGCGGCGTGATTAACAGGCGCTCGAGAATGCCTGCTTGGCGCTCGAAAGCAGAGCTCGGAGCGTAATGAAGGTTCGAGATCGTCTCCCCCGTCGGCCTTGTCGGTGAAGTGAGCGGTCGTTAAAAATAGCACAGATTGGCGTCCGTCGGACTTCTATTTGATCGGAGTTAAACGCATACCGCTGACGTCGTTCTAAATGTATTGTTCCTCTGTTTGATTCAGACGAAATTACAGCATGTCATTGCGTTGTTTATGTGAAATCATTGAGTTGGGCATGGTATCCTTGCTTTTGACGAGAGGTAAGACAGGTGTACGTTAATGTTACCACAGTTTCAGCTCGAGTTTCAATTCTTTTCTTGAAACACGCCCATGCAGCAAACATGATGAGTGACAAATTCGTGCGGCACAGTCCTACAAGAACACCATCAACGCTTCTTCCTGCTTTGAGAGCCCGACCTGAAGCAAGAGTATGCGAACAATCCGCTGCCGAACTGCCCTTTTGTGTATATACATGAACGAGGAATGTTGTTGCATCTGCGCTAATTGATGAGAAAGTCGTTTAATGTGTGTCTAGCACGCATGAACAAAGACAAGCACAAAAAGGCGGTCGTGTCAGCTTGTTTCATTTAATGCTCAATGTCCTCAAGTGAACAAAAATAAAAATATTCATGGCAGACACGTGCAGATACTTCAGGGACGAAATTCACCTGGAAAAACCAGATCTTCAGTAAAACTAAGCTCTTTTGTTTCTCTAGCTCGCGCGGCTGCTTGCAGAATGCGCCAAAAGTCGTCCTAATGATGCGATCACTGAGACAATTGCAGAAAATATGCCGCAGTGATCAACTCAAGGCTATTTTCGTAGCGGTCGTACACACGATGCCACTGTGGGAATCAACTCGTATTCCAACCCAAAGCACATGGACCACCGCTGTGTGGCACCAGAGAGCTACGGAGAGACAGTGTTCACTCAGCCGTGAATGTTTCGACTTCCTTCGGTATTGTGGTCAGGCAACGGCGGCGCAAATTTAGGCCACTAAAATCTGTTGCTGCTGCATCGGCCGTCAGTCAATAATGGGGTGGCGGAATGCCAAAAGGGCGTTCGCCCGCTAGCTGTTTCTGGTCGGGGAGGGCGGTAGAAATGCTCAATTCCTCCTTTCTTCTCCTTTTTTTTATTTTTTTTTTTTTTGTATTCGCTCCGTAAGATGCATGCTGCTGTTACTTTCCACGCACGAGCTGTCAACAGAATTGGCGTGCAGGCAGAACTCGACTGCGGCGAATATGGCTGCGCACCGTGTGCTACAATTTAGGCGCTTAAAATGCGTCTGAGCACACGTCACTGTGTAACGAGTAGCCTTTGCAACGGTGGGCGATTCGAGGCCAAATGGTACGCTTCTCGGGACCGCAGTCTTAGGAGAAGTTTCGCGCCGGCCGCCTTGGAAGCTTGACAGGGGCTCGTTTGCACAGTCCTCCTGATAGGCGGGTGCATTGGCACCGCATTGATTTCATCGACGTGAGGTTAAATTTTTTTCCCTCCTTCCTTAATGCGGGCGGCGCTCGGTTGGTAAATTTAGAAATCCTTAAAGGATTTTGTTTCCTTCTTGGCCAGCTATTTTTTTCTCTCCCACTGCGGTATCGAATAGGCGACAGCGTTGAGGAAGCAGCGAAACGGAGACTTTTGGTGACAACTGGAGCAAAGCTCATCATTTTGTTTCCTCCCATGAAAATTGTGTTGACCACGTCCCATAGGAGAATACTTCCAAACATCATTTTTCCTGAATGCTGACTCTGCGAAAGTGGAGCCAGCGCAGACTCAGCAAACTCGAGGCAACAAATTTGTTCTCTCTCAAAATTCGATGTGTCCACGACCTATTAGGCCGGAACCTAGAGCCACGGCCACAATAAGGGCGTAATTTATGTTAATAAACACTTATTCATAATCAGTATCGTAATTTTCCATTCACCAGAATCTCTATGATACAACGAAGAGGAACTGCATAACCTCAAAGAGGTTTCCGTAAGTGGCTAAGCTTCACAGTGTTCTGCTATGCTGATGTATCTCGAAACTCCTGAAGGCAAAGTCACCAGTGGAATCCGATGCCACTGAATACAGTGAATCACTGCTCTCCTTCTGGGAGATGAGTGCCTGATTAAATCAGAGCTTTACACCGAGCTTAACGGTGTAAAAAAGAAAACAATTAGCGCTAACAAAATTATTGCAATTAGTTGAGCTGGATCGAGAAGTGACAGGGATTTATACCTGAGGACTATGAGCGAGCGGTGTAACCAAATTTAAAAGAAAATAACAGGGAAACTTTAAGCCAAGCAATACCATATATTGCCGAGAAACAGAAGAAAAATGTGAAATCATGAAAGACAGCCATGGCATGTCAGACTTTCTTGCTTGTCAGACTTCCAAATATCGTCCTTCCAAGCAGGTTATCTTAGTTTTCCTCCGAGAATAACGCCGATTATACCTGGCCTTTGCGTGTTTTTTTGTTCTGAAATTTGAGCTTTTGTTTCTTCGCAGACGACAAAAAAGGTCTAAAAGATGCGCGGACAGATTGACTTTGGTGCCGGCCTCGTTAGGTGCGCCAACCGCCGTGTCGCGGACAGGACCCACTGACCGGCCGTGCTGGCGCTATTGCCTACTTCTCACACTGATGAGCACTTGGCCATGACCGTTTGGGTGGCCGCGTTTCGATGGGGATGGGGAGACAAGTACACTAAAAAAAGAAAGAAAAAAAATGGCATCCGTGCGTTGGGATAACGGTCACGAGTTAAAACTTCCCCGGGTGTTGCGGAATAACTACGAATGGCTTCCATGACGGCTTGAGCGGAGCTGAAGTAGTGCTTGCTCTTGAATTTAAGAGGGCATGCACAGCGCTGGGGAAAAGAAAACATTAGGCACGGTGGACGCATGCACTTATACACCTAAAAGGCGAACTAGCTTATGTTTCTAATGGAAAGACATAATTCATGCGAGAACGAACACGAGCAAAGATCGAGAAAAGCCACAGGACGAGCGCTAGACGTCAACTGCCTGCACTCAAGCACGCACACACGTGGGCAAGGAGCGCGAGGCTAAATGCATGCGACGCTAAAGCCAACAATTGCACTTCCTTAGCACAAAATAAGCAATCGTGAAGGAGAGATTGCACACACATATGTTTTTCGAGCCAATAAGGAACGCTACTATAATTTCGCACCTAATGACAACTGCATGTTTGCTCGAAGACTGAAGCGTACTCTACCTTACAAAATCTCTAGTGAGCCATCAAGTACCCTCAACTTTTCCTAGGTCTTCGTTCATGGTCATGCAGGCTAGTAATTATGTCTTCCTATTATAGGCATATTATAATGTCCGCAATGAAAACGGAGCGATAAACGGAGAGGAACGGAGGCCGAGCACCGCTACCATATGTCATTGCACTTTGTTGTAAAGGTGATTTTGCACGTCCTTCAAGAGCGTAAATTGTTGGAATAGGTGGTTCATAAGGTGAAACCAGCGAAGACAGGCGCAGGACAAGACAGAGAAGGTAGACACACGCAACACCACTGGATTTAGAACTGACCTGTTTTGAAGAAGAAACAGAAGACAAAAGATCCATATATGCCCCTGCGCAAGCACGGCCTCCTACCGTGAAAACAAATCAAACAATGCACTTATGGCAAAAAACAAAAACAAAAAACGAAACTCTTTTTCGGTGACCGGCTTCCCCCTCCGATTTTGCTGGCGGTGGGTGAATCGTTGGGGAGAAACAAAAAAGCTTTTTCTGTAAAGACTGCAAACTTAATCGAAGAGGCTAGAAAAAAGTTCGTAGTGGTTCCTTATTTCCATAAGATATATCATAGGCTAAAAAAGTGGCTCAGAAATATGGAGTTACTATGGTGCTTTCTGCTTCCTGTGAACTTTCGGGTCTGTGCGCCAAGATCTCTAGTGGTCAGTGGAAAATGGCGCTTGCAAATCCAAACACCAGATAATGTTTACTAAATGCATGATGGGTGTGGTCTAATTTAACCCATTCTCCTGTGGCAAAATATAAAATATAAATATTAATATACCCCCCCCCCCCCTCCCCCCCATTGTATGAATATTCTTTCTACCGTTTCTTCTTCGGAATAGATCAGTTGCAAGTCTAGCGGTGTTATGTGTGCGCTTCCTCGGTCTTGCCCTGCTGGTTCCAGCTAAGTTTGCACTTTCTTCTCCGAAAGTATAGTTATGTCAACACTTTATGCAAAAGGAAGACGGCGGAGCTATTTTTATGACATGCTTTCCTCTTGATGTTGCATTTTCACAGCGCTCGTTGTTACAGGGACCTTAGGCCGTTTCACGCAAACTGCGTCGGAGTTGAAACGATTAGTCTCCGTGGCCCATGACCACAAACGTGCGTCATGCTCCACGCTCACGCACACGACTGTGGATGTTTACAAGGAAAAGTGCACACATGCACCTATCCCGGCGTACGAGTGTCAGCGGTCAGTTCAGTCCAGTCATTCCTGCTGAGCACTAACATTGATGATTATCAAAACCTCATAGCAATATCAAGTGCCAGATAGCGCAGAAGTCCACAGCATTTTTATTGCTGAGCATGGAATTTTTTGCTTCTTTTAACGGGTATACGTAGTGGTTTGAGGATGTATTGTGCGAATGTTCACACACCTAGATATTCTCAAATTCATCTCACCTAATAAGTTTTACCGATACACATATATATTGCGGCGTTGTTTTCTTAGGTTTCTTCATTTATCTCTGTCTCGCTGCAGTTATGTTAGCTTAGCAATGCACCACCTGAGAGCTCTTTTTCTCCTTCTGCAATGTTCGATGTAGTTGTCGTATTTAGGGCACCTTATCTCGAAAATCTTCATCATCTCCAAATTGGCGCGGTCGAAATTAAATCGTTCCATTCTCGACGGCCGCCGTGTGCACTTGCTGCTATTTCAGCTGATTTTTCTATTTGTGGGTGCAGGTTTGCCTAGTAAATTACTTGGGCTCTTCGATAAACGGATTGTTTATCATCTACGGCCGTGATTGTCTTCACGAAGTGAAAATATATTTAACTTATTTCAAACGTGCTAAAGGACACCGAGTAACCGAACGATCTGTTCACATGCAGACCTCCAATGAAAGACAATTCTTTTTTTAGAAATTTTCGTCAGCAAACATATACATCCTTAGTGTAATGTATTTAACTGTTACGAATTTCTTGATCTCGTTCTTCATTCTCGACATAGAGGACACGTACGTGAAGGGTGGTACACACACGGGCGCTGACTTGCAACTGACAGGTTTATTATGCAGAAGCCTGGCCAGCATCGCCACAGCCAGAAACAACATGAAAGAAAACATGACAAGAAAAGTGGTAATCAAAGAGGTTTATCATGTAATAAGGTTTTGCCTGTTAGCGAAAAGGAACCGGATTTTTTTTTTTTTTTTGTCGGATAAAAGAACAGATGGTGCGCCGACACACAGGTGTTTGTTGGATACGATGTTGAATGCCTCAATAACTTCTACTATGAGCTCGTCTACGTGATAACAGATGGTTTCACATTCCTCGAAATATGGATGACAATGGCAGAATTCGCTGCAGAGAGCCGCTAGATGATCTTTGACACCATTTTTTACGTCATTCTTGAGTTCCAACAAAAAACATCCTTGACAGTTGAAACATGAAAATTAATAACCGGTTAATTAACCATTCCTACAATACTTCTTCGAGCCACTGTTGATTTGTTAGAAAAGTGATTGGTTCTGGTTTTGGTTTTATAGCGTACCATTTTAAAGTGCCATCGGCAATGAGGGATGCCGTAGTGGAGAGCTCCAGACAGTTACAACCACCTGGGCTTCTTGAACATGCACTGGTATCTCACAGCGCACAGGCGCCTTTCACGCGACCACCGCAGTCGGGATCGAAAACAGGCAACCTTCGCAGCAGTCGAGCGCCCTAACTATTGGGCCACCGGTGTGACAAAAAAAAAAAAAAAGTCTATACGTCAGTTACGCTAAACGAATTTCGTTTGTTTTCTTCTACTTCTTTACCTCCCGATCGTACCGCACCGCGTATATACGACAACTTAATTGCTATGTACAAACAACGTTTATTTACATCGTGTACAAGCTAAGTAAAGGCTGGATGTCTTCAGGGGGCGACCTTTCTGCACGGCAGACGAGTCGCATCCCCCCGCGTCTTGTTTTTTCCAAATCGCGTGTCTTCGTCCTTCCTCCTCTCCGGGTCCTCCTCTCAGCTGCTCGTGACCATTGTATCTGCGCTCCAGGCCCGGCTCGGTTCTCGGAAGACGCGCGGCCGGCCCGAATATCCGGCGCTGCTCCGAGGCGTGGACCGCGGCCAGTGATGCCCCCCCCCCCCCCCCCCTTCGCCTCCCCGGGTACAGACCCCGGGGCCGCTCGCACAGCGGGGCCTCTTCGCCGTCCTCGAGGCGCCGGCCTGCAGCCTCCCTCTGCGCTGGGTTGGCGTTCGCCCGTGGTCATAAAACTGGGCGCACCGCCCGCGCACGGCGCACAAACACGAGTCGTCTCCGGCATTCGTTCACAAAGCCCGGTTCGAGGAATCCGTCCACGACATCATTGCACTTCATAACCGAAAACAAAACTGCATCATTTTATCTGCCGGTATTTCTTTAGTTTGCCGCTCATTTCTCATTGCTCCATGGGCATATTTCCTGTCCGTCCTTGAATTTGACAGCATAGTTCCAGTAGAACTCAATTCCAGCACACTGCTGCTGGGATCACCTCTGGTGTCTCGTAACACATATGGAACTCGGAGGGAACGATATCTGGGCTTAAAAACTTGTGCAGATGAATTTCCCATCTCATTGTGTCAGCTTGCTTCATTGTTAAGAGAACAATGAAAGGCGCACACTGTTGTGCTTCTTTGAAGTGCAGTGTCGTATACAGTGCGCGATGGCACATTTGGAGTGTTCCGGTATAACGTACCGCATATATTTTTGCTCAGGTATAAAAAATCTAGCTAAAATTAATTGCAAAAGAAGACGGTGGAAAACTGAAGGCTTGTTTATGCCGCAGTCCTCACCATAGATAGTGCAAAGTTATAACGTAGTGCAAAGCGTATGACATGGCTGGCGTTTGCAAAAATATCACTAGAAAAAATGCTTAGCACGAGCTTATGATGAGTACCCATGCATAATAGAGTACTTATGATATAAACATCGAAAGCCGAGAGTGGTCAAGCGTTTGGTTTAGTGAAGAAAATGCAGGAGGTTACTATATCGGGGACGACTTTATGACGCCTACAACTCGTCATTAAAGTTTCATGAAATGCCAGAAGGGGTTGCTGTGAAAGTCGCCCCTTGATAAGACGCCGTAGGTACAAAGCAGCAATGGGCAAATGCTTTATACAAAGATGCTAACGCAGTCCGCGTCGCCCCGGAAGCGGACATTTTCGATACAGCTTCCAGCAATACTTCTTCGCCTCAAGACTTCCTTTGGGGTATATTCATCTTCCTAGGTCCTTGTTTTGTTTGGAGAAAACAAAGTCGGTTTTTTTTTTCCTTACGCCGTTTTGCGTACGCTCTAGAGGTTCAGTGCGCATCTTGATTACGTTTCCACGCGGAAATACGTACGCCCATCCTGGTTTCTAACAGCAGGCATATCAGATAAACCAGAGGCTCTCAACGCACGAGGTAACAGGGTACGTTAGAAGAAGGCAGCGACCATTATCTTCTCGCGTCCTGCTCTTCCTTCGTACGCGCTGCACGCGAAGGTTTGGGCACGCCTTAGCATTTACTCCTTCCCTCCTAAAGGACTGAACTACCAGGCTTCGTGGAGGAGAATGAGAAAGAGGAAGATACGGACGATGGAGGGTATGCGGGAGTGAAAGATAAGCAGAATGAGGAGAGAGCTCCTCCGTGCCTTGAGCTAGCGTCGAAGGTACCGTTATTGCAAAAGGTGCCAGGACGGCGATCTCCAATAGTGATCAAGGTAAATGAGCGGGGATAAATGAAAATGGCAAGCTGAGAACGGACGCACGCTCCTTCTGCGTAGCAGTAATTTGTTGTTTCCTCTTTAGGCTCATCGTTGCTTCGGCGTTGTGCCCGAGCCACCCTAAATTGGAACATGCCGATACATGCGCGAGTTCGGTACCAGCCTTTCGCTGCACTAGCGTTTCTTTTCGCTTTGTTTCTATTCTTATTGCTCCTTCTTCTCGGGATACAGATGCGCTTGCCCGGCTTCATCTAATTACTTCACGTTCGTTTTGTCTCATGCGAGCCACTCGTACACGTCGTGAGAATAATTTGCTGTGCTGTGTGAAATAGTGGACAAGTACTTGAAAATGGCTTCCGTTGGCCGAAGGGCAGGTTAAGGGACAGCTTCAGCATCTCTTCCCATATTTTGGTTCTTCGCACGGAACCTACCAACCAAGCAGCACTCTGGTGTCAGTAACGGATCATATAAAGTAACTATGATCTTGGTGTCTGCGAGAGGGCAACTTGATAAAGCGGAGTAAAAAACGGACATCGGCGACCAACCCAGTGTGCACAGCTTTCATTTGCGAACATTGCGGAGAAAGTGAGTTTGGAAACGGCACTTACACAACTGTGGCTCTACACAATCGATTTCCCTTCGGTTTCTCGCATCGCGATCACCATATTGCGAGGGTTGTAACTAGCGGCCCGGCCGAAGTACTTCTACCCTCTCTACTGCATTCTGAGGCATTTGACCAGGAATCGTGAACGCCAGTGCAGTTGAAGATTCGCTCTTCCGATTTTTATCCATCCCTCCACGCAAGGGGGTTCAAATTATGCAAACTCACTCGGGGTGTTACTCATGTCATATGAAGTCATCAGTGACGCATTCTTATGACACACGCATCATGCCCATCCGATGCGGTATTACTACGGTCAGCTCGGTGCCCAAGGAAGATTGATATAAATGGTTGATACCAAATGGATGCATACCACTGGAATACACACGTACAGTCTCTGCCTATTAAGCATTCCGAACCAGTCGGCTTGACGCCTAATACAAGGCGATTTAAAATATGCGGACTTACCTTGTGGTTTAGTCAAATAACATTATCAAATAAACATTCAGAAAGGAAGTGAAATATACCCAATCATTTTAAGCTTTCTGCAGCGTCACGTCGCGCTTTAAGTGACGTCTTTTAAGTAACCCCCTTGCTCACTGTCCATCCAGTAGAACATGAAGAATCGATTACTTTCACAGCCCACACAGGGAGCTCCAGATTCGAAATATTCTTATTCAAGCTGCGATTTAGTAATACCACAAGGCAGCCACACGTGACGGGCTGTGACACTGTTATTGCGTCCCTACAAAACACATTACTTGACTTTCATTGCCTCAACATTGCAATCAATTCAAAATATATCAAGCACCCTCTAATTTCGACAGCGGTGCTGTACTCTTGTGACTACTGTGTCGTGTCTGCTTTTATACCATTCATACCGGTTCATTTTGATACCCAACGTATGGCGACACTTGCATTTTATATCATGTGACGTGACGCCAGCGAAGTAACTTTATGAACACGCAGTAACGTAATCATCCATTTTATGACCTGCAGACACCCCACATTGTAGCCGCCTGAGAGCGCATTCCTAACTGATAATTTTTATATCGAGCCCAAAGCAATTCGAGGAATGCAGCCTCTCCTTGTAATCCAGATGCACATGAAGTCAGCAACGTGCCGGTGTAACGTTCACAGAAAATGCTTGTCTTAAGATTGACAGCTCATCAGTTCGAAATCTAGGACGAAAATTTGAAAATGCAGCGGCGCACCTTGTAACTGCTATCATGACACATGACATTATACATGACTCCTGCACTGATTCTGAATATACCGGGTGCTTTTTTTTTTTTCTTTAACTGTTTCCCGATAGTTTTTTTTAAACCCTACGAGAGATACGTCGATGCGGCCTGTGCAGGTGGATTGTACAGCAAGGCGTACATTATGTACGTGATAAATCCTAGTGATTAAACGATTAATTATTTAAAATGAATTAATCAAATTATCAATTCTTTATTTTTGATTTCAAGGGCTAACATTATATTAAGAAACTAGAGGCTGTCAAGATAGCTGAGTTCAGTTTTTGAATTCTGTTCTTCGACAATTCCTTCCAAATACATAACGTCAAAAAATACGCATGTTTAGCTCGCAAAGTTGGATTCCCGCAGTGCATATTTTTAAAATGAGTCCAAAGGCGCAGTGTTGGCGCAGAAATCACGTTACTGCTTCTAAGGCATAAAATAGACGGCTTCCGTATTTTCTGTCTTGGAAATGCGAGTTACCTGTAAATAGTTAAAATAGAACATATCCGGTATATTTAGCAGCGGTTATGTATCATTGTTTATCCAATGCTTATTTTCGGCACACCGCGCGGCGCGAAAAGTCGCCTTGTACACAGGGTGATGGAGTGTTTTACTTCGACCCCGATGTATTACGATTTTGAGAACTTGGCCGTCGTCAAAAAGGGGCTGACGTCGCAGTGAAAATAGAGGACGGTGTTGAATAAGGAGCGACCCGAAATCTCTCAAATGCTACGACATCCAACGCAGCCTGTACAAAACCCCCAGGCTCCACTGTTAGCTTTTCATTTGATTCTGGTAGTACGTGCGCTCATATAGAAGGGCTCACGGACGCACCTGTCCTTGTTCACAATGACTGTAATTATCACTCACACTCACATCTACCCACAATCTCAAGGGTTCACTTTAGCCCTCATAGTACACTCGTATTCACACAAGCTCGCTCACACTTTCGTAGGTGAGTGCGAGGGATGTGCAATAAGTGCATTCATGAATTAGCCTGCCCATGTGTGCCAACGGCAAATTGCAAATTCGTAATCTGTTCCATTTCAAAACGTTCAACTGAAATTATGCGTGTTCTTCGGATCGTTTTTGAAGAAAGAGCGTAAATTAGCAACAAACATATTGCATCGGGGGAAAGAGAACTGTCACTAAGATAATTAATTACTCCTGACCCGTTCTTTTCGAATTCATGCATTAATTTTCCGCTTTTTCTAGACAAAATGCTCTCTTGCCCTGTCCCTCAATTCCCATATTGTTGTTTTATTTACATTCCAATTGTCAACCGCAAAACGTTTTCGATCTGCTCGTTAATTTCTTGCACTCATTTTGCAGAGCATAGGAAGCCTGTTTCTATTTTTTCTTGCTTTCTTTGCCTTCGATAAAAGGTACAGTTGATAACTGAAGATGCGGTCTGAGTCCTTGAACGACGTGCGCTTAGCTGTACACGTTGCGAGCCGGTGAAGCATGAGAATTTCTTGAAACTGAGGGGGAGGAAGGGAAAGAACAAGAGCACTGCAAAATCGGCATTGGAGTAATGCCAAGGCACGGATGCTGCTGTTGGTTGCTTTTTGGTCGCTTCTGGTTGCTTCTAGTTGCTTAATTCACTTCTTGTTTACCCATTTTAGTCTTTGGTACTTTCAAATTGCGCGCCAATCCTTTCCTGTGCCCTTTTTCGGCTATACTTCCGGTTGAGTGACGTCACATCCTTGACGTCACCCTAATTGACTGGCTTAATTAACTATTTTTATCTTTGGTACTTTCAAATTTCGCGCCAATCCCTTTCTATGCTCTTTTTTGGCCCGACTTCAGGTTGCGGGACGTCACATCCTTGACGCCACCTTAATTGATTGATATTAACTATTTTAGTATTTGATACCTTCAAATGTGGCGCCAAGTCATTGGCTAATGCGACCATTTCCGCCTTTACTTTTACATTTTTGCCCCTAATTATTTACCTAATTAATTTATTGGCCTAATTATTTTTCTGACACAACATTACGTCACCCTCTATCGATTGAAACCACTCATTAACCTCTACCGCTTATCAATTACTGAAAACTGCTGCGGACACGATTTTGCCAACGCGGCCTGCTGACGCGGTCTGCGGACAGAAATCCGTGAACATAGCGAAGTAATGCTTTCGCATTAATAAAAATATTTCGCCACGAGGGCGCTTGTTATTTTGACTGCAGAGGCAGCATGAGCAGCACAACAATGGCGAGCCACGCTGCTTAGATGGTCAGATATTTTCGCCGGGCGGCCGCCTCTTCGCCGCGTCCGGTGAACGTAAGTCAATAAGCGTGTAGAACTTTTTATCGTAGCCGCACAGTCTACAATGGCCGCTGCCATTTAGTCGCTGCCTTTTTGCAAATTTAGTCAAAGAAGCGTTTCACATGACACGAATCATCCCGTTTCTGATGGATCATAATCAAATATAGTATAGAAGCTAGCACATGTCCTTGTAGCCCCATAGGTGAGTACAGGTGAGATGCAACCCGTTGTATACTTTCTTCTTGAGCGACACCGGTAAGCTGCCAGTCGTATTCTGCGAGTGCTTGCCAAATGCGCTCACTCCCAATCTTATTATCCTTGTTATTCCCCTTTCATGGTCCGGATCCGCGGTTACTACCTGTCCTAAGTAGACATACTCACCTACTACTGCCAGTGCTTCGCTACTAATGCAAACACCTTTTCCTTCCCGAGGCTGTTGAACATTACCTTCTGCATATTGATTTGCAAGCCTACCTTTCTACTTTTCCTGTCTAGGTCATCAATCATTCTTTGCAGTTCATCGCCACAGTTACTTAGCAAGGCAATGCCATCAGCAAATCGGAGAGGTACGTCTCGTCTACACCCTGATTTCGCAATGCCAGCATGACCCCCGTGGTTTCTATAGTGAGTCACTTTTTCGTAATCAATGAATGCTATGTATAAGGGCTGGTTACATTCCGAGCATTTTCCTATCACCTGGTTGATGGTATGGATGTGATCGATAGTAGATTACCCTTTCCGATAACCTGTTGATATTTTGCTTGATTGCAGTCTAAGGTCCTGATTCTATTAGGTATTTACCTTCGTAAATACCTTATACGTAACAGACAGTAAGCTGGTTGGCCTAGGGTCCCCTTTTGTATGAATTAAGATAATGTTTGCGTTCTTCCATGGTTCCGGTACCTTCAGTGACACCAGGCACTGCAGGGTGGCCAGTTTTACTTCCGGTTCTTCCGTTTGCTGAAGAAGGTGTTCATGATTTCTAAGTTATTGCGCTCTGCAAACTCAACTAGTATCATCAGCAGCAGCCTGATTATACCCACTGCAGGGCGAAGGCCTCTCCCATATCTCTCCACTTAACCCGGTTCTGTGCTAGCTGTATCCACTTGACCCCTGCGAACTTCTTAATCTCATCCACCCACCTAACTTTCTGCCGCCCCCTGCTACGCTTTCCTTCCCTTGGAATCCAGTTTGTTACCCTCAGCGACCATCGGTTATCCTCTCTTCGCACTACATGTCCTGCCCATGTCCATTTCTTCTTCTTAATTTCTACTAGAATGTCGGTAATTTGAGTTATTTCTCTGACCCACTCTGCACGCTTCCTATCTCTTAATGTTACCCCTACCATTTTTCGTTCCATAGCCCTCTGGGTTGTCCTCAACTTAAGTAGAACTCTCTTGGTTAGCCTCCACGTTTCAGCCCCATAGGTGAGTACAGGCAAGATGCAACTAGTATCTCCTCCCTGCTATTCCTAGAACCAATGCCATAATCTCCCACTGCCTGGTCTCCTGCCTGTTTTTGTTTTTCGTACCTGGTCATTGGAATCGCCGATTAGTGCAGTATACTGCGTCTTTCCTTTCCGCATTGCCGCTTCTACATTTTCGTAGAAGCTTGCAACTGCCTGGTCATCATGACTACATGAAGGTGCGTAGGCCTGTACAACTTTCAGTTTATACCGCTTACTAAGCTTAATTACGATGCCTGCCCACCCTGTCATTAATTATATAGAATTCATCTATATTTCTAGCTATATACTTATTGACAAGGAAACCTACTCCTATAGTCTTCGCCTCTCCGGTAAGCCTCGATAACACAGTACATGCCCGTGAATTTGACGTGACTGTAGTATAAAGTCGGGCCACAAGCATTCTAATGAAGATGCTATCCCGCACTCCCGTCGACGCTCCCCCAAAAGACGATGACAACGACGCCTTTCTTGGACCGGTAAGCGCCAGCAGTTTGCAGTTTAGCACAACAGCAGCGATCAGATCCTGAGCTGAAAGACATAGCTGATTACTTGGAAGTCAAGGTCTCCTCCACTCCTACTGTGTTTAGGCGGCAGTTGTCGTCGCTCGCCTTAAGCAATGACTTCCTTGTAAAGAAGAATTTCGCTCCCAACAAGACTGCGCTGCTTCTTGTGGGGCCTAAAAACCTAAGGCAGAGAATTTTTCATGCGTTACACGACGCTAACAGCAGGACACCGAGGGTTTGCGCGAACGTTGCATCGAGTTCAGGAGAATTAAGTGCTACTGGCGGCCACGACTACCCGCCGACTTCGCTCACTACGTAAAAATATGTGCCGTGAGTGCCAGCGACGCAAGACGCCACCGATCAGACCAGCTGGACTACTGAAGCCGATACCGCTGCCAACCCTGCCCTTTCAACAAATTGGGCAAAAACAA
This sequence comes from Amblyomma maculatum, assembly GCF_055883805.1. Taxonomy (NCBI): domain Eukaryota; kingdom Metazoa; phylum Arthropoda; class Arachnida; order Ixodida; family Ixodidae; genus Amblyomma; species Amblyomma maculatum. Next base: position 53,784,252 of record NC_139344.1, read on the forward strand.
ACAAAATAAAAAAGCTTGGAGAGTTTGTTGGCTTAGGCGCCAAAGCCAAGGTTTACGGCAGATGTCACAGACAATCAAACCAGCACCCTTCTCGGCCGCCGTGATTGTGGTGGGCCCAGATGCCCGCACAGATGTCAGAAGCAAAAATGCATGACAGGGCTGTCAATAAACGTGTTTCAATCAATCAACAAATTGGGATGGATCTCCTCGACTTCTTTCCATCTTCATCTACGGGGAGCAAATGGATCACCGTAGCAACCGACTACATTACCCGTTACGCCGAAGCGAAAGCCCTGCCTAACGGTACCGCAGCAGAAGTTGCTAAGTTTTTCGTCGAGCGAACTCCTGCGACACGGCGCTCCTGAAGTGCTCATCACGGACAGAGGAACTGCATTTACGGATGAGTCCACGCAGGCCATCTTGCACAACAGCCAAACGAGCCACCGAAGGACAACTGCCTACCATCCCCACACCAACGGACTTACGGAGCGCCTCAACAGAACAATCGCAGACATGATCGCAATGTACGTCGACGCCGAATACAAGATCTGGGACGCCATCCTGCCATACGCGATCTTCGCATTTAACACCGCCGTCCAGAAGACAACCAGGTCGACCCCGTTCAGCCTTGTGTACGGCAAGGAGCCCACGACGACGCTCGACGCAATGCTGCTGCACGCACCCGACGAGGAGAACCTGGACGTCGCCGTCTACCTGCAACGCGCAGAGGAAGCCCAACGAGTCGCCCTGCTGCGCATTAAACGCACCGCCGTCCGACGATACAATTTGCGACGACGCGACGCCCGGGAGACCAAGTGTGGGTTTGGATGCGAATACGCCAACGCGGGCTGGGTGAAAAGCTCTTACGGCGGTACTTCGGCCCATACAAAGTCCTTCGCCACATCGGACAGCCTAACTACGAGGTCATCCTCGACGGCACGATCGTGCACATCGCAGCGGCGGCGGGCGCGCCCAGAAATCGTCCATTTGGTGCGCCTGAAGCCTTATTTCGCTCGATAAAGGCCCGTAATTTTAATTTCTTGTATTTTGTTGACCTTTCTGTGCTTATTTTTGTAAGCATCGATGCGATATCGTTTTAAGACAGGAGTATTGCCGCGAACCATTCAAATCTTTTGTCTTTTTCGACAGCCGCTGGCGTGCGCCCTTATCACTGTGATTCCAGCGCGCGGATAGTTTCAGTATGCTTTGTTTGTTCAAGCTCGTTATCGCGAGACACCGCTTTATCAGTTTCTTGTCTCGCAAGGTGCGTCGAAATGTGTCTCGAAGATTCTGACCACTCGCATGTGTTTCTGCAATGTTCGAGGTTGTTCTAGTCACCGTTTGCGGCTTTATCTAGATGTTTCCTCGCCGACTTTAAATTGAACGTTGACGGGTGCAACGGGCACTCTTTGTTCAACTACCTCCGAGCACGATTGTTGCTATCGCCGCCGCCCGTTGCTTAGTTCTTTTGAAGGCGCGTCAGCCCAATGAAGAGTTTATCCAAGTGAAATTCAAGCCTCGTCATTTTTACCAACGGCGTTGTCGCCACTACGTGACAGTATTTTTTTAACATGCTTACACTTCCAATGGCGTATTGAATGTCATATGTAATACGCTGTAGCAAGTGTATAATTGACGTTTTGCCCTTCTCTTAACTTTTCGTTCGCTAAATACCCTAGTACAAACATCAGCATGACCTATGACCTCAGGGTCTCCTTGTTACGTTTCTGCGCTGTGTGTTCCTTTAAATTATTCTCTGCAAGAACAAAAGTATTCAGCTTGCACAGAATGGGCGTCTTACAGAGAAAAAGCCTTGTGGCGCAATCAGTTTAGACCGGTGGCCTGTGCCCACTGCTCTACTGCAATATAAATGGAGTGACTGAACCACAAATAGCATTCTAAGCATGGGGAAGGTGCGTTCAGTGTATTGAAAACTAATCACTCAATTAGTAATATCAGGTGGCAGTCATGAGTAAGCCAGTGTTACAGTATAGCTAACGTACGTTAAACATGACGTTTTTACCTTCGCAACACTTTACGACGTGCTTGTATCCTTGTTTATACTACAATAAAAATCTAAATAAAATAAACATTAAACGTAATGAGCATTTCAACGCTCCGACACATTTTGGACGCACACAGCTCACCACGAATAAGTCTCACCTTGTGCTAGCTCGTCTCACCGGCTGCGTTTTCACATTACGTGGGCTCCAGTGGCAAAGTACACGCCACCGAATGAAATCAAAATACACCGAAGAGCAAGTGCACATTGGCGTTTGATTTTATATATAGACGCTTCCGCAACGCCCAGGGCCGTCAAGCCGTCACCCATCTCATGGGAGTGAATGAGGAACTATAAACAAACTGTACGGACACCGCTCGGGCATACATGACGAGCGCGGCTCGTCAGACGGACATGCACACCCTGCCAAAGCTCCCGCCTGCTCCTCCGAGACGCGTATATGTAGCACGTATGGGCGGCGTGTGCCGGCTGCTGCTACTCCCCGACGCGAGGAGATGAAGCGCTTTCGAACCAGGAAATCCGCGGGACGAGGCTAGCGACAGAGGATGCGCGAAACGACGTCGCTGCTCCGAGTGTTGCTGTGTCAACAGCACTCTATGAGCCAGAAAAAGAACGCGGCGAACGACGAGTCAGCGTACGTGCATACGTGTGGAAGTTGGGAAACTAGATAAAAAAAGAAAAATGACGAAAGAAGGAGCAAGCGGGTGGACTGAATATGCTATTCGGTGCATGAAAACTTTGTGAAACACCTCCTGTCTGCGTGTCAGAAGTACAGGAGTTGGCCTACAGTGAGGCCAGGCCGGTTTGTGCATGTCGCACCGATGACGGAACGTCATTTCCTATACAAACATATACGACGTAAAGAGCATATGGAAGCGCAATCTTCTTTTTTTTTTTTTTTTTTTTTTTGTTCCGGAGAGGTACAAATTGACAAAAAAAAAAAAAAGAAAAGGTAGGAGAATAAGAACGCATACATGCAGAGATAAATGCTAATCTCGTGACCTGTTGCTGCAGCGTTTTCTTATTTGAACGCGAGTTTGCAGGTTCAGCCCGGCTTTGTTAACCGCATTTCGTTGGCACAGAAGGGCAGAATATTTTTCGTGTTGAAATTGTGTTCAGAAGAGATAGCTATGGCGGAAAATATTTCTAAATGTATTTCGGGGCTGCCTTCTCCGGGTGTCGTCACGACTTCTTTGGCTTTGGAGCTTGGCGTTTTTTTTTTTTTTTTGTCTAATTAAAAGGATTTAACAAAACATGCCGCGAATTTTGCACGTCATTCTGCGTGCATAAATGCACCCCGTACCTTCAGGCCTCTATGCATTGCGAATTTTTGAAAGTATATATATAGTTCAGTGGGCAACTGTATACAAATATTTTTTGTGCTCGGAAAACTTATAGCTTGCAAATATCTGAGATTTTTAAGGCGAAAATCATATTTCTTGTCCATATGTAATAATAGAGTACTTTTTATGGAGTACTGCTTAGATCCTGCGATCGAGTATTTGTCTAAAAGGCCAAATACGGGAGCATGTCGCAATTGCTGCACCCGAAGTTCACATTTTGCTTGCTTCACTGGCACGATAGACAGCACTAAGAATTTGGATTTGGATTAGAGCCTTACTTTTTTTTCAGGACGTGGAAACAACCATTTTAACTTCCACTTTACTGCATAATGAATATTTTTTTGACACGCGTCTATTGGTATTCTTGATATTTTTGCTAAATGTGTCGTACCAAATATTGTGCAGTCAATTCACTCACTTTACACTTGCACGCCGTAAATCTCAAGGAGCTTTGATTTACTTCCAGTTGTAGACTGCTTTGTTTGGTTTGGTTTGGTTTGGTTTGTGGGGTTTAACGTCCCAAAGCAACTCAGGCTATGAGAGACGCCGTAGTGGAGGACTCCGGAAATTTCGACCACCTGGGGTTCTTTAACGTGCACTGACAACGCACAGCACACGGGCGCCTTGCTTTTCGCCTCCATCGAAAAGCTGCCGCCGAGGCCGGGATTCGATCCCGCGTCCTTGGGAACAGTAGTCGAGCGCCGTAACCACTGCGCCATCCCGGCGGGGTTGTTGTAGACTGCAGTTGTCTGAATATACCCATAAATATGTCCTTTTCGTTTAGTTCATACTCTTTCCGATTGCCAAACATTGGAAATGGGATCGGCAGCTAAGTTTTCTAAAATAGATAGCCAGGCGCCCTTCCAAACGTCTGCGAAAATCAATACCAAGTTGTCGCTGATCATTCCGACATGTTCCTTTCTTTGCTTACCTGTTTCTTGGCACTAAGTATAACTGCGCATGGCTGGAGAAATCACTAAATGCTATGAGTCATTTGCGTTATAACTTCAGCTAAACAGCAGTGACTGCTGTACTTTGCATCTTTGCACGAAACAGTTCCATGTACATGACTTCAGTTGTGATTTTGAATATATGAATACAAAAAAAAAAAAAATATCAGCGATGCGATGGCTACCAAGGGATTAAGGATTTTACGTAGCGAAACTAAATTACTCGGCACTATCAAATAATCTCGTTTTCCATCTTAATTTCAAATCGCTTTTGAAGTAGGGTTGCTTTTCTTCACGGCCTTTAATGATCATTCTGTGACAAGAGAAGGTAAGAGCTCTGCTCTTTGGAAGATCCTAATTTACCTCATGACACATCATTCCCGCGAACTTCAAGATCACTGTCTACAAAAAGAAAGTACCCCTGCTGTTCGAAATCTGCGAAAAATTATTGCGCTCCTCCCCCTTCCCTCTCCAGACTACACGCTCGAAAAGATACGTCGCTGCCCACCCTCTCCACCCAAGCTCACATACCTGCCTCACTGCAGTACACACATCTCATGCATGGTCTGCCAGGACGCCCATCCTGCCTTTCAATGCGGCAGCTACCCCATACACACATGCCCTATTGTGGTCCCCGCACGATAATAATATCCTGCGCCTTACGCCATTTTCCCTACAAGCTGCACTATACGTCTTGGGACAGCACTAGCACACGCTGCACAGCTGGAACGTCACCTGAGCGTTTCTAACATTTCCTTTTTCTCCCTGGAAAAAGGCGGTAAGCGTGTTACGTACGTTGATGGGTTCTCGACGATGGGATTGCTGGAAGAGGCTTAATTATACCGAGTTGATATGGTCGAATCAGTATTCTGTTTTTGTTTTCGTTTTATCGATATACTGAAGTTGAAATCACCTATAGACCGGACGATTATTCCTGGCAACATAGTATCAGGAAGAAGTTATGTGTACCAGATGGTATGGGCGCGTCAAAATCTATCAAATATGCCATGCCATGCATTTCGTGCCGGACCAATAGCTAGGGTTGGAGGACCACGCGCTAAAAGCGGTCAGTGCCTCTGGCATTTCCGACTAAGGACACTACCTGCGGATAGCAAACATGTCGAATAAATGGAATTGGCCGCCTCTCTCTCTATCTCCATCTTGGTTTCATGAGATGAGAAAAACTTGAAGTACTTGCATCATGTAGGCCACACGCAGCCTAGAGATAACAGGACGCTTTAGTTGGTGCAAACAAAAATGCGTCTCCACGCCCACGCGTTTAAGTGACGAACTAAACGCTAAGTGACGTGCGTTTGTACATTACAACACCGTTCATGTATCGATACTAGGACATGGCCACTAGCTGCGAGCGTCAGATTGCGAGCTTACGGGGCACATGTATACTCCCCGTTCTTCTTTAGGATTCTAGCCGTAAGGCTAGGGTTTAAATTTTCTCGGGTACCGAGTTTTAGGCGCTAGGGAGTCCACTCTCGCTTTCCCTGCGACGAATTGGTATGTGAGCAACAACTAAGAAAATATAATTTAGAAGAAGGGTAGCCTTACAAGTAAGCTCACATCATCGACATCATTCAGACACGGTGCAACAAAGTGGGGAGCGGATGCGGTGCGGCTATCGTTGTTGCTTCTTCGCGCAGACAAGATCAAACAATCTGGGAATTAGTTCACATCTATACCGCCATGCGTTCAGCTTACCTATTCTTGGCTGCAGGGCCGCATTCGGCTTGTCGAGTTTAGCAATTTGATCGAATATCAAGTTTGGTGTGTTGCAGGAAAACAAGATGCGCAGAATTTCGAAAGTTACCAAAGGGGTCCAAAATTCGTCTATTCACTCTCGCTATTTTTAAAGACTCTATTTCCTTCACTTCCAAAAGCTGAGAGCATGGATTTGCTAAAAACCGATATAAGTTGCTATCTAGATATTTGGAGAAGTCCATGTATAGAGCCGCATGATTAGTGTTTCTTTTTAAAGCCGTATCGTTAGACGCATCATCGCGAAAGAAGAAAACGTTTTGTATATTATAAAATTACGTGTTTGGCTGGTGGAAAGGAATGTCACCATACCAGAGTGCTCCAGTCGGCTACACTCGCACTATACGTTGCGGCGTGTCTTTATCGCGTTCATACTGCCCGCTGTAAACGCCTTCGAGGAAACATCTGACCACCAGGTAAAGACCCGAAGAGATATCTGCCTATATTCAAACAGACGAGTAGGAGTCCGCGAACACAGCTATGAAATAAGAAATAATGATATAAATCTTCATGTGAAGGCATCAACAGCCTTTAATATTGTCGCATTATCAACTTATAATGATTTAGGCATCGGCGTGATTTTTAACTTTCAAAGGGGGGGGGGGAGTTACAAAAGTCTTCAGACCTAAAGGCTGTTTCGAAATTATCTATTGAATTCTGCAGGCTGTAATATAGTTAATTTGGTGTCTTCGTAAGTTTGTGCCTATACCAATACAAGTAGCCTCCTGGTGTCCCAACCACTGCTAAGATATTTCTGTGATTTCCAAGGAGCATTTGTGACGATTTTTGGCGTATGCGGTCGGAATAACTACTCTTGACTTTTATGCGACGCAGTCACTGCGCGTGGAAAATTACATACAGGATTATCCACTTCTAGCTATACCACTGTTACTGCTTTCCAAGCAACATATTGCGTCGCACGCAGACGCATATCGATGCAAAGCGTTACATGTACAGAGGGGCCCAGACATGATCTTTGCATGACCTGCCACTTGGCTTTATTACGTGATCGAGCCGGGTGCAATGGCACATTGAAATTACATACAGGGTTATCCACTTCTAGCTATACCACGGTCACTGCTTTCCAAGCAACATATTGCGTCGCACTCATACGCATATCGAAGCAAAGCGATACTTGTACAGAGGGACCCAGATGTGGTGCTTTGCATGGCCTGCCACTTGGCTTTATTACGTGATCGAGCCGGGTGCAATGGCACATTGAAATTATACAGGGTTATCTACTTCTAGCTATACCACGGTCACTGCTTTCCAAGCAACATATTGCGTCGCACGCAGACGCATATCGAAGCAAAGCGTTACATGTAGAGAGGGACCCATACGTGATGCTTTGCATGGCCTGCCACTTGGCTTTATTACGGGATCGAGCCGGGTGCAATGGCACATTGAAACTACATACAGGGTTATCCACTTCTAGCTATACCACGGTCACTGCTTTCCAAGCAACATATTGCGTCGCACGCAGACGCATATCGAAGCAAAGCGATACTTGTACAGAGGGACCCAGATGTGATGCTTTGCATTGCCTGCCACTTGGCTTTATTACGTGATCGAGCCGGGTGCAATGGCACATTGAAATTACATACAGGGTTATCCACTTATAGCTATACCACGGTCACTGCTTTCCAAGCAACATATTGCGTCGCACGCAGACACATATCGAAGCAAAGCGTTACATGTACAGAGGGACCCAGACGGGATGCTTTGCATGGCCTGCCACTTGGCTTTATTACGGGATCGAGCCGGGTGCAATGGCACATTGAAACTACATACAGGGTTATCCACTTCTAGCTATACCACGGTCACTGCTTTCCAAGCAACATATTGCGTCGCACGCAGACGCATATCGAAGCAAAGCGATACTTGTACAGAGGGACCCAGATGTGATGCTTTGCATTGCCTGCCACTTGGCTTTATTACGTGATCGAGCCGGGTGCAATGGCACATTGAAATTACATACAGGGTTATCCACTTATAGCTATACCACGGTCACTGCTTTCCAAGCAACATATTGCGTCGCACGCAGACACATATCGAAGCAAAGCGTTACATGTACAGAGGGACCCAGACGGGATGCTTTGCATGGCCTGCCACTTGGCTTTATTACGTGATCGAGCCGGGTGCAATGGCACATTGAAATTACATACAGGGTTATCCACTTCTAGCTATACCACGGTCACTGCTTTCCAAGCAACATATTGCGTCGCACGCAGACGCATATCGAAGCAAAGCGTTACATGTAGAGAGGGACCCATACGTGATGCTTTGCATGGCCTGCCACTTGGCTTTATTACGGGATCGAGCCGGGTGCAATGGCACATTGAAACTACATACAGGGTTATCCACTTCTAGCTATACCACGGTCACTGCTTTCCAAGCAACATATTGCGTCGCACGCAGACACATATCGAAGCAAAGCGTTACATGTACAGAGGGACCCAGACGGGATGCTTTGCATGGCCTGCCACTTGGCTTTATTACGGGATCGAGCCGGGTGCAATGGCACATTGAAACTACATACAGGGTTATCCACTTCTAGCTATACCACGGTCACTGCTTTCCAAGCAACATATTGCGTCGCACGCAGACGCATATCGAAGCAAAGCGATACTTGTACAGAGGGACCCAGATGTGATGCTTTGCATTGCCTGCCACTTGGCTTTATTACGTGATCGAGCCGGGTGCAATGGCACATTGAAAGTACATACAGGGTTATCCACTTATAGCTATACCACGGTCACTGCTTTCCAAGCAACATATTGCGTCGCACGCAGACACATATCGAAGCAAAGCGTTACATGTACAGAGGGACCCAGACGGGATGCTTTGCATGGCCTGCCACTTGGCTTTATTACGGGATCGAGCCGGGTGCAATGGCACATTGAAACTACATACAGGGTTATCCACTTCTAGCTATACCACGGTCACTGCTTTCCAAGCAACATATTGCGTCGCACGCAGACGCATATCGAAGCAAAGCGATACTTGTACAGAGGGACCCAGATGTGATGCTTTGCATTGCCTGCCACTTGGCTTTATTACGTGATCGAGCCGGGTGCAATGGCACATTGAAATTACATACAGGGTTATCCACTTATAGCTATACCACGGTCACTGCTTTCCAAGCAACATATTGCGTCGCACGCAGACACATATCGAAGCAAAGCGTTACATGTACAGAGGGACCCAGACGGGATGCTTTGCATGGCCTGCCACTTGGCTTTATTACGTGATCGAGCCGGGTGCAATGGCACATTGAAATTACATACAGGGTTATCCACTTCTAGCTATACCACGGTCACTGCTTTCCAAGCAACATATTGCGTCGCACGCAGACGCATATCGAAGCAAAGCGTTACATGTAGAGAGGGACCCATACGTGATGCTTTGCATGGCCTGCCACTTGGCTTTATTACGGGATCGAGCCGGGTGCAATGGCACATTGAAACTACATACAGGGTTATCCACTTCTAGCTATACCACGGTCACTGCTTTCCAAGCAACATATTGCGTCGCACGCAGACGCATATCGAAGCAAAGCGATACTTGTACAGAGGGACCCAGATGTGATGCTTTGCATTGCCTGCCACTTGGCTTTATTACGTGATCGAGCCGGGTGCAATGGCACATTGAAATTACATACAGGGTTATCCACTTATAGCTATACCACGGTCACTGCTTTCCAAGCAACATATTGCGTCGCACGCAGACACATATCGAAGCAAAGCGTTACATGTACAGAGGGACCCAGACGGGATGCTTTGCATGGCCTGCCACTTGGCTTTATTACGGGATCGAGCCGGGTGCAATGGCACATTGAAACTACATACAGGGTTATCCACTTCTAGCTATACCACGGTCACTGCTTTCCAAGCAACATATTGCGTCGCACGCAGACGCATATCGAAGCAAAGCGTTACATGTACAGAGGGACCTAGACGTGATGCTTTGCATGGCCTGCCACTTGGCTACTTGGCTTTATTACGGGATCGAGCCGGGTGCAATGGCACATTGAAACTACATACAGGGTTATCCACTTCTAGCTATACCACGGTCACTGCTTTCCAAGCTACATATTGCGTCTGCGTGCGACGCAATATGTTGCTTGGAAAGCAGTGACCGTGGTATAGCTAGAAGTGGATAACCCTGTATGTAGTTTCAATGTGCCATTGCACCCGGCTCGATCCCGTAATAAAGCCAAGTAGCCAATCGCACGCAGACGCATATCGAAGCAAAGCGATACTTGTACAGAGGGACCCAGATGTGGTGCTTTGCATGGCCTGCCACTTGGCTTTATTACATGGCCGAGTCAGGTGCAATGGCACATTGAAAGCAGTGACCAGATGAGGACAATCCTGTACCTACATCCATACACCCACCATTACGGCCAGTATGCGTTCATATATAAGTGTTCGTCTGCGGTCTGCTAGCCTCCTTTACGACGGCTGAACTGCGAAACGCTTCTGAAAAAGAGAGTTCTCGGACTGCGCACTTTGCGGGCGGAGAATCCCATCGAAACGTTGTTTGTTTTTGTGTTCACTGCGGGAAACGAGCGCCTGTGCATAATGCGCTTTCACGCGCAAGTGAGCATATTGCTCGTCTAAATATTTTCTTGTTCTCTGTGATAACGCTCATATTCTGCTCCTCGTCATCGAATGTAATCGACAAGGCATATTTCTATGTGTAGTTCATAAGCATGTAATTTCCTGTTGCTTGTTATGTCCTATTCTCCTCAACACCCATACCTTTTAGCGCATTTTTTAAAGGTGCTGCGTTTTTTACAGCTTCATAAAATAAAGTGGACTATGATTCCCAGAGTGAAATTTCCGCACTCTCGGCATATGGGCCTAGAGCCGACAGTTGAAATACGTCTTGCGGCCTCCATAAATTTATGCTAGATTCCCATAGCATCGACAGTTGCCCAGGACTTTAATTATTTATGGTATAACACAGCAGCGGCACATTTATATAAAACGTGCACCGAGACTTCCGCTTTCAAAGGGCGCGAAAACCACTTTGCGGACCTTTTTATGGCGACAGTACTATATTATAAAAATAAGAATAAAATACCTGATCCTTGCGTTTCTAAATACTCAGAGATAGCGATTACAGTCGGACAGCTCTTCCGGCCAGGAATTCAAGCAGGCAGCCGGCTGAAGAGAGACTTTCGGTTTGCAGCCCCGGGCTGTAATCAATGACTATATGGAAATAATCCTTCTTGCTACTTCTTTCCGGACGAGCCACCTCTTGTTTTGTGAAAGTTCAGCAAGATTAGGAGGGAAGCCTCATTCCGGCTTATCAACGTATTTATTTTATTTATTTTTTGACAGGAGGACTTGTCTGCGCTGATTAGTCCACTTGTCAACCAAGTCCTCTTAGTGTTCATGTTCGTCTTTTAGGTGCCGTCCTTGTCCATTTTCGTTAAAAAATATATTATCACTGTCTCTTGTCGCAACGTTTTCCGGTAGAATGAGACCTTCCTTATCGCAACTTTCCCGCCATGGTGGCTCAGTGGTTAGGGCACTCGAGTGCTGAACCAATGGACGCGGAATCGAATTCCGACCGCGGCAGCAGCTTATCGATGGAGGCGAAAAGAAAGGCGTCCATGTGCTGTGCAATGCCCTTGCACCTTAGAGAACACCAGGTGCTCGAAATTTCTGCAGCTCTACACTACGACATTGTTCATAGATTGAGTCGCTTGAGGACGTCAAACTTCATAAATAGACCAACCCACTAACCAACCTCTTGCACCGTGCTGATTTTGGGCTGTCACGATTTCCACATTGCCTGTTCTCTGTACACCATGGCATTTTTGTGTGGGCGAATGTGTCAGTGCGCGAAAATTTTCTGGCACGCAGTGGTGGATGCCACCGGCAAGCCCGCAGACGGTCTTCTGGAGGGCACACTGGCCTTCGTGGGCGCCTTTGACGAGTGTCTGGACACAGTCGTGTGGGACGAGCACGACGCATCGAGGCTTCTCTTCCGGGGCCAATACTGCACCGCCCAGGTGGCGCCAAAGTTCACACTGCGGGACCTCTTTCACAACGACTCTCAAGCGTACACCGAGTTGGCCTCGTTCTTGCCCAAGACAGCCGTGAGTGTGGCCCAACAAGCGCCATTAAGCAGAGCGAGATTTAAATGAAGGGAATTCAGTGCGATCGATTAAATCAGTATATTCATTCGCGCGTAAAGCTTGACATATTCAGAGGCAAAGAAAAGTACAAAAACGAAGAGAAAAAAAGAGTAATCTTTATAACCTTTGCCATCGAGAATGGCTAGTAGGCCTGCCGAGGTGAGGAACAGCCAGTGTTCTCACAAGACAGCCTACCCGCCACAGTTAGGGTGTAAGTCGACAGTACGCTACAGTTCGGGTATAAGTCGATGAAAGTACAAGCACTAACCCTCGAGTGCGTTTCATTCAGAATGCACTCTTACTTAATAGCGAAAAGCTCGTTGCAACTAAAACGACTTATTTTGCTTGAATTTGGCTTGCGTCGTAGTATGGGATTATTTGGCTAGCACTAAATTTTGAAGGCATTAGTGGCATAACCCTATGTTTGCCCTCTTCAATGAGGTCTGCAAAATCTCTGACGCTGCTAAGACTGGTATGTGCTCTATGCTACACAGTACCTCTCACGCAACTCGCTTTATCGGAACTCGATAGTAGACAGGAAAACCCACTGAGAGCTGTCGTTCGTTACTGATGCCCTTTTTGGAACTAATTCGGACACTTTAGCTCCGAATTCTGCAACCTCGGCTAGGACATAAACATTGCTTTTCTGAATATGCTCACCTCAACGCGGCGAACACAGATCCTTGCTAGCAAATTTCGTCGAAAGCCATGACAGTTATTTCTTTCTTTGCTGGTCACTGAGTTCCAGATATTTTACGTAGCGCAAAGGGGCTCAACACAAAAGGCAAGAACACAGACAACGAGCAAACCGAAAGCTTTGCAGTAAGAATTTACCCTTTAAACTTGACCATTTCGGCGCGAAGGTGCAATACATTCACACTCACTTCTAGTTGCAAACAAACAAAAAAATGGTCTAATTTAAAAGGCATTAAATTTTTGCCTTATTATCGGAGTTAGGTTGCTTTATGAACGGCTCGTGGTTCGCATAAACTGTTGTTAGGACATATTCACGAACTGTGAGCAATTCGCAAATTACAAGACAGTTCACTCGTTTCTTGTTGGTTCTCAGCGCGCTACGATATACTAACAACTGAACAAACATAGAAACAGACAGGACGAACACAGCGCTCTGTTCATCCGGTCTGTTTTTACGTTTGTTCAATTGTTATTGTATCGTAGTGCGCTGAGAACCAGCATGCAGAACCAACTGACCCCTATCATAGCACTACTAACTTATTTCCGCGTTGTGAACTTAAAACTAACATCTTTTTCGTCGTGCCATGCTGAGTATGCCCGTTTTTCTAACCTGTGGGAAAGAAGGGCAGTGGAAAGCACAAATAAATGACAATATACTGGTGACATCACACACCCAACAGCGCACAATGCAGAGCACAATGCACAAATTATGCTACAGTACGCTACAGTACTCTGTTACGCATGAGAACCGTATATGCTTCCTGTCAATGTGCCGACTGTTTACATTGGTATAAAAGCTTCCTTAAAAGAAGGCCTGAAGAAGCCAACACCTACGCCCAACGTGAGGATCATGGAAGTTGAGAAAAAAAAATATAAATGATTTCGCAAGCATAAAAGGTTGACTCAAAACTTAAGGCTACAGCACCACAGCAGGACAACAAATTAAGGCGCGACCGCACCTCAGCGCTGCCAATTGTGAAGATGTGGCCCGCGGCCAAGGGCCTTCAGTGCATTTTCACATATTTTTGCGAAGCTAATGTTTTATGAAAAACTTCTCTGGAAACATGGTGCTAGCGTGGCATCTCTGTCATGTCGCAACCTAAAATTTCACCCCCACTAGCTAAGTCTATGTCTCCCAGATAGGCCGGCACCTTAAGCGGAATATCAGTCTGGAAGGGGGCATATTACACATGTGGTCATGTCTCCTGGCAGAGAGTGCACTGATGGCAGTCGCGGTGAGCTACGACGCAGCTATTAATTATTGTTGTCGCTTATTTTTGTGTAGTAGAATGTGAAGCAGTGGTTGTCGGCTGGCGTGCTTTGACGCGTGCGCGCATTTGTCCAAGCGTGTATGTAGGCTTTCCGTACCCAGAATAATTTTGATACCAGAAATGAAGTATTTGTGTGCTTATGGTGCTTGTGGGGATGCCTGAAATAATGTCGCCCAGTTCGAACCATTCATTTAGATTACCTGATAATCACTTTGTATCCATGCCGACCAGATCGATTCGGTTAGGATCGTCAGAAATGACCCTGTTGGTGGCGTTCACCCGTTCCCTCTGTTGGCACGTTCAAACGCTCGACCTGCTATACAGATCCTATCAAGCGCGACTGCTCAGTGCCAAGAGTTCAGTGACCAGGACATGAAGTAAAATTAGAGTCCAGCAGTTATTATTGATACAAGCATGAGACAAAAAGTGTTTTGTCACTTACATCCCCCTGAACACCTTAAAAGCAGCGGTAGAATAATTTTGCAATGCCTATTGACCATGCGAAAGTTCAGGAGTAATCACCCATACGTTTAATCCAGGTTATAAAGGAACGTAGACGTGTCCATTATTGTATTAAACATTTGCCAGTTCAACATTCCACCCCGGCAAACAAGGTGGAAATATCCTGTTGAAATCACCTCTCGTGTGCAGATGCTGAAGAATGCGCTACGCATTCCGGGAAACCATGTGATCTTCCGTGTTGGCCTTTGCGTTCCTTCAACGTGCTCCAATGATGACATTGAAAGAATGGTGAAATACAGTAAGTACACAGACCTGTCTTGTAAGGTTGTTTGAAAGGCGCAGCACGTATAAATCTGGTCTCCAGATGCTCCTAGCATTTCCTGTCTACTAATGTGACTAGTGCGTTATTTCTGAAAGAAATGCAAATTCCGTGTACATTTCTGTCTGACCAACTCTGCGCTGATTTTCTGAGTCTCTTATCACATTTATGTCACCGTTTTCTTCATCCTCATGGCTGATTATGATGATGAGGATGCTGATGTGACGGCTAATATTTAATTTTGCACTCTTGTTCTTGCCGCACCAAGATGCAGAAGCCAGAAAAGTAAGCTAAAGTAACATGAGGCCATCAAGAGCTCAAGGAAATATCTTGAATTTTGACAGTGCTAAACAAGAACATGCATTATATTAATAAATAAGCCTACTTCTGTACACGTTCAGGTCAGTGGTTAAAAAGCCAGTAAGAAAGACAGTGGTTTAAAATTCCATCATTACATGTATTCGAAACTCGGACTACTTGATGTTGCTTCATATACGGTTTGTCATTCATGCGTATAGCGATTATGACTTGGAAACCAAGACAGAGAAACATGATCGCGGGATTGCGGCAGTCCAGCCAAACACATTTCTTTACTAAAAATCGACCTGTTAAGAATGTTCGGGGAGGTTCTTTATGATTGTAGGGAGTATTAATGTCGCCATAAGTAGTCGTTCCTTGCAGGCAGTAGTAGTATAAAACATTTATTTGGGTTACTGAAGAGCACCAGAGTTCGGTGCATGCCGACGGAGCAGCAATAACTTTTCTGGGGAGCATTCACACAGCGCGGCGACATTCATTTCATTGCAGAGACAAGTAGAATGCTGCCATGCTTAAAGCACATTCTTTGGCACCGGCTTTCTCGAACCGGCCCAAACAATTTTGTCCTGTGACACTGTGAGGTTGGTTTTTCTGCATTTCTTCTTTATGCCATTTCCATGCAGCCGTGAAACACATGGATATGAAAGCTGAGGTGACGGAGTGCATCCAGAGAGATGAAAACAAGCCTCTGTCTGCCATGCAGATCACCGTTATGTAAGCTGCTTGCAGAACAGTTTTATCTCTCTTCATAGCTATGCCCAATTTTCATTTGATGCTCGATATCGCGTCCAGCATATGACGGCGTCTCTGCGTTTCTGCGGCCCGTCTAAGCATGCCATGTTAGGTCATAGACACGCCTTAGGCCGATACTGTTTCAGGATGTGCGCAAGGCTCACAATACGAGACTGCCAACCGCTGTGAAGGGTGTTTATGTAACCGATGATAAGATTTTATTCTAAGATATTAAATACAGTGGACTCGGTTTAAAAGAAATGGGTCACCAAGATTGACAGCGCAGCAAATAAATGAGCTCGAATCTTGGGGGCGATATCAGCTTGCCAACGAAAGACTGGAAACCTAATTATGCCACACATTTGGGGGGGGGGGGGGATTTAACGTATAGTTAGGAGTTGTGTTTAATAATCTCTGCCTCCTGGTCGGTGTGTTTTGTTAAATGATGAAATTTGAACGACGTTACACTGAAATGACAGCTTTAACGTCCTCTTCTGTCATTTCAGTGTAACGTCGTTCAAATTTCATCATTTAACAAAACACACAGTTTTAACGTCCTCTTCACCCCGCCGGGGTGGCGCAGTGGTTACGGCGCTCGACTACTGTTCCCAAGGACGCGGGATCGAATCCCGGCCTCGGCGGCAGCTTTTCGATGGAGGCGAAAAGCAAGGCGCCCGTGTGCTGTGCGATGTCAGTGCACGTTAAAGAACCCCAGGTGGTCGAAATTACGGGAGTCCTCCACTACGGCGTCTCTCATAGCCTGAGTTGCTTTGGGACGTTAAACCCCACAAACCAACCAACATAACGTCCACTTCCTCAGGAGCACGGCACTTTTTCATTCGGCGTGCCGTCGTAAAACTATTAATGCAGCTGTTGATGACACTTACTGCGCACAGTACTGGTGAGTTCTTAGCTGAACGCGAAGCGCGTGCCCTTAATCATGGTAAATAACCATAAATGCGACGAAAAAAAAAAGCATCGTAGAGCTGCAGTGCCTCCAATGCAGGCTGCATGGTCTCTTAGCTTGAAGGTGGCCGGGCGTTTTTTTTTTTCTTTTGCTGAACAAATTTATCTTCGTGCTGAAGGACCCCTTGCAAAATGGAAGAAATTTCTGTACTGCCAACAGATACTGGGTTAGGTTCACAGTCGCGCTTACAGTCGCCACTCTAGCTTATATTCGGGCATATAGTCGTTCCAGCAATACAACTAACGTAACGCTCTTACGGTTCGAAAAGATGGTTACCATAACTTTATCACTTCGTGGCTGTACCCCCGTCGGGGTGGACCAGTGGTTACGGCACTCGGCTACTGTACCCAATGATGCGGAATCGAATCCCGGCATCGGCGGCCGCTTCTCGGCCCCTTTCCGAAAGCCAGCGCGGTTAAGATTCAAAGTTCAATATGGATAACTGGGGAAACTTTCCACGGTGAGAATTTTGACCACAGTCCACTGCCTTTAACCGTGCATTCATGAAGTCAGCTTTTCCAGGCTGTTACTTAGACGCCATTGAGGCCACCTGCATTCTCCAAACTTCTATTCAAAGAGTAGCTTTCAGTTCCATCCGTTAAAAAGTACTACAGCCCAGGAGGCATACCTTGTTGCATCTGGCATTATGTATTATTTTTATTTATGAGAAAGCAAAATGGTGGCGGTTTAAGAGTGGCTTGAACCTAGTGATAGAGCAAAAGCTGCGAGGGTTGCAACTAAAAGGACTTATTTTGCTTGAATTTGGCTTGCGTCGTAGTATGGGATTATTTGGCTAGCACTAAATTTTGAAGGCAGGAGTGGCATAGTTGTTACAGCGATAGCTTCTGTAGCACCGCCTTTTCAATCCGCGGTTTGTTTTCGTAATTTTTCTTTATGTTAGATTTTGGGCAAAAGAAGGCGCCTTGTACTTCTTTTGGGCCGACACCTACATCTAACCAGGTCAAAGTCATGTTTTCATATTTTTTCTTGTAAATTGTACATTGTGTTTATAAGAAATGAAAGACGCTGTCTGTCAGACTTGAAGGTAAGGAGGAAGGTGGGATTGAAAGCGGAAAGATTGAAAGAGGTGCTGTAGTGGAGAGCTACCTAGTAATTTCAACCATCTGCACAGGTCTCTTTAACGTGCGCTGACATCGCACAACAGGGCTGCTTCTTCGTTTATGTTAGGTTTTGGGGAAATGAAAGCGCAGTATACTTTTGTGTGGGCACCGCGGAATCGTGGACATCCGCACTTAGCTCGGTCAAGGTCTCTTGAAGGTCACATTTAGTGCCACGCGAAAACCGGCTCTACCTGGTGTTGAGAAGGTTTCGCTTCGATTGTAAATTGGTTTTTGAGGAAAGGCGCAGTGTCTGTCAAGGTCACTTGAAGGTCGAACTGAGGCTTGCGTGACGTCTGATTTACTTAGCGCAATGAATCTTTCGCTTCAAGACCTAACCTACAGCGCTAAAATTATCTAGTTATTATTTTGAATGTTCCCCAGTTTCTCGCTGAGCCCAACAAGGACAGGAATGAACTTGTGTGGCATGCATGCCTTCGAAAAGAAAAAAAACAACAAACAAAATTCGTGAAATAAATTTTTCTTATCGATCATGGGTAACTTTCTTGTGTGTATGATCATGACCGCCTGCGTCGTGTCGACTAGCTCTTATCATCTTTGCACGATTTTCATGTGCAACTTTAAGGGGACCTTGAAACGTTGCTTGATGAAATATTTTAAGAAATCCATAGAGAAGGTGTTTGTGATTATTCGACTTTAAAAGCTTTGAGTGGAGCCTATAATTTAAAAACAAGTTTTTGAAATGGCTCCTGGCGACCGTCCGCCCCCGATTTGGGTGAGATTCGCGCGCACAAACCTCCCCGCTGACGTCATCGGGCCTTTCTGGGTACGCCCAATCATTGTTCGCTCCCAAGCGACGCGGGCAGGACGGGGAGTGGTGGGCCGCCGTCGCGACTGGTTCTCTTCATTTTTAGAGCGGAAGCTTTACTTCGCCCGTGACAAACCTGAAGGTCATGTCCTACGAGAAATGACCGCAGGTGCGGTGCGAGGAGCCGGCGCCGCTAACTTCTTCGGGCGCTTAGGCGCTTCAGCGACGCTCGCTTCTTCTGCTTCACCTTTTCTACTCCGCAGACCTGCTGCTGCTTCTTCACACACCTGCCAAACTTTGTTCGTACTGCTACATATATCCGCAACTACACATTAAATAACACATTGCCCCCCAGCCTTCGAGTCCCTTGCCTACCTTTTCCCTCCACCACCACCGTTGCCCATCTGGCTCCCCTCCAGGCACTTACCCTTTCAAAATGCCCTCAACACTTTCGTGCCATCTATAGTCTGGCTGTGGTGTCCTTGCAAAGGTCGCAAAGAGTCATGGAGGAGTTAAGCCACAGCAGACTGTATCTGACCATGCTAAGTCGAGCTTCTGTTTTGTAAAAACTAGGTTCAGCCGGGTTCTACCCAAGCAATTTTTTTCTGCAGGCCGGCGTGCGCTGAGTTCAGTTGAGGTGGGAGAGGAAGAGCAGTGTTTTCGATCGCCGGTATGATTGGTGCTAATTAAGCTAGCTTAATTATTTTTTTCTGTTGCTTAGATGCTGATGGGATACCTATCGCTCATGCACGTTTTCTAGTTTTAGTCAATAGCTTTACATGGGCCCTTTAAGCTGTTTCTTTACAGTATTGCGTATATTGCGATTGTCAAGGCTACTCTCGTGCGTGACTTCGGCGTCAAAATAAATTAGAGATATAATAATCCTGTGCCTTTCTTCAGTACCTTGCTTGCAGCATTTCTGTCGCTGACCATCATCGGGACTGTAACGGACGTCACACTGAAAGAACGGCGTCATCCTAAAGCTCCTGCATCTCCAAAACATGGTGAAGCCTTCTTTGTTGTTTTTCCGCTTGTCTTCGTATTTTGTGTGAGCTTATGGAAAGAAATATAGTGTAGCAAAATTTATTGATCTCACACTAGGTCTATCGTATTCTTTACAATGTTATGGTTCCATAGTAGAAAGCAATACCAACTAATTTTTACCTAATACTGTGCAGTAAATGATTGCAATCTTGGCGCAATTTGTCCAATTTATCCTCCACAATGAAAAAGCGTAGAACTACTTGCGAGCATGCGTGTTTGTCCAGAAAGAATAACCGATTCGCACTTTTTCTTTTATTCGCACGCTCGTCATTAGTCATAATTTGAGTTATCTGTGTACTATACAAAATCATGTAAGGTATTTTCGTGCAGGAACCGGAGAAAGCTCCTGTTCTTTTTGTTGTCTGTCAGCCACTTCGAAAAATCCTCCTCCTTTGTCACCGCATATATACACGTATCTGCACCAGTGTCAGCTAAATCCATACCGTACGTGCTGAACGCCCCCCCCCCCCCCCCTTTTTTTTTTTTAATTTCGGTAATAAAGTTCCGCTTCCTTCCTCCTAAAACCACTCTGCGATCGAATCGAAACTTATTTTCCTCTTTTTTTTTTTTTTTAAGTGACACTTGTACTACTGGGGAGACAAGAATTTCCGGGACACGAGAAAAGCAAATTTGGCGTACAAGAGCAACATTCTTTGCCAAGCTCTTCATTTTACTGGCTGATGTCACAGCATGAGAGTCCAACTTTCAGACAGTTAAGTCTGGTCTCCGGACACCGGCTAACAACATAACTATTGGCTTCGATTCCTGATGATGCGCCCTGGAAACTTTTGTCCTCAGTAGCAAGTCAGCATGAGCGCTCGTGTCAAGTGAAAGTTTGCATAGAAGTACAAAAGGGGGTAAAAGGACAGCGTCCACTTTCAAGCATGGGCCTGCAACTACACCAAAAGGTAACTGCTGCGCTTCTACAACTCTCCAGTGAAGGATTGACATTTGAGGGTGGAATAAGGGATTGGTTTTAAATGTTGAAGGATTCGTGATAAGGACACTTCTACCTTGCAAATTTTACTGCCGTTTCCACTTCGCTGCTCCGTCAAGGCATACTGATTGAGGTGAATGAAGGCCACATAAGCAATACTAAGATACAAGTCAACATGGCTCGAGAAAGAAGGAAACATAGTGCGCGCGTATTAGCGACTTACTCTTCGTTCGAAATCAGGAGACTTCAGTTTTGGCCACGCAGAGAGTACCCAAAATTTGGAACAGTCCACATACATTTCTGTTATGTTTGCTGGACGATGTTCTGAGTCACTTATGCGAATGATATACGTGCATAAATCTCGCTACCCTAGGTTGAAATTTCTATTGGGCATTAGCATGTCACAAGCAACCCTGCTCCTGAGAATAAGTGCCTGCAGCAATTCATAACTCGACGTAGCTTGTTTCCACACTTTTTAGTAGATGGCGAGCAAAGGAAACGGATACCTTTACTTTTTCTTTCGTTGGTTGGTCCGCAAATTAGGGGTTTAAAGTCGAAGGTACTCTTGCTCGCGCGCCATCGCCACTGGACTAAATGCAGTAATGCAAGGTTGTTGGTTAAAAAACTTTCTTCATCGCTTGACTGTATGGCACGAAACGAGAATCAAAGTGAGATCTGGAAAGTCTGAAAGTGCACTTCTTCCCGTTTTTTTTTTATTTAATTCACATTTCATGGAGACATGCGCTGTCGAGATAAGAAAATGCATGCGAAGAGCACGGCACCTACATGCTGTTCGCATTCCTTTTTTATCTTACTCGAGGTTGGCATTTCTTTTTATCACTGCTGGCTGTACAGATGGAGTAAGAGGTGAACGGAATAGGGCAATAATGTCGAAATGCACTGAAAAGTGACTCAATCAAGTCTAGCATGCATACATTGTCTACGTGTGAACGTTCGAGTGGCAGGTGTATGTTGCAAGTGTGCTACTCCCTCAAAATTTCAATACCTTTTGACGCTGTATGCCGTGCTGTGTGCCGTGCTCTGTGTTCATGGAACCGGGTCTCATTAGTCTAGTTTACTGATGACGCGACAACCTCGTCGCTACTCTCAGCAATAGTTGTGAAACGCCTCGTTTGATCCTTTCAATACGTGCTTTGAAAAACATATTGTGGGGAAGTTTTAAATACTGCTAAAAAGTATGATGCCTGAAAAGGTACAAGCATGCTTAGAAACAATATTAATCATTGGACTCCTTGTCCACATCTACTTTCAGTTTTCTTTCCCGTAGTTCTAATCAGTACTGAAGTGAGCATGTTTCTTAGGAAATTTAGAAGAACAGCGGTACGTCTTTTACAGCTGCTCTAACACAGTTTTTAGAAACAATAACATTGAACTAGACACATACAGTGCGCTTGACGCACTCTCAAGCCCTGAATCTTCACGAATGCTTACGTGCATCTATTGAGCGCAGAGCTCGTGGAATCGTTCATTGAGACTCTGCTGGTGGGTCGTTTGTTAGGTTATCAGCGTTTCCAATAGTGATGCACGGCCGGTTCCATGACATGCTGCAGGCCGACCCCTGGAGGTGCTACTCTGCTTCTCGGCGTACACCAACGCGCGCAAGCTGCTGGCGCCGGAGGACAAGCCGGACAGCCTGCGGTCGCTGCACGGCATCCGCTTCCTCTCTATGACGTGGATCATCTTCGGCCACAGCTACTTCTTCATCGAGCATGTCCAGCCATTCCGTAAGCCAACGCTCTCAGAGTGTGCTCCCACGTGGCGCTGTGGTACTTGGCGCACGAAGCATGTAGGGGAACGCAGGATCACGTGGTCGTGTAGTGATATAGCCACTTGTTTTAACGATGTGCCGCCTTCCGGATTTTAATAATAATGCACGATCATCGATTTTCGGGTGCTGCGGCGTTCAAAGCGAAGCAGAACGTACATCAAGAGAAAGAACGAGCATGTCCGTCGATCATGCTGATGGAAAGCGCCTCATGTCATTGGCTGTTGTGCTTCATACGAAGCAATCCCCGTGAAGCAAATGTTATCGCCGAGTTCTGATAGTGTTGCTTTTTTGTTTCATTTACTTCGTGTTTATGACTCTGGACCTCTGCAACGCGTAATGTTCCAAGCACGTCGACGGGTTCCTGCAGCGTCCATGGCGCGTTCCAAGAACGTTTGTTTTCATTATTGTTAAGTAATAGCTCCTTTGTTACAAATGCACTCTGCTTTTCTTTTTGGTTCTTCTAGACTAATGGTTTTCAGCTATGGACGTGTCGGGGACCCGTTGTGGGCCAGTGGAAGTGGCGGGTGAACCCATGAGATGGGGAGGGAGGGGGGGGGGGTGCATTTTCTGCGGTGATTTTGTGCGGACTGTTGCGCAGTGCCTGGAGCAGGCCGCGGAATTGGGATGGAGTCAAGGCTTAACTGGGTCTAAAAAACGCGCACTTGATAAGCCAGGGCGTCACGGCCTGCAGAGTACGTGGGGAAGAAGCGATACGTCGGCGCGGTATGCATCGCGCAGAAGCGGTATGCATTCCACGGATTCGACTTGAACCACAGCGCTGCTCGCTCGTCGGATTCTCGAGATGCTTTGCACCGCAGCCCCGGTCAGCAGTGCGGCAATAGCTCGAGTTCGACTGAAGCCGGCATCAACAAACGCCGCAGACGCTCTCTCCCTCTCTCTCGTGCGCGCTCTGCATTTCTCATGCGTTGCTTTCCTTTTGAAAAGCTTAAGTCGGCCTTGAACCTCCGCGCTTTTAACCCTGCAAACCTGTATCTAGCCAGACCAGAGTAATCGCGCGGCCTTTGTTTTTTACGTGTGAGGGCGTGGGTTTCGCGGACCCCGAAAATCGCTTCGCGGACTTCCTGGGGTCCACCGATTTCCATTTGAGAAACATTACCTAGACTATAGAACAACCCCGTTTCCATTTCGAGTTCTTAGTCAATTCACTCTCGCAAAACCATCTAATCTGCCACCCTTCCGGATTAGCTCAGTTGGTAAAGACACTGCCCCGGATTGGCGGTGGTTTACGACACGAACGGTGCGGCGGTAGTTTATCAAGGCTCACCACAAAGCATGAGCTTGCACGCACTCGTCGTCGCTTGGGTGCACGCGATCTCTGCGACGGTGCCATATGATCATCTCCCCTTTCACTTGTCTTGACACATTTGATGCCAGTCAACAGACCCGCACGTACATTCTTCTGTTTATTTCCTTATAGCCATTTGTTGTAGCTGAATACGCTATTTTAAAAATATGAAGAGCAGAATGCATCGGTCTGTCGATGCACGGTTATGTTGCCTTTAGTTCACAGTAAGTAGCGATAAGGCACACTTAGTGATATCAATGATATTTCTATAGTCGCGTTCATTATGTATATCTAGAGTTTAGAGTTTTCGCTCTACATAGTTTTGTAATTCTGTGGTCCTTTTTTCGGTGGCCTTTCAGAACGCAGATGTCGTTTTCTCTTTTTTTTTTCGGTGAATGTTATTTTCTGCTGATAAATTTCATTTTTTTTTTGGTTATACGTATACTGCGGTTTGCTACGCTGTGAAAAGTAATTTCCTGGCCTTTTTGTCAGTAATTTGCCCCCGATTATGTGCATATGCTAGTACTTATTCGGGGCTGTGCTGGGAGCCTCTTCATGCGTGCTGCGTACAGCAGCGAGCAGTCACGTGTGTTTACTGTCCGTCTCATGTATCCCGAGAAATAATAAAAGGGGAGTCTCATTTCCTCGCTCGCCGAGGGCAGACGTGTTTCTGGCCGCTCCGCAGAGCACCGGATGTACGGCGTCGAGTGACTTGCTCCTGAGCGGCGCCGCGAACACCACATGGTGTCAGAAGTGGGGTCTTGGTAGCCGGACGGTTTTTCACCCCAGTGACACGAGAAAAAGGCAGCAAAGACTGAACGGGCGTTGCCTGCAAAAGCCGCCATGTCGGTCGAAGAAAAAACTCCGCAGTTCAGCGGCCCAGGGCTTCAACCACCACCAAAGTTGACTTTGCGAACCCCAGCGCATGGAAAGAATGGGAGTTCCAATTCGAAGACTATCGCTATGCTTCGGGCCTCTACCAAGCACAGGGCGAAGTTCAAGTCAGGACGTTGCTATACGCAATGGATTCCCAGGAAGCCCGTCGCGTCCTTGACACTCAAGCGCTGACCACGGAAGAATGGAGCTCGCTCGAGGCGGTGGGGAAAAAAAAAAAAAAAAAAAACTCGCCGACCACTTCATCTACCCGTCCAACGAGGTCTACGAAAGCTTCCGTTTTCACCAGCGCGTGCAAGAGAAAGGCTAATGGAATGACGACTTCTGCACCGCGCTACGCGAGCTTGTGAAAAAGTGCAACTACGACTCAGCCGATGTGGAAGAACGTCTGGTTCGAGACAGATTCGTCGTCGTTCTTTGTGACACAAACCTGGTGGACAAACTGGGCAGCAGTCCAAAGCTCACACTAAAGAAGGCAAGACTTCAAAAGCACGAATTTATGAAGACGCCCTGAAAGCCCGTGCAACGGTCTTTCAGAGGGGACAGGATCCTGCCAATGTGGATGCCGTCGACCAGAATCGTCCCAACGTGGATGCCGTCGACCGACGCAGGCCACAGCAGCATGGCGGCGAACGGCCACAGCAACAGACAGCAAAGACTGGCGCAGAGTGCAACTTCTGTGGTGGAGACGCTCATCCGCGGTCTGTGTGTCTAGCTCGAGCACAAAAGTGCTACAAGTGTGGCAACAAGGGACATTTTGGAAAGGTTTGCCGTAAGAAGGCTACGCGTTTTCACCGAAAAAGGTACGCATGTCGGCAGTCAGGGAGGAAACAGGAGAAATTTTCCTGGTCACTCTAGAAGGAACTGGAAGTAAGGCACGTTATGTGCAGGTCCGGATAAACTCGGTGCCAGTCTTTGCGAAGGCAGACTCTGGTGCTGTTTGTTTCCGGGCATTCCCACAAAACTCGATAAAGTGCAAGAAGTTCTGACTGGCGCAGGCGGAATTCACCTCAGTGTGCTAGGCGATAACCTCTGGTTAGGTGCGGGCTTTCTCTCACATTTATTTAATTCTTTTTTTTTTGTCATTTTGAGAGGTGACAATAAATGCAAGTTCGTCGCAGACATCAGCTGGAAGGGTAGAACTTCAAATCAAATGTTTTACGTAGTCAGCCCACTCAGGGACGCACTCCTCGGCTTACCAGCACTCGAGGCACTTGGCGTAGTTCAGTTCGTGGAGTCTGTTAGCTCTGACAGAGAGCACTATGAGATATTTTATCGCACAGCATTCGAGGACTTAGGAACAATGCCAGGAGAATACAAAATTCGTCTCCGAACAGATGCTGTTCCTCGTGCTATAAGTGCGCCGCGTAAAGTCCCCGTACCACTAAGAGAACCACGAAAGCGCGAAATAGAAAGAATTGAGCGGATGGGCGTCATAAGAAAAGTAGATGGCCCTACCGAGTGGTGCGCAGGAATTACACTAGTTGTGAAACCATCGGGAGAAGTGAGAGTGTGTGTGGATATCACGAAATTGAACAACAGTGTCATTCGCGAGCGTTTCACGCTACCAACAGTTGATCAGGCTCTTGGCCGGGTCACTTTCAGGGGCAAAATGGCTCTCAAAGTTCGATGCTAACTTTGGATTTCACCAGGTTCGACTAAGTAGGGACTCGGACTCGGAAGAGTTGACGACATTCATAACGCCTTTTGGTAGATACTGTTTTACCAGGCTTCCATTCGGAATCACTTCCGCTCCGGAATATTTCAAGAAAAGAATGTCGAAAATTCTTTGCGACCTTCCCGGTGCTGTCAACCTCATGGATGGTATATTAGTGTTCGGCGACAGAAAAAAAGACCATGACAAAAGGCTGTCAGCCGCAATGAGACGTCTACAGGACGCAAATGTAACTTTGAACAAACACAAATGCATGTTTGGAGTAAAAGGTTTCTGGGCCATATTCTGAGCGAAAAGGGCATAGCCGCACCCGGAGAAGGTGGAAGCAGTAAAACGTCTAAAGCCGCCTAAGAACGTGGCTGAACTGAGAAGTCTACTAGGCACGGCCAAGCTAAAAGCGCTCATATGCTCTACACACTGCATGGCAATATATGATAACAAAAAAAAAAAAACGATTCTTTCGGCGGATGCATCCTCATACGGCTTGGGAGCTGCCCTTTTCCAAACGCAGAAGGACGGGCAACGACGACCAATTGCCTATGCGTCTTGTTCGCTCACCAAAGCCGAGCAGCACTATCAGATCGAAAAAGAAACGTTAGCATTAACGTGGGCTACCGAGAGGTCTGATGAGTACATACGCGGAATTGTAGTGACTTTTGAAACTTATCACAAGCCTTTGGTTTCGTTGCTGGCAAAGGTGCAATCGATGTCGTGCCACCGAGGGTACAGTGTTTTCGACTGCGTTTGATGCGCTACCAGTAAAATGTGGCGTATGTGCTGGGGAAAGCGCTAATCAACGCTGACATTCTGTCACGAGCTCCCGCGTTCTCGAAACATGATGGCAATTGCTTGACTGTATCTGAGATCACGTCATATTCTAAAGAATGCCTAATGGGCTTGGAGACAGGGGTCGACCTACTTGCAAGAGTGAGGTAATGTCAAGCACGAGACGAAGTTAGTAAAGCGCTACGGAAACAAAACGTTCCCTGTTTTCTTGCACCGTACCGGTAAGACAGAGCGCTTATTACAGTTGTTGATGGGTTGTTGATAAAAGGAGCTAGGTTGTCGTGCCTCACTCACTAAGAGATGAAGTGCTCCGATAGCTGCATGACGGTCACCAAGGCATTTCGTAATGCCGTGAAATGGCTAAGAGCAGTGTGGCGGCCTGGACTAATTGTGCTCAGTTAGCAAGGGTGGTTAAAAATTGCAAAATATGTGCTCAGCATGCAGCGAATGCTACAAAACAAATGATCGCTTCTGAAACACCTTTTTTTTCCGTGGGACAAGGTTGAGGTTGATAAGTGTGTGATTGGGAAACGCCCATATTTGGTGGTTGTCGATTACCTGTCGCGATACCCTGAAGTGGCATTCCTGTCGTCAATGAAAGCCACTACTGTGAACGACCGGATGAAAAGCATTTTTGCGCGTCATGGCATCTCCGGGCATGTTGTCACGAATAATGGCCCACATTTCGCATGCACAGAGTTTGAGAATTTTGTAAACATGTATGGCTTCCGACACGTCACTGTGAGTCTGAGGCATCCTCAAGGCAACGGAGAGGTCGAAAGGATGATACAAACAGTAAAACACCTTGCGCGAAAATCCGAAGACCCATACTTGGCTCTTTTAGCCTACAGAGCAACGCCAGGAATTCTTGGACTCAGTCCAGCTGAAATCCTTATGGGCAGACGCATCCGGACCCGAGTTCCCATGCTGCCACAACTCCGAAGCTCTGGACAAGATATCCAGAAACGCATAACGGCAAAAGACCGCTCTAAACGTGAACAACAGACGCGGTATTTTAACCAACGCCACAGAGCTAAAGGTCTCCCTCAGTTGAAACCTGGCAATCTGGTCGTAGTAACTGACCTTAACGTAAAGGTCAAAGTCCTAACGCCAGCACCAAATCTAAGATCATACTTGATCGAAACGGAGGATTGGGTCATGATCCGGCGAACTAGGAGAAATTTCAATCGCTTGCCCAGGGAGGACTTCGACCTCGGCTTGTACGATTTCCCCGTCAGCGAAAATGAGTCTGATCCCACCGAGTCGGTTTCTCGAAGCGAGAGCTCTTCTGCAGAGACTGCAGGAGAGAACGCGGAAACGCAGTTGCCTCGGAGTCAGACCGTGACAAGGTCAGGAAGAATAACGAGGAAACCAATAAGGTTCGGCACCAATGAGGAGAAGGGAACTTTTCTGTAATTCTGTGATCGACAGTGTTGTGCCGCGAAATGCTTGTGCTGTTTTGTTGCCATAGATGTTGGAAAAGGGGGAATGTGCTGGGAGCCTTTTCATGCGTGCTGCGTACAGCAGCCAGCAGTCACGTGTGTTTACTGTCCGTCTTATGTATTTCAAGAACTGATAAAGGGGGAGTTTTCTTTCCTCGCTCGCCGAGAGCACACGTGTTTCTGGCCACTCCGCGGAGCACCGGATGTACCTCGTGGGACTTGCGCTTAGCGGCGCCGCGAACACTACAGGGGCTTTGTTTCAAACAAGAAAATGATATCGTCATGCAAGAAATGAAAACAAAAAAAAAAAGGAGGGGGGAGGGGAGGTGGAGATACTTAAGCTTCGCTTTTAAGTTTATGACGAGGCAGCGTTGACTGCTCCGATCTGCGGCTCCCTTTGCAGGCCCTCATTCGCGCACATCGACTTTGCTCCTCTCTTAACCCCTACTCTCTTAATTTGTACCGCTGTCATCTATCATACGTACTCATTAGCATACAGCCGTAAGCTACTCCATTATATCAGAGGCCAACCAACATAAAGCTCCCAATTAACCAAGCCGTACGAACACGTCTGTGTGGCCAAATGGTATAAGTATGCTTGCAATGGCTCGGAATGCAAGGGTCCCGGAGAGTGCGATTTCCCTCACCCTCCCAAGTTGGAAGCTCCTCCAAATGGACCATGTCACGAAGTTTGCATAACGTCGCACGAACCTGCGACCAATGAGTGCCCTGCCATGTCAGCCAAAGCTTGTATGTGATTTATCGCTCCCAACACAGGATTGTGAGCGCTTCGCAAGCATTATTTCTCTACCCGTGCTATTACAGAGCTGTTGCGTCGCGTCGCAGCGGACGCTGAAAGAAATTACAACGGAAGATGTGTGAATGAAGAAGGAGCAAAGATCGTTATTAAATGATGAATAGTAGATTTTTTTTTTATGTTCCGAGGCAACTCTTTGGGCCATAAAGTGCATTGTATGGAACGTTTTAACTCTTGCAGGGGCTTATGAATCTATGGAGTGGTCCTGATAGTGCAGCATGTTTCTTAAATTTTCTTCGTCAAAGAATGGCAGCTAATGCAGTTTGCCGCGAAATATTTTGCGCAGTCTCTTGCTTCTCTACCCCTTCCTTTGTGCTTCCATCCGATCCTGCATGCGTGCATTTGCATTAATAAAGCATCGCGGTTTGTCGGGGATCTTCTAGTCAGCCGTTTTTTTTTTTAGTTTATTAGTGCTATTTAAGCAAAAGGTATTCTTTTTTTTTTTTAGATGGCAGGCATTCTGTATGGCACTTTCTTCCGAAACTTTCTGCGCTGATACCTCAGCAGTACTTACGTGCCTAATAGCCCCTTCCAACCCCCCCCCCCCCCCCCTTTCCCGGTTTTCCCTGTTTTGCTACAACAAAGTCTATCGCAACAAACGGCGACCACAATTTCTTGAGCTCGCAAGGATGCACTGGCGGGACACGCGAGAGTTAAGGAATTTTCCACAGAACAAAAATTACCTCGCTGCCTTTGCCATATATTTTTCCTTGCACAGTGACATTTTTAGATTGAAGCAAATACCTGCAAATATGTTCAACTTAATTTTTTTCTACGCTGTTTGCTCTTGAGAAAAAAAAAAGTTAAACAGCGTCTATATTTAACACTCGGGATGAGACTAAACATTGCTGCGAGACGCTCCTCTTAGAAATGATAGCATTGCTAGCTAATATATAAACGTCCAGTATTCGCACACATTCCCTTGAACGTTGGTCGATTTCTCACAGGCGGGATCTTCAACGGGCACGAGATGTACTCGGAGAACTTCTTTTTCTCTGGAGTCATCAACTTCACGCTGGCCGTGGACTCCTTCTTTTTCATCAGGTACGCAAAAAGAATATTCATACCTTTTGAGCCCCCTTCATGCGCACGCTCCAACGAACGGTATTAAACTATAATACGGTGCTCTACGCTTAGGAGTAAAAATACTTTATTTCTGATATATGCAGGTATGGTTAACCGTTACTATCTCGCAGCGTGACTGACTTAAATTTGCGCTTTACTTTCACCGTGCGACAAATGTAGCCAATTATGCCACACGACAAGGCATATGGCCACAGGCACGGTAATTTACGCTTCTTTAGAAGGCATACGCGTAAAGTCCACAACGATCAATTTGTGTAAGCAGTTCGATACAATTATTCAAAGATTGCCGATTCAGTTCATCGAAAATTTGCAAAAAAAAAGCTGTAGATACATGCAAATTTAAGTCTCGGGGAGCGGCCTCTCAATTTAATCAGGGTGCGGCTTCTCTCCTTATAGCATCGGCTTTCGTTCTCGAATGTTTCGATATGCACGCGAAAACGCATCGCCAGTCATTCTGCTAAGTTCGTTGGGACAAACCAATGTGCACTCTCGACACGTAGTGTGTTTCTGTTTTGTGCGTACGGCATTCAGCTCTTAATTCAGGTTACTTGTAGGTGTGCGCCAACAACATAGCGCGGGGGGGGGGGGGGGGGGGCTAAAAAATTAAAGGTGCGAGCTCAGGCTAAGTATAACTTCTCAACGATATGCGGCTGTCGGACAAGAGAGTGCCACCTGCTTGGAGGTCCTTTTCTTGGCTTCTAAAAATATGTTGTGCTAAATACGGAAGAAGCAATGTTGGCTTTTGCTATGTGGACAAGAAATGACAAGCGTATCATGGTGCACCATGCTTTCGCCGATCTTTTGTATACTACGGTCAAACTATAGGCGCGTGTTCTCCGACGCCGCAATGGAAAGAAGGAACAGAAGGACGCGCACAAAACAGCGAAGGTATTTGAGTGACCTCAAAAAGGTTCGCTTGCCCCATTGAAAGGGGCCACCTCGTTTAACTTTTTAAGCGAACCGCATTCCGTGAGAACATCAGCGCTGCCCAGAAGATGTATGAAAATAATTTTTTTTTTCAGGTTGAGCTTTTGACAGAAATGTTGACGCTCATTGCGCTGGCAACGAGGTGCTTCAATTTAATGCCTTTCCAGTGAAGTGCTGCCTGCGGCTTCTGACGCTCAAACGCCTGTGCATAATGAAAAGAAGCAACCTATACCCTCATCTTAAAAGGATAAAATTCTCCTAGAATTACGACGTCGTAGGCTTACATTATGGGAAAATCTAATTGTTTGGTAGTGGGAACAGAGTGTACACGTGCATCGGACGCAGTGCATCGATTCGCGTCAGTGCACATGAGTTTCAACTACGGCCCAGACTGAAGTGTTACGAAACCTGTTTGTTGTTTTGAATGACTGCATCATAGTGACGAAGATATTTCAGGTGCATGGAAGTGGGGGATACATGACGCCGAGCCACCATCAACGAGCACGGTAGAAGCGTATTCACGCATTTTCGTCGTTTTCCCCGAATATGCCGCGAAGATAGAGCCACAGAATAATGCATGCGGTGGTTTGCAGGGCAGTATGAGAGGGTATCCAAGCAAACTCCGACAGCAAACGTTCAGAATCAGTCGAAGCAATACGTATACAGGCGCAAGCACGTAAAGACCTCGCTGACGTGCGATTCATTTGAACGTAATGTAAAGTCGCGGGTTATATGAAATTAGTGAAACAATTTGTATGCGCCGTCTTTCTTTGTACCGGATTAAATGTGCGGCCCGTATGCGTTTAACGACAAGGTGCGCGCTACTCCATCGACGAACTCGTCCGGAACCTCTTGAAGCGCGCCCACATACAGAAGCCACCTAATAGGCATAATCCCAGATAGCAAATTCACCAAGGCTCTGCGAACGCTTCGTCGTTCCTGGCCTTGCTGAGTGCCTCTATTTTGAACAAATATCACTGCAGGGAACTTTTTGTACGAAACTCCTGCCACAAATTTGGCAGGCGTGTACGTGGAATCCCCCCCCCCCCCCCC
Organism: Amblyomma maculatum; assembly: GCF_055883805.1. Taxonomy (NCBI): domain Eukaryota; kingdom Metazoa; phylum Arthropoda; class Arachnida; order Ixodida; family Ixodidae; genus Amblyomma; species Amblyomma maculatum. The sequence goes on from NC_139344.1 coordinate 53,816,897, forward strand.
CTCGCACAATTCTGCGGACAATAATAATAAAAAAATTGCGTCTGACACAATTCGGAGATACCTGTCGGCGCTACGAATCTCATTATTGATCTACGGATATTGTTATTCTTTGTTGTGAATATAAAGGCTTGAACCTCTTTAGAAACAACACTGCTGAACGGCAAACAGAAAAAAAAAAGAAGAAAAAGTTTAATAACACGGAAAGTTGAGCTAGTTGGTACATATTTTTAAGGAATAACAGCTCGGAGCGCAGGTGTTGTCTTCTTCCTTGTCCTTCGTCTCCGCGCTGTTATTCCTTAAAAATAAGAAAAAGGTTATTTCTTACTTTTGCTGCATGTACCTAAGAAAATGTTTGAAAGTTTTCACGTCAAATTAGGTCAAACAGCAAGCGGTCCTGAATAAATGGGCCCTCGTAAAGCTGTTGCTAGGATCTAGATGTATCACGAAGCGGCTTCTACTGCCTGGCTGAGATATACTTCTAAGCCTGAGGCATTTGCTTTTACCGACATTTAGCAGTGTGTAGAGCATGTACCCTCCATGTACGCTAACACCTGCTTTCTTTCTTATAAAATAATTTGTATTCTTTGTTTTTCCCTTCTGTCGAATGCGAACACAGCGAAACAATGTTTGTCAATGTCGAAAAAAAAAACAACAAAAAACAACTTAGGGGTATAGTAGCTCAGACTGAGCACCCTGATTTTCAAGCTGGATTTTTCGGTCATTATGCTCTGGTATTGTCTTGTCTCATGTTTGTGCGCTTACGAAAGTTTCCTGCACATTTCAGTGGCTTGCTTGTCGTTTACACCAATTGGAAAGAGCTCACAGAGTCCAATGGCCGTCTCAATGTGATCAGGTTCCTTTTCAACAAGTATTGGAGGTAAGCACTACTTGTTCTGCCCGTTTGTTCAATGATTTTTGTCATTAATTGCTTTTGAGCTGCTTGACTAATTAGCTGTCCCTCCAAAGCAATTTAAATAATTATTTATAAACTTTCTCGTGGTCATCAAATGGCATCTTGGGGAAAAAAGTTATTTGGAAGAGTTAGTGAAGACAGGAACCATACAACAACCTTCATACAGATCCATTTTAATAAATAATTACACACTCGACAAAAGAATTCCGCACGGGACAAACTGCCAGTAAAATGCAGCTTGCCAGTACAACACAAGAATATTTTCCCAGACGCAGGTTTGCCCCATATCATTTTGCACTAGGGAAATTGTGGCCACAAGTAGCACTACCTTTCAGGAAAACGAATAAGGTGCGCTGACCGCAGCGTGTTCACACTTCCTTCTGATTCATGTTCGAAGTATTAAAATGCAGCATGACAAAAAGTTATGTCATAACATAACCCTCAATAGTCCCTAATACGGCCATGCTGTAAGCGCTTTTTGATGATAAGGGCGTATTAGTTGCAGAGATGTTGCGCATGAAGGTCCTCTTTAAGTATATATTAATTGATTTAGACAAAGCACATCCCTCAAAAAATTGAATTTGCAATTTTTCATATTGGCTCTTTGGTTTGCGTTTTCGACCATGGCGATAGCGATTCGTAAGTATAGCTATTAGAATGTTGCGGTAATTTTGCTTATTAATTTCAGCGCTGAAAATGTTAAATTAAATTGGATCTCACGTGCTATGACAACAATAAGCAGTTTTAAACGATATGTACAGCTAGAAGCAATATGAAACGGAACACGGGAGCGAGTGGCCTCCACGCTTTCAAATGCGCTATCACCGACAGGTGATAAGATTCGGTGGTAAACACGCATCCAAGGTAAGCTTGGTCTGCTGCTCTTTCCGAGCATACCCTTATGGCCGACCATCCTCGTCTTGTGTTAGTGGCAGCGCTTCGCAAAGTGCAGAGGCCACGCGCTCCCGTGTTCCCTTTCATATTGCTTCCAGCTGTACAGTACATGCAGCTCTCCCTATAAAGTTACAGAAACGACCTCTAGGCGAATAGTTCGGGGTCGTTTTCTGATGTGCCATTAGACCAGACGTTACAAAAGGCTATTATTTTTTAACGTGAGCTACTGAGAACTTGCTGATTCAGCCATTCTCCCTCCCCCCCCCCCCCCCCCCCGCCTTTTTTTTTTTTTTTACTCTTGCATTCGGTGATTGCGTAGTGGCAAATACTCTTGACGCTTAGTAGCTTGAGGCCAGTTTTCAAATTTTAAATGATTAAAGTGGACTTAACATCCTATGGCACGACTATATCGGCAAGGTTCTTCGTTATACCTTGAAAGTAACAAACCTGTTGTGACAAATTAGACATGGCTGATGACGTGCCCTTCCTTTACGCGTGCCCTTCCTTTTGCAAGTTAGCGATTAATTCGGCGCTGCGCATAGTGATTTGAATTTAAGATGTGTCTATATGCAAGATATTGCTGCTTAGTCTAGAACTCGTGGTGTGAATGACCGATTTCGTGATTTGCCGAAAAATTGATTCAATAATTCGTTCTTTCTTGCACTGAGGCTCCACAACAATGTATTGCGCCGAGTGTCTGGGAGGAACGCAATACGTACCGGTGCTGTGACGCATGCCTACGAAAAGAGCTTACACCGCTAGCACACGGTTTGATGTTGCCGTTGCATTATAGAGGCCAGCCTCTACAGCTGCATCAAGTGCGACGAAAAGGCAAAGGCACGGGAACACTCACATTCCTATAAATTGCGCAGTAGTGACGAACTTTGTGCCCTTCACGCTTGTTCAGACCGAGAAGCGCCTAGTTATCAAAGCCTTGTGCGTCGTCCTTTCAAGAAATAGGAAAGCGAAGCTTCATTTATCAAAACCCTTTCAATAATTTTTCGATTTCAGACCGAATGGACAGTGCATTTGGTGCGGTTGCTTAGCGAGCAGATGTTTCTGCTCGACGTCAGATGCTTTTCTTCAAAAACAGTTCGTGCCAACTATGTGCGGTAAATTGTAGACTGACGCTCGTCTTTTTTTCTGTCTTTTTTTTTAGTTTTCTTAAAATGCCCTTTTAGAACCTCAGTGTTGTTTTCGTGAAGTGCACTATAGCAATTATTTATTTTATTGGAGGCATGTGCCTGCCACTGGGAATCAGATAAGGAAGGGGTATGGATATGCAGAACAGCCATTGCAGTCAGTATGATCATTTTGTACTACTGTTGAATAGGCTTTTGATGTCAGAGAATCTTGATTACATTCCTTCTTCAGTTTAAATATAAGCATTAAGTTGTCGGCGTGTTTACGTTGTATTTCTAGCCTCGTGGATGCACGCTCGATGTCCAACGTGTTCGGAGTATGCCTTCTGCGAATCTGTAGTTGCGGTCTTGGCCTTTCCTGATGTTACAACGATGTCGTGAAGCTTGAGAAATGAAAGAAAAATTCTCCTTTACTAGATCTCCAGGCCACCCGTCTTGTTTTCTTTTTTTTTTTTTTTTTTTTTTAACAGCACAAATCAAACCAGCTATTGCCGCCCATCTCGCTGGCACAGCGCTGAAAAGGATTAAGTAATGTCTATAGTGCTTATTATCTTCCGAACTAACGCATGCTCGTTTTAGAACGTATCTTCGGCAGACATATCCGAACCTCGGAACTTTTGGTTGGGGACTTGACGTGTTTTCTTTGTTACAGCCAGAACGGAGGGTGGAAGTGTGTATGTTCACTCCTGCTCCTCGGTTTCTGCATTTCAAGCCACGCTCTCTTGCATACGCACGCAGCAAAGTGTCACGGAAAAGCGCCACAGATGTAGCATATATTGCGCCCTCTAGTTACTATCCTACAATTTCCGTCGCGGATACAGCTCCATATAAAGTCTGAGCATTTAATATTTTGGAACATTTCAAAGAGGCAGATTGCAGTAGTTTGAGGCGTATTAAACAAATAACAATTGCCTCGCCCGCGTGACTGGTATATTACAAAGAGCCAACCAGGTCTTTTTTTTTTTTTTTTTTTTTTCCTTCCTGCGCAAGAAGTCGTGCGAACCATGGTAATGTAGCTGGCGGGGGCCTTCGCAGGATGGTGCCGCCGCTCCTGCTCTCTCTGGGCTTGCTTTTCTTGATGCCCGTGCTGGGAGACGGGCCTTTTTGGAACGACATCATGGGCACCGAGATCCGCCTCTGCGAGAAGTCCTGGTGGTCAAACTTGCTGCTCATCAATAACTTCTGGGAATCCAAGCAGATGGTCAGTAAGACGTTCTGGCTCAGTTGTATGCGAATCAAGCTCGTATCCAAAGGGGGTGCCTTTAGTCGCTCCTCTGCCAATATATTCTCTCTTTTCAGGACACTTATTAATACGAAAACATTAGAAGTCCGACTGAGAGGCAAATGCCGCGTTACTAAAAAAAAAAAAAAAAATCAAAACAAATGGCGACATCTGCAAAGAGTTGCGCCATAAAACCACCTGCCACAATCAATTATATTAATTAAAATTAATATTAACCGGCTACTAACTGCCACGGCTAGTAGGAGGTGAAGTGGAGAAAAAGTAATACTCCATTGGCACCCGCGCTGGGAGGGGTAGTTGAGAGGTGGCATGACTTTGCCGTGATTGGTCGGTGGGTTGCTGTAGAATTGCTGCGAGTGCGTAATTGGTCACTTAAGCTGCATTCTCATAACATAAGCCGCTACACACTGATTTTTTTTTTATTTTTTGCTGTGCAGTGCCTCGTCGCCACGTGGTACCTCGCCTGCAATTTCCAGTTCTTCGTGCTTTCCGTTTTCATTCTCATTCCCCTATACAAGTGAGTATTATACGACGCTGGCCGTCTTGCAAACAGCGCTAAGCTTCTTTCGTTTTTCTTTTTTTTTCTGGACTAAAACGCCTATCCCGTATGGAGTCGCACTGTATCTAAACGATCCGATGTATAAGTGTGAAACATAACATAATTATATTTACATTTCCGGGCGAAACATCCGTTGTAGTGTTCACAAAGCAGGGTTATTGATGCATAAAGTCACTGCACATTTCTGATCGATAGGAAGTTCAGGGAAGTTTTCTTATTATCGCGTGGTTTACTATTACTCAGGAACGCCGCGTCCACTTTCAATCCTGAAAACATGTCGTTCTCAAGGCAATCCGACAAAACTATCAACGCACAAAACCTACTAAAGCAGCACTATCTAGAAGTACCGCGAAGAGATGTACTTGCTTGCAAATTACTTTAGAACAGCGCAAGTGACAACGAATGGTAGCTGTACCTGAAGACGACGAAGTGAAATTATCTGACACTTAACGAGCTGAATTTACACCGACAAATTCGAATCAGATCCTCCTTTTTCAGTCATGCAGTTGCATAGGGACATTCAGCGCGGCAGTGTTGTTTGGCACGGCGTTTGTGCGACAACAAAATATTTACATCACTGCAGTCAATCTTCACTGAATCCTTTATTTACAAAGGAACAACTTTCAACTTTATATATTTGCTAAAAAAGCGTGCAGAAGACTGCGACTTTGGTCTTTACTATGACAGGTGATGCTTTTATGCTGCAGGTATGCAACATTGTGAGAAAGGCTTGGCAGTTAGTCCCACACGTGACGTATAAATTCTGTTTGATGATTTCCTCTTTTTTTTTTTTTTTTGCCTATTTCTCCATCCTGCAATCGACAACAGTTGGCCTGTCGTGGGGTTGAGCGCCACCTTTATGCTCCTTCTGGCCGGGAGTGTAGTATCTGGAGTCATCACATTCCTGGCCGAGCTGCCACCGGGCCTCATCTTTTACCCTGACCTTGAGTACGTTTTTCAGGCGCTTTTCTTGCGTGCGTCTTGGGTAGCTGCTTTAGTATGCCGTCTTACAGAACTTAGTTAATGACTAGGGATTGAACTTTGCTTACCGAAGTGAAAAGAACTCGGTCAGGTACGTTACTGTATTTATGAAACATCTCAGAAGCCGTTTAGTCTGGTGAACCCAGACGAGTATATGTGCCATTGATAGCTGGCAATTGTATACAAGTTTTTTGGTTTTGAGAGGCGAAAGGAGTTATATAATACCTTCAACTGCCCTCACTTGAGGGCGGCGCTGTGCTTGCTATTTTGCAGCCACCGATTTTCTCTCTCGTCTCTCGTCAGAGGGCGGTTCTCGCGCTTGACTCGTAGGGGGCGGTGGAGGCTTCACTTGGTTACTATAAAGGTTTTGCCAGAGTTCCACGTTCCTTTTCTTTCGCCGCCAAGCAACCGCGCAGCACCGTGAAGCCAACTCGAACGGCACCCCGGTTGCATTGCATCATCCGTCGAGTGTACGGCTTGCCGCGCTGTGTGCAAGCTGTAGTGAAGGTGAGTTATTTCGATTAGGACAGCGAAAGTAATTCCTTCTCGGCAGCTTCCCAGTCTGGCTGGTCGGCTCCTGCAAAGACGACGTATGGCTTCGCTGCACAACTTAGTTGCTTATGTGGCACCTTCACGTAACTCTGGCAAAGCCTATATGGTAACTATACACTCGGTGGCCACGCAGTGACAGACGCCGGCACTTTCGCCTAATTGAACTCGCATTACTTCGCGGTAGAACATCGTGTCGTATATTATACTACTAGGACAGAGGCGGGATTTAGGTTTTTGTCAGTAACTAATTAAAAGCTGAGCAAACTTTTGCTACTCGTCCAGTCGATCCCTAAATCCTTTTTAATATGCCTGGTTGTCAAAATTTCTTCATAACAAAAGCTCATGCGTGGTGTAAAATTTAGGCAGGTAATCACAGCGCAGGCCACGCGCAGAAAGATCACCTCTCACAGCAGTTTCGAACTGATTTGTGCAACCAGCCATTCAGACACTTTCCTCTCTTCCCAACGTAGCCGTTGGTAGATAACAATGACATACAGTTAACTGGTTGAGTAATAGATGTTAGTGGACCAGCGCTTGTCCCGTAGTCTGTCTTATGTGCGCAATTTCTGAGCGACCTTACATCGTCTGAAATTAATGGTTCCTTTCATTCATTATTAGGAACGATAACTGTATTTTTTTCTCGAAGCGTGAGTCATCTGCATTAAGGGGTAGCGATGTCACTCGGCCAGGCTTGGTGATGTGGTAGTATATTGTGGGTAGCGCGGTGTAACCGCAACCACACCGGCCGTGCCTGTGGTTGGTTATACGTTTTCTCATTTCCCGTTGATTTCGTCGCAGTTGATGGGATGGTAAAAAGAGAAGAAAACGAGATGAATTGTGACAAAATTTGGCCGTGGTTGCTAAAGCTGCTCTATAAAAGATGCGCACAAGACTGGATGGAGGAGTTCCTAAATCATAGTGGGCTGCACGTTTTCTTTTACGCTTGGTTGATGTACACAAAACACGTTCTTCTCTTGCGGGTTCATAGCTTTATCATATCAGTTCAGTTCAGTCGTTCAGTCATGTCCGACTCTTCGTGACCCTATGGACCATGTCACGCCACGCTTTCCGGTCTCTCACTATCTTCCTAACATCACATAACTTCATCTGCAGTGCCTCGAGGATGCCATCTAACCATCGCGCTCGCTGCCTACCCCTTCTCCGGCGACCCTCAACCTTTCCCAACATCAAATCGTTCTCCAGCGACTCCTCTCTTCTCATCAGATGACCAAAGTAGCTGAGCTTTAACTTTAGAATTTGACCCTCCAATGAACCGTCAGGGTTTATGGTCGACAATATCGACTGATTTGATCTTCTGGCAGTCCAAGGAACTCTCGAGAGTCTTCGCCAGCACCACAATTCAAACGCGTCAATTCTTCGGCGGTCAGCCTTTTTCACAGTCCAACCCTCGCATCCATACATCACAACTGGAAAGTCCATAGCACGAGTTATATGGATCTTGGTTGGCAGACTAATATCTCTACTCTTTACTAGGCGGTCAAGGCTAACCATTGCTCTCTTTCCCAGAAGCAGGCGTCTCCTAATTTCATGGCTGCAGTCTCCTTCCGAGGTAATCTTGGAGCCCAAGAAGAGAAAATCTGTCACAGCTTCCACTTCTTGTCCATTGATGCTCCAGGACTTGATTGGGCAAGACGCCATGATCTTTGTCTTTTTAATGTTCAGTTTAAGCCCAAACTTCCCACTCTCTTCTTGTACGCGCATCAGAAGTCTCTTGAGTTCCACTTCACTTTATGCCATTAAAGTGGTATCATCCTCATATCTAAGGTTGTTGATACGTTTTCCAGCAATCTTCACTCCAGCTGAAGACTCGTCCAGACCGGCCTTCCTCATGATGCACTCTGCATATAGGTTAAATAGGCAGGGCGACAGTATGCAGCCTTGCCTCACTCCTTTCTCAATCGGAAATCAATCAGTAAGACCATGCCCAGTTCTGACTGTGGCCTCTTGTCCTTCACACAGGTTCCTGAGGAGACAGATGAGGTGAATTGGAACTCCCATCTCTTGGAGAGCTTGCCACAATCTCCCGTGATCTACGCAGTAAAACGCTTCGCATAATCAATAAAGCAGAAGTAGATGGGTTTCTGGAACTCTCTTGCTTTTTCCATGATCCAGTGAAGGTTGGCAATTTCGTCTCTAGTTCCTCTGCCCTTGTGAAACCCAGCTTGCACGTCCGGAAGCTCCCGATCCACATACTGCGGCAGCCTACCTTGGAGGATTTTCAACATCACCTTGCTAGCATGCGAAATAAGCGCGATCGTGCGGTAGTTGGAACAATCTTTGGCACTGCCTTTCTTTGGAATGGGGATGTATATAGCTGCGAGAAATAGGAGACAAGGTACACACAGGAAAAAATTGCATAATGGTTGATCTTCTTTGTAAACCAGTCGGACGAATGCATTCACCAAGCACTTGACGTAGAAGTAATGAAAAGTCTTACATTCGCACGCGACGTAGGACGAGCGAATGTTGCATGATGTGTGCCGAGTAAACACTCCGGCCTGGCAAAGCAAATGTTCGGCTTTGAACCCAGTACCGAGAATAGCTACTACCCTTAACGCGTTGTGCGCCACACTAAGGTACCTCATGTCGATAAAAGCTGCCAAGCGCAAATACGCGCATGATGTTAAAAATGTCCCGCTTTTCGGCGTCACGAGCTGTCATACTGCAAAGAATTTAAGATCAAGGAAGTAAATGTCAAAAGAAGCAATCGCGTCCGTTGGGGAACCAAAATGACTGCTTATACGTGTGAGCAGCATTGAAGACCACTTCTTCTTGTCGGTCGGTTCTGAACGCTACAGACACAGCCAAGTGTCTTCGACTACATGTGTAGGATTTCCACATCTATGGTCCAAACTGCTGAAAATCTTGATATGTCAAACTGCATGCATGTTAAGTGGAAATTTTCTATGCGAAATTTTATTTCGGGTCGTTTCTTTAACAACACAATTATAATTTTTAAAGCTTAAACGCCCAATGATGCGACCGCAGTGAATTGTTCTCGCTTTAGACTAGACTGTAGGGCAAAATAATCGTGGATTCTACGAATAAATGGTTCTGACTTGTATAGTACGGGACATATTTTCCTGTAACCGAAAATTCATAATGCTGCGAGTACGATCACAAAAGGCATAGTGATGCTCTCACACTAGAGATATTGAATATAGGCTACCCTTGGCTTATACTGTTTAAACCAAACTGCTGCACTTCAAAACGAAACATAAAATAAGTAAATCCGGAATCTTCTTTAATGGGAAATAAATTAGTTACCCAATTAAGTAGTAAGTAGACAAAAGTGGGTGTGGGCGCCACGTGTCAGAGAAATCGTTTTTAGCACAGAAGTTTCAAAAATTTGAGACATCACCATTTTAGTGACAATGGAGAGTCGCAATAATTGTTATAGAGTAGTATGCGAAGTTTTATAAGAATAACCTTGAAAAGATTAGGCTGGCAGCATCATGCTGCAGCTCGACTCAATATGCGTAATCTAACCTAAAGAGGTGGATCAAATCAATTCCCGTTAATTCCTTGAAGAACAGCCTGACGTAGCGCTAAACTGATAGCGCTTTGCATTACTATAGATTGTGCAGTGCGGTCAGTGACAGGCCGCAGAGCCCACAGCTAGGAAAAATATATGTTCCCTCATGCCTGGTCTCAAGCGGAAACACCTGAAAGTTCAAGTGATGCGCAAATACCAATACAGGTCCCTATTGCGGCACTACTGGCGATCCTCATGATGGACGCCCTAGACACATACAAGACGATTAACAAGACGTAATGACGTAATGATCATTCAATTGTGCCTTACATTTGCATTTGCCTGTCTCAGTTGCGCTCTTGTTTTTTCTACTGCCTACACTAGATACGCGCAGTCGGCGTGCAGGCTGACACACACACACACACACACACACACACACACACACACACACACACACACACACACACACACACACACACACACACACACACACACACACACACACACACACACACACACACACACACACACACACACACACACACACACACACACACACACACACACGCACACGCACGCACGCACACACACACACACACACACACACACACACACACACACACACACACACACACACACACACACACACACACACACACACACACACACACACAGAGAAAAATAATCCCCCCCCCCATACTTAGCTTTGATTATTCGTAGCCCGTTTCATATCGCGAAGAGGGCAGTTGTGCGAGGTTTTAAGCTGTGAGTACCTGTTTGAATATAATTTCTTTTTATCTATCATACTTTTCAGCACCGTGTCCAATCTGGTGACGTACGTGTACCACAAGCCGTACAACCACATCGGATCGTACTGCGTCGGTGTGTTCCTAGGATATATCATTGTCAGACATCGGGACATCAAACTCAAGCCGGTAAGCGAATGACCCCATACTTGAAATAAATGTATTATATTCAGTGATCAGTCATCAAACGCAACGATGGCGCAAGGTAATCCTACAGGCTGTTTGAAATATATAGCTATGTTTTGCTATGCTCAAACCGCGGCCTCGATAAGACGTCGTTAGTAAAGACAAAAATGCCCAATTGGCATGAAAAAAAAGAAGGAAAACTGATGCCAATTCAGGTCAATATGACTTATGGCCCACGTTTGTCTGCATGCAGGTTTTCCAAGGCAACTGTACCCCAGTGACAGATGCCGTAGAGCGCAGGATCGATAAATGTTTGACGCGTTAGTCTGTACAATTTGAATGTGCAGTTATTCTCACGTCATTTCCACAGAGAAACATGCGACGTTTTTTTATTTCTGGCTATAAAATTGCATAGTTGGCTCGGTAATTCTACTTAAAAACAAAGATCTGCAAGCATCCCATTTTCATCTCATACTGTTGTCTCCGGGAGCACTTAACCTTGCCAAAGGACAGTTTCTTGCTTATTACGTGACACAGGTTTGACCAGCTAAAAGAGAGCTCAGTCCTATCCTATTTAATAACGACGCGTTGCACGCGTGTCACTCTCCCTCCTTCTCCCTGCTGTTGCCTGGAGAACAGCTGACGCAGGTGATAGGCTGGTGTGCATCGTTCTCAGTGGGTGTGGCCGTGCTCTGGGCAGCATACCGCTGGAACGCCGAGCTGCCCGGCCCCCCTGTGGCCGCGCTGTACGCCGCCACGCATCGGGTCGCCTGGTGCGTCGCGCTGGCCTGGCTCACCTTCGCCTGCGTCGCGGGACACGGAGGTGCGCACACGCGCGTCTTCATTCACAGCCGTATGTTCTCTGAAGCGGCTTCTGCAAGCCTACGGTCTTCGCCGCTTGAAAGCAATGAAAAAATTATATAGGCTAGCCAATAGGCAATCTGCATATTTATTGTCATAATACATTTTAGTTCATTTTGTCTACAGACAACCTATATGTCACCGTCTACTAAATCTTCAGTCCATCGTTCTCGTGGACGCTTTCTATAACCGTTGAAAAATGTGTCACTGCATAGCTTTCATCGATGACATGGCGATGTGCTTACAAGAATAGTTTTTTTTTTTTTTTTAGAACTGTCAAAGCTGGGCATGTGCAATACACGCACAATAGGAAATGTGCCATCTTATACTATTAGCGCAAAAGCACTCATACACGTCCACCACTACTAACCTAGAATCTTGCACGATCTTGCTTGTGCCGTCGCTCTGATGGGCGAAGTTGTTTCGTGAGGTCACAACCACGTGGCCTCGCGCGGTTAATTCAAACCCGGTATAGCGGCTCCAAGGCATGAGTCTCAGTGACGCGTCGTAGAAGTTCGCCAGCCAACAGAGAGAGTGAGAGTGATGGAGCCCATGGCTGACCATGAACTCTTGCAGTGCTTTCACACTACAACATAAAACAACGGATCGAATTACAGCTCCGCCGCGGTGGTGCAGTGGTAAGACGCCCGACCACTGGGCCGGAGTTCCCAGGTTCGAACCCGACCGCTGGCAGCTGCGTTTCGATGGAGGCGAAACGAAGAGGCGTCCGTGTGCTGTGCGATATCAGTGCATGTTAAAGATCCCCAGGTGGTCGAAATTACTCCGTAGCCCTTCACTACAGCTCCTCTTTCTCTATTTCCGCTTTCACTCCCACCTTCCTCCCTTCCCTTACGGCGCGGTTCAGGTGTCCAAAGAACAAGTGTGACAGATACTACGCTTTTCCCTTCTTGTGAGCCAATTATTATTATTATTATTATTATTATTATTATTATTATTATAATTATTATTATTATTATTATTATTATTATTATTATTATTATTATTATTATTATTATTATTATTATTATTATTATTATTATTATTATTATTATTATTATTATTATTATTATTACAATCGGTCGATTTCGAACCCGGGTGCTCTCTCGAGTTCATTAGACGAGCGCCTTAACCCCTAAGCTCCATGGGAGGCTGTTTTTAGTCCTTAAAGCCAGGTTTAAGCACCGCTAAACATCCTTCATTTGGCGCTGCGGCTCTCGGATTGTGGTACGTGTACAGCCGAAACTACAGCTTTCCATACTTTCGTACTATAATCGGTTTAACAGAAATAACTCCTGACATTTATTTTTCTTTAATTAGCTGGTTGGCTTCCGTGTTTTTTTGTTTTTTTTTCCAAAGAACTGAAAGTAACTCTCAGGCTCCCTAAAAAGCATTCTTGCGGCTCGTTTTCTGCTGTCCACTATCCTGAGCTTTTCACAGCGCAAAGAAAAAAATATGTATATAGTGGTTACTGAAAAAGAAAAGCATTTCTACTCGTGTAGTCATGTGCTTCAGAACGAAATTGTCTTGGCTACTAAGGAATGCGATGTTCTTTATCTCAGCAGACACGCTTGAACAATGTTAAATGGTTTTCGCAAGACATTGCAACATGTCCATAAGTCGTTGGAGCACTTACTCTTCCTCTTCTTTCAATATCTTCTGTCAAGACTAATTTCGGTATGGTATTCATTTTAAAAGTTGGAAGAGAACACTGAAGAATCGTGCGACTTGTCAAATTGACTGCGGGCTGCTGATCATGGCATTCCCATAAGGTGCACTCCTAATACTGCGACGCCCAGAAGCAGACTACTTTAAAATTTATCTTTCCACACGTTACTGGGCAAGGACTCGTTGCGTGAAACTTAGTACACAGGTAATCCAGCTGCAGACCGAGAGCCAGTTCACCACATTTTCGCGCACACAGCTTGAAGCACAAAACAGGCGCAGCATTGCCATAAGATCGGGCTCTTAGATTCAACCCTGCCTGCTTTTCGCCCGTGCGTCTCCCAGTAAATGGATAAGAGGCTGCCGATGCACCTTTAGAAAAGCAAACGTGAGCGTGAGACAATGCGCAAAATGCGATAGCATATGGCTGTTTTTACCTTAATATATATTTCGAGGCCCCGTGCGCCCCAGGTAAACTTTTTGCTTGCAACGAATCTTACCTACGGCTGCTAGAAATGTAAAAAAAAAAAAAAATGCAACGAAAGCAAAGAAGCTTGAAACAGAAACGTTTCCAATGAAACAGGGCCCGATTTCACCCACAGGCGCAGACATAACGCACAGCAAGCTAAATTGCATTCGCATGCTTCCCCGCAAGGTACAGAAACGTATACTCCTCGACCTCTCGTACAAATGTTGTTGAGGAAAATTTGTGCACGCATGAGCGAGTTTCGGCGAAAACCCTGCGAAACGAAATGTGAACCATCGTTCTTCAAGGCTACCTGCACTCTGGTTTCAAAAGATAGAGCGTGCAGGCTAGCGGCGGCGGACAGCACTGTGGACAAAGCAGGAATGGACGAGTACGCATGAACGAGAGGCGTGCAACGAAAGAGGAAACACCTTGCAGCTCATAGGTTATTCACAATAGACACGCTGGCCGTTCGTGCCAGCACCAACTTTTATTCAACCATAACGCTTTTAGCTTTCCTGCAATGCTGCGTGACTGCAACTTCGCTGTTGATTTTCCTCCAGCGCCTCGTGACGCGTGACAAATGTTCAGTGATTCCTTCTATAGCGCCGAAAAAAAAATATCTTCATAAGCAGAGGTTCATGACTCGTGCTGAGTCCGAATGTCAACAAGCAATGAATGACGCAGACCATACAGTATTTCTGAAGTCTGCGCATTATGCCACGGACAGACGACGAGGCAACACAAATTATTAAATAAAGATATGAACGTAATCCACCCCTGAAGTCTAGGCGCCAGGTAAATTGAGTTGATCCGAGACCGGCGCTCACTAGCGCACATTGCCATATATACTATTAATCGCATGCTCGGCCATTGTTCTCGCCACGCCTTTGCCTCGCAGTGCGAGGAAGCCAGCGCGCAGCTCGTGAGGGGCGCCTTGCCATCACGTGTTTGGCATATTAAGAAGAACCCAGCAGCACTGGCATAACCAGCGCTGGTAGAGAAAGTGCAGTGGCTCCAGCTGCTCCTAATACCGGTCACAAAGAGGGATGGAAAGTTTGTCGCCGAGCCCAAATAATCTGCTCTACAAGGCACCTTCACAGTAGTTAAGAAGAACAAATCAATAAAACTTCATCATGTACACTAGCAGTGAACAGATGATCATGTTGCATTTCATTGGAAACATAATCCATGAAGATAACACCGACACATTCGCGCAGACGCCCGCCGTACGTAAAGTTCACAAAGTTGCTGGCTGCATGAATGCTTTTTTGTACGTGTTATCGTTAAACTTGAGGCAAAAACACGTTTTGCGGTCGTGTCCTTGCCATTCGCCCACTTGCCGTGTGCAGTTTGTGCTGGTATCCAACAACACTATAAACAATTTGTTATAGAACAGCACCAATCTGCGACGTAAAGCAAAATGGGGTGACGCTGCTGTCGCCGGCTGGGCCGACACGACTGGGAGAGTGTAGAGGGGCGAAATTGGTGTTATCTCAAATAGGAACACATGCAAACGAATGTTTTCAAAACAGAGTTTATAATTTGCAGAGAACGTACGAAGTCGTACGTCCTTTCGGCAACGAGAGCCATAAACTGACACGATGGGCTCATGCTAATGTTCCCAAGCATGAAAGGCGTCCATTAAGCATTAGTTGTATTGTTGATATTTAAAGCTTTCAACTACGCACGCTACGTTTGGCGTGCAGAATCAAATAAGCTTAACTTCAATGTTCTTCTAGTTGAAAAGGATCATTGGTACATTGGTGCTGGCGCCTGAGGAACTTTCAGTGCCCACGAAGGTATGGACATTTGCCTATAGACGGGCTGTGACAGGAAAATAATTTTTAAGACTCCGGATCGACTTTCGTCCATAGACTATGCACAGACAAAACGTTAATAGACCCCCAGTCGACTTTCGCCTATAGAAAGTTCATAAGAGAGTCATTAAAAACTCTCAATCAACTTTTGTGTAGTCTGTAGGCTCTGAATGGTGAAAAGAAAATATCTATATGGAGGCAGTATAGTCTCTGGCAAGTCTATAGAAAGTGTATAGGCGATTTTACCAAGGAATCATATAGTATCTTTAGTAGACACAAGCGAAAACTCGAGTAGTCACGCTTAAAAACTTGTAAGTTCTCGGAAAAAACAAAGCAAGAGAAGCTTAGAACCTTAAAAGTCGCTGGAGAACTTCAAGAGTCGTCTGGGGTATTTTTAATAAATATTTTATTGATTAATTTTTGGCCTCTTACTGGAAAACCCCAGAACAAGGCCAGTGGAGCACATCAGGCACCATTATTAGCTAACACAATGCAGTGACCATAGATAGCCTGACTGTACAATGAACCTGAAAAATGCAGGCCATGAATGGCGGCCGCTAGCTGGTTTTTCACAGCCTCGTACGAAACTGATCAACTAAAACTTCCCTTTGACGAGTAATCATTATTGCAAATATTTCATTTAAGCTATCTTAATGTGGTTACGTCTCATGCATTATGAAAAGTAACCGAGTCGGAAAATAATATGGCCCTTCCTTTTCGGGTAAAGTTCTATTTCACCCGATTCTCGCCACCCGAGCATATTTCGGGCCAAACCCGATTTATGCCCGAAAATGTAGTTGTCCACATCACAAAGATGAATAAAACAGAGGAAGCTGCCGAATGTATTTTGCTTATCTAAGAACGGTTCTCTCAGTCAAGCTTTGATTTAAAACTTGTAACGTTTGTCATCCACAGTGTGGCTTAATCCCAAGTTCAGAAAATACCTAGGGAGAGACCAGAGCACATGCATGCATAGAACAGGCCTCTTATTGGTATCGATTTATCAAACGCTACTCATGCTTATGACATCGCGCGACAATACTGCACACTTAAAATGGCTGTTTTGTTGGAATTTTTCACACTGCACAAAACGGACAACGGTCTGGCAAAGTCGACAAAGCTCTGCACATGAAGATAGTAGTGAGCGTGACGAAATGATTGCAGCGAAAACTGATGCTGTAACCGTCTCTCGCTATACCATGCCATTCAGTTATGACGACAAGAACTTAAAGGCTACTGCAGAAACTGTATTGGCAGAAGCGAAAGCATTAACGATGCCTCGCGTTGTTGATTTCTAATCTATGTCTTTCTACATCTACTTACCCCCTCCGTTAAGATTCGACCGCCACTCTTCGGCCTCCGATGCTAACACTGGACGATGTGTAATTTTTTTTTGGAGTCAGTGGTCGGTGTCTCGCGGTATTCAGGGTGCAGCCTGGCGCACCTTTCTGACTGACTAGCTGAAGGCATCGTCAGACCCCTGCCGTCACATACTCGTGACGTCACATACCTTATAACCCATCTACTTACGACGTCGCATGACCCATGACGTCACACGACTCATGATTTAATTCTATGACAATGTCTCAGTGACATCCTCAAGCCCCTGATGTTAACCTATACTCGGGGCAGCTGTTCGAAATTTTTATTTTTTTTTTTTTTCATTCTTACTGTCGCTATTGTCGTTTTCCTCGACGCCCTACGGCGTCCTTACGCTAAACAAGGAGAATTACTAAACCATGCTCATGAGCCCGAAGTTACGGTATCGGACTCGGGAATCGGAGGGTGGTGGTTCAACTGCTGGCGGTGGCACAATTCTTTTTTCGGGTGTTTTCTGGTCACGTTTTCTGGTCACGCGAAGCATGAGGCCAGGTGACGTCACGAGGGGGGAGGGGAACTTCCGGCGACACGATTTGCGGACAACGTCGGCTTTCGCCTTAATAAATAGGGCATCGCATTCTCTAGGAGGCTTGCAAAACAAGATCTAATAGTGAAATATTTCAGCCTGGAGAAAGAACGCTTAAAAAGATTAAATTATGGAGTTTTCATTGAATAAAATGGTTTTTACCCAAATTGGAGCTCAAAATATCGCACCCAATTTTTGCCTCTATGTATTCTGGAGAAAGCAAAACCAAAAAAGAAAGACTCCAAAACACAAAGTTAGCAACATTGGCAATGGGTCTAGTTTCGACAAAGCAGTAGAATGCTCTTTATCGGTGTAATGAAATAGGCAGGAAATCACTAGCGCAGATGTGAAGAGCTCAAACACCCCGTTCAATCCTTGCAAATGCTAATCCGTCAAAAGACCTAAAGCTGAATTGTTTTATGCAACTCAAGAACGGAGCGGCAAACGCCGCTTAAAGGAACTCCTCAATGGCGCTTACCAACGTTCATGACATCGCTAATCCGTGGTTAATTTACTTGTTAATCTGTGGTTAATACCCTTGTAAAAGACAGCCTCTATAGTGGTAACGCTTGCAAGCGCTAGGAGTCCTAATCGCTGCATCTACTCGCTGCATCATGAGAAGCGGACGACGTCAGGGGCAAAAGGGCCTGTTTTGAGGGCTGTTCGTCGCTTGTTGTGTCCGATTATCTGAAGGCTGTTTGTCAGGTGTAAAAGCAAAAGTATCTCTGTTACTACGCGCAGGCTCCAGGCAACATTAGCCTTTGGGCCAATGTTGCCGACTTCACTTAATTCGCTTTGGGCCAATATCAGAGCCGTATCATTCGAAATAGGCCTTCGGGATTACGCTTCCCATACACTATATAAGCTTTGCGGAGAAACGTGGCAGTGTCGAGCTAAGGAGTCAGCGTTTTCCTTTTTGTATAATCTGCCTCCAAATGTTGGAACCGCTTTGACGAGCACGGTGGTACAGCGGGGCGGGAGAAATGCAAGTACCGTACAATGGGATGAGTGAAGCCTTTACAAAATTGGTGGGTCTTTGGCGAGGCCGGGAGTCGAACCAGGCGCATCCTGCAGACAAGGTGCCTGTTTTAACGACTAGATCTCGGTCAAGCATTCTCTCAATTTTGATTGAGATCTCATTTCTAAATGTCGTAACGCTATCCGTAGCGGTCGCAAAATAATCGCAAGTTCGGTTACATAGAACTCTATTAGAGTACGCTATCTCGCAGGAGCGCAGTAATCAGCGCTTTGGAGTTGCTTTGAAATCCGTCAAAAGCAGAGTTCATCGTGTTGAGTACGCTTTTTGTTAATAAATGATGAATCTGGGCTAAAAAGAGCCTGTGAAATATTTATATGTATTAGTTTTCAATAATGCAGTGCTGTTAGCCTTTATTTACAGTAATCTTCTTTACATCTGTGTAGCAACTGAAAACCGCGTTCGTCGGGAGAACTGAGCCGGAAACACGGACAAATCTGTGTCAGCAAGTCTATTCGAGGCCACCTGATGGTCAACACCCTTACAAAAATGAGCACTGACAAAGAGTTGACAAACTGTGGACAACTAGTGGAGTCAATAGCTTCCACACAGGTTGTTGACTGTGGTTAGTAAGTGTAAACGAAATGGATATTTACCTTTAGTCAACAGCGTAGTTGTTGACTAACATTTGTGTAAAGTTTATTAACCATGTTTTTACCTAACTAAATACATAAAGTTGTTGATTAACATGTATGTAAATTTTGTTTACTATAGGTTGACTGGCTGAAACATATATGGATGATCGAGCTCAGGCTCCTATAACGTCAAGGCTTGGTGTTCTGAAGGCTAATCGTACTTCGTGCTTGAGGTAACAGCATAGATGGCATAATTTTCTTCTGTAGAGCACGTTCGACCTCAAACAGCGGACATCAAAATGTGAAAAGCTCCCGACTGCTTAGCAATTGGCTGCATATACGGAGGAAGTTCGCCTCTGATCGGCTGTCGCCCATCGTTCGCCATTCACTGCCGCCAGCATGCTGGTAGTGCAGTCATCGACCGGTCAAGAGAACTTCATCGCCGTATGCGAAACTTCATGTCATAGGCCGAGCAGGCTGTCGGAGAATGAAGAGAATGGGCAAAAGTACCTAAAGGAATGAGATCGCTTGTGGCCGCCATCTCTTATAGAATTTGTTCTGTCTACGCTAACCAATTTTAAAAGAATGGGATACCGATAAACTGTATAGAAGTGGTAAAATGCAGAGACGATGCGTATGACAATGGAAACCTTCGGGATGGTAACCTTAGGCTCAGCTGAAGTTGGCAGGAACAGCTGAATTGGATCAAGGTGCAGTGAAAACAACTTGGCTGTCTACGACAATGATAACGATTACGGTTATTACTGTGAAGCGCGCACGGGAACAGGTTGCTCAGTAGTAAAAATACAGGAAGCATTAGCTCCAGCCGGAGTGGCGAAGACTGCTGAGCATCACTTTCCGCGTTCGCGCGTCCCAAGTGTCCTCTCAGGTCGTTAACCGAAGACAGGGAACTTGCAAATTCGAAACACCTCTTGCGAGAAGAATGGTGTCGCGCGTCTCACCTACTCTTCGCTGGATCTCATCAGTCGCTGTGAAGCGGCGAACAGGGGCTGGCAAGGCGTTGCTCTACGCCCTTAATTGCCTGTCTTAACTATTTGCTCTGAATACCTCGCAAATGCTTGCAGAGCACTCTGAGAAATGAAATGCGCTTGTAAAGAGAACTACTGAGAGACTAGGCGATTTTAGGATGATATGAGTGCGCCAAGTGACAGGGGAGTTTGACTAATGGTACTTAGATCTTTGACATGAATGGAAATATCAGCCCTGAGCGAAAGTCTGTTCGGGGTCACTTTAATATCTCCTGGAAAGCAAAAGCTGGCGATTGGGATTATGTGCATAGTAAATAAAGAACGCGCAAACGAATGCGATTGCTAAAAGAGGGAGTCAATGTTACAGGTAGCACTAAAACACAAGCAGAGAGGCTTATATACTGAGCACATGTAAGCGAGTTTCTGGCTCAGGAACGACAATCTTCCTGTTATAGGACTTTTCCCATTGCGGGACGCATTACAAGAGCAAGCGCTTTGTTCTCGATGAAGATGTGCCTGGTGTGTCACGTACAGCCTTTGTCAAAAATATACGGCCCAAGGTGTTTTCTTCGAAGCCTCGTAACGGGACTCGTATCGCAACTCCTGCGTTCCAACTCTCAAAGTGGACAAAACTCGTCCTCATTCTGTTCTAGCTTAGATTCATATTCCAGTATTGCAACGAAAAACGGCGTTACAGGGCTTAGAAGCGAAACCGTTGGGCTGTATATTTTTGACAAAGACTGTACATATATATATATATACATACACACAACACAACCAGCTTTCCGTTGAACGCATCAAAGTCAACTGTCGTTCAATAATTGGCTTACAGGAAAGGAATGGCGCAGTATCTGTCACTCGCGGACAGATCCCGCCAACACGAGGAAGGCTTTTGCCTTGATAAACAAGAAGGGAAAAGCTCAGTGTCTGTCACACTTGTTTCTGCGGACATCCGAAGCCGTTTTGGGGTGCCATCGATTTTCGCGTAATGGGGCTAGTAAAGCTTTCGGCTAAAAAAAAAAAAAATTCTATTCGCTTTTTGAATTCCGCCGCTCCATGTGTGACGTCAGACCATTTTGACCAATCAAGATTTTCCAATTGCTCCGATGCCGCTCCCTCTACGCAGGCTTCCTGGATTCCCTGCTGTCGTGGCCGCCGTTCAACGCACTGGGGAACTTGGCCTACATGGCGTACCTGATGCACCCGCTGGTCATCCTCTACCACTACAGCAGGACGCGGGACCTTATTTACTACAGCCAGTACGAGAAGGTACGCACACCGAACCACTTTGTGCATGATGTGAGAGACGCGCTAATTCTCACGGCTACGATTGCAGCCTTGTATAGGTAAAATTGGCGACACCAGATATGCTTTGTCTTCCTATTAGTCAGCACCCAGTAGGAAGGTACATCCCTGGCACCTGCAAGTAAGGGCTCATGCTAAAGTACCTTACACGTGAAAGATGTTAGCGATCAGCTCGCGCCAATCCCCTCGGATTTTTTTTTTTCTCCTATCTTAAGGTATATATACCCAGCGTCCCACCAAATGCAGAACGTCCTAGCGCGCAGAATGCAGAGCTTTAAGAATATTTTGTGGGTAGCAGATTACGCGGTGTTATATAGCTACAATTACAGTTATAGAAACTGACTGACCGCGCAAAATAAAACTGGAAATTCGCTGTCGCGGCAGCGAGGCTGCATCCGTGCTTGTCGTCTTGCCGCTGCCACATATAAAATTGAATATTCGAAATTGGGCTTTAACCGAAAATGGTCAGTCTCTTTGACATGAACGCCGCATAGCTTATGTAGTAGTTACATTCATGAAGAGGAGAAAAACTGCGGAAGCTGGGGGCGTAGTGCAACGGTGCAGCATTGGATTAAATGGCGCGGTGGTGCTACCTTGCGCGCCTTTGAAAGGAAAGGAGGGGGGGGGGGGGGGGGAGAGTACATTACATACCTGGGGCTGTGACTTTGCTAAGCAAGCGTTGTTTGGCTAAGCGACGACGCGGCATAAGCGTCAGGATAATGTTCTTGAACACAAAGACCCGGTAAAACACCGCCATTTCACTCAACCTAGTGTAGCAGGGCAGCCATAAAATGGCAACGCACGTTTCACAAATCAACTTCTGAACATTGTTTTTTCCGACGGTTTGTATTAATTTGTGATAACTAGTTTACTGGCGATAGCATTTTCTTCCGCAAGCACATCTCACATATGTGATTTACCTGTAATGACAACCATTTTTTCTACGTTAATTAGCGGTAAATCGAACGTTCTGTTTAAAAATAAAGCCAACTCTGGCGTTTCGCCGAATAAATTTCCCATTGAGTTTTGAAGCGAGCGCCCCAAAACGCCCAGTCGAATTTCCAAGAAATAAAAACGAAAATGCCACCCCCTTCTACAGCTAATATATGAGCGTTTGAAAGTTAACTCCCTCCTGTCAGCCCCAACTTCTCGTTATTTATGCGATGTTGATTAGCTGTCGTCGCAATAATAAACATGCGTGCAAGCCAACCCGTGAAATGTAGTAACAACTCCGCAGAATCAGAAAAGAGGAAATAACGCTTTTCTTGAACGCGGTCTCAGTTCTTGGATACTTGATGTTCCTCTCGGATGCTCTTTTAAATTGTCCTCAAGAGGATTCGATTAGGAATACGGACGCGCACACCGCAACAGTGTGGGAGCAACTACTGCAATGCGACGCGGATTCCACCAGTTTACTATCTTCAAGCACTCGCGCAGGCTCAGCACGCAACAGCGGACCAAGTCGTGAGATCGTGCGAAATGACTTCGACTGGCAACGCGACTGCATCGGAGGCAGTCGCGCGCTTCCTGTTCACGTGCCAGATGTTCACACGCGCACTTTTTACTATTACCATTACCTTGTCTTGTCCCGGTTTCCGCGTCTCCGCACGCGCACACTGCTTCTACGGTTGACCTTCTTTCCTGTCATTTCACTCTCGGGAACGTAAGGGCAGGCACCGCACCGGTGCAGGCATAAGTCTGTTTTTCTTTTCTTTTTTTTTCTCTCTTTCGAAGTGGCGGGTCGTATAGAACACATTTTACGACACAATGTCTACTCGATTTCCTTAATGCGTAGTACATCTTATCCAAGCTCGCACAAGCGCTCATCCCCCGGGCTAAATTTGAAAAACGATACTACAAAAGTTCCAGGTCTGCACACTTTTGCATGCGGAAGCGTCTGACGCCAGTCAGTGGTTGGTAGCCTTTGCCGTCGGAGTGATAAAATGGCTAGGAAAGCAATCAGTAACAGTGGCGCCAATCATAGCGGCCAGCTGCAGGCGAGCTGTTTGATGGCGAACAGAAGACGCGTGGATCTTGGCGAGCATTTCTGCCGCACGTGCCGCCCTAAGGAGCAAAAAGAGCGAAGTGCGGGGAGGCTGCCAGCAGCCACTTGGTAGTAGCGGCTTTGACACTAATGCCGATTTACGTAAATATGTGGTTCCATACGTTGTTACAAATGCGTTGTAAACAGCGATACAGACTAACCCGCGGCAGTTACACAGCGGCTCCCGCGCTTTGCTTTAGTTTTGGTGAGAACATCCTAAATGTAACAACAGTGCTACGAGAACACCTCCAAACCTTCATATTCTACGTGCTCTTAACATTTAGATATATTTCAGCTTAAAGAATAAAGAAAATGCATTCTAAGCGCTCCACTGTGTCCTGAGTAAGTGGGGGGAAAAAAGGAACGGGGAAGCAAGGCTGTCGAAAAGAAAGCTAGAAAGAGTTCGCGCTCACGAGAGGAATAAGCCGGTCAAAGAACGACTTGGAAATGCCAGCTTTCAGACTGCAAAACATTGATGGGAACATAGAAGCGCGCGGCTTGCAGTGACTACAAGGTAGTCTCGCGGCAGCGGCTTGAGCAAGGGAGCTGCAGTCACGTACGCCTTGCCAGAGGGAATGTTTTAACCTAAAAAAGCTTGAAACAACCTTTCGACTGTGACAATTTTGGTTCAGCGGCACGTAAACAAGGAGAGAAAAAACGGTGCCATGTAGGCGCAGAAATGTTTTGAGAGACAAAAATCAATAGCGCAGTTGCAGCCGTTGCAATTAGCCAATTTCGTCATCGTCATATTAAATGTCGGTGCCCTTCCGGGGAAAGCCTCCCGCTCCAGATTCCTCCGGTAATTTCGGCACGTGTGAAGGGAGGCGCTTGCTTGGAATTTCGTGGTAGAGCCAAGCTTGGACGTTGGCCGTATTACAGTGGATGAAGTGGCCCAGTCAACTTGGTCAACTGCCAGTCTGGTGTCTCGTCGTATTTTTTGGTTCCGGACGGCCGCGGATCATGGCGGATTGTCGGGGAAGGCCTTTCCTCAGCCGACCTCTGTGTCGATATCCCAGGAGGGCTGACAGACGAAGCGCTAACATACAAGGTGTTTAAGGGAAGACTTAGGGAAGGGAAGAAGAAATTTAAAAACGAAATAATGGTTTCAAAATAGAAAACAAACGTAGGAATAAACTCTCTGCCGCGGCGGTCACAATATGCTGCAAAACCACTCTAATTAACTAAACCCCATTGATTAAAATTTAATTATAGTAGCTGGGGGGTTAACTCCAACGGGGAGTACCAAGCCATGTACAAGATGATGCCACCTCAGTTCTTGAAACGTATAGAAGCTCATTTCCTAAAGCGCTTCAGAGCGAGGAAATCCGCCGCTTTTTCCATAGGGAACCTGCAATGAAGTTTGTTGTATCGATTGTCGCGCCGTAACACATATCTTAGCGAGAAGAGCAAATGCTTTATAGGCGCTGCCATCTGCATGCGCTTACAGGGATCAGATTGCACGCACTGCCGAACCCTTGCATGGCGTGCCTCAGACAACTGGGCTACGGCGAGAGCGTCTGGGCAAGGATGCTATCTGCCACACGCGTATCTATAATGCTGCAGAATATGATCGGTCGTTTATCGCGAACCAAGCTGATAACAGCAGTAGCTTTTAAGTGCGCTGTGGAACAATTGCAGCGCCGCTTAGGCAGTGCAGGTTCCCTATACGAAACCGCCACTGGCCGCTTCAGACACGCAGAATGCTCGGTAGAGACGCGACGTGCGGTGATACTTGTGCGGAAGCTACGGCGTTCAGTTCGAACTGGAAGCGGTATTGTGCCACGTCATGTACACTCGTTTGCCTCGCATCTTAGTGTAACGAAAAGGCCAGTCTTTGACAGCTGCGCCTTTTTTAAGAACGACGGAGCGAAATAAAGTTCATAACACGCCACAACAGGGCAGGCAATTCGAATTTGGCGCCGTTGCCTCTGCACCACATAATCACCGGATGTCGCCTCTGTACCGAGCTTCCTGCGCGTCTCTTGTGTTGTTTATGCTTCGAGCAAAAAAAAAAAATAATAATAAATAAATAACTAATAATAATAAAAATAAAAACCGTCCGATTTCGTCGCGCTGCAGGACTTTTTCTTCGTTTCGAAAATTGACATGACATCGTTTTGTTCACAGCTTGGAACTCCCCATTTGGGTTAACCACACAACTTTGATAATAAAAAGCTATTTAGTTGGTTTTAGTTAATTAGCTGGATAATTAGAGTATTTTTGCAGCAGACTGAGCTTATTTTTTTCTGTAAATATTCTCTTTTCTATTTTGGACCCACTACTTTTCTTTTTAATTCACTTCAGTTCAGTTGTTCAGTCGTGTCCGACTCTTCGTGACCTTATGGACCATGTCACGCCACGCTTTCCGGTCTCTCACTATCTTCCTAACATCACATAACTTTAATCTATCTTCCCTGAAACACCCTGTATATATACACTCGGCAGCAGCAATACAAGAATTCTTCATTACAAAGACTGTACCACAAAGAAAAAAATATAAAAATGCCAAGTGGCGGTGTTTATTTCACTACATGTCGACTGACAATCATCTATTCACCTCTTAAGCCACGCCGCGATAGCGCAGTGGTTAGGGAGCCCGACTGCTGTATCCAAGAATGCGGGATCGAATCCCGGCATCGGCGGCCGCTTTTCGGTGAATGCTAAAAGCAAGGCGCCCGTGTGCTGTGCGATATCAGTGCATTTTGAAGAACCCCAGGTGATTGAAATTTCCGAAGCCCTCCCCTACGGCGTCTCTCGAAGCCTGAGTCCCTTTGGCACGTTAAACCAAACGAAACCAACCCATCACCTCTTAAGGAAAAGACGAAGGAAATACCCAACAAAGATATATTTGCTTGTAACGCGGCATCCTGTACCTTTGAACGCAACAAATCCAGGGGCTGCGAGCTTGCTTGACCGCTCCCAGCGTTTCCAAGTAGTATCCTGGTCGCTTTGCTAGCATTTACTCGTATATGTCTGGCTGTTAGCGAACGTAATGTATGGTACCGGCTACACCAGACGTCCTTGGGCTGAATCCCTCATATCGAGCGCCGACTTCCCCCCCCCCCCCCCCCCCCCCCCTGTATATTACAAGTCGGTAGCCTACAGTATGGCAATTTGTGATCTCCAAAAAGCATTTTAGAAGAAAGAAATGAACAATGTTTTGCTTTTGATTGCTTCGGGAAAAACAATGAGCACCCGTCAGCATAAGCTTGTCACATTGGCCCAGCAAGCCCCACACTGCTTATATTCTTCAGGGAGCCCTTGTCACTCTTCTTGGTGCGGATGGACTGATATTCATTTGTGAAATGAGCGTCCGCAGAAAGCTGTACACTTGTATATGTCAACTTATAAACAAGAGCTACTATAAAAAAGATGTCTACTTTGTTTACTTTTCGCTTGCAGTTACTTCTGATTTCGTGACTGGTGCTATATTTCCAGTTATAATCTTTTAAGGTAAATAATAAACGTTTATATAGGAATATTGCTCATATACCTGTTAATATCCAAAGCACGATTTATGGTAAAACATCTCTGTCGTTCGCCATTTACCATCAACAACAAAGCGCACTAAAGTTGCTGTTCAAATTAAAACTAAGCAAATAATTGTTTCTTCTGTTTTCTTCTTGATAAAAGGAAGTCCCCCCCCCCCCCCCTCCTCTGGTAGCAATTTCTGTAACCACCACTGTAGAGTACCTCTATGTTAGTTTGAAGAAGATGAACACTTAGGCCCCGTGCGTTTTAGCCACACGCTCCTGGGTTTGGCCGCAAAATGACGAATCTGCATCTTAGCCTATGGTCGCCTTCGCTTTGATATTAGGCACGTAGAATTGTGTGAATGAAAGCTACAATTGACGATCGCCCAGGGAAGACAATGATTGTAGTAACAAAATGTTACTTCTTTAATATGCATTCACTCGCAGTTAGGAAGCAGATGCCTTTGAAAAGCAACTGAAGCGCAGGAGCTCAAGAAGAGAAGGAGTGTAAAAGAGAGGATTTCATGTTAGGCAGTCTTTTTTTTTTTTTTTTTCATCACAGATCTTTTTTTTTTTTTTTTTTTCCCGAGGTGTCGACACCATTTCCCCGGTTCTTCTATTCACCGATCCTGAAAATTTTGTATCTTGGTCAAACTGTGCCTTCTTATTTTTACTGCCTCATTCAAGTGCGCTCATTTTCATTTCTTATCCCGTATGGAAGCCGGAAGCCGTTTCCGGATACCGATAGTTCGGTTGTTTTTCTAGAGTCTTGGATTTGGGGGGTACATTTTTACTGCGAGGAGACTGTGGAATATTGCAACGTACTGTTATGCGCACACTGATGGGAATGACCTTAGCTTCCGATGCCTGGCAAGAATTTCGCAGCGACTATAGTTACAACTGCTGTATCGAATCAATGGGCTACGTTTTTAAAAATAATTGATAGGTAAATGGGGTGCAAAATGTTAAGATGATTTGCGTAAACATATTAATAGAAAAGTTTTAAGCTTCCGATTTGTAACAAAGCATCGCCTCTGAAGTTTCTCCTTTGCTCACGAAAACGAAGCTAGGCTGCCACAGAAAACTAATTCGGCGCGTTCTCGAGATTATATGCGGATATATTGGTTGTTATTAATGCGTAAGGATTGTATGGCTATGTAGGCGGGTTTCACATGGGCGTGACCTTGTCGGAGCTGGAAAAGACGAACTGGTTGATATATCGGGAAAAGAATGGTGCCATCGAATAGAACGTCAAGAAAAGATGTGCAAGTGACAAAATGGCTGATGTGGGTTAATTAAGTAATTAATTAGAGCCAATTAAGTGGTTTACAGGAAAGGTAAGGCGCAGTGTCTTTCACTCGAGCAATCTCGCTGCGACAACTCGTGGACAACACAGCAACGCTCAGGCTTAAGCATTTCTCCGGAGCTGATTCTCCAGTGATCTCGGAAAATTATTGTGATTTTTTTTATTTATTTATTGGCACCTCAAATGCCCACTTGGGGCATTACATGAGGGGTGGGCTAACAAATCATATAAATAATTTGGTGATGAATGTCTTGAAAAATTTGTGGTCAGGATGGGCAAAAGCTTCAGCTGGCAGGTCGTTCCAATCTCTTGCAGTCTGGGAAAAGAATGATTTGAGATGTGCAGACGTGGATACTCGAGGGTGTGTGGACGGCGTTCGGGTGACTGGTGCGAAGTGAAAAGCGGTGAGCAGGGGTGATAATGGCATGACTCAGAGGGGAATGATAAAACCTGTGGAAAAGTGAAAGTCTGACTATTTTACAACGGGATTCAAGGCTGGGAAGGTTAGCTTTTGCTTTCAATGATGTTCCGCTCGTATGATATTAGTAATCCGAATAAACAAATCGTATGGCAATATGTGAAAGCAAAATACGGTCGAAACCTCTTTCCCAGTAAATTTCCAAAATGTATGGGTATGATAATGAAAAGTAGAAAGCACCGCTAACAGCGGCAGCCATATACGTAACGTGCGGTCTTGAATCCAGTTGTCGCCACTAGAAACATTGATGCTGCTTTTGAGAAAACACATAACTGATATCACCTGTAATCACATCGTTGGCAATATTACTTATCTGATTGCTAACGTTTTTCGTCACTACTTCACATATTCCTGCTGCCATTGCATAGCTGGGCGGTAACATTTATGGTTCATAATATGCAAAATGGTCTCTTATGAAACACCACGAAAAAAAAGGGAAACACAAAGTTACGGGCGGGCACCAATAATATGGCGCGCGCATTGGAAGTGTCCACTACCATGAAAACTGTCCGCATATTTCAGTCTTACCACACCAATTGTGAGTTTATTATAGAGGGAAATGGACGATTGGAGAAACAAAAATGTAAATAAAATGTTGGTAACAAGTAGCGTAATAAGAAATCAAATCTTGATCGTCGCCTAAATGTGCCGACTTTTTATTATTTTTATTTTTCAGCAGAAAAACCGCCAGCAACCTTAGCTTTTTATCTGCTCCTTTGCATTCTGGTCAATTTGTCTATCGACTAATATAACGCGAAGGAAAATGAAGAAAACGTGTTTACAAGAGTGAATGTACGACCATTTTGCGTTGGCAATTCCGCTCACGGCAGTTTGCAGCAGTAGTTTCAAATTGGTTCGGGCGGACAAGGCGAGTCGAAGCGGTGTAAGGGCCGCAGATCGAGGAAAACTTTACATCCTTTAGCGCAGTGGAGCGTCTCCGTGCTGAGCATGCAATTAGGCAACGAAGTGCATCATGCATTCTGCTCCGAATCTATGCCGCGAAATGCAGAACCTCATCTCGCCCCATCTCGGCGAAGCTTTTGTATAGAGTAGCGCTGGTGTTTGAGTGAAGGCGCCTGAATGTTTCGTGGTTCGATAAACATTCCCACGGTTCAGTTCCGTAGAATCTGACAGCTGTATCTTCCCTCTTCCCCCGTGGGGGGTCTCCTCATCGTCGAACTGCTCGCGTGGAGGCCGTGAAAAGAAGCAAGCACACCCCACTTCAGAGCTAACAAACCCAGCATGCACGCTGCTCGCGGGGTAAGGAATGCCGCCACGCTTCCTTGGTGTGAAAGCACTCGGAAGCGTGTCTTTACCGTCCGAAAGACAAAAAAAAAAAAATGCACGTTTCATTAACTGCATCAGTCGGGCGCGTTACATACGAGTTGTTCTTCGGTGACTCTTCGTGAGTTCACTGGTCTGATCGCACTGAACTAAACTAAAATGGCTCAAAACGGCTATAGTTGCACTGTTATCCATACGCTCGGAGTTATTAACAGTTATACTCCAACTAGACAACAGCACTGTGGAAACTATGCTGTTTCTCATACAAATTTTGACATCTCTCGGATACAACTCAAGAACGGAGCGGCAAATGCCCATCAGAGAAGGCCCTCCAGCCTAATGGCGTTTGACCGCAATTTTGGGGTTAATCTCGCGGGCAGCTTATTCTGTGGTGCTACAGTGGAAGCTAGGCAGAAAAGGTGAAGGAGACGCACCTTTGTTACCGTACCCTGGCGCGTATTGTTCAAAGCAGGGTTGCGGTGGTGTAAATGGAGGAGTTGGAGAGACGATCGGTTGGGCCACGGGACGGGGACAAAAGCCCGTAACCTTCGCTTTCCTGCCGGGCGTTCTCAGCAGAGCCACATAATGCAGTCCTCGAATATAGTATTCACTACGTGGTTAACTACCACGCCACGGGAACCGGTCAACGCCAGTGGGTGGAGGGCCTCCTTTGATGGTTATTTGCCGCTCCATTCTTGAGTTGCCCCCGCAGGGGGCACCTGTTAAAGCAGGTGTTTGTGTGTACTGTGCGACACCACGGATCCCGAGCACCCACGTTTAACCGTGCGTGGCATCGCCGTGTCTGGGGAAAAGGGGATCCTGGTGGTTGAGCCGATGCCGAGTGTTTGGACATTTAAGGCCCCTCGGCGGAGGCAGCACATAACTTTGGCCCACGCTTCCCATACACGGCACCTCCGGGCTGACCCACCAGGGGGAAATCGGCAGTCGCCTCTTCCTGTACTCCCCTCCATCTTTCACTTTCCTATCTTCTTTCCTACAACTCTCCTGTCCTCTACTCTCAACTTGGTTTTTCCTTACTTCTCGGCGGCAAGGGTTAACCTTGTGTGGAGTAACTACCCTGTGTTGCCCCATATTAGGTTATAGTTATGGTGTACGGCTGGCGGAGGCAGGACTTGTTCACAATTTCCTGTCCCGTCCCCTTGTTGGGCTCCGTGTTGGGCGGCTGGTACCGTGGCCGAACAGCATTTTTTTTTTATGGCATCCTCTGCAAAACCAAATTATCGCCTTAAAAAAAAGGCGGACCGATGTAACAGCCGAATTCTTTTCCCCAAAACAAGAAATATTCCCCAAGTACCATGTAATCCACAGTGAAAACACTGGTAAACATGCCCGGATAATTTCGCCATTTGTAGTGTCAAAGTCCGTAGCAAACATCCTAGGCCCCAGATGCAAAGTAAGCAAATTGGTCAGCGGGGACCTCCTGCTCGAACTCCAAAGCAGAGACCAGGATACAAATTTTCATAAACTTGTCACATTTGGGGACATCGCAGTAACAGTCACCGCCCACAGATCGCTGAACACTGTTCAAGGTGTGATCTCACAGAAGGACTTCCTAACTATCACTGAAGAAGAGCTAATAGAAAGCCTCTCCGAACAAAATGTAATCAGTGTGCACAGGATCAAAATCAGAAAAGACAACCAAGATGTGCCGACAAAGCACATAGTCCTAACCTTCAATTCCAGCAAGCTCCCTGACTCCATAGAAGTAGGCTATATCAAAGTAGACATCCGACCCTACATCCCGAACCCTAAGCGTTGCTTCAACTGCCAAAAGTTTGGTCATGGCTCCCAGAGCTGCCGTAGCCGACAAACATGTGCCAAATGTGCTTCAAATGAACACAAATCCGAGGAGTGTGATGCCACACTACACTGTGCAAACTGTGCTGGTGGACACGCCGAGTACTCGCGGTGATGTCCCTCTTGGAAGAAGGAAAAGGACATAATAACAATAAAAGTAAAGGAAAATATAACATTTAAAGAGGCACGTCAGCGTTACCTTGTTGCACAGGGCACATTTGTTTTCACCGCTAAACCAAACTATTCCAATGTTGTGGAGTGTGGGGGCGGCGCACCACAACAGGATCTGGCCTCTGCCCAGGCACAGCCTAGGGTAGGACAATCCCCGCTCCAGGCAGCAACAGCAAGAGTTGTCCTGCCATTGCAGAAACAGGGCCCCAGCCTCTCAGGCGGCAGCCCACACGGCTTCCCCTCAACAGGAAAGGCCAGAAAACCCCACATCCGCGTCTCATTCGCGGACCTCCATTGCCTCTGAGCAGGCAATGGATACAACCCCTCCTCCGCCACTGCTGCAGAGGCGGAATAGCTCTCTCGAATGAAAAAAAAAAAGAGAGAAAAACGTAATAACTGGACCAGACAAACCAAGAACTTAAGTTTTTTAAATCAAATCACGATAACTTGTTAAACATGGCGTTCCTCCTTCAGTGGAACTGTCGCGGATTTCTTAAAAACTACAGCGGCATAAAAGACCTTTTAGACGCTCACTTTTCCCGGTATCATTATGTATGCAGGAGACAAACATAGGATCCCAACAAAAGGGTGTTATGAAAAACTATAAAGTCTTTTGGTGCGACCGAGAGCAGTCAGAAAGGCTCTCTGGAGGCGTTGCGATTGTTGTCAGGAGTGATATTGCAACTAGCGAAATCAGCCTTAAAAACTAAATTCGAAGCCGTGGCTGTTACCGCCGTTCATTTTAAAACATTAACAATATGCTCTTTGTATCTACCACCACATTTAACCATAACCCTTGCTGACTTGGAAGAAGTTCTGCAACAGAACCATATCACATAGTCGGTGATTTTAATGCCTACTCATCATTTTGGGGAAGCGAACTAACCGATACTAGAGGTCGTATTTTAGAAGATTTTATTTTATGTAACAACATCTGCCTTCTAAACACGGTAAAGAAAAAGTACTGCTCGCCAAGCTCAAGAAAAATGAGCTGCTTAGACTTATCATTCTGTTCACCCTCCATTTTTAGCGATTTTAAATGGAATGTTCTAGACAACCCTTATGGGAGCGATCACCTGCCTGTGGTTATTAGCCTTTTATCCTCCCCAACAATCATCTCCACTAAACCACGCCATTGGAAATTGCACCTGGTGGACTGGTCATTGCTTACATCAGAAGCTCGTCTGGAGGAAATATTTTCAGATAGTCTCAGTGTGGATGAACTCAATGATATATTTATATCCTGTATTCTCGCTGCCGCGCATCTTGCCATTCCTAAGAGTTCGGGAGTGGTAAGAAAAAATAAATATTTGTACACACAAGATTACAGAGCAGCAAAGAAAGAAAAAAATAAGGCATGGGGCGTCTTTCGTAGACACCCAACATACGAAAATCTAATCAGTCTTAAAAAGGCCAGAGCTAAAGCTTGGCATATCCGTCGTAGCGCTGGCAAAATTACATATCCTCAATGAATAGTTCAGTCACATCGAAAAAAATGTGGGAGCAGGTAAATAAACTAAATGGCACCTACTCTCCCTTCACTCTTCCCCTGTTGACAGTCCCAGGTGTACAAACCAGTATGGAGGAGCAAGCTAATATATTAGGGGAACATTTTTCCACAATTTCAAATTCCTCACACTACACTAAATCTTTCTTAAAGCACAAAACAACAGTTGAAAAACAAAGACTTCGAACAAGTGGAGGCAAGACGAGGAGTACAATAGCCTAATCACAATTCAGGAATTAAAGTGTTTTATCTGCAGGCAAACAAACAGAATACATTATAAAATGTTCACCAATTTATTCGAATGTTCAAAAGAAGCACTTTTGAAATTGTTTAACAAAATATGGATAGGCGGAATACTCCCAGAGACTTGCAAGAAGGCGATAATTGTACCATTCCTAAAGCCAGGAAAACCACCGACATCCCAAAGCAGTTATAGGCACATTGCCCTCACCAGCTGCCTAGCCAAATCTTTTGAAAGCATTCTCAACATCAGATTAATGTTTACTCTTGAATCCCGTGAACGTTTAGACATCAACCAATGCGGTTTTAGAAAAACGTATTCAACAACAGACCGTCTGGTTCGCCTCGAAAACACAGTCAGAAAGGCTTTTATACACAAGCAACACTGCCTCGCCGTTTTCTTTGACCTAGATAAAGCGTACGACACACCCTGGAAGTTCAGGATCCTACGTGACCTAGTAGATTTAGGGATCCGTGGTCGTATGCTGAAAGTTCTGAATGATTTTCTATCCAAACGCACATTTCAGGTGCGTCTAGGTACTACACTGTCAAAAACCTTTACCCAAGAAAATGGTGTTCCGCAGGGATGTATTTTAAGCACAACGCTCTCTATAGTTAAAATGACTTCCATTTCCAAAGTAATAAAAATCTATTATGTACTCGGTCTACGTCGACGATGTTCAAGTAGCTTGCACCTCCTCAAACGTAGCAACGTGTGAGAGGCAAGTGCAGCCAACAATTAATAAGCTAGTGACATGGGCGGACAAAAATGGATTTCAGTTTTCTCCACAGAAAACAGTGGCAGTTATGTTTTCACTCACATGTGGAATGCAAACTGACCCTACCCTGCACCTGACCGAGACCGAATTACCAGTTAAAAATGAGCACAAATTCGTGGGGATAACTTTTGACAGAAAACTCACTTTTTTGTCTCACATCAATACTCTTAAAAAGAAAGCTACCAAATCCCTAAATATACTCAAGGTCCTTTCAAGAAAACCCTGGGGGTCCGATTGAACATGCCTTTTGAGCATTTATCACTCTGTTGTACTGTCTTGTTTGGATTACGTTTGTGTAGTGCACGGGTCTGCAAGAGCGTCATACCTAAAACGACTGGACCCTGTGCACAACCTGGGTTTACGTCTCGCATCTGGGGCATATAGAACCTATCCCATAAACAGTCTCTATGTTGAAACAAATGAACCCTCCCTCGATTACAGAAGAACCATTCTTGTATTTTCATATCTCCTCAAAATACGCTCCTTACCAAAACATATATGCCACCCTCTTGTTACAAAGTGCAGCTCCAGAATGTTGTTCAACAATATACCGCAGTTAATCAGACACTTGCTACTCCGGTTCGATGATAAATGCAAAGAGCTGGGAATACTAAATTCCCTCCCTGATATTGAATCAGGGCACGATCGACTACCGCCATGGTACAGCCCCCCATTGTTTGAGATTTCACATTGACTCAGCTTTGTAAACAGAAAACACCACATGAACATAATTTGCAAGAAAAGTACTCAAACTGCACACAGTTTTATACAGATGGCTCCAAGACTATCAAGCATGTTGGAAGTGGAGTAGTGCAAGGAAAATGGGAAAAAAAATAGTAAGTCTACCTCAGTTTACGAGAATTTTTACCGCTTAGTGTTATGCACTTGCTATGGCAGTAAGAAAAATAGCCAATGGGAACATCTCAAATAGTATTATTTACAAAGACTCTCTAAATGTCTTGACAGCCCTTCACCACAAAAACGCAGTCGCTCCACTACTTGGAGAAATTATACATAGTGTATCAGCAACCTCTGCTCAAGGACATAACTTTTTGTTGGCTCAAACCCATGACAAACAGATTAAGAACATAAATATTCCATACAGAGACTGCATGGCGCTAGTGCGCTGTAAACTAAAGGAGAAATGGCAGTCGTCATGGTGTAGCGAGGTAAATAACAAGCTGCAGTTGGTGAAGCCAATTCTGGGGGAATGGAAATTATGTAATCATCAAGAACGTTTCATAGAAGTGATTTTATGCCGACTCCGCATTGGCCATACACACTTGACGCATAATGTTTTGCTGAGAAAAGAAAACAAACCACTGTATGAAGAATGCGGAGAGGAACTCACCATAAACCATGTTTTATTTTCGTGCACAGGACTTGAACCACAAAGGAAAATGTATTTTACTAGATTTTACAATGAACACATTCCGTTCCATCCAGCATTGATTTTAGGTGAAAATGGTCTTGTTGATCTGTCATGTGTTTTTAGCTTTCTAAAAGAAGCAAATGTTTTAAAGGAACTGTAGAATGAATACATGTGCTCCACTAAACTCAAGAAACAACCTTGCGCCTGGCGCATGATAGCCTGAGCTGCTCATGCGCCATTGAACCCAATACAATACAATACAATACAATACAATACAATACAATACAATACAATAAAATACAATACAATACAATACAATACATTCTTGAGTTGTATCCGAGTAGCGCTGAAAACGGAAAACTCGGGCTGCACAAAGAACACGTTGTGCTTTCCACTAGTGCGTAGTTTTCTGAAAAGTAAAAATTATCAGATCACTGGCGTGTGCAGGTACACACTGATATGTACCTGTATACAGTAAGTACTCTGCTCAGTGCGGGCAACCGCAACCATATATGTTTGTCTGGGTATGTTTTCGCGGCGCTCCCTCGTTCGTGGTCGCCCTGCTGATGTTCGCGTAATTCGCGTGAACGGCGGAGCAGTCTCTCTAAAGTCATCTGGTAACCAACCTGAACAACTGAACGAACTAAGAAAAAGATGGGGGGGGGGGGGAGCGGGGAGGGGGGTGAGAGGGGTACCTCTTCGTATATTGTACTACACGTCCGTTGGCTTTTCTTCTGACGCGGCCGTTGCGGCCGTTCTCCCGACCAATTTCTATTCCGCTCCCTGGCGCAGGTGTACGCATTCTGTGGCCACTTCCTCATCACGCTGCTGCTTTCCACGTTCTTCTACGTGGTGGTCGAGATGCCTTTCGCCCGGCTAGGCGGCATGCTGCTGCGGACGCGTCTCTTCCGCAAGCCGTCCCGGCGCACAGCCAGCGTCAACGCCGGAAGCCCCGAGAACGGAGCGCGGAGGCCGGCAAAGCCAGCGTCGGCCATCGTGGCCGGCATCACGCGTGGCGTGGCGCCCCTCGCTTTCATCAAAGCCAGGGCGGGCGCCCACGGTACCGCCAAGCGCAGCAGCTCTGCCCAGACAGCCGCCGAGCTGAGCACCAGCGGTGACGGCGGCAGACCGACCAATGGCCGCTTCAGGAAGACAGGAGACTCGAGTCACCTATGACGAGGATTCGACATCGAAGTCGCCCGAGCAACACTTCCGAGCGATGTTCTTTGTGAAGTGCACTGGTTCAGCAATTTATGGGGCGCATATGATTTTGGCAAATGGTGCAGGCGGCGGAGGCACCAGGCTCTGCGAGGGTGCGCGGTATCGGTGATCATCCGAGCTTCTGAAAGCTAAGCAGCGGACCGTAGCAGTGCTAGTTCTCAAGCTTCGAAAGTAAGATAATCGAAGTTTCTGATATGGCAATTAGGGTGATTGTAAGAGCAGTTAATTTAAACTGGTGAAAAGCTGGAGAGAGGTCAATCAGAAATGTAAAACAGCAATCTGGCGGATGACCCATGGTAGACGAATTTGGCACTCGCAGTCTGGCTCCGAAAGCTTCACGGTGGCTTCTGGGAGGAAATAGCAAGCGAAGTGTTGTCGTTTCGTTTTTGATAAACAGATTACGGCTTGTTACACTAGGGCATTTCTTAGCACACGTGCCCTGCATCCCGCTTTTGTTGGCGAGCTGTGCAGCGTCAACAGCGATCATTTCTTTTCATTGTGTCTTCTTTTTTCATGTCTTTAGTGCAGCGAAATTTCGACCGAAAGCGTACTGTAGGTTTGGCATCACCGCAAAGAAGCGAAGTTCTTGAACAACTCTGGAGACCCTTCACAACCATTTTCTGAAATTGAAAGAGCCGTTGTTATGCAAATACTCTACGACCTGCTAGCAGTGGCAGTGGATCACACGCGCACCTGCCTGGCACCAATAAGCGGCGGGCTGCTGTCGATTAATCACCTGACAGCCTAGTACGTAACTCAACTTTCATATAAATGGACACTGCTAACATTATCAAGAAAATTAGCATACAAGCAGTGGTTACAAGAAGTAGAAATATGACGGAATTCCATCTGATGGCTGGGGGGGAAGCGGGCTTGCACGACTCCCGCCGTGTCCAAGTCAGATGTAGCACTTAATCCTCCCACACAGAGGAACAGAACAAAAGTCAACAGCTTGGCCAGCAGCGTACATGAAAGCGGTGCGGCAGAAAGCTGTGCATGTCTTGCACTTATTTTCTTACACGGGAAGCCGTTGAGCGGCGACCTTAGCTTCCAAACGCAACCAAGAGCGTGTATCGTTGGCTCAGAAGGCTGCAGCCGTTTCATTGTACGCCATGCACATGTGTGTGCACAGCGCAACTTCATGTTGGAGCCTTTGACGATGAATACAACACAGGGTTTTTACGTTTCCTTATGAATTTGACGGATTCGTTTCAGTGTCATTTATTGTCAGCGTGGTGCCTTTGTGTTTGCTTTGTCCGCATTGCGTTTACTGAACATTGTTTTACGAGCGGAGGATTGTATGTAGGTGAGCTCTTGTATTCCTAAGTGGATTATAGTGCAAGTAGAAGCGTTCTCGTTTCAATACGCTACCAGCTGAATAACATTTCCTCATTAACTATTCAATCTCCAATAAGCATCCTTATGCGTGACAGGGTCTTGTGTCGAAAAGAAAATTATACCTTGGTGTGTCCTTCCTTTTTCGAACTAGATGTTGTATTGAGCATGTATAATTAGTGTCCGCTTAATTAACACCTTATTATGAAACCATTTCAATGAAACTTAATAAGCACACATTTCACGCCTTTATCTGATGATGTAGGAATCAGACGTTGCCACAAGTATAGGTAATGCATGAGATGAAAGGCTTTTGCAACAAGATGGCTAGCGGTGGATTTTCTTTCGTTAGAAACGAATAGTACTTGCTGTTTATGTGTCTCTTTCTCGTTAATAAATGTTTTGTTCTCCTGCGTTGAATTGTTATTTTATGCCCTGTGTCCTATCGCACAATATTAAATACTGCATATTGTCATGAGGTGGCGGTAGATCATTCGAGATGTATCTCAAAAGATTCCACCCACAATATACTTATATGCTTACTTACTTTACAGTGTATTCATAATTTGCGTAGCCAGTTCCAATTCTACAGGCAATTTAACTTCTAAAACAGCGACCAATATTTGTTATGAAAAGCTAGAAAGCAAGACGCAGCCGGCGACCAGGCTGTCACGCTAGCTGAAAGCCATTTTGTTTGTGCCATCGCATTTACAACAATGTGCATTGAAGGTCCTCAAGTTCGTGAGCTGCATATAGTTCTGTTACATGCTGGAGACCTTCACATCCATAAGCTGATACTATTGGGCGCGAGCGCCACCACTGGAGTGAACGGCGCTAGTGTCGACCTAGGGGACTAAGTGGTATCACGTGACTCCTCTTACTGCTGCTGAAGCAGACGCTCGATTGAATTTGTGTGTTTTAAAAGGTAATAGTCACGTTTATTTATGTAGTTTTGGTGAATGAAGAGTGCCAGCCTTATAGTTTTTGATCTTGAATTGTTACTGAGGCTGCTGTAGTTTATTTAAGTTGTTGCTACGGTCCGTTACTGCTCTGCACCAGGAGGTAAGCGAGGAAACCCGGCGCAAGCTCCCATTGCTACCCGAAACATTAGCTCACAGAATCTTCCTTAATCAAGATTTGAATGGGCAAAGAAGCGAGTGACCATTCTCATGATGTGCGTAGTGGAAATTTCAGTGAGCAAGATTTCGTCCATGGAGTTAGCGCTAAACAGTTCTGTATTGTTGCGGGTAACGGCGCGGGCAGCCTATTCTGTGACGCTACAGGGGAAGCTAGGCAGAAAAGGGAAGGAGACGCGCCTTTGTTACCGTGCCGTGGCGTGTATTAGAGACATTTAGTTTAGACCTACCGCTACCGCGCGAGCGTCTACGCATGCGCAGATCACTCCGAGGGTGACAAATGGCGCCGCGTTCCTGTCAAATTTAGGGGGTCCAATTTCAGTCGGATCCGCACACAGGGACCAATCAGCGCGCGCTGTGCTGACGGCCGCGGTAAACTAGGGTAACTATGGTGCCTCGATGCGCGCCCGCTCTCCGATAAACGGTAGCGGTAAACTAAAAGTCTCTAATGTTCGGAGTAGGGATGCGGTGGTGTGAAGGGGGGAGTTAGACGGTCGGCAGGGGGAGCCCATTTTCTACGGGACGGTGACAAAAGCCCGTCACCTTCTCTATCCTGCCGAGCTTTATTCGCAGCAGATCAGCAGAGATAGAAAGTTATCCTCGAACGATTTCACGCTATGTGGATAACCACCACATCACGGGAATCGGTCGAAGCCATTAAATGGAGGGCCTTCTTTGATGGGTACACCTGTCGCTCCGTGCCAGTCTTCAAATCATCCACGTTGTGTGAATACACGTGTAGCCGGCTGAGCAACTGATTGATAGGATGAACCAGCCAAAAAAAAAAACAATTACCGACGATTACGTCACTTCCTAATGCAAAATTTAAGCGCAGCGCATCCGCGTTTTAAGTTTTTGGGTAGATCGAGACAAATAATTCGAGTAAGACATGTATGTACAATTACAAACAACTTCTTATTTTGCACACATATACGCTCCGCAAACCGTTCTTGATCTAAACGCATATGTGGTCTGCGCTACAACAAGAAAGGCGGCGGTGGCAGTAGGCAGAGTAACTGTGCACGTAGCGACAAACGAAGGACTTTCACCGGTCTTCTCGCTCATGGCTTAGAACTGGCAGAGAATAAACTATTTCTATAGGTAGGCGGTTCGCAATGCTGATGGGCGGCGGCTATGCGTTTCAGCTCGAGAGGTGCGGGCTTCAGAGCGTTGCATCTAACACAACCAGCGTTCCGTTGAGCGCATCAAAGTTCATCGGAGTTCTAGGTAAAATTCACTTTTATGTCATGAGCATGCGATGCTGGCAGACGCCTTCCTGCTTCACTTGGTCAGCCCTTCGTGGCGACCCGTGCATGCGCAGTGCAGAACCTGGTTACGAGGGACAACGTCGACGGCAACGCCGCGAAACGCCGAACGGTCGCCAAAGAGCGGCGCTCTGAAAGACGCAGTCAGGAAAAAAACATAAAAGCGGAACACAG
This sequence comes from Amblyomma maculatum, assembly GCF_055883805.1. NCBI lineage: Eukaryota > Metazoa > Arthropoda > Arachnida > Ixodida > Ixodidae > Amblyomma > Amblyomma maculatum. The sequence goes on from NC_139344.1 coordinate 53,857,832, forward strand.
AAAGAGCCAGTCTTTTTCCTGTCTGCTTCCGTGTTTTTTTTTTTTTCGTGTACGTCTTTTTGACTGGTTCATCGTATCCTCATGCAATGCACCAACTAGCCCAACAACGTGTTCTAATGGAGCAACTGATTGCTTCTCATTGGGCAATAACGAATAGAATAAAAACAGGTGTTCGCGGCGGGAGACTCTCCCTTGCTAACCTGGGATTACGTTTGGACGGACCCCTCCCCTTCGGAGCTGGCAACAACGATAATTCTGTGAGCCAACCAAACTCTCTATTTATGGAATAGAACTTTTTTCCGCAGTGGGCTTTACCTTCCGTTAGGATAACAAACTTACCAAGCGTGCTCTGCCGTTGCCTATTACATCCGAACCTGCCGTGGCTGCGACTCTGCGCCGCCGGCTGAGGAAACAACAAGAAACGTCTGCGCGTAGCTGGCATGGAAGCTCACCTGCCGGCTGTGCGTGACGGCTACCGATCGACATTCCAAAAAAGTATGACGTCCGGCAGGCCTGACTTGCAGACTTTGTTTATGCGGTTAGAGCTAGTGGCACATAGTCAAGGACGCGCCTTTAGAAGGGTTTGAGAATGTAGATCTTCAGCGTTCCACGCGCCATTTCCTGACGCGTTGACAGGAAATAGACCTGGCACGAGGAACTCCACATCCGGCACCTCGCGACTCCGCGGCGCGCACAATGATGCACCAAATCTCAATTGTTTGGCGCCTGCAGAGCGCGCAAGTCTATAGTCCGCCGAAATGCTTGCACACAATGCGCTGCAACTAATGAAGAGCTTAGCAGGCGTCTTGCAGAACAGTTCGCGAACTCCGGTGTACGGAAGACATGCCCACTTATACGGGGCATCATGTCAGAATAAGACCAAATGAGTACCTCGACCGTCCGCTGCGTTATCATTAAGTGACAGGAATTGACCTTTTTCCAGAAACTGACACCCTCTGTCAAATTCCTTCCCTCCTCATCCATATCTCGAAAAGTCAACTATACTCCGAGTTGATTTTTCCTCTGGATCTTTAGCGGGAAATATGTAGATGATGATGGTCGTAGGATGCTTGATGTCTTGGAGGTTCGATGTTGTTCAATCACGTTACTCGGATGATCGTTCCGGAAAAGTTAACTATTTAATAACAGTTAGTAAAAATCAGAAAAAAAGATAGAAGCACGGAAAAAGCATATTTACATTTGACTGCTCTCGTAGTTTTACCTGACGAAACCAGCCCTTGGTCCCACCAGAACATATTGTTTTGAGCCCTCTGTTCCCACCCTCGGCGGGAACAACCAATAGGATAAATTCAAACAGCCGCCCAATAAATCATTAGGGAGAGGAAAACACATTCAATCAATAATTGGGGAAAGGAAAACTGCCAATGAAGGATAGGGGAAAGAAGTCATCTCAAATAACACTGCACAAGCACATACCCTTTCCACTATCGAGATATCACAGGATTCTCCTCTCCTCCTGGAAACTTGGAAAATACTCTCGCTTTCCGACGTGTACATCTTTTCTCAGCTTCCAAAAATTAATCAGTAAACATATTTTCAAGGAAAGGCAACATCCGGGGCTCATCTAATGAGATGTTGTCATTAGCAGATAAAAAGCGCAGGGGACGGCGCTACACGGGTTACAATGCTTCATCGCCACTTGCATGCTCCCGCTTCTCTGTAAGCATGTACACATTGGGGTGTGACACGCCAACTACCAGAGGTTGACCCTTCGCCCACCCCTTATTCTGGGAATCCTGTGCTCTCAGGCTGCCCGGTCGCCCCTCGGCAGTGAAGTGAGTCGGGTTCAGGTGGCGAGCTTCACCGCAGCGGGCTCAGGAGGCGACGATGCATCGAGGCGGAAGACAGCCAGGGAGGAGAGGCAAATAGTAACGTTTATATACACTTTCTACATACTGAAGAAGGTACAAGTCATGAGAGGAAAACGGAGCTATCTGTCCGAACAAAATCCGTCAGTTAAATATGGTTTGTTATCACCAGTTCCCTACCTGGGGAAACAAAGTTCGTCGATACTATCCAATCAGTGGGGGCAAGGGATTACTCGCGGTGCCGCCCACTGCCGCGGGTGAACCTCTTGCACATCTTCCGGTGGCAAGGGCAAATCTTCTGATGTCGATGACGATTTTGTGCGGGCGATGGAGTTTCAGTACCAGGGCTAAATGGTCCGAGAAGCCGCCCTTTGACGGTGGTCATTCACCCCGCGAAATTCCAAGCGGGTCACCTGCTTGCCTCAAGAATTCGGCGAGCGGGGTCAATGCTGCTCGGCGACGCACCTAGTGCCCATTAAGCACAAGAATAGGTGCCCTGTTGTCGCCGTCGTGGCGCCACGGGGATTAAGGCTCGAAGGGCAGCTGGTCTCTATCCTGAAGGAGGGGGGGGGGGGGGGTCGGGAAGGGTTGGTCGTTGCAGCCGGAAACACCTGCCGTCGCCGCCGCTTCGCTGCTTCGGGCGGCGGTCGCTCGCCGGCGTCCGCTACGTACGCCATCATTAGAGAGATTTAGCTTACCGGAGACGTATTACGTCTCCCGGAGACGTACAGACGTAGACGTATCGGACGCCTACTGCGCATGCGTGAAAACTACCGATACGTACAGGCGCTGGAGACGTACTCCGGAGACGTATGCCGCGTGACGTCCAGCTTGCCGTAATCTCGCGAGATCTCACGAGATTTCAGCAGCCAAGCCAAGCGCCGATGGGGTGGTGCTACGAGTGCTTGTAGAGTGCTGCTGTGCGCAACGGGCCACATAGTTCTCCCGTTTTCACATTGGCGTCATCAAATGCTGTAATACCCTTGCCCCGGCCGTGCCAAGAAAACATCATGCGCAAGCGTTTCAGTGCGGCGGACGACCAGCAAGTAGCTCGAGATCGCCACCATCCTGTACACTGTACAGCGCAGGGAGAAGGCGCCGTCGAAAGAAGTTGCAACGATTTTTAGGGATCCGCCGACGGCGAACGAGCGCTCGCTCCGCTGCGCAATAAGGGCGTTCGCAAAGGCCTTTGCAAGCCATCCAGCGTCAGAAAAAAAAAAAAAAAAAAAAAAAAAAAGATTCTGGTAAGTCACTACTCACTACCTTCTCTGTTCAGACGATCGGACTGGACAGCGGACTGTCCGAGCGGAACAATTAGTTATCATATGTGACGAAAACGGCACTTTCGAGTAGCTCGGAATGGCAGTGACTCGGCGCCTGCCGATCGCGTGCGCTCCGAGTAGGAGTGATGGTGGATGATGCTTTCACACGATACATACGGCCCGCCCGTCTGAACACCGCCTAGTCGATTGCTGGGGAATAGCAGCGCAAAGTAAAAAGCCACTTAGGTTGTGCGAATTAGATACATGATATTTCAGCATTTTTGCTAAGCATGGCTCGAGTTGCATAATATAATACACGTCGTGTAGCTGCTTTTGTTTACATGTGCATGTAAATGTGCACAGCCACCAGGAGCCACAATAAATGAAAATTGTTTGCAAGATGATTTAATTTATCTTCTCAGACAATTGTCTGGCACCATTAACTAACAGCACATGCTGAATGCAGTGCCAAAGCCAAATACTGCAAGAGGTCATTTATTTTATTATTATTTTTTTTTGCCCCAAGCTTATGAACTTGTGTCCCTGTGTCAGCACGTGAAATGAAGTGCGCCAATATTTTATGCTGTTGGACAAAACATTCAGGCACTGGAAGTCCTATTAGCATTTACAAGTCGCAGAGGGTGAACTGGTTTGCTCATTGTGTTATAAAAACACCTGAAACTTAAAAAAGGATCCTTGTTAAGGACCATTGCATTGAATGAAAGCAACAGTGTCTGCGTCGTGGCACTTTTCTAGTGTCCTGGCGCAACTTTCAGCTGCACAATTACATCCTGTATTATGTTGGCAAGTTAATTACCAATCATCTGTGTCTCATATGGTTATTCCCTTTCAGATGAAAATGAGCCTGCAAGTGCCTGAATGACATGGTGCCCAGAGAGACTCATGATGATGAAAGCAATCATTACAACTCCCAGAATAGTAAGCGACAACACTTCTTATATTACTTTCTTCAATGTTCTTGTTGAACATGTTACAGCTATTTACAAAGCACTGCAATGCTCAGTCTTGATTCTCTTACTGCTGTGTACAAGGTCTAGCCAGAGTGCTAAAGTAAGTTCGTGCATGTTGTTATGCACCGGAAAACAGCCCAAGATCTCATGGCTGCAGAAATAATTATTTCTTTCATTTGTTTGCTTGCTTCCATGGCACAGCCACAAGTCTGCACAGTGTGGAGCCGCTGCTGTCAACACCAAGCCTGCAGTCAGTGCCCCTGAGGGGTGAGGACATATTTACGTTATTTTGAGCAGCACCAATTTGTAAAAAGTTTTATTTATCTCAATGCCTTAGCAACTTACTGTAGTTTAAAACTCAAGACTGCTTAGTACAACTGCACTAGAACCTAGTTGTTAGCTTTTGCATTCATGCCAAATCTATGCACGGACCAGCAGCAGCAACAGTGCATTATACAAAATGCAATGGTCTATGAAAGCAGCGATAAATGAAATAAATGAGTAGGAGAACAAATTATTCACAAATTTTCATGTTCATGGTGCACACTCACGAGACCATCGCAATGCTTTGTGTATTGTTATGCTTGTCTCAGACTGTTTTGAACCTACACTCCATTTGGTGGCATGACTGAGTCTTCGGTTTGAGAGAATGACATTTCGAAGATGAGAGAACAAAAACAATGAAATTTGATTGCACTTCTGCAGACTTATGTACATACTTCAAAGGTCTTAACAGCAAAAGGTCAAAAGCAAGTTCATAGCAATGATAGACTATTGAGCCTCTTGCCCAGGGCCAGTATTTTTTTACTCCACAAGAAGCCTTTAAACAATCAATCCAGCCCTCTCACAGAACTTTGGCCAATAAAACACGGCACATCTCTCTGGGTCAATCAGCCAGTCAATCAAACAGTATTGGTAAGCAATGTTCTTGCAGTCATACCTTGGGAACAGGCGAGGAGACATAGAAACTTCCTTTTTCACTTCGATAGCATTGCAATAGTCGAACAAGGAGTCTGTCTGCCAGAAAAACACAGGGCATGTCTGATGTCACATACAGCGGATCAAAACAGCATCTGTAGAACTCAACTAATGGATCAGTGTAATGGTTTTATGGCCATGTCCCTTCTCCCAAACAGCCACCGTATCTTCCTGTGTGGTGTGCCCTCAGGCACCCCTCTCCAGAATGTATTCATCATCGGGCAAAGCGTGGGAAGTTCCCACATGCTTTTTCTTTTTGCGGCTTCACACTTTTGTGTGATGTTTGCCTGGACGTGTGATGCATTTCCAGCTCTTAGGTCATTGCACCATGACCTAAGAGCATAATGTGCATAATCAATGCAAAAGCTCAGAAGTAATATTTTATAGAGACATTTCTACTGCAATTACCCATTTGGTGAATTTTATTTATCCTCAAGAAAAGGATGGCAAAATTATATTGTTTACTCCACCCTCCACTGTGGTCTTAATGCATTGGTTGATGTGAAAAAATGATTCAATTTGTTTTCAATGTGCATCAGAAGGAGCGTTCACTGACATAAAATAACATCAAATACCATGGAAAATCTTTTGCATATGCCAGCAACAGGCAAGTCCTAGTACAGATTGCTGTTTAAAGTGACACTTAGTATTCTCTGCGAGCCTACAATTGTAATGTTCCGGCTCTCATTGCTGACAGCACGATTAAAAAGAAAATTTCTTTCTGGGAAAATAACTAGCGTTGTCTTTGAACAATTTATATTAAGTTTGTTTGATTGAAGCCACAACAATAATGTTAACAGGAAGGCTTTGCTTTGCTTTGTCAACGTGTCTGCATCTGTGCCGGTCATAATAGAACAGTTATCTGCATGTGGTGGTGGCAAAACTAATAAATATCCAACAGGCGCAAGATAGGTGTCAACTTATCCGCAAAGATGACGGCCTGGAGTCCTTGGACATGGGCGACGTCAGCTAGTCGGATTAGACCTAGCAGAGTTTCAGGGCGTGAGCTCGACAGTAGTTTCCCAAAATTATTTTTTGTCTCTCGATTTATATTTTAGATTTCTGGACACGCCCATATCATATGTACCAGATCCACCCTATATATGTACGACAAATTTAATGGATATGTTGATGTGGGCAATGTCTTTGATGAACACTTTCAACAACAGTGGCCAAAGCAGGCATCCTTGTGAAACACTGTTAGTGACTGTTAGATCGTTCAAATGGTGATTACTCAGGCATGCTATTTGTGTTTATTCTCCTCTCCTTCGGGGCAAGTGCCAAGGGATATACCCTACAACCTGTGTGCAATTCTGTTCACAACTATATAATCACACCAGGTAGATTGCTACAATGAGAATTCACTGCCTTTTCTTTTCCTTTCTTTTTTTTTTTTTCATGAAATTCTAGTTTAAGATTCGTAATTATCAAAATACTCAATTGCTTGTCCATGAACCTTTTGTACTTGCTATATACCATGGCCTTTTTACCCGCCGTGGGTATGTGCCATTACCACTAAAGACAGTCATCAATGGGTCTGATACATAGGTCAGGGGTGGAAGCAGGCTCAAGCATTTTGAAGCAGCTTTAGGAGCAGCGAGACAAGAGTTTTGGAGCAGCTTTGGAGCAATGAGACAAGAGTTTTGGAGCATTTGAATTATGTTTTGAAGCAAGTTCCTAAGGTCAAATGCCTCTGATAATTGTAGTATTTGTTTTTTTCTTTCTGACAGAAAAAGATGAGCTCTTCCTTTTTATGCAAGTTCAATGCCTCTCCAACTTCGCACTCATTTCTGACAAGACAACGGCCAACAACTTGGAACAGACTAGCAGCAAACAAAATGCTTGCTGGTGTGCTTTATAACTGAACACCTAGTGTGACCTTGTGACCTAACGCAGTTGCCTATTCTGACCTGACAGATTCAAATGTCGAGTTTACCACTTCAATGCACTCAAGCAATGCCACTAATATGGAGCTCAGATTAATGGACATGACATTTCTGCTCTCTATCTTGTGCATATCCCTTTTTGATCCTATGCCTGTGCTGATAAATTCCTGAGCAGTGGTCAGTAGTGCCTTCAGGAAATGTAGATAGCACTGAAGGGTAGCCTTAGCATTTTTACTTCACTACCTCCTTCCAATAGTTTTATCATTTGCTTGAGCAATGCTGGGGCTCATTTTTAAATCTTGGCAATAGGCCCTGTATGGCTTTCCAACACTCTTGAGACGCTTCCTAGTGAGTGACATCTTTGGTGTACCAACCCATAACGATTCAAGTATGATTTTGTCTGCCGTAGGTCCGACAAGCTTGTTACTGAAAAAGAGGCTCGATAAGTGCCTGCTTGTTCTTAGACCACAACCATTAGAATAACTCATGTGGTTTTTCCAGTCGGACAAGTTTCCTTCCGAACGACTCACAGTAGTTTGCGCCTATCTGCTTCGCTTGCTGCTCTTGCTTCTCCCTCCACCGGCGATTCAAAAAGCTGAGAGGAGGTGCTACGGCACATGCACAGTGCATTTTTTTTGCAATTATCTCCAATCGCCAGTGACTCATATTAAATTTACTTGCAAACAAATATTTATTATGCCACATGCTTCCTTCCCTTACAAAAATTTCATTTGTATTAAGGCCAGTGCTAGATGCGTTATATCTTTGCCACTGGTGCAAAGACATTGTTTGCGTGTTGCACTAAATTTGATGGTAGAACATTAAAACAGCCAGTTTGGAGCAGTTTTGGAGCAATATTGCATTTTGGAGCAGGATAGAGCAGGAAAAGCAGTTTGGGAGCAGAATGGAGCAAATGGAGCGGCAATTCCACCCCTGATAGGTGCATTCACAAGAGGAGACTGCTGCACTTCTGTGCCATGATATAGGGGTATGCCATATGCCCAGACATTTCATGAATAATCATGTGCGTAGTTATTCACTGCAATACCAGCTGGAGAGCAATATTAAACAACCTCCAGCTTTCTCATAACAGCTTTAATTTTACAGTAATTTCTGTGAACACTGCACCTTTTCATTCCAGGAAGGCAGAAGAATACAACACTGATTTTTTATGCAGCACATGGTGAAGAACACTGCCCCGTGTGAAGATGGACATGTGAAGATCAGCTGGTGAAATCTTGGCAATCAGTTGACAAGATGCTGATTGCGCTGATGAAAGAATGAAAGTTATTTATGTTGGCACTATATCACATTGCAGATAGCACCAGTTTATTTTGTCCAAAACTCTCTCGACCATGTTCACTTTGCCAAATAAATCCCAAATACATTTTTGCAACACAAATGCTGTCGGTGTGTTTCTGTTCTTGCATTTTATGGTGCATAAGTAGCTAAGGCTACAGTTTTGCAAATACAGGTCCAAAATTATCTGCAAAGGGCATTACACTAACTTTAAATTGCATATTTTAAGAAATATTTGCACTGTTAGAATTGTAAACATATGCAATGACTCGAAAAAAAAAATATATGTGCTCTCTCAAGTGAGCCTCAGCTACAACGTTGAAAACACTGTTAGTGGCCTGTGGTCACCACTTCACCAAAAGAAATTCAAAATGTCCCGTCACATAGTGGTAATTGCTAAAAGCATATCATAGGTCAGTGTTTCTCAAATAAGGGCTCACGAAGTGATTTTCAGGGTCCACGAAACCCACAGCTGCAAAAAAAAGAAAAGAAGAATATGCGTGATAGCTTTGGCCTGACTAGACACAGTTTTGCAGGGTTAAAATCTAGGAGATTCAAAGGTGACTTTAGTTTATGCAAAAAAAAAAAAAAGAGTGCAGAAACAGAGGGAGAGGGCATCTGCGGCATTCGTTGATGCCAACGTTGGTAAAACTCGAGCTCTGGCTACACTACTGGATGGGGCTACAATGCAAAGCGTCTCGGGCATAACGACAACATGACAGCTCAATGAGAGTACAATTAACTCAGTAGTGTACAGAAAACTCTGAATAATGACTCTACCAGCACATGCGATCAATGAATATATGAGCTGTAAATTAGCTGCATGAAGTGAAAAACCATAAAATGGCATCATCACTTTTTGCATCTGGTAGCACAGGTTCTCGCTGAAGCCGTCAGACGGCCTGACAAAGACAAGCTGTGGTGGTTCGCCAAAGCAGATGGCACTTCACACATACAGACACTTTTATAACTCAGATGCCACCTTTCCTTAATCTAGACAATACACAAATGCACACACAACCGTTTGGGTGAAACACTAGAGACGGCCCACGCAGCACAACTCAAGTACAGCGTTCAGACTGGTGGTCTAGTGCATATTTGCAGTCACAAGCATCTCGTGCCACTAACAATTCGAAGTTAGCGTTGGGAACAAGTGAAGCCGTTGGTCCGGAGCGCAGCTGTCGGGTGTTCACCGGTAGACGGTCACGCAGTCAAAGGAGCATGGGAGACAACGCCGAACCAAAGTCATCGCGTCCTTTCAGTTCGCCAAGTAGCGAGATGGAAAACCGAAGCTGTCATATCGCTGCACACTCAGGCAAAAACCCCTGCATTTGAACACGAACACTATCACACGCCACCCTAAACGCCACCACGCACACACCATGTCATGTTGAACACTGTGAGACGAGAACAACGAGAAAGTAGTCATGCACTGCTGCAATCAATCGAGATAAATATTGCAGCATCTCGCATAAAAAAAAAAAATTCATAAAGCTGCATCTCGGCATAACAGCATCAACAAATGAACAGCATAAATCTTTGGGTAGCATTGTTGCATGCAGTGATGCTCATCTCGGAAATGGAGTAACTGTTCTAGAAAACACGGACAACAGAAACAGAAGTGGACATGGACGCACATAGGCTCACAACTGTATTTTACTAACCGAAAGAGGACATATATACAGCAAGCAAAAGTATAGCGTTGAGCATGCGGTTTTGTGCACTTTATATGTGTCATCTTTACTTAGTAAATCCAGTTGTGAGTCTGCAAGCCTCCTGTCCACTTGTTTCTGATGTCCAAGTTTCCTAGTGCATTTACCCTATTTACAAGATATGCACCACTGCATGCTGCAATTATTGCTGTAAGGAAAACAGAGATGAATTCTGTGACTGTTGACAAATGCCTCAACTATGAAGGTCACTGCTTGCCATGCTTGTCTATATTTTACTGAGAAAGTAAGCCTAAAAAAAAAAAAAAATGTTCCAAATTTTTTGACCGTAGGACGTAGGCCGACACTTATGTCTGAAAAGGCACAAGGTACTGACTAACTGAGGCAGACACAAGACAAAGTACATAGGCACATGACAACTGTACAAAGATGTTCGGCAGTTCATTGCGCAACTTTATACATGCGCCCTACCTTTTACCATCTCAAAGTTTGGTTCTTGAAATAGTCAATAAAAGCAAAATCCCGTGCTATGCTGCCAAACCCCTCCTCTACAGCTTTCCTAACACTGCTCATTGCCTTGTTGAAGGCAACATGATGAGGCTGCAGTACGGCACCTCCAAACAGCTTGTAGAGTAGAGGCCATCGGGGGTAGGCTGCATCACTATAGATCACATATTTATGACCCATGGTGATCTTCTGCAGGTTCTCAAAGTGCACCGTCTCCTTGAGGATCCCTAAAAGATAGCAAGAATTAAAAATATAACCAATGCGGGTCTACACAGGTGCCTCTGTTCTTTTTGTATAATGAGATGTAATTACAGTTGCCAGTTTTTAGATACAATTTTTTCCTACAAATTTATAAAATGCCACATGCTAACACAATCTTGCATCACATACTTAAGTGCCACGTTTCTTTACAGATGAAAAGCTGTTTTTCATGAGGTGGGTCATTGAGTACCCTTTCCCAAAAACCAACTCAAAAAATATAAAAGTACTTGTGGAATTTTCGCAGCAGAGATGTTAGGCTTTAATTTGGAAATGGACTCCCCTGAATATGGAAAACATATTACAGCTAGTTACTGCAATGAAGACATGACTGAACAGGCTTACCTGCATCGTGACGCCTGCCTTTAAATGGCCCACTGGCAGACTATGGCATTGGTACACATTAGTGCCTGATATTTCTGCACAGGCTCCACTTGTGCCCAGAGAAGTCCTCCTTCTGAGCCACAGAGGGTCGACAAATTTGCCTTGCTGTGCCATGATGAAACCCCAGCAGTTGAGCACGGGGGCCTTCCTTTGCATGCACCGCCTGAAGAGGAAAAATTGAAGCGGCTGCAAGCAACGATCGCTTATAGAGTCCCTATAAAGTGGTCATGAGAAAATAATCTTTCAGTGTGCACCTTCTTTACTGTGCCGTAGCATAATACTTATTGCATTGCTTTTGGAAGAGTTCACTAGCGTTACCTCGTACAGGCCCATCAATTTTAAGGTGAAAATCTTTAATGGCTCATACTGTCGGCATTGGTTTGTTTGGTCACACTATAGCTGTCAATCAAATGACGTCATGATGATGCCATCAGAAAAAATTTAAATCCTGTTTCCGCTGGGAGCCGAACCTCTATCCCTCGCATCCCCATCCGAGCGCTTTAGCCAACTGTGCAACGCTCGGGATCGTGAAACACACATCAAAATTCTCCTTGTCTACAGTAGCGATGACAATGAAATTGGAATTAGCAGTGATGACATTAGCAATGATAATGACTGTGCATTTAATTCATAATGATGCGAGCAAACGTGATGCATTGTGTGCACCAGCAACGCTTAGATTTTCACATTTCTGCAGTGTAGATTCCGCAGTGCTCCCGGATTTTTTCAACACTATCATCGACACTTGATTTTTTTTTTTTTTTCAAAGCAAGCGAAATTCAGAAACCTACACTAGTTATTTTCTTCTTTTTTTTTTTTTTTTTTTTTTTTGTAATTGAAAGACCATATATACATCTCACTTTTGCAAACGGTTTGACACAGTAAGGATATAAATAAAGACCAGGAATTTCACAGAAATCATGTGCCAAATCAAAAATGAGCCAGATTCTACTGATGTGCAGATGGAAATGAGCCAATTCTATTTTATTCTTGACAGCTTTCTTTCTCAGCTTTAGCATGATAGGGTGGACTACTGCAAGTGTAAATTCAATTATTGCTTCTCCATAGCTACTTCCTTATCACTGTCTAGGATATGAAGAGATCACAGGAAAATCTGAAGCCAGAAGATAAAAACACTGGGAACATAGGCCTGCAGCAGACGAAGCAGTTTGTGCATAAAGCTCGCAAAATAACTTATAAAAGACTACATTTAGTTTAGCCTGTTGGCAGCGGCTTTCTGCATTTAGCAACATAAGCAAATAGCCGAAACTGGCAAGAAACGACAATATTTGCCGCTGTCTTGTCGCTTTGCATCCTATGTGCATCTACCATTCCCCGGCAATACAATGGTGCACCGAATTAAAATAGCTCTTCATTAAACACATTCCAACTAATTTCTACCAATAGAAAATAGCCTCACATCTTTGCTTGAAGCAGAAGCCCACTAAGCAGTTATTTGCTCACTTTAGAGCAAATCAGTGCTGCTGATTGTGTGACAATGAATATTACAACTCTTCATCAGCTGTATTCACAATATGATCATTTACAGGTATTATTTTCACAAAGAGACTAGAAACGACTCTGAAACAAATTTCATTCAAAGTAGGGTCAAATATAGATTTTCATATCGATAAGGGCCAAATCCAAAATTGCTTACATTGTTTAAATTATTGCATAAAATTTTATGAAATTTCTATGTTGAGTATTTCTAATACATGAAGCAAATTAAAAAATAACTTGTGCTGGTAACAACCTTTTGCGTATTTCTCAGTTTTTGTTTCCGTGGACTTCCCTAATTTAATCAAAAAAAAATATTGACTTGTAAGTGTGCTAGTGTTTATGTTGATGACCTTATGCTGTGCTAGTAGGCAAGATAGAAAAGCAGCATAGCACTGGTTGCATTCGGGACGTTAAACAGTTTCACTAAATTTGATGTCGACAAGAGAGCACCTTCCCGAAGCTCTACAACCGAGTTGGAGAGCAGGGGTATATATATATATATATGCCTTTGCACAAGTGTGCCTAAGTTAATTGACGTAAAAAAAAAAAAAAATGAATGATTACAGCAGACGTTCGGTGACTGATGTTTTACAGTAGCCAAAACTGCTCGCCTGCTAGAAACGACACAACGCCGTTACGCGCCAGAGAGCACTGGCCCCATGCAATCATCCCTAGGAGCATGAGCGCTGGTGCCTTTCGACTACAAAATGATAGGGTTTTGACGTAGTTATATCGAGTAGAAGGCTCGGTAGCGTTCATGCACACATGGAAGCTGATGGGGATGATGTGCAATGAGTAGCGCGAGAGTGCGTAGCAGTGTGCACGCGGGATGATACGACATCCCGCCCCGCTTCTCACAAGGAATTTATCTCTTTAATTCCGCTTGAAAGCGGTCGCACAAGTGTTAGACTGTTTTGATAAGCTCTGAACCTCAGGATTAGCGCTAATTCGCATTCAAAGATGACTACTGAAACGCCACAGCCAGTCAGCTTTGCTTTACATGTTTCCGCGGGCATATTTATTTGACACAGAAAGCACTGCTATCAATAATTTGGCTTGTAACCGTCAAGCCACCACAGCCACCACACCATGCGCTACTTACCTCGGAGAATCGCTGAAGAGCTTGCAGATCAAGCCACTTGTCATACCGTAGAGTAGATGACCGAAGTAAAAGTCGAGCTGTGCCAAGGTGCCTCGGAGCCAGAGACTCTCTTTCTAGAATCTAAAAATCCCGTTGAACACTGTGTTGTTGTTGGCGCCGATGTTGAAGGGTACCACGCTCACGTAAGTTCCTTCGAGGCTTTGGAATATCGCGCTCCCGTTGAAATCTATGCATGTCTTCAATTTCATCCCATGATAGGGTGCTTAAAAGCTGCCTGTCGTGAAGGGTGAAGGATGCTGTCGGCATGATGTAACGTAACGTGGGCAGGTTGCACCGATAGCAGGAGCAAATTCTAGCACACGACCGAACACCAGCAAACACGAGCACTTGTTTCCTTCCTCCATGTGAGCACCAAAACAAACGGATTTAATGCAACTAGGCTTGGATTGTTCAGGCTTGCTGCAGGTGGCAAAGTGGTTAAAAGTGAGCTCAAATTAATAATTATTCAAAACACAGCTAACACGTCAACATGATGACTTCGGGGGATCTGCATGTGACATTTTTGTGACATTATTTGAAGTATTTATTACAAATAACTTCTATCTTTTTTTTTTATTGGATAGCCATCATCATCATCTGCATGTACGTCTAGCGATACGTCTTACGTATGGGCGATACGTACAGCTAAAACGTGTTTTGCCCGGTGTCAGCCGAATACGTCTACATCAATTTTCACGCATGCGCAGTAGGCGTCCGATACGTCTACGTCTGTACGTCTCCGGGAGACGTAATACGTCTCCGGTAAGCTAAATCTCTCTATTGTCAGCTGCGGGAGTCTGCGCATACCTCGGCCGGAACTCCGGTCACAACGGTACGCCTCCATTGTCAGCTGCGGGAGTCTGCGCATACCTCGGCCGGAACTCCGGTCACAACAGCCCGTCCGCCGCCCGAAGAGGTCTCGTAGTGTTAGTAGCCAACGCTGCAACCCGTAGAGACCTGGAGTCGGTTCAGCCTGGTCAGTCTGGCCACGTCAAACCTGGCAATCTAGTTCCTGCTTCCTTGTTGAACAGCGCTAGCAGACTCAGCCACACAAAGCCCAAAACACAGCAAGCAGCGAGCTCAAAACAAACTCTGAGAAGTGCCAGGCTGCCTTCATAACAATGATTGCCATTTCAATGTGAAGGAAGAAAACAAAATAAATTTCGTCCAGAGAATTTTAAATTTTCTTCCAAAAGAGACCATGTCCGAAAAAACAAGGAAAGAGAACAAGATTGTTTTTAGCAAATATGCTAGCTAAAATTTTGATCCATGCCATAGCATGAAAGATGCCATAGAAGGCCACTTGCTGTGGGAACATATCCCAAGGTAGAGCGGTAGGTAAGCGATAGTAAGAACAGCAGCAGCAACAGAAAAAAACAACTACGCAAGCAAAAAGACGAAAAATATATGATATTGCCACCTGGTGTCCCAGATGTTTTTAGGTGGCACCTGGAAGAAAAGGACGCCGAAGTTGTCTCGCGTGCTGTGCGCGGAACTTTGCCTGCTGGTTGAGCTTCGTCCCGTCGTCTTAGTCACATCTAGCCCTGTTGTCCGTGACATATTTTGGTGGAGGTGCTGGGTATCGATCCCAGTATATGTCCCGAACTCCTCCGCATACCCAGGATTCAGGTCCTGTGCCAATCGACACTCCTGTTCACCGCGCTAGCCGGAGGAACCTAGGCCTACCACCTGAGCACGGGCCGTTGGAGTTCAACACCGCAGGCGCCCCTCGACCGGCTATGCAAGGAGCTCCAACTTACTACACCCTGCAAAATCCACGACTGCCTCAGCCCTTCCACGGCAGTCAGAGCGAAGACGTCGAAGACTGGCTTGTCCAATTTGAACGGGTCGCCTCGTTTAATCAGTGGGACGACGCCGCCAAGCTTCGAAATGTCTTCTTCAGCCTGGAAGATGGCGCTCGTACTTGGTACGAGAACCGAGAAGACGCCCTAACATCATGGCGTGAGTTCTGCCGACGAATTCGTGAGACCTATACCAGCGCGGATCGGCGAGAACGCGCAGAAAGGGCTCTACAGTCTCGTATACAGATGCCAAATGAGACTGTGACCATGTATGTGGAGGACATGACCCGGCTCTTCCGACGTTCTGACCCGGCAATGACCGAAGATAAAAAGGTGCGCCACCTTATGCACGGTATTAAAGAGCAACTGTTCGCTGGCCTCGTGCGTAATCCACTAAGGACTGTTGCTGAGTTTCTTTCGGAAGCTGTCACAATAGAGAGGATGCTCCAGCAGCGGTCTACCACTTACGACAGGCCGGTGGTCGCCGCTTCGGTTGTGGAGCCGTTTTCGGCCTTCGGGGCTACCCCGAACCTACGCGACATGATCCGCTCAGTTGTACGCGAAGAGCTCCAGAAGCTTTTCGGTGCTCCACAGCCGCTGGTCGGCTCTGTAGCTAACATTGTCCGCGAAGAGCTTCAAGCGTTGAAGCCCTCGGTAGCGTCCGCTGATCCACAACCTTTCCCCACGGAGTACCTGCGTCCAACTTATGCAGATATGGCGCGACGCCCTGCCACTGCTTCGGCGCCATTACCGCCACCCGATCAAGGCTCACTGTATTCCGCACACACTGAGCCGTTCGTCGACAACCGACGACAACCCCAGCGGAAGGCGGACCTGTGGCGCGCCCCAAATCGCCAGCGCCTGTGCTTCCATTGCGGGGAGCCAGGTCATCTCTATCGCCAGTGCCCCTATCGACACCTTGGACTTCACGGATTTCCCATCGACATGCGTCGCCCTCCAATAGGCCAAAGACCCCGGGAGATTGAAGACTACTTAGCGCAGCAGCGCATGGCGCCAACTTCTCAGCGGCAGTCACGATCCACGTCCCCACGCCGACCATCGCCGCAGCGCGGGCCATCCTGGACGGCGCAGCGACGCTCGCCAAGTCCCCACCGGGAAAACTAAAGACAGCGACCTCCGGGGGCGAGGCCGCTTGCAATCGACGTGACGAAGACCCCCTGACAAGGAGACCTGTGAGCGATCTGGATTTTACGGCACCGACGACAGTTCCTACGCATGAACATCGACTCTCGCTGGACATACCCGTGCTTCTCGACGGCCATAAGGTTAGCGCATTGGTGGACACTGGCGCGGATTTTTCGATTATAAGCGGGAAGCTAGCAGCGCTTCTAAAAAAAGTCATGACACCATGGTCGGGCACGCAGATTCGCACCGCTGGCGGACATGTCGTAACTCCTAGTGGCCTGTGCACGGCACGAGTTCAAATTCGCAGCTCCACGTTTATTGTAAGCTGCCTCGTTATACCTGACTGCTCCCGTGACGTTATCCTTGGGGTGGATTTTCTCCGGGAGTATGGAGCTATTATCGACCTCCGAAAGCGCACAGTGACATTTTCAACCGAGAAAGCTGCTGATACTGACGTCAAGAATCGCCAACGCCGCGCCGCCCTTCGAATGTCAGCAGAGCGTTTCGATTCCGCCACGCGCCAGTGTTTTTGTGGCTGTTACTTGCGACGAACTGCGTGACGGGCATGCGGTCGCGGAAGGCAACCAGTCACTTTTGCTCACCCACGGCATCTGTACAGCGCGCAGCCTCATCCACCTCCGCGACGGCCGGTCTGATCTCCTGGTGACTAACTTCACCAACGAACCCCGGAATCTTTTTCGTGCTACTGCCATCGCGTTTGCTGACTCCTTAGCGGATGTTTCTGAATGTTTTACGTTTGGGGCTGTTAGCACTGTGCAGCCCCCACTTGACCGTCTTGATATTAGTCCGGATCTCTCGGACACACAGAATCGTGAGCTACGTGCCCTCCTACTAGAGTTCAGCTCTTGCTTTGCGTCCTCATCGAAAGTACGGCAAACGCCTCTCGTGAAGCACCGCATCATTACTCCTGACGACGCCCGCCCTATCCGCCAGCAGCCGTACCGTATCTCAACGACAGAACGTGAAGCGATTCAGACACAAGTTCAGGAGATGCTTTGTGATGGTGTCATACAACCATCCAACAGCCCGTGGTCATCCCCTGTCGTGCTGGTAAAGAAAAAAGATGGGACCCTTCGCTTCTGTGTCGATTATCGAAAGCTGAATGCCA
The DNA here is from genome assembly GCF_055883805.1 of Amblyomma maculatum. Lineage (NCBI taxonomy): Eukaryota > Metazoa > Arthropoda > Arachnida > Ixodida > Ixodidae > Amblyomma > Amblyomma maculatum. The sequence continues at coordinate 53,875,594 of NC_139344.1, forward strand.
TCACTAAAAAAGACGTCTACCCGCTGCCCCGTATCGACGATTCGCTCGACAAGCTTCGTCGCGCCCAGTACTTCTCCTCCATTGACTTGAAGAGTGGGTACTGGCAGATTGAGGTTGATGAGCGGGACCGCGAAAAAACAGCTTTTGTCACCCCAGATGGACTGTACGAGTTCAAAGTGCTGCCTTTTGGCCTATGTTCAGCGCCGGCAACTTTTCAGCGCATGATGGACACCGTCCTCGCCGGCCTCAAATGGCAAATCTGCTTAGTCTATCTCGACGACGTTGTCGTATTCTCTGAAACCTTGGAAGACCACCTCGAACGCCTGCGCGCAGTATTAGATGCCCTCCGGTCAGCTGACTTGACGCTCAAGCCCGAGAAGTGCCACTTTGGCTACAAAGAGTTGAAGTTTCTTGGTCACCTTGTGAGTGCCGCAGGCGTTAGGCCAGACCCCGACAAGATTGCTGCTGTCGCCAAATTTCCCGTTCCTGCAAACAAGAGAAGTTTGAAACGCTTCCTGGGTCTCTGCACGTACTACCGCCGCTTCATCGCAGATTTTTCCAAAGTTGCCGCCCCCCTGACCCGCCTCACGCGCGATGATACACAGTTCGTATGGGACGCCGAGCAACAAGAGGCTTTTGCGGAGCTGCGCAGCCGACTGCAAACAAGCCCAGTTCTTGCGCACTTTCATGAAGACGCTGACACCGAAGTCCACACCGACGCCAGCAATATCGGCCTTGGCGCTGTACTCGTTCAACACCAAGCTGGCGTCGAAAAGGTAATAGCGTATGCCAGCCGCACGCTCTCCCGCGCCGAGACAAACTACTCCACTACGGAAAAGGAATGCCTTGCGGTTGTGTGGGCAACCATGAAATTTAGGCCTTACCTCTACGGCCGCCAGTTTAAAGTTGTCACCGATCATCATTCCTTGTGCTGGCTGGCTAACCTCCGCGACCCATCGGGGCGCCTAGCACGATGGAGTCTTCGCCTCCAAGAATTTGAGTACACCATTGTGTATAAATCTGGCCAGAAGCACGAAGATGCTGACGCGCTGTCGCGCGCACCCGTCGGTTTAGTCGATGAGAGCACGGACGATGAGAGCGGTTTTCTTGGACTCGTGAGTGCTTCAGACATAATGACCCGACAGCGAGCTGACCCGGACATTCGACCTGTCATTGACCACCTGCAGGGTCGCGCTGCTGATATCCCTCGGCAATTTGCTCGAAACCTGTCCGCTTTCTGTGTCCGGAATGGCGTTCTATACAAACAGAACTCCAGCACTGTCGACCGAGCGTTCCTCCTCGTAGTGCCAGCCGACCTCCGTGCCGATATCCTTTTTGCCTGCCATGATGAGCCCACCTCCGGCCACTTGGGCTTTACACGCACACTCGCCCGAGTTCGTCAAGCCTATTATTGGCCTAAACTCGCTGACGCCGTTCATCGCTACGTCAGAGGCTGTCGTGAGTGCCAACGTCGAAAGGCGCCACCTCTCAAGCCAGCGGGTTTGCTCCAACCTATTGCGCCTCCCCGAACACCGTTTGACCAAATCGGCATCGACCTTCTGGGCCCATTTCCGCTGACATCGGTCGGTAACAAATGGATTATAGTCGCGACCGACTATCTCACACGGTATGCGGAAACCAAGGCGGTGAAGCGTGGCACGTCATCTGAGATCGCCCAGTTTTTTATGCAGCAGATCGTGTTGCGCCATGGCGCACCGTCCCAAGTAATCACCGATCGAGGCACGACGTTTACGGCACAACTTATGCACGACGTATTTGAGCTGAGTCACACGAGCCATCGCAAAACCACTGCTTATCACCCACAGACGAATGGCCTCACGGAGAGACTCAATAAAACGATCGCCGACATGATTGCCATGTACATAGACTCCCAGCACAAGACCTGGGACGAGATTCTCCCGTACGTCACATATGCCTACAACACTGCCATCCAAGAGACTACGCGTTTTACGCCATTTCGCCTGCTCTATGGACGCGACGTTCAGACGATGTTAGATGCCATGCTTCCGTGCTGCACGGATAATCCTCTCATCCCAGACGCTGAGCAGTTTGCTCAGCGCGCCGAGGAAGCACGTCAACTTGCCCGCATCCACATTCAGCAACAGCAGGGAAAGGATACGCGTCGCTACAACCTCCGTCATCGACACGTCACATACCAACCAGGAGAGCAAGTTTGGGTGTGGACACCGGTGCGCCGGCCCGGCTTGTCTGAAAAACTGATGTCGCGATACTTTGGACCTTACAAGGTTCTGCGCCGTGTCACAGATGTGACATACGAAGTCCTTCCAGCGGGTACTGTGCAGACCTCGCGTCGGCAACCACGCTCCGAGGTGGTGCACGTTGTCCGCATGAAACCGTATTTCACGCAGTAATGTGCGGTGTACTATGCACTCGTTTAGTTGTGTAGGGCACCGCCTCTGTTTTATATTCGTTTTCTGTACTGACTTGCATCGCCCATCGCTCGCGCCCAGTCTGTGCTTTCGTTTTTTTTTAGGAGGGGGAGTAATGCCACCTGGTGTCCCAGATGTTTTTAGGTGGCACCTGGAAGAAAAGGACGCCGAAGTTGTCTCGCGTGCTGTGCGCGGAACTTTGCCTGCTGGTTGAGCTTCGTCCCGTCGTCTTAGTCACATCTAGCCCTGTTGTCCGTGACAATATGCATAGTCAGTTAATGTCTGAGAGCCCAACCAGAGAGCGCTACCCAGGGAAACTTCGGCTGAGGCCATCAGTGTCAGCATTATCGCGCCCCTTACTACAACGCACGTCAAATGCGTGCTCCTGCGAGGCTAGATTCCAACGAAGCAGCCTGCCATTTTGGCCGACATATTACGAAGCCAAGTCAAAGGACAATGGTCAGTCTCTACAAGAAACGGAGACCCTGCCAAATAACACTGCAGCTTCTGAATCGCCCACACGAGACAGACGCATTCCTTTTCTGGTGAACTATAGGCCTGCTCGCGTAGGGTGAGCTTCCTACTTACAAATATAACAGGATGCTCCTTCCCATTGTCATCTTGCTGGCTGAGGACGGCCCCCATACCGCGGTCACTCGCGTCGCATTGTAGCACAAACAGACGCGTGTAGTCTGGAGTTCTCAAAACAGGCTGACTGGCCAGGGCCGCTTTCAGGGCCAGAAAAGAGCGTTCTTTGTCCGAATTCCATTCTACTTTGACAGGTGCATTCTTTTGCAAACTGTCGGTAAGGGGGCTGGCGATATCGGAAAAATTGCGGATTAATGTTAATAGTATCCAGTTAGTCTGAGGAATGACCGAATATCTGTCTTGGTGACTGGCCTGGGGAATTCTGATATTGCCGCTACTTTTAGTTCTAGGGGGTGCCGATAACCGTGTCCGACAATGTGACCCAAGTAAGTCACTTGAGCTTTTCCCAACTGACATTTCTCCGCTCTAACAGTCAACCCTGCCTCACGTAACCGTGTCAGTACATCCCTCAAATGACAGAGGTGTTCCTGCCAGCTCTTAGAAAAGACAGCTATGTCATCTAAATATGGAAGAGTATAGTCCTCCAGACCCTGCAGCACACGGTCCATGAGACGGGAAAAACAAAAGGGCGCGTTTTTGAGGCCAAATGTAAGGACGAGAGGACGAAACGTTCCTAGAGGGGAAATAAAAGTGGCGATTCGACTCGCTTTCTCGGTCAGAGGCACCTGCCAATACCCCCTAGTGAGGTCCAGCGTGGATATATAGTGAGCACCACTTATGGCCTCAACCCTTTCCTCAAGATTCGGAATCGGGTAGCTCCGATCACGTGTGATCTCATTCAGACAGCGGTAGTCGACACATGGACGAGGGTCTTTACCTGGCGCCTCAACTAATATGATGGGGGACGTGTATTCACTCTCGGATGGTACAATCAGCCCCATGTCTAACATCCGCTGAATCTCAGTTGCCAATATTTTCTTGTCCTGGGGTGGAACCCGGTAAGGCCTGCACCGGATGGGCTTGTCGCAAATTAGCTCTATATCATGTTCGATCAAGTTAGTCCTGCCGGGCCGGTCAACGAAGCAATCTCTGAACTCTCGCAGAAGCGTTTCTAGCTCTTCTTTCTGTTTATCTTCCAGTTTGGCGTCGCATTCAATTTTCAGGCAAAGTTTTTCGAGTGCAGAATATAGTTGTACTTCTCGGAAAAAAAAAATAATTTTCCATCTCTTCAGGAACATTTAGAGCGAGCTGCACAACGGCTTCCCTCTGTCTGTACGGTTTCATTAAATTGGTGTGGTAGATCCTCATCTCTTTGAGTCTTCCCGTCATTCTAATAACATAGTTAGTGTCCGACATCTGCTGCATAACCTCTGCGGGACCCTCCCATAAAACATCGAGTTTGTTCTTCTGCGACGCAGTCAGTAAGAGCCCTTTGCCTCCAACAGCAAAAGTTCGTTTTCAGGCGTTCCGGGCGTAATATAGTTTCGCCTTGCCCTGATCTGATTTCATGTTAGCCTCCACTAGCTCGCGACATGACTGAAGACGTTCTAGTAGCTGCAACACATACTCAACCACTGTGGAGTCCTCTCTGCGCCCTTCCCATGCCTCGCGGAGCATCTGAAGCGATGACCTCATAGAACGGCCGTACACTAGTTCTGCTGGGCTGAAGCCGGTGGCCTCATGTGGCACGGACCTCAACGCAAACATGGTAGCTGGCAAGGAAGCCTCCGAATCGGTTTTGTTTTCATGGCACAAAGCCCTTAGCACTCTTTTCAACACGGAGTGCCAGGCCTCTACACTGTTGCTCTGCGGGTGCCGCACGCAACTGTGTATAATGCGAATACCGCATCTCTCAAGGAAGGTAGTTGTCAGAGCGCTGGTAAAGACGCTGCCCTGATCACTCTGCACCTCGGCCGGAAAACCCACTCGAGAAAACACAGAAAGCAGCGCTTCGACTTCCTCTACCGAGCTTACTTTCTTAAGTGGGACGGCTTCCGGGAATTTGGTGGCCGGACATATTATAGTCCAAATATATCTGTAACCTGACGTAGTTACAGACAACGGTCCCACTACATCTACAACAACACGCCGAAAGGGCTCTGTGATTATGGGCACTAATTTCATAGGTGCACCTTTCTGGTCTCGTGTGGTTTGCCAATTCTCTGGCAAGTGTCGCATGTCTAAACGAATTTTTCGACGTCTTTAAAACATCCGGGCCAGTAAAATTCTCTCAGCAGCCTGTCTTTAGTTTTTTTTTTTATACCCAAGTGACAGGCACAACCTTTTCCATGCGAGAGGGCGAGAACTTGAGCCCTATACTTAGACAGGACAACAAGCTGGTCGTATTCTACTCCTTTCCTGTCCTTATACTGGCGATACCATAGGCCAGACCGGCGCTGGAAAGCGATGTTTTTGCGTGACACACCCGTTTCTCTTTGGTCGCTCAAGTTTTGCAGAGACTGATCTCTCTCTTGCTCAGCGGCAAACATTTCTCGGTCCACACGACGGAGGTCGAGAAAACCCTCTGAATGCGGCAGCACCAGATTCGTACTGACTTCCTCTCCTGGCTCAGATTGAGCAGTTGCACATAATTTAGGACAGTCAGTGCAGCCAGCACCGCTATCGGTGCTTTCTAGATCAGCGCTATTAGTGAGTAAATCATGCTGCTGCTTGCCACCGTGATCCTGCACTTGGCTTACAGTTTCATGCTTACCCTTTTCCTCTAGCTTCGTCTGCGCTGCGATTTCTTGCGCCTTCGCACATGTGAGAGCCTGGACAGCATGGCCTCCAAAACTCGGCCCCTTTTCCCTGAGCAGCATGTCCGAGCGATTGGAAAATATGTAGGGATACTGCTTGGGTAGGTTTTGAGAGACGGCTGCCTCAGTGTGAAGCACCCCGAACTCGATCTCGACACGGGCAATCGGCAGACATACGCTACTCTCCTCAACCACCTGTCCGATCCAGGCGCATTCATCCGTGAATTCTCCAGCCCTAACATATTCAGGGTGGATGACGTCCATTGTAGCAGCGGAGTCGCGGAGAACTTTGCATGGTTTGCCATTTACGGTCAGATCCCTAAGATAAGGCTGCAACAATCGCAAGTTATCGTCCTCGTTATCCAGAAACGAAAACACCACTTTTGGATTACGGCAGCCGGCCGCTACGTGCCCAGGCTGCTGGCAGCGGAAGCAGACGACCGGCTTCTTAGATTCGAAAACCTTTTCTTTCCTCGCGCCTTCCTTCGAGCTGCTTACTGCACCTTTTTGTTGTGCAACAGGGATATTAGACGACGCAATTCCCACATTTCCCTGTGTGTGAGAGTGCGCCCGATTATCCCTACCGACTTTCGCACTGGATCTGATGCGTGCTTTCTCCGATTCTCGACGGGTCGCGAACTCGTCAGCTAATTCTGCCGTGCGTTCCAAGCTCTTTTTGCAGGGCCTGTCCTGCACCCATTGGCGCATTTAATCTCCCAGGCTACCGTAAAACTGTTCAAGGCAGATTACTTCAATGACTCTATCACGACTCTCATAAGCCTCTTCACCTTTCAGCCGTTCGATCAGATCTGTTTTCAATTTGTACGAAAAGTCCTGAAACGTCTCGCCTTGCTTCCGTGCTGCCTCTCCAAAGCGGCGCCGGAATGAATCAGCTGATAGCCGGTACTTTTTAAGGAGAGCTGCCTTTATCGTACCTTTCGGCATCCTCTTTCTACAATCTGGCAATTGCTTCAGCCGCTTCACAAGGAAGTACGTTTAATATTTTCTGGGGCCAGATGTCTCGCTGAATTCCCCCCTTTTCACAGATCCTTTCAAAATTTACGATGAACAGCTCAATCTCCTCGTTTGTCTTGTAAGGCAGCAGGGGATCTTTCATTTTTATTGTTCCGCCCGTCGGAATAGCCTGATTGTTAGAATTATTTACGGCGTGCGTTGCCTCAGCAATTTTCCTCTCCTCTGCTTTCTCAAGTCTGATGGCCTCTTCTTTAGCCTCCCTGGATTTCTCCTGAATGAAATCCCAAGTCTCCGAAATTTCATTGCCATCCGCCCAACACTCCTGAATAGCCTCAATAGCTGTGGCCTTCTGTGGCTTTTCCCCACCTCAATACCAAGCTCTTCGCAAAGCAAAATCAACTCCTGTTTCTTTAACTTGCTGATGTCCATGGCCACTTTTGAACGATGACTTTTGTAAAACACTGCTGCTTCAAAAAAAGCAAAATAAAATCTACTAGTTTTGATAAAGTCCCTGAGTTATCAAACCTGGCAAATTCTCAGAGAAAGTCAAGCGCTCACTATTTCCGATGCCAGGACCAAGCGTGGATGATTCCAATGCAGCCAACCAGTTGAAGTGAGTCGGGTTCTGGAGGCGAGCTTCACCGCAGCGGGTTCAGGAGGCGACGATGCATCGAGGCGGAAGACAGTCAGGGAGGAGAGGCAAAAAGTAACTTTTATATACACTTTCTACATACTGAAGAAGGTACAAGTCATGAGAGGAAAACGGAGCTATCTGTCCAAACAAAATCCGTCAGTTAAATATGGTTTGTTATCCCTAGTTCCCTAGCTGGGGAAATAAAGTTCGTCGATACTATCCAATCAGTGGGGGCAAGGGATCACTCGAGGTGCCGCCCACTGCCGAGGGTAAAGCTCCTTGCACATCTTCCGGTGGCGAGAGCAAATCGTCTGATGTCGATGACGATTTTGTGCGGGCGATGGAGTTTCGGTACCAGGGCAAAATGGTCCGAGAAGTTGCCGTTTGACGGTGGTCATCCACCCCGCGAAATTCCAAGGGGGTCACCTGCTTGCCTCAAGAATTCGGCGAGCGGGGTCAATGCTGCTCGGCGACGCGCCTAGTGCCCATTAAGCACAAGAATAGGTGCCCTGTTGTCGCCGTCGTGGCGCCACGGAGATTAAGGCTCGAAGGGCAGCAGGGGGGGGGGGGGGGAGGGGAAGGGTTGGTCGTTGCAGCCGGAAACACCTGCCGTCGCCGCCGCTTCGCTGCTTTTGGCGGCGGTCGCTTGCCGGCGTCCGCTAAGTACGCCTCCATTGTCAGCTGCGGGAGTCTGCGCATACCTCGGCCGGAACTCCGGTAACAACAGTAGCCACTCTGACTCCGTCCCGCTTCTCTGCTACTAGATCTGCTCGCTTCAAAACTGGTTCTCGGCCCCAATTCTGAAAAAGTTACGCTGGTACCATTCAGGTGACGGTGAGAATCACTGCTGTGGCATACCTCGGCCGGAACTCCGGTCACAACAGTACACCTCCATTGTGAGTTGCTGGAATCTGCGCATACCTCAGCCGCAACTCCGGTAACAACAGTAGCCACTGTGACTCCGCCCCGCTTCTCTGCTACTAGGTCTGCTTGTTTCAAAACTGGTTCTCGGCACCAATTCTGAAAAAGTTCCACTGGTGCCATTCAGGTGACGGTGAGAATCACTGCTGTGGCATATTTTTTAATCGAGCCTTGTCGTATGCTCGCCAGTTCCCGTTGACCGCGAGCTGCAAGTTCTCGCTTTGCGTCTATGTTCATGCCTCGTGAGGTCATGGACAACACCAACGAAGTCATCATTAAATTTCTGGAGTCCGACAGTGAGGATGAGGAACCTGACGACGTGCTTTCCTTCGGGGTTCAGACCGAGACCGACTGGTTTGCACAGACCGCAATTAACCAAATTCCCGTAAAGCTGAAGTGCTGCTCCTAGGAACTCAGGAGGCTATTCAGGTCTCGAGAGACTTCAGAGAAACTAGCCATTTTCACGGAGAATGACACCGGATACGTCGACGACGGGGAAAATGTCCTTATGTGAATCATCAATGTTTATAAGCATCTCATAGGCAGTGCGCGTCGTCTTCTGGCGCCGTCAACACGTTCATAACTTTTTTGCACCTCCTCCTCGTAGGATGCCGCGGTTCTTTGCACCAAAGCGGCACCACAACTGCACCAAAATCAATCGCTGACGGTGGTGCAGGGAACGCTGTGAATTGAGCGCTTTGGTGATCGAACCGGATCCGGCGGTGCAAAGAACTACGGCTAAATCGAATGCAGTTAATATTGTTGTGGGACAATATTCAGAGGACAAGGAAAGCACTGAATATTTTCTTTTTTATACTTCCGGGAGCATAGGCATGACAAACAGGCAATCTTCAGGCAACGGCGAAAAAAACACAGACAAGACTCAAGAGCAAGAACACACAACGAGCGCTGGCTTTCAGGTTGAAAGTCAGCGCTCGCTGCGTGTTCTTGCTTTTGTGTCTCGGCTGTGTTTTTTTTTTTTTTGCTCTATTTCCTGAGGATGAATAACCAACAAGCCCAAGCCGCTGTTCCGGATAAAAACAGGCAATATGTTGGAACTTCACTCCTGCCAACCTAGAATGGCACACAGACACTTGCTGTCAGTGTGACGTTAAAGTTCAGCCGTGATGTCTGAAAAAAAAACGAAACACGCGCGGACATGTCAATCAGTTCACAAACACGTACACATGCGCACACATAGCTTTCATGGCAATCCACACACACGAGGTCAGAAACCAGTCTGCACATTCCATAATCCACCATGTCAGTTCTGGATGGCAAAACTGGCCAGTTGGATACCAACCTCCTGCACCCCTGAAATGTTTGCTGTCGCAGGGTTATGATTAAAGTATCGCCTACACAAGTCATCAAGTATTTGTCGTCTGATACACCAGCCACTATGGGCTACTCTTTGCTGTGGTCACTAGAAGAGCTTTAATTACAGCTCTTCCTCGCAATCTAGGCGAGATAGTGCATCGGCGCATTTGTTTAGTGAACCCTTGAGGTGTACAGTCTCCAAGTCGTACTTTTGCAGAGTGACCAGCGTATCAAGCGCGCACTAGTGGACGCTGAGCGGGTCACATTGGTGAGCGGATTGTTGTCAGTTGCGACCCTCACTTTTACCCCGAATAACCATGTATCCAGCTTTCCGAGGGCCCACACGACTGCAAAAGCTTTCCTTTCAATTGAGGATTTCGTTTGAGCTGTTGTCAGCTTCTCACTCAAAAATTCAATAGGTCTGTGCTCATCATTAACTGATTGTGACAGGCATGCCACCATCGCAATTTCTGATGCGTCATTCTCGGTGGTGATCAGGTGCGACCAGCTCGGGCAATGCTGCCAGAACCATCTTCGCCTTTAAAAACGCCTCCTCTGCTTGCTCGTTCCATGGAATAATGTTCGGGATCCGCTTATTGGTAAGACCCGTGAGTGGACGGACACCTTCGAGTACTCTGGCACATATTCTCGGTAATAGGTAATACTTAAAGAGACCAAGTACGCTGCACAGTTCTTTGTTTTTGGTGCGTTCAGTCTTGTGATTGCATTCACCCTGTCGGGAGGGCCGGACCCAACAATGTGGCCTAAGTACTTGACTTTTGCCTGTGCAAACTTGAATTTTACTGTTAATCCTAGATTCTTCAGCGTCTGGAGCATAGCCCGAAGATGTTTCACATGGTCCTCCCAAGTCGCTGAAAAACTCGCGACATCATCGATGTACGCCATCGCATACAAAGTATGCTGCTTCAAAACCTCATTCATGGTTATCTGAAAAGTCGCTGTCGCGTTTCGCAGCCCGTACGGCATTACTTTCCAAGCATAAATACCCTGTAGGGTAGAAAACGTGGTAAGTCGCTGTGATTGTTCGTCTAATGCAATCTGCAAGTACCCGCGAGTCATATGTAAACCGATATGTACTTACCTGGCGCCTGCGACTTCATAAAATATCTCCGTTATGTTTGCCATTGGAAAGCTGTCGGGTTCTGTGATAGCATTCAGCTTCTGAAAATATATGCACATTCGCACTGAACCATCCGTTTTGGCTACGCACACAACTGGGTGTGCATATGCGCTGTTTACTGGAGCCACAAAATTTCATTCTAAAAGATGTTCCACCTGACGCTCTCTTTCCTAAACGCGAAAGGTACTTTGTAAAGGGGGGGGGGGGGGGCTATTCTTGTTTGGCATCACGAATCAGGGTTATCTTGTGCGAGCCATTTGCACATCGACCTGGGAGGTCGGAAAAAACCACAAAGGCAGCATGCAAAAACCCGAGCCCCGTTTTTTGCTCGTTACACCTTCCCTGGATATAACAAACTCTAGCGGCCGGTGCTCCATTCCGACACATATCTCCTGCACCTCACCAACTCGGCATCTGAATCGAACCCTACATCCACGTTCTGGGTCCTTGCAACCCACGGCCGCAGTCTATATTAGCATGTACCCACCTGCTTCCTTCATCTGTCTCAGCTATGTAGCTATCGTCTCTCTTCTCCTTTATCACGGCCGTTCCCCTCAACTTTGGTTTTAATTTACCTACTTGCCCCCTCTCAAGGATGATAACTTTATCTCCAGGTTTAAACACCTTCGGTAACTATCTCAGGATTGGCCGCATAAGTTCTCTGAATGGCTTCCGCTCGTTCCCTGACTTTGTTCACTGCCTCATCTACTCCTTCCCTGAGCTCGCTCAAATACAGAGCCCGCGGTTTGTTCAAACCCGTTGGTGGTGTCCATTCACATGTCCACGTTTTGATGCGGAGTACGACTGAACATCAATTCAAAAGGCGACCTCCCAGTTACGTCACGGGGAACTTCTTTGTACGCCCAAAGCATGCATGGAACATGATGGTCCCACTCATGCTGGTAGTCACTTTCAACATGCCGAAGCATCGCTTTGAATATGCCATTCCACTTTTCTACGATCCCACTGTTCTGAGGGTGCTCTAGTATGGAAAAGCACATCTTGATTCTTAGCCGTTCCATCCGTTCTTGAGCCAATTATTTGCAATGAAGTTGGTCCCATGATCACAACATATTAGCTTAAGTGTTCTGTATTGACTGAAGACCTCTATTAGCGCCTGACACGTAGCCTAGGCTGTAAAATTCATTAGCGGCACCACTTCCACCCATCTCTCGCACAAATCAACGACGCTTAACGCGTGGCGATGTCCGCGTGCCGAAACCGGCTCAAGTGATCCTATAAAGTCCAAGTATACTATCTCAAAACGTTTCTCCGGCCTGGCCAACGGTGTTATTGGTACTCGATCTCTGACTGTTGCATGGGAGATTAGCTGGCAGGTGTGACAGTTACGACAGTGCCTCTTTAAATCTGCTACCATCGACGGCCAAAAGAAGGCACTTTTAAGTCTGCTTAATTCTCTTCTCGGAGAAATGTCCACCGCTTGGTCTACCATGTGCCAATTCTATCACCTATTTTCTTCGAGATTCGGGTAGCACTAACTGCTCGTACAGTTTCCCATCCTGCTGTTCACGAAAAAGTAGGCTCTCATGTACCTTCATCCCGTGACTACTTTCCTCTGCCTGCCTCCATGCTTCTCGCGAGAATACATCATCTCGCTTTTCCGCTTTGAGATCGGCAGTGCAGGATACACCTTCTGAAAATGTATACGTTCGTGACATTTGGCGAAGGCTGTAGTAACTCTCGGCTCCACATTATCATCTTCCTCAAACTCTAATATGGCCTTAGATTCACTTTCCAACGAGTGTTTGCTGTTTAATTCCAGTTCACGAGCAGTCCTTTCATATGCCTCTTCTGCCTGCTTCTTTTCGGTTTGTTTTAATAGCATATGCGTCTCAGGTGTTAGCAATGCTCCTACTTATTCAGCTAGAGCTTCTGTGACTGCGCACAGCGTCGGTACGTGCTGACTAACCGTTTCTCCTTTCTCATTTAGGGACATCGGTACGCACATCAGGTCAGCATCTACTGTCTGGACGAAAGCACCTTTCAGTTTTATCTTATTGAAGCATTCGCGCCAACAAGCTACATGAATTGTCTCAGCTCTCTGCAGCGTTTTTTCGACCCCTGAATCCACACACGCTCTCACACGTTTATCTCCGATTTGCAGGTCCACCCACATCAGAGAATCATACATAACAGGCTGACTTTGCTTCATGCTCCCCTCAGGATCGACGTCAAGTTTATCGGAACCTAGCATTTCGGCTCGAGATATTATTTTACTCGCATCCTTATTGACAGCTGTCGTACCTTGTCGCTGCTGCGCATTTGGACATTGACTGGAGATGTGCCCAAACGTTTTACAGCTGTAACACTTGACTCCTGCCAGTCAGCTTTCCTTTCTATCGCTAGGGGCCTGTAATGGCGGCTGTTCTTCCCCTTTCTCTCTAGCTTGTTGCACATTCTTAGTGCCCTCATGGCGCTCCCGAGCTTTGTCTACCCGACGGCTTTCCTCTAAAGCTTCAGCTAATCCGGCAATTTCATCCGCTGTCAGACAATTTTGGTTGTTATTCTGCAGGACATAGGTTCGGACCTGGTCAGGCAAAATTTGTTTGAAGCGATCTGCAATTACCACATCTCTCAGATCCTCCAAGCTTTCAATTTCTCGACTTTCAGTATAGTACCTGAACATCGTCTCGAGCTTGGTCGCCACCTGATGCCATGAGTCCTCTTGCTCCTTACGTACTGCTAAGAACAACCGTTTTTATTTGTTAGGAGTCATCTTGAGTTCTTTCAAAACTCTCTCTTTCAACTCCGAGTACGGCATCACCGTTCCCTCGGACTCACTAGCAACAAATGCCCTCGTTCACTCATTTAGAAATGACAATGCATCCGGGACCTTGAGAGCCTTCATTAGTGTGTCAATGCTTTTAAACCATGCGGACACCACATGATCTTCTGGCATACGGGCCAGAACCACCTTCAGCCCGTTTGCATACTCGCTCATCCTCAGGCCCATCTGTACACGCATCGTCTAGAGGTTGCAGTTGCATCTTCATAAGTTTTATCCTCTCTAGCTAAACTGAGAGCTTCAAATTCTCAAGCTCAAGATTTTCTGCCCTCTGCTCCTTCTCCTCCAGCGAAGTTTGCATGCTATCATGCACCTGATCTGCCGATGCAGACTGCGGCGCGCTACTACAGATCACCTCCTGCGGCAGCCATTTCAGTGTCAATTATAGAAGCTACTCTATAGCATATAACTGCACAACCATGGTGAATTCGGAGAAAACAGAAAGGTCTCCTACCTCCTCACTGGGGTTGCTCCCCTCTGCCACGACGATCTCGCATCTTGAGTGAGACAGCAAACTCCACGCTGCTAGATGCGGACGAGCTGAGCCTTGGTTCTCTCAGCAACTCGCTCACTTGAACCTCCCGATGATGCCGCCTTGTTCTTGCAGCAGTTCCTGGGCTTGAACTTTCTCGTGCAACGGCTCAGTTACTTCCGAAGCTTGCTCACTTCGGCCTTCTTTGACTTGCTGGTCATCTCGTTCCTCTGTTGAACCTCAACACGGACGCCTGGTGCCTTCTGAAGCTCACGGACTTGTACCCTCCCCGACTCGTTGGTCGCCTGGCTCCTTCAGCCTCGCTGGCTTGAACCTTCACGTCCCGTTGATCTCGACCAGCAGTCTCCGCAGAAGCTTCCGACGTCAATATTTTGACGCTGATTCACGTTTCCTCCTTTAGGATATACCGCTGTGCAGCCTGTCCACTGACTTGATCTTCCCCTCTTCCGTCAGAAGCATCGAGCAGAAAGACGTTGTAATCCTGTCGGACTACGCCAGTTGATTTTCCTCCTGAATTTTCAATTCACAATCTTCCGTCAGAAGCATCGAGCAGAAAGACGTTGTAATCCTGTCGGACTACGCCAGTTGATTTTCCCCCTTAATTTTCAATTCACAATTCACAATTGTGAATTTTCAATTCACAATAGCTGCAGTTGACCACAAGAAGAGGCCAATTATTCAGGCTTCGATCTATGCCAAGGATCCTGCGGAAGCGGAATCACTGGCAATAGCCATCACCATAAAAACACAAGACAACCAAAAGAAGTCATCACACGTAGTGACGGACTCCCAACCAGCCTGCAGGGACTACCTGGCCGGAAAACCTCACAAAAGAGCGTGTGCAATATTACGTTCCATCTCCCAGACGCACACAATTACATGGACACCTGGACACGAAGGCCTAGAAGGAAATGAGGTAGCGAATGATCTAGCCCGAGCTCTCACAAACCGGGCGGATCCCCATCCCTACCTCACCCCTCTCCTAGGACCCTACGGCGACAGGCTGGAACACCTACGGTTAGAAAGAAGAATTTTCTCACCACCACACAAATTCCTTCCTCGGACGCTATAGACTGGAGAAAAATACAAACAAACACATTCCCTAATCTTCGAATTTTAAATAAGATAAGCCCAACAAAATACACGAGTTACTGTCCTTGGTGCGGTGCAAGCCCCACACTCTATCACATCTCTTGGGAATGCCAGGACAAACCTGACCCAACGTTAATAGTTCCATGCCCGACACACGAGCAGTGGGAGGCGGCCCTGACCAGCGACAACCTGGACCAGCAAGCCTGGATTATCCAGCTAGTCCGCAAGTCAGCTGCTGCCAGCGGAGCCCTGGACTAGGGGCACCGACCACCCAGCTCCTGCGAATTTTTACTGATTATATGCTCATTAAAAGTTTTCTCTCTCTCTCTCTCCCTCTGAATTTTATGGAGAGAAATATGTAGATGATGACGGTTGTAGGATGCTTGACGCTTTGCAGGTTCGATGTTGCTCATTCCCGTTACTCGAGGACACTTCCGGAAAAGTTTATTTATTGACACTTAGTAAATCAGAGAGGAAGATACAAGCAAGGAGAAAACGTATTTACATTTGACTGACTCGTAGTTTGACCCGATGAAATCAGCCCTTGGTCCCACCAGGACATCTTGTTTTATTTATTTATTTCACAAGTACTGCCAACCTTATGCAAGGTCTTAGGCAGGAGTGGGTGGTCATGACAGTACAAAATGTGTATATATAACAAGCAAGTGAACATCAAAACAATAGATGGTCACAAAGACAAAAATCGCATGGTTCTTTTCACAATGCTCACTGTGACCGGAAAGAAAAACAAAATGTGTCATGAGTGTAACTGGTGGATATGGGGTACAAAAACAGGTTCACAGCAGATTATAATACACCTCAGTGTTTACTCAGGAGTGCGTCTGTGAACGCATCAAGAGTGGAGCATTCAACAGTTTGGGCATCCAGTGCATTCCAGTTGCGTGTCGTTCTGGGAAAAAAAAAGAAGAGTTCTTGAACACGTTGGTTTTACAGGTGAAATCCTTGACCTTTTTGCTATGGTATGATCAAGTAGTGCGCGCATTTGCGGGTTGAATGTATCGGTTTTTGTCTATTCGTGTTTTGTCATTGTGCAGTAAGTAATAAAACTTTAGTCTTTCACGGTATCGGCGTGATTCCAGGGTTTCTAAGTTAGCAGCCTGCAAGAGACAGGTGGGGGACATGTGCCAACTATAGTAGTTGTAGATAAACCTCGCGGATTTGCGCTGAACGTTTTCTAGTTTCGCTATGTTTGTTTTTGTGAAGGGGTCCCATACAGTGGCTGCGTATTCCAAAATCGGTCTGATATAAGTTTTGTATGCTAGTAGTTTTATTTCCGGTGGGGATTTTCCGAGGGTTCTTCTTAGATATCCTAGTCGCTGTATTGCTTTATTTTTAATATATTCTATATGTTGGTTCCAACTATGGTCAGGTGGGATTATGATTCCCAGGTACTTAAAACTTGTCACTGTTGCTAGGTGATGGTTTCCGATTTGGTATTCAAAGGTTAGTGGATCTTTCTTTCGTGTTACAGTCGTTGCAACAGTTTTTTAGTGTTAATAGTCATTTGCCATGTAGAATACCAGGTCTGTAATTTAGCGAGCGATGAGTTTAGGGTCTCCTGGTCATGAGAGGTGGATATTTCGTTGTAGATTATGCAGTCATCTGCAAAAAGCTTTACTTTTACGGGTATGTCTGCAGTGATATCCTTAATGAAGATCAAAAACAGGAGTGGCCCAAAAACTGAGCCTTGCGGGACACCCGACTCAACTGTTGAAAAATTGGAAAGCACATCTTCGATGCTGACATGCCTGGTATCTATAAGAAAGATATGCTTCAATCCAAGCAAGTAACTTGTCAGTTTTAAGGATTGGTTTTAACTTAAACTTTTTATGGGATACGCGATCAAAGGCTTTTTCGAAGTCGAGAAAAATTATATCAATTTGAACTTGTCTATCTAGAGCAGATGCAAGGTCATGAACTGTTTCTATCAGTTGTGTTACAGTTGATAGTCCTTTGCGGAAACCGTGTTGCGCATCATTAATAATCTGATTTTCTTCGACGAAAACTGATACGTGCTTGGATATGATGTGCTCGAGCATTTTAGCGCATGTACAAAGCAGTGAAATGAGCTTATATGACGCAAGAAGTGCGTTACTTCCTGTTTTCGGCACGGGTATGATTGTGCTGTATTTGCAGTCTTGTGGCAGCTGTGTATACTGTAGAGAAAAGTTGGTATTTCGCACACCATTCCGCATAGCGTATGAGAAAGGCGCTTGGTATCATGTCGATTCCTGGCGATTTCTTAACGTCTAAGTTAAGTAGTAAAGATAAAACGCCTTCCTCACTTACATTCAAGTCTGCGATGGCCAGCATTTCCTCGAAACAAGCAACGCCGGACGCTGCACAATCATCTTGGGTGAATACGGAACAGAAGTAGTTGTTGAGTGCTTCGGCGATTTCCGTTTTGTCTGTCACATTGACCTCATTAATGCAAATGCCACGACAAGTTTTCTTTGCTGGCGCAATGTGACGCCAAAATTTAGCTGGGGACGAGAGAAGAAAGTTTTTTAGTGTGATGCTTTGGCAATAGTGCTTCGCTGCCTTAATTTTGTCGCTCAGTATTACCCTCACATTACTAAGTTTCTCTGCGGTAGATAGACAGGGGGGCTGCTTGTGTTGTTTTCTAGTTTTCTTTAGTTTCCTCTTTAAGCGTATGATTTCCTTTGCCATCCAGGGATTGTTGCTTCGCTGTTTTTTGTGTTTACAAGGAACGTAGTTCTTAATGCATTTCAGAACCAGGTCCTTAAAGAAAGACCATAACACCATAATTTTAGGCCCTTTGTCCTCGCCCTCGGTGGGAACAACAACCAATAGAATGAATTCACAAATAGCCGCCCAATAAATCATTAGGGAGAGGAAAACGTAACCAATCAAAAATTGGGGAACGAAAAACAATGCCAATGAAGAATAAGAGAAGATGTCATCTGAAAGAACACTGCGCAAGCAGTACACTTTCCACTATGGAGATATCAGAAGATTCTCCTCTACTCCTGAAAACTGGCAAACTTTCGCTTTCCCATGCATACATCTTTTCTCAGCTTCCGAGAATTACTCTGTAAACAAAGTTTGAAGGAAAGGCAATGTCCGGGGCCCATCTAATGAGGCGTCGTCACTCGCAGATAGAGCACTTTGAAAAGCGCGCGCGACGCGACACGAGTTACAGTGCTGCAACGCCGCTGTCATGACCCCGCTTCTCTGTATATGCAGGATGTATGCAGATGAAAATTGGGAATGAAAACGATTGATGGTGGTTGGTAATGAATAAAAGTTGTACGATATTGAGAGAGTTAATGAATGATAATGACTAATAAAATGATCATAAAACGACTACGAAACGACCAATATATTGTTACGTTGTTTATTTACACGGCGGGTGTTAGATGCGCTGGTCGTTAGCACACCCAAATCGAACCAAAATCAGCTTCCTCTTCCTCTTCAGCTTCTCCTGCAACCCCTCATCTTCCTCCAATACAGCACCACCGCGGGACGTGCGTGATACTGCCCCCTTCGCAGATGAAGCCCGCCGGGCGAGACAAGGTTCGTCACGCTGATAGCAGTACTTCATGCGGGCCACATGAACTATTTGAGTCTTTCGAGAACGACGACCATGGATGGTCAGGCGAGAGACTACAAAGTTGACTGCGCTGCTGCGTTCCAGCACAACGAAAGGACCACTATACTGAAGCAACAGTTTCTGGGACAAGCCGCGCTTACGCAACGGCGTCCAAAGCCACACCAAGTCACCAGAGGCATAATTAGCATCTTGGTGACGCTTGTCGTAGCGTTGCTTGTAGCGTTCTTGGGAGGCTAAAGTGCGAAGTCTAGCGAGTCGGCGAGCTTCTTCAGCCAAAGAGAGAGTATACACTAATGAAGTTTAGGCTGGGAGCGAGAAAGGTAAAATTGTATCCGGAGTATTTCGTGGAAGTCGAGCGTAAAGAAGAAAAAAAGGACTGTAGCCTGTCGTTTCGTGCTTAGCAGTGTTAAATGCGTATGTAATAAACGGAAGGACTTCATCCCAGTTTTTGTGGCGGGAATTGACATACATTGCGAGCACATTGCTAAGCGTACGATTGGTGCGTTCGGCAAGGCCATTTGTTTGTGGGTGGTAAGGAGTTGAATAGCGAAAATGGCATGAGCAGAGACTAAGAAGTTCTTCTACAACTTCTGCCGTAAATTGTCGCCCCCGATCACTTATTAGCACGCGAGGAGGCCCATGTCGAAGAATGATGGACCGTAGGAGGAAGGCCGAGACATCAGAAGCAGTGGCTGACGGTATGGCAGCAGTTTCACCGTACCGCGTAAGGTAATCTACGCACACGATGATCCAGCGGTTCCCGTTGGTGGAACGGGGAAATGGTCCTAGAAGGTCAATTCCCGCCTGTTCGAATAGAGTTCGTGGCGGCGTTATAGGCTGAAGATGACCCGGCGGAGAGAAGGTTGGATGTTTGAAATGCTGGCACTGGAGGCAGCTGGCTACATAATGTTGAGTAGCTTGACTTAACTTCGGTCAATAAAAACGTTCCTTAGTCCTGTGCAATGTCCTGACAAAACCGAAGTGTCCAGCCGTGGGATCGTCGTGCATTACCCGAAGAACCTGACACCGAAGATTTGTAGGAACTACCAGAAGAAACCGTACACCTACTGACGAGTAGTTCGTCCTGTATAGCAGACCATCACGAATGCAGGATCAGGTCGCACGGTTCGGGGAACTTGCCGTATCAAAAAGCGGTGCCAACTCGCTGTCGTTCCGCTGTGCAATCTTGAATTCACCAACATCGGGGAAGCTTGTAGCGGTAGCAGCTATATATTCATCCAAGATCTCACTCTCGCAATTAGTACTTTCAAGAGGCAACCGTGACAGGCAGTCAGCATCACCGTGCTTACGACCACTCTTAAAAGACACAGTAGAATTGAATTCTCGGAGGCGGAAAGCCCACAGCTCAAGGCGTCCACAGGGGTCATGGAGGTTTACAAGCCAACATAAGGAATGATGGTCCGTCACAATTTTATATGCACATTCATAAAGATATGACCGAAACCGTTGCACACCGAAAACAACAGCTAAGCATTCCTGTTCAGTTACTGTGTAATTGCGCTCAGCCTTGCTTAAAGAACGGCTTGCATATGCAACGATATGTTCATTGTCATTGTGGCGCTGTATGAGGACCGCACCAACTCCGACTGCACTGGCGTCAGTGTGAAGTTCTGTTGGAACTGATGGGCAGAAGTGGCGTAGTACAGGCCCTGATGTCAAAATAAAGTTTAACTGACGAAAGGCGGAGTCACAATCAGTAGTCCACTTGAAAGGCACATCTTTTTGCAGAAGACAAGTAAGTGGATGTGCTAGATCAGCAAACGTCGGAACAAAACGCCGGAAGTAGGAGCAAAGCCCCAAAAAACTCCTGAGCTGTTTTAACGATTTCGGTGGTTTAAAACAAGCGACAGCTTCAATTTTTTTTTCGGATCAGGCCTGACCCCATCCTCGTCTACGAGATGTCCAAGTACTCCTGTCTGGCGTTCTCCAAAACGACATTTCTTGGAATTGAGTACCAGACCAGCTTTCTCAATACACTCCAAGACAACCTCTAATCGACTGTTGTGTTCACGAAAGGTAGTTCCGAATATTACTACATCGTCTAAATAGCACATACAAATGTTCCACTTCAGTCTGCGCAAAACTGTATCCATGAATCTTTCGAAGGTGGCTGGAGTGTTGCATAATCCAAACGGCATCACATTAAATTCATATAGTCCGTCTGGGGTAATGATTGCAGACTTTTTTTTTGTCTTCCGGGTGCATGGGAATTTGTCGATAGCCTGATCGCAGATAAACTGAGGAAAAATAGGAGGCAGAATGCAAACAATCAATGGCGTCATCAATGCGTGGCAGAGGATACACGTCCTTCTTGGTAACAGCATTCAGCCTTCGATAATCGAGACAAAATCGCCATGTGCCATCTTTCTTTTTTACTAATATCACAGGGGAAGCCCACGGACTAGATGATTCTTGAATGATGCCCTTATGCAGCATATCACGAACTTGTTTTGATCGTCTGACGCTCTGATGGGGATACACGATAATGCTTTTGACGGATTGGATCAGCAGTCCCAGTATTCTGTGCAGAGTACGGGAAATGGAAATCCGTGGTGGCGAGTCTCGGGAGAAATCAAAAGCCGCAGCATATTTCGACAGAACTTCCACTAAACTGTAACGGTCACTTGTTGGCAGGGATTTGTTAATCATGGCAAGAAATTTTGTTTTATCTACTTCTGAGCATGCGGTAGGCTGAGAATTGTCTGTGCTGAGCACTGCCACTTATTCAACAGCGTCTTCGTCAAAGTTGGCAAGCTTTAGGCCATGTGGTAATAAAACAGGTTCATTAGAGCAGTTAGTCGTCCACAAAGAACAATGGCAATTCCTTACTGAAATGATGCAACGGGGAATCAGAACATTTGTCTTCGCGCAGTTGAGTGTGAGTGGTTCAACTACAGCGTCGAAGGCATCACTGGTACAGCTTGAACAAACAACTTGTATAAACTCTGCTGACATTGCAGGAATGACTATGTCGTCTGAAACCGAAAGCGTGCTAGGACTGGTCGGCGAATTTTCACACAAAGCAGATTCAAAGCGAGTATTCACAGAAATGTCCCCATTGCCAAAGTCGAGGGTGGCCCCACATTGTTCCAGAAAATCGAGACCAAGAATGACACTATGCGTTGATCGACCAAGTACTGCAAATTCGGTTCGGAATGTGCGGCCGGCGATTACGAGGTTCACGGAACAGACTCCAAGTGGGTTAAGCGGTTCGCCACCAACACCACACAGTGTCGTCGCTCTATCCCAACCAAACATAACTTTACGACCAAGGCAGTTTTTAAAAGCGAGGCTTATAATAGAAATGGTTGCACCTGTGTTCACCAACGCCATAGCACGTACACCGTCCACAAAAACTTCAATTCTGTTCTTTAACATTGAAACGGGTAGAGGCATAGATAAGCTAGAATAATTTGCGACCTCACCTCCATCGGTCGCATGACTAGTTTTCCGGAGGTGGGGACCATCGTCGGGGAGAAGGTGAGCGTCGTAAGCGCCGAGATGGTGGTGTCAGGCTGCGGTCAGAGGCCGGTGATTCATTTCGTTTCAGCGCCGTTCTGTTCTGTTGTCGGCTAGGTGTTGCTCTGTACTCATTACGACCAGGTGTTCCTTCATATGGATCAGCATTGTCAGCGGGAAACCTTGTACGGGAGTTCACCCACTGTCGGCGATACTGCCGGTATGGACGGCGATTGCGGCAAAAACGCGAAATGTGGCCTATCAATCCACAGGTATAGCACACCGGCGGCTCACATTCACGCGATGAGTAAGGCTCATCGTGGCTTGGGTCGAACGTTTCATGGTCTGGATGTCGACGAGGAGAACGAGCGTGCTGGCTGTTGTAGGCGTTGATGGTAGCAGGTGGTTGGATGTTCGGGCCATGAGCAGCAGAGCATCGGATGTCCCAAGGAGATGTATCAGAGGGAGCATAACAGGCAGAAGGTGGACGATTGTCTGCCGAAGAGATTTAACTGAAGACGGGTCTGCCATGACCCCCACTATCGTGATGCCTCCGAAGCTCTTCGCGGACAATCTGTTGAATTGCCTCTGCCATGCTAGTCGCTTTAGGCGCATCCACACTGGCGACAGCTGTGACATTTGGCAGCCGACCAAACTTCGGGATTATACGGCATCGCTTCAAACCTTCAAACGTGCGGCAGTGTCGGGTAACATCAGCAGTGGTATTCAAATAATCCTTGCAGATGAGAAACCTGTATACGCATACCGCTATTCCTTTGAGGCGGTGGCCCACTTTATCTTCCTCAGTCATGCGACCATCAACTATTCTACACAGCTTGAGGACTTCTATGTAAGCTGTGCAGGTCTCCCCCGGTAATTGCGCTCGCTGAGCCAGAGTCTGTTCGGCGCTCTTTTTTCGAGAATCGGCATTGCCAAATCCCGCTGTCATTTCTTCCATGAAGCGATCCCAGGTGATAAGGGATGCTTCATGATTATCAAACCATGTTAGCGCCGTTTCTTCAAGAAATAATACTACGTTCACCAACTTGGTCTTTGCATGCCAGCAGTTGTATTTGCTCACACGATTGTAGTGGGTGAGCCAGTCATCCACGTCTTCCCCGGGTTTGCCATAGAAGTGCCGGGGTTCTCGATAGGGCTGTGTGGTGGTCGGTAGAGCTGTTGGCACTGGCTGCGTCGGAACATCTGCTTGCGCCATCTCCGTCAGTAGAGGGGGTAGCCCAGCTATTCTTCTGCTTCGACGGGGTAGCAGAGGTTCCGTGGTGATCAATACCCGCAAACTCCACCACAGTTGTTACGTTGTTTATTTACACGGCGGGTGTTAGATTCGCTGGTAGTTAGCACACCCAGATCGCGCCAAAAGCAGCTTCCTCTTCAGCTTCTCCTGCAACCTCTCATCTTCCTCCAATACAGGCCCACCGCGGGACGTGCGGGACAATATGTCAAACGACGACTTGCAATGGCCGCAACTTACCAGTATTGCAGCTATATACATCAGCAAGAAAGATGAAAAGAAAGAGATAAAGAGAAAAGCAAACGATAAGAGGCAAATATCAGGAGGAAAATAGGAAGAGGCCAATGATAGGAGAGGAAGGGAGGCTTTCGCTGTTCTCCTCCTAAGAGACATATAAGAGACCTCTTATCTTTTCTTCCTTTGTCATAATGGCCGACCACCACCATCACCACCCCATCGAGCGTCAGGATAGCTCCGGCTGGGAGTTGAGGTAAATGTCTCCTTTTGAGAAGCGGAAATAGCGATTGGCGCGCCACAGCGACGTCTGTGCGGAGTTATGCAGAGACATGAAGTGTCCCCTGGATCTTGCGGCAACGCCAACGCGAGTGGTCGTCTTTTGCCACCTCCCACGGCAGATGCCGAGGGAACGCTGGCCTTAAAGAGCCACTGTCCAGGGAAGGACCTTTTAAACAAAGGAGCTCAGTGTTTCGGTCAGGTACCGGAGATAGCCTATGCAAAATGCTACAGTGACACGCGCGCCGCAAAGCAACGAAAATACAAATCAAAGCTCTCTCATGTTCTCCTTCGGGAAGCCAGCTTCCCCCTTCCCTGCGCTGGCTCGTCGAGCCGCAGCTATGATGTATTTGTCGAAAACGGCGTCTATTGGTCCGTCTCGCTGTCTGAGGGTGAAGGATGGGTGTCTATCGCTCGCTGCGCGCTCTTCCTTCGCCACGGCTGGACTGAATCCAACAGCGCGTGCTCCCTCACCCGTTTTTTTTTTTTTTCGCGCAGGCGGAGTGACTCGGAGGAGGAAGGGGAATTTGTCTTGCGGAGGCTGGACGACAGGGCGGGAGAGTGAAAAACCTTTGCGAGGAAACGGGAGGAGAGACACACGACAGAATCGGGTGATTGTGGTGGCTGTAACAGAAGAAAGCATATGCAGCCGAGACGGGCAATAAAACTGACATCTCTTGATTTAAAGCCCAGCCCAAGTAACGAATGTGGAGCCGAAATGTCTGCGCTTGACTTGAAGCTACAGAACGGGTATACAAACTTCCCCTAATAGCTACCAAGAATTCGAGCACGCGACAAGCTGCAGAAAGAGGTCGCGTCCGCTTCCTTAACTTCAAGAAGGCTATATTTTTAAAAAAAATGGAGATGTATGTCTCCGCGTGGTGGGGCTCGGACACTTGGACCACTGCGGGCAGAGGAATTTTTTTTTTTTTTGGAAGCGTATTCGCACATTCTGAGATTCCCTGCCGAACGCATGGTAAATGGGCTTATCCTCGGGTCTTGGTTTATACTTGTTAGCGCTTTAAAACCCAGCCACGCCCGTCACAGGCACCAGAACAAAGAGCATCATACTGTCGCCTTTTTCTTCCCTGCATTGCCATTCGTTTTGTCAGTTCTATGTGACTGACATGGCTACCTGACTTGGCCTTCCCGATGACATATTGATGTATGACACAAGAGTCTTGACAAATGCGCGAAGAGAACGAAGGGTGCAGCATTCGACTGCTCAGTATTTATGGGTGGAGAGGGGCACTTCATGTACACACATAGAGGAACGAAATGGGACACGGGGCTGAATCGTACTTTTGGAAGTAGCGAATGTGCAGTGTGTATATTTAGGTCCTCTAAAGAAGCATTCTAAGCTATACACGCCTGCCGTCCGTGCTCATAGCGTAGCACAGGTGGCGCAATAAATTTGAGACCAAGGAGAAAACTCTCTCTTGTTTGTGCAGTGGATAAATAAACACATACACATATTAGGCTCCAGGACCACACGACACACACACTGTCGTGACCCAGGTTGCATGTTGTAGGCCCGATTGGTGGTCGGAGCAGGAACAAGGACGAGGCGGCTGGAAACCGGACTTAGTGAGATGGGAAACTTTATATACAGTATTTACATGGTAGCGTTCTTAGTGGGAGACTGACTAGAGGAACAGTCTCCTTCTTCCGACCCACGACACACACTTGTCGCCAGTTTTTATAGGGTTGAATCCCTATGTTCTTTAGATGAAAGGCAGGCCAGTTTATGAGAGAGTGTCTGTCACGTCACTTTCCCGCACTCTCACACACACACACACCAACACTTTTTGCACTCATTGACATGCCCCTCTGGTTGATTCTGGCTTGAGGGTGAGGAGGTGGTGTCTAGACGGCGTAGATGGCGTCCGCCGTTGTCTCCGTGCGTGTTTGCACCTGGGTTGACTCATCGGTCCCGACGTCGCCGGGCGGTATTCAGCGAGGCCACTTAGACGAAAGCTGTCCCTGTGGCCCACCACGGGAAGAAAGGGAAGAATGCACGCCCGAAGCGATGCTCGACACTTGAAAGGACCGGAATTTGGTCGTTTCCCCTCTGTTCCGGTCTTCGACTTGTTGGCGGGACCCCTTATAATTGCCGCTGCATGACGACTGTTCCCTTCAGCCGGCCGGTGTCAGGTACAATGGCGTCTCAGCGGCGCCGATGTTGGGCGCTAATACCAGACGATACCCCCCGCTCTGGCTAGGGGGGGGGGGGGGGGGACAGTGGCACCTGCTTCCAGGATCGATCGTTGTCGCCGTTCTTAATATCCGACGCGGCTGTCTCCGCAGCTCGTCCGATCACAATAGCTCGTCCGTCGCCAGGTAGAGGCCTCAAAAGGGGTTACACTTGACCGGTTTCCTCCGAAGAGGCCGCATCAGCTGTGCTTGTCTCCGGTTCCCTCTTTCATCCAGAAGTGAGATGCCTGCAGGGCAAAGGTCTCAAGTAGGGCATTAGTGATGATGTCTGCACAATACCCCCACCCCGGAAAGGCAAGAGCACCGCCACCTTCGGAGCTGTACCAAGCAACCAAAGAACAAGCCTTAAACTATAGGCTGCAAGCCCCTCCCCCTCATTTCTGGTCACTCTACGGGCGGCCGGTGGAGAGAGCTGCTGACCAAACCTACGCGGACGATTTATTCACGCCACTCTTTGCAATTTTGGATCAAATTTTGATAACAAATAAAAACCGCAGCTGTCGTCGCGATCTCCGGACAACAGCTTCTAACATTAATATCGAGAGATAAATATAGATCATAGAACTACACTAGGCATATACTAACATGAAATCATCAAGTGCTGTTAAAGAAAAAAAATTCTGAAAGTTATATGGCCAAGAAGATTAGATCCCTTGAAGCATAAAAGGGTACACTCAGAGGAGCGCCTGGAAGCTATCACTTTGCATAGCGGAAAAACCCTCGGCTTAGACCATCAGCATTCCCATTGTCCTTTCCCTTATGGTAGCGCGCTTCAAAATTGTGCTCCTGTAAGGCGAGACTCCAGAGCAGCAAACTGCCGTTTTACGGAGACATGTTGGGGAGCCTTGTCAGTAGACAGTGGTCCGTCTCGATTACTAATCGGTCGCCGGCTAAATAGCACTGAAGTCCCTTGATAATTTGAAAGTAGCGACACTCTCCTCCGCGCCGCGCTTTCCTCCTCGATTCTCCTCGCGCGGCGGCGGCGAGCGCTGGTAACTACTGGTAACGACATGCTTTTTCTCCTTGGCGCCCGCCGGCCGGCCGCAGCAGTGAGTGAAGCGCGAGCTTTTGGGCCTGGTCAGCGCTCCAGGAGTGCAAAAAATTTTTGAAAAATTGCGAGCTAAGCATTGAGAATACCGAAAGTAACGCTCATGAAGAGATTGGTTTCTTCTTAGAACTGTTTGAATGGGGAATACTGATAAACAAACCTTTCAGGCGAGTTCTGTGCTGCAGACTGTGCAGATGATAAGGTGTTTTACTCTGTGCACCTAATCCAGTACTGCCTCTGACTTTCTCTGTTTTTTTCAGAGCGTGAAATCTGTCGGAAAACTTCGGAAAACGATTCAGGCTGGTGTTTTGAACTTCAAGATCAAAGAGCGTGATCAACCATGAGTTTGAATTATTGGTTAATTGTACATATATTTTGATCAATTACTGAGCCAAATTATTTGATATTTAGTAAATTGCAATTAAAACCCAAATTTTAGCTGCAGCATCGAACCGTATACCGTTGGAAAGCTTAGGCCAAGTGTAATGGCAGTGTGCTAGTTGACGACCTGCAATATAATCTGTGTTAATTAGTTAATTTTGTATAAAACCAAACTTTGAGCTGTTTTTTGCCACTTCGGGGCAAGGAATAGGTTCGCCACGGCAGTCTTGATATGATGCTGATGGAGGAATTAAATAATTGTATGAGTACGCGGCCACTTACTGATTTCGCATGTGGTTAAAAGACAGCAGGGTACACTGAGAGAAGTGATGGGCCCTATTGCCGACACACTGCAGTTCTGGGACAAGCATGCTATGGGCTCATGCGCTATGTAAAAGAGCGCAATTTCATTGAACGCAACAATCAAATAAAAAGAAATTATAGGGTGCACATAAGTCTCCAACGCGCGGAAATGCGAAAGCATATAACTGCCAAATCATTAACTATCGCTATCCTATCTATCACTATATCTACTAATGCCGTCAAGTGCCTGATAGAATTATTGTTGGTCCATATGTTATTGATACAGCGAAATCTGTGGAAACACTTGGCGTTGTTTTTTCTGAGTACATGCTTTGGAACGCACACATTGACCATGCTTGCTCCAAAGTGCGAAAACTGGTAGGTATCCTGAATAGAAATCGCCATTTATTTCCAGCAAAAATTAAAAAGCTATTGCATAACGCCTTGTTCGAGTCCCATCATAGCTACTGCACCCTGGTATGGGGAGAAACGACTTCACAAAATTTGAACAGACTAATCTTGTTGCAAAAAAAGCCGTTCGAGCAATAGAAAATGTACCGTTTTATAATCATACTGAAGTTCTTTTCCAGAAAAATAAAATAGCAAAAGCTGACAATATTTACAAATACAAACTCATAAGAAATTACTCTAGAGCGGTACAAGAAAAGCTCGATTCTTTTCTCACACTAGCTGATCTACAGAAACAGCATTATACTTACCCCCACCGCCATCAACTGCCATGGAAAATTCCTTTCTCGTGAACTAACTATGGCCGTCAACGAATCGCTCACACACTTCCAAACACACTAAACGACTTCACAAAGAAAAACATAACCGTAATGAAGCTGAGCAAAAAGCATATCTTAGAAATATTCCTGTCAACAGCTTGCCTCAAAGATTAAAAATGTTATTTCTATCCTGTATTTTTTTTTCTCATTGTGAATCAGCCTATAATATTTACTTTACTCATTGTATAATATTAAATGTGTTTGCGTACAATTTTGTGTTTGTGTTTGCGTAGTTTTGCGTGCAATTTTATATTATTTGTATATTGCATCTGTATGTGACAGTGTAATGAATTTTCATCTCTGCAATCATTGAAGAAAATGTTATGCCAAACAGTGTGTCCCTGTTGCCTGGGTGGCCGGAGCATTGTCAAGCTGCTGCTGTGCAGCTTTTTCTCCCGTCCCCCTTTTTCGCCATGTATCCCTTCCTTGGTGAAAATAAAATGTGCGTGAAAAAAAAACTGTCACTATCCGCAACGAACACTATCACCTCACTATCCGGGCCTATTACTATTATTTACGGTTAATATCTGTAACAGTCATCATCATTAGCTATCACTATTCATAACCATCACTGTTTAATCTGATGCCGTCCCATGACCCATTGACATACCTCAATTTTCATTGACTTACGTTGTCAGTCATATCGCTATTATTTTTTAATATCTGACGAGACGACTATACATTGACTTTTATTTGTTATACTTTCTTGTTTTCTCATGAATTGAGGTGGGAAAAGAACAAACCACAGAATAACTGACTACTCTCAGCACGAGGTTCATGTCGCTGTCGAGGAGGCTTCCTTTACTTCGGGACGGGTCGGTGAGAGAAGATTGACGGAACTGCGTTGGGCCCCAGCTTTTTTTTCGAGTTCGTGTAATATTCGCGGCTCAAACTAGTCTTCAGTGAAATGTAGCTAGAACATAGAGCGATGAGCTAGTCACTCAGGCTAGATGAAAAAAAAAAAAAAAAAATCTTCTTGTATACAAAGAAATGAGTAATATGCTACAGTGCTAAGAATTATTGCTCGCAAAATGTTCCCCTATTTTTACATCATAGCTATAATCATTATTGATTGTTTAAAGGGAAGCTGAAACGTATTCCGCAAAAAAATGAGTTATGTGCGGAATTTTATAGTTGCTTTTTTTCCGCTGAACAAGACCAAGACTATCATACCTAAAAAAGGCAAAAAGAAGCGCAGACGGCTGTTTTTACAAGAAAACGAGCATCAGCGGGACCGCCCTCCGAACAAACGCCGCTGTTGTCTGTAATTGGCCGGACCCATCATGACGTCAAGTTTGGGCATGCCAGGCCGGCGGTGTTGGTGCGTGCGCGTCGCTTCAGGGGACTTGAGAGCTCGATTTATTCGAACAATGTAAAACACCTCTAACACTTACCGTACGCGCTCGAGCAATCAGCAGATAAAAGAAAAAAAAACGGCGCTACGAAAGACGCTGTCGAATACGTAGACAGCGAAAGGAAAGTCAGCACATTTGCGCGAGTCGAAAAGTGCAAAAGCTGGCCCGCTTTAACAACTGCCCTTTACACACTAAAGCTCGTCTCAGTATCAACAAAAGGAATAATTGTATATGATGCATGCAAGAGCTGGCCCGCCTTAACAACTGCCCTTTACATCCCGGACTGATCATCTCTACAAAGTACAGCCAATATTCGCAAGAACGTTAAAATACCAAACTTCACCCTTACTGTTATCTATAGAAAACTGGAATTCAATAGCTACTGAAACTTCTTTATCACAATTTCAAATAAAACTTTCAGGGCACCTTGGTTGTCTGTAATCACCATTGTGTTGTTCCCACTATTGTCTTCTTAAGCGTTACGTGCTGTTCCCTGCACACCTATGTATCCACTAGTAAATGTAGTGCTGTGTACGTCAATCTGTATGTTGTGTATAGTTCTTAAGTGCATTTTTGTTAATTTACAGAACATCTATGTATCCGCTAGTGAATGCAGTGCTGTGTACTTCGATCTGTACGTTGTGTATAATTCTTAAGTGCATTTTTAATTAATACGCGTGAAAGATATGTGTTGTGCCGTTTTTATGCCGCTCCCCCCCTATGTAATGCCCACTTGGGTTTTTAGGGTATTTAAATCAATAAATAAATAAATAAAAGCTCTTCTCAGTATCAACAAAAGGAATAGTCATTGTATATGGTGCAATCATAGTCGACAGCGCGTTTATACAACCTTCGAGTATCGCCCAACGGCGCAACAACAAACGCACGCGTAGTGCATCTGCAGCTGCCCGTCCTATATATATATTTGCAGCTAGTTTGCGGGGTACACTGTTCAACGCAACGCCGAAAATGGTCCGGCTTGAACCCCATCATGAAATCAGACATGTTCGCAGCGCCTGCAGCGCCGGATGAAGCGAGCGTGGCGGACGAGCGCACTCCCTGGTCGTCGCTAGGCCTATATTTTGTTTCGTATCGGCGCCACAGCAGACGACGCTTGGAAATTGAGCAGCGCTATAGTAAATAGGCTACCCGTAGAACTGCCTACTGCAAATCACTTTGTATCGCAATGCAATGAAGATATCATTTACCACGGCGCCGCCTCAGAAGATGAGCTAATGTATACGTACAAGAAGATCGGATGCGCTGCAGCGACGGCACCGGCGACTGCCGCGCTGCACAGCTGTGAAGAGAAACTTGCTTGTATTGCAGTTATCCTACCAGCATCTCGGTACGGGTCAGCGAGCCTCAATAAGGGTTCATTTTTGACATTCCGTTATCCCGGCGCTTGTTATTTAAGACAGCAATAAATTTGAGCCCGCTTTCTTGACGCTATTGCAAGGGATCCACGGACAGCTTGCGGAAGACGCGGCCGGCGCGGCATATGGAGGCAGTGCTGCGTTCGGACGACGCTTGAGCGCGCGAGCAGCACGGCAATCCAGACACTGCGTTTTAAAGGACTAATGCATATGCAGCTTTATTCTACTGATCATATGCATTTCGTTTGCTGTACCTAATTGGTAATTGTTGACGTAGCCGAGAATGGCGGAGAGCTGTGTAACAACGAGCCGCGAATCGCGTTTTAATTCAGCATTTTCGGTTAAGTGTAACGACGGTGAAGCCAGCCGTGCAGCAGTGGTATTAACCTAATTAGGTGCGGGAACAATGACAGAACGGCCGCGGACTTTAGTTGTGCTGATCTAATTGAAATCCCAAATGGCCGCAATCGCTGCCAAGATTCTATTATAGTCATCGCCATGCAAATCATCAGTGCAAAACACAGCTGATTCCAAAGGCAATATTTTTTTGTTTCCTTTTCATGACAGAGGCCCACAGCGCCGAAACTTTATCCTCTGGGAGAGCACCATGTCGGCTTCACCACCAAAGTTCGCACAGCGGAAAGCCGTGCTGATAGCCACCAGTTGCTTCACGCACTCACAGGAATGCTTGTTTTCTAATGACACAAGAAAAGAATTTACGAACATTGAACGACGTTTATTTTACAACTGACCAAAAGAGGCTCACTAGTCGGATGGCGTCGAAAAGCACGGAGCGCCACTCCGCAACAGCTGCGTATCTGCTGGTTGACCTCGTGGGATCTTTGAACACGCGGAACCTTCAGCACAGAATGATAGAACTGGAGAAAACAAGCGGCATCAGCAGCAGACTGCGCTGATCCGTCGAAGCGCGGAAGCGCGAGACGGAGCGAAGCAAGCGTGTAAAACGCGCGGCCGGCCGGCCGGCGGCCAGCATTCCCAAATTGACGTCACAACGTTTGTTCCCCAGTTTCGACGCCCCGCCTCCGCCGCTCCCGGCAGCGACGAGGGCGTTACCTCGGCGCGTTTTTAACAAGCGATTTCTGTTTTTCTTACCAACAGAATTGAAAAAAAAAAATTGAATTGAATTGAAAAAACTGTATTTCAAGCAATTTGAAAACCCTTTAAGTTTCGTAAATGCAGCCAATTGATGCAATGATTCCGGCTTTGACATCGATGGGAAAGCTTTTCCCGCAGTAAATGAATACGCGGAATTGCGGGTTTAGAGCTCCAGCTTTCAAAACGAAGGTAACCTGCCAACGCCTAGTAGTCATGATCAAAGTGAAGCGTGTATGATCATGTAAACACTTTCTACACATTGGCCGTATCCCTGATAAAATGAAGCCATACTTTTTAACCTACGCATGCGTCGAAGCATGGCAAGACACATTCAAGAATTGAAAAAAAAAAATGCCGTACGACCTAGCTAGTACTGATTACTCGCAATACCGCGGGTTTATTTGCCAATGAGTTTTTCAGGGCCAGCATTCATTGCACTGGAGCAGTCGCGTCACTTGAGGAACATCCCCCCCCCCCCCCCCCCCCCAGTGCCTGCTTGACTTCTTCATGGATGATGTCCTCGAACGTCGCCACCTGGGTTTGTTGGGATGGCGGCAGCAACCCACGGAGTTCTCGCATTACCTCCCGGATGAGGTCCCGAAGGCTTTCTCCGCTCGCAGATGAGTTGCTGTAGGGGCTGCATAGATTGCCTGGAGTGGTCGTTCGTAGTGGCGCATCCGGGTGTCCATCGTCCTCTCGATGGTCGATGTTTCATTTTCAAATTCCGCCACGGTTTTTGTCGGATTTCTGACCAGCCCTGCAAAAGACTCTTTAACGCCTCGCATTAAAAATTTCACTTTCTCACCTTCGGTCGTGTTAGGGTCGGCGCGGCGAAAGAGGCGCTTCATTTCCTCTACGTAGACTGAGGACGGGCTCGTTTGGGAGTTGGTCTTGATTGGAGGAGGGCCTGCGCTCTTTCTTTTCGGACAGAACTTTCAAAGGCCATCGAAAACTCTGCTTTAAATGTCTCCCAATCCTTTAAACAAGTCTCGTGATTTTCGAACCAAACTGGGCATGTCCTTGAAGAACAAAGTACACTTGCCATAGTTTCGCAGCGTCCTTCCAGGCGTTGAAAGTTGTCACGCGTTCGAATAGGTCGAGCCAGTCTTCCACATACTCGTCCGGTCGTCCATGGAAGCAGGGCGGCTCATGGGGTTGGACGAAAACAACCGGTGCTGTAGGCTGGGCCGTTGTCAGCGTTGATGCCTTCCGAGATCGAACGGGATCCGGCAGCAGACCGTGTTCGGGTTGGAGCTATTGAAGATGGCGGCTGGTTCGCTGGCCTATTGGCTGATCCCCCAGGACGACAGGAACAGGACTGGTGTCTTGGCTTGAAGGAGTAATCCGGAACTCGAATGGCAGCACCTCCACCAATGTCACGTGGTGGTGACAAGGTCGATGATACAAATGAAGAGTCGGTGATTGCACTGAAGAAACTCTTTATTGGGCGGACTTGCGCCCGCAAAAGAACTAAGCAACTTGTCGGCGGCGATAGCAACAAACGTGGTCATCCATCATCGAAGAAATAAATAAAGAATTAAACAGTTCGCGGCAATATATCCGTGCCAGAACAGTGGACAGCGGCATGTACTACCCCTGAAGTGAAGCCATAGTTCGGCAATGCCTGCAAGCGTTCCGGGCTATGGACTTCAAAAAAATACAGTTTCTCCCACTAAACGAAATTCACTCGCAATATACCTTTAAACCAAAAGCTATGATGTTGGTGTGCATAATGCGCCACATCAAGTATTTTTATCTGGAATAGCCTTGATTCAAAATTTAGGCTTCATTCTCAGGAAAAAGTTGCACCTTGCGAAGTTTGAAACATGTTATATTGAAAAGCGGTTTGCCCAACTAACCTATTTATTTTTAATATAAAGTACATAAAAATGAAAGCTTGAAGAAATTGTTTTGACTCAAAATGTTTATGGTAGTAATGTTATCAATATCTTAATAAGCAACTTCTTGCATTTTAGTGAGACAATAACAAAATAAATGTGCAAAATTTAGATTTTTTTTTTTTTGTTAATGGGTGGCACGTACATTAAAACAACGCAATGAGATATGTTAAATTAAGTTGCGACATTGTATTCTGCATCATATCTGATTGGTTGATGTTGAATTTCTATAAATGTTTGTTTCTTCATGGACACTTGAAACAGCGCTTACGTGAGCAAGAAATTCTTCTCTGGAAATATCTCGTCGTAAGTCGATGCGCACACCCATCAACAGAACCATTTTTTTTTTTTTCAGCAGAATCTGTGGTGGTCGATTTTGGTGCCTGGCGAGTTTCGCATGGAATTACCCTTAGAACGTATAGGCCGTTAACTCGAAGCGAATCTCGTGCGCTTGAGCATGTATTGCTGTACTCTGCTTCTGACTACCCGAACCTTGCATCTGACTGACAAGCTACCGCTATGTTGTACTTCTGTATACTTTATTGTGATTTTCTACACTTACGACAAATGCAAAAAAAAAAAAAACAGAAATGTCTAGCACATATACCACGCTTTTTCTTATTGTGCCTACCGCAAAACGATGCTAAAATAACACTGCCCTTATCTACAGAGCGTATGCTCATAGTATACCACCGGGACACAAAGGGATGGATGCTTAGAGAGAAGAGAATAGGTCGAAACTGATCGTTATCCCATTCGGGAGCCTATTAGACACTTTTAGTTGGGCGTACGCAGTGACGATGCGTACGCAGCGACGACGCGGGTAACGAATGCGCATGCGCAGATCCGTACGTAACGTGGTCTGTTCTGCGGGCGCACGCACGCATCATATCCCGGCGTACGCCCGTTGCTGCGGGCGTTACGGGATGCGTTGACAACATGGCGGCGCGCTCACCGCCCGCTTCGGAATGAATACACCTCGCCGCTGTTTTCTGCGACGCGATAAATTGCTCTAAATGACGGAATTATCTTCTATTACACTCACTCTCGCCCACTCGAAAAGGCATTAACTACAAATATCCCTATTTTTCTAGATAACTTAGCGAATTTTAAGATGCTAAGCCTATCTGTAAGCTGTGTATGTGGTCGTCATAGCAACGATATTTCTTCTTAACCTTCTTGTTGCTTTGGCTTGTGGCGTTCATTTTCTTCACTTTGTGTAGTTTTTCTCCTTGTAATAAAAAAGGTTAATAGTGCGACTATTCATCTCATTGGGAATTACAGTTGAATGGTTTTTTTTTTTTTTTTTGCGCACGTGCTTCCACTTATTGTCACCAGATGGCGCAACCATGGACATCGCTTGTGGCGGACGTTGCGGCACGTCCAACTAAAAGTGTCGTGTTCGCGAAGTTTGCAGCGCGCGCAACGCAGTGAGCGATACGTACGCATATTTACTACGTACGCCCAACTAAAAGTGCCTATCGCAGTGGCTGTCACTGTACTAATGTATTTGGACAGTGCAATTGGATTAAGGAGAGACACTTGTCCCGGAGAGCAGTTACCCGCACTTGAGTTGGTGATGGCGATGGAGGGTAACTGGATTCCAAGGGAAGGAAAGCGTAGCAGGGGGCGGCAGGAAGTTAGGTGGGCGGATGAGGTTAAGAAGTTCGCAGGGGTCAAGTGGATGCAGCTAGCACAGAACCGAGTTAATTGGAGAAATATGGGAGAGGCCTTCGCCCTGCAGTGGGTATAGTCAGGCTGATGATGATGATGATGAGTTGGTGATGGCGATGGGGACGCTGAGATGACCATACACAGGAGTCATGCTAAGCGCAGCCGCCTCCTGGGAGGTGGCTAAAGAAAAAACGTATGCTTGCTTTAGCGGTGGCACGGTTGGCATGACAAATATGTGCAAGAAAAATAATTTCGGTGAACAGAGTTGGCTGTGTGCACAGCCGTAAATACAGCTGTCCTGTCATGTTAACACCCCATGGTGGCTGGTGGTGGTGGTGACAAACATTTATTTACTCTTTGTACGAGGAGGTGTTTGGACGGAGGCCCTATTGGCCCAGGCCCCCACAAATCTAGGTGGAGCTCCTATTCCGGAGCCTCAATGGCATCTAACGTCACTCGCGCCCTGGCGACCAAGGTCCGCAGGGACTGTAGGTTATGGCAGCTGAGCAGCGCTGCCTCCCAGGCCTCCCTAGAAGGGTGGGTAATGAAGGATTGGGAACGGTGGTGATTGGATGGACAGGCCCAGACCATGTGGAAAACGTCCGAGAAGGTCGCTCCACATAGGCTGCAGCCCCCATCAAAGTATGTATTGAAGTATTTCAAGACTGCCGGACACAGCATTGTATTTATGAAAATTTTGAGAAGGAGCCTTTCGTCCGCTCTCCGGGGACCTCTACATGGTTCCGGAAAGCGGCGGTGGCTGTCCTTATAATATGTGGTAATTTCTTTGAATGTAATAAGACATTGCGTGGGCTCGGAGTAGACTTCCCGAGCAAGTTTGAGTGCCCGGGGAAAGAGTGCGCGGGCCATCTGATTGGCTAACTCATTGCCCAGGAGTCCCTGATGGCCGGGAGCCCAGATGAGATTACAATTTTGAGGGTCGCTGGACCGACAGCAATTTTGTAGGATGCGCTTGGCTAGAGGAGGTATCCAACCCAGCTCATAATTCCGACAGGCCCCCTTGGAGTCGGTAATGATGTGTTTTACTTGCGGGAGGGAGAAGGCGAGCGGAATGACGATTTCCTCCGCATATGTTGTGTTGTGAGCCTGGAACGTTAGTCCTGCCACTGTGTTTGTGCTGTGGATCAGTAAGATGTGTTGTCGGCCTAGTTGGTGCAATACTTCAGACATCTTATAGTAGCGCGAACAAAAACACACAAGACAGGGTACAGGACGAGCGCTATCCGGCACCCTGTCTTGTGTGTTTTTGTTCGCGCTACTATAAGATGTCTGAAGTTGTGCTGTGGACCACTGCCGCGGTGAACCACCTCTCACGGTAGGAATCGGCAATGTCCACGTAGTATACATGTTGTTGTCTACCACAATGCCGCTCCAGAGCTTCCGCGCACGCCTGGCGATGGCCATTATGATCAGAGTGTGACATGTTGCGGGGAATGGGTCTGACACTGAGGGCGCGTCTCCAGGGTTCTGGCTCTCGTGCCCATTCCTCAAAATTGGTGGTGCATTGGATGTGGTCAAGAATGCGGCGACC
The DNA here is from genome assembly GCF_055883805.1 of Amblyomma maculatum. Lineage (NCBI taxonomy): Eukaryota > Metazoa > Arthropoda > Arachnida > Ixodida > Ixodidae > Amblyomma > Amblyomma maculatum. The sequence goes on from NC_139344.1 coordinate 53,913,234, forward strand.
GGATGGCGTTTGTGATAGGCGCGTGTATTGGCTGAAAAGATGGGCCTCTCGGAGTCCCCGACAGATGTTGACCACCACAAGGTCCAACAAACGCTGGTTGGATGTGGCAATGGGAGGGTCAAGAGCCCATTTGATAACTTTGCGATGTATGACCTCGAGTTGGTCATCGTCATGTTTGCGCCTGTGAAGGTAGGGGGTTGAGTAGAGAATTCTACTCGTAACGAAAGCATGTGCCAGCCGCAAGGCATCTTTACTTCATAACCCCCTCCCGCTTATTGGAGACCCAGCGGACCATACGGCCCACCTGGTCGTTAGTGTTGTGTCCGTGGTCTGCGTTGCTGGTGAATAAGGAGACCAAGGATGCGGATCTTCTTGGCCTCTCTAATCGGACCCGAAGGGAGTGTAAGGTGAATTGATGTGTCGTCCCGAGGGGAAGGGCGGATGTGGACAAATTCAGATTTTGTAGGGGCTCATTGCAGACCACAGTATGCAGCGGAAGCGTCCACCACCTCCGCTATCTGTTGTAGGCATGTTTCCATGTGTCCAAGGTTACCTTCCGTTGCAAAGATAGTGATATCATCCGCATATATGGCATATCGGATGCCAGGCATACAGCTTGAAGGTGCTCAAAACAGCTTAAACAATACAGTTTCCCTATGCCTAGTATGTGAAAGAGTGTCGATGTAAAATAACCTTCCCGCAAGAATGTTTGAAATGCGGCATTTGGAAGCACGGCTATTTGCAATTAAATTTTGAATATATGCGCCTTCGCGGCTTTCCTCCTCTTTTCGACATTTTAGCGCGCGCAAAGGCTGGCCCTCCTCCACGGACTTCGCCCACTGACACATCACAACTGACGCATTTGCGCGTTTACTTTTTTGCTTAGCGCCGCACACCGCAACTTCCGTTTTGGCGGGCTTACTTGCCGACGCGCCGCTGAGGGCCTCTCGTCGTCTGCTGCTTCAGCGTCACCGCCCTTCGGCGCACCTCGGAAGTTGACCGCACCCTCGATTTTGTGTTTCGTCCTGTGCGCGACAGGTGCAGGACAGCTCTGGGCTAGACTGGCCACTCTCTTGAGTTCGCGAAGGTAGTTATCGAAGCGCTGAATTGTTTTGACGGGACATGAGCGGGAGGTTGCTACAGTGTGTAGTCCCTGGCTGCGAAGGTATTGCTAGTGACGGCAGGCAAAACATTCTGCATAAAGTGCCTCAAGACGCCAAACTCCGGAAACAGTGGCTACAGCTCATCGCATAGCCAGCATCGGTGAAGAAAGCGTTTATCTACATTTGTGGACAGCATTTCTCTCCCGATGCGCATAATTTTTACCCGGATGTGGTTCGCGATTTGGGGATCCCAACAAGACTGCGTCTGCGTGAAGGAGCGGTACCAACGCTGTTTCTTCGAACACTGCCGGTAAGTGTAAAATGAAAAGATTGTGATAATATTAGCTTTAGACGCGTTATCACAGTACAGTGTGAATTTTTTTAACTCAGGCGATCTTGCTGGACGTTGTGGCGTGCATAAGCGAGATTTGTCATGATCACTGTGGATTACACTGCTCAAAATAAACTAGTGGCAAGCTCACGATGAGATTTTGATATTTTTTACTGTTACGCTAGTCGACCCCATGCACCAATACACCCATATAAGCCGTGTACTATCGTCGCCGGGGTTCAGCACTGGATTCTTTAACGGCGTGTACTTATGGGAGTCGAGTCCGATCTCGGCACTCATTCGCCGAAGTGGCTTTTCGAGCTCGGGGTCCATAATATCCATGCCGCAGCAAGGGTATGAGATGTCTGCGAAAGACTAGAAATTCAGAATCGAGATCGCAGAGCGGTCTTCCGGGCGTCGCAGAGGGAAACTCTCTTGCACCTTGCTCGAACCTTGAAACCTTCGCGTTTAGGCTCCTCGTGCAATTGACTATACGATGCTCCTTCGTGAAAGAGAACGATCTATACTAAAGAAGAAAAAAATAAAAGGGGATGAGGAGAAGAGGGCTGCGTAGTTGTGCTCAGTGTAGTTTGTCAGCCGCGGTTCGGCGTCAGCTGACTGCGAGAAAACGGCGAACACGCGCGCCGACAGGAAGTAAAGAAACTCTGCTCGATGCCCGATTATGATCGCAGCATGACCCCTGCCCTGTAGCGTTTTTTTCACGCCATGTGGTGTTTGTAGAGAGCGCCCCCTGAAATGTCACACGGATGGAGCCGCGTCCAAGTTCACCAACCGAGGCGGCCAGGACAGAAACACGTGAAAACCGAGATGGGCGGTTGATAAAAGAACGAAGAAGGAGAAGAGAGGAGGGACACTGTCAGGAATGAAGAGATGGAAAAAAAACGTGCCAAGGGGCTTTACCCTTCAGCAAGAGGGGGGAGGGGGGGGGGGGGAGTCGTGAATGCAACGTTATCACTCGCGTGAACTGGCGTCACAGGGTCACTTTCGATCCTCATTGAACTCGATGTGCATTGAGGTTTTCAAGAAGGATTGAAGCATCCCATGCTACACGGGCGTTTTCAATGAGCATTGAGAAATTTTCCTCATGTGAGTTTTAGAGCTCACTGATGACGTGGGTGTCGATGGTCGCTTTCGAGTGTGCTTGAAATCTCAAGATCGATTGAGGAAGCAGCTTGAAGTCAAGCAGGCTCGAGCTCGATTGCACTTGAAAGTTGCCGTGTGAAAACCTCGATCTGCATTAAGGATCGAGTTCAATGAGGATCGAAACTGTCCGTGTGACAGGAGACAGGAGTTACACACAGCTAGATTTTTTCTGTGGGAAGGGGGGCCGGAGGGGGAGATCAACCGCAACGAGGGAAGAGGACTTCTCCAAATGGCTCACCGACAGCAATAAGAGCAGGAGCCTTCTCCGGTTCCTAACGGAAAATAATTTACACGGGTTTTTATAATATGCCTTAGGCAAGCTTGCGTTAAAAAAAAAAAAAAAAAAAACAGCGCGCGCGATTGCAGCAGTGCAGCAATCGAGTGACACAGTTCGGTGCAATGCTGTAAGTGGCTCACAAATGCACATTTATTTTCGTCTCAGCTTTTCTAGGAACAGCAGGTGCAGATCATCAGCCAGCTGGATGAAATGGAAGTGGACCTCGCAGGAGATGGGCGTTGCGACTCCCCTGGCTACAGCACCAAGTATGCACGTACAGCATTGTTGTCATTCAGACTGACCATATCCTACAATGCAAACAGGTAAGAACAGGAGAGGTAAGGCATTGATGCGATACGAAAATTGGCAAGCTGCAATTCATATTAACTGTGTGAAGTGAGCTGCAGCACCCAATAGCGAGAGCATGGGGCCTGGCCTCAACTTAGAGTCTCTGTGCATTCTTTAACAAAAGGCGGCAATTTCTGCTTATCATTGGGAGAAATTATATTCAACCTCACCAAAAGTGTCCTTGGCAAGTGCTGCTTGTATGTCTATACATAAAAAGAATCAAATTAATCATTATACAATAAAAGCACTACAATTACAAAGTGTTTCGTCATTTTAAAGGGCCACTGTCCAGGGAAGGACCTCTTAAGCAAAGGAGCCCAGTGTTTCGATCAGGTACCGGAGACAGCCTGTGCAAAATGCTACAATGACACGTGCGCCGCAAAGCAACGAAAGTACAAATCAAAGCTCTCTCATGCTCTTCTTCGGGAAGCCAGCTTCCCCGTTTCCTGCGCTGGCCCGTCGAGCCACAGTTATGACGTACTTCCTGAGAACGACGTCCATTGGTCCGTCTCGCTCACTGACGGGAAAAGGATGGGCGTCTACCGCTCGCTGCGCGCTTTTCCCTCGCCACGGCCAGTCTGTATCCAGCGGCGCGCGCTCCCTCCCCAGTTTTTTTTTTTTTTTCGCGACGCGGAGTGCCACGCCCCACCTCCCGCCAAACGCGGAGGAGGAAGGGGAATTTGTCTTGCGGAGGCTAGGCGACCTCGGGCAGGAGAGTGAAAAACATTTGCGAGGGAACGGAAGGAGAGAAGCATGACAGAATCGGGTGATTGCGGTGGCTGTAACTGCGTTATTAGTTACTCTTTTCAAAAACATTTTGCGGCCTTGCGTTTTAGGGGCGAAGTCACAGTCACCGGGGAAGAAAATATTTTCGACCGGAGGGCGGACAGTGAGCCTTTAAACCATTGGGGAAGAGGTACATTTGCTGACATATTACTATGTAATGAGGTTTTAATTTCATCTCTCTACAGGCCGCCACCCAGCTATCCAGACATATTGCAAGAACAACAAATCGCACATACAGCACTACTTTGATGCTGGCACATTACTAAATATGTGTGCAGTTGCTTGCTTTAATAATTAGGGCGAGCACATGGTCATAACATTATTCTGCACTGGATTTAAGAAGTTGAAAGCTGTGAGCAGGTTATTGGCCTCGAGATCGAGCAGAGTCGCCATCTTACGGCTCAGCGGCAAAACCTACTCAGTGCGGATGCGTTTTCGCGTCGCGTGTCAGTCCGCAGTGATTTACGCGCGCGTGTGGCGTGTACAGGAGTGCTTTTGTTTGTTTCGCGGTTCCTGTGAGCTTTTGCTTACCTATATGCCTCTTGCAAAATAAATATGAACTAGTCTATAACCCCACGCTTCATTAAAAAAAAAAATACTTGTCCGTATCGAGCATGTCATGCTTGGATAAGGACATCATCCATCGCGGTCTTCGGCGCTTGAGATCCTTTGACATGCAATGTCTCAAACGAAGTGGCACTGTCGTTACCGCCGTGTCAAAGCAAAACAGGTCACTGCCGTCAATAAAAGTTAATGCAAACGCTCAGAAATCGCATATTCCCGTTTCTGTTTGGAATACCGCAGCTACTGAAACATATGCCACCGCGGACTGCTTCATATAGCAGAATGCAGTTTGAACAGACCACTCTATGCCTACTGTATGCCTTCTGTATTCACGATAGAGTTGTGTGAGTTTTTTTTTTTTTTCTTTTAAACCTCTGTCGCGGTGTCTCAATGGTAAGGGCGCTCGACTGCTGGTTTCGAGAACGGGGGATTCAATCACAACCGTCTCGAAAGGCGCTCCTCTGCTGTGGGATTTGACTGCACAATAAACAATCCCACGTGGTAAATGTGGTGTTAACAATGAAAAAAAAAAAAAAAGAAACGACACCAAAACCATGCCTCTGCAATCATCCGTCATAACTGATGCCGCTTTCATGCGTTACACCCGGGCCAATATGCATTTGTTTTCTTTTCTTTTGTTGTTGTTGAAGGCTTCTGTGCATCCGTAAAAGTTTTAATGAGCAAATTTTGCTTTAGAGAAATGCTCGAATGTTTGAGAAGCATATTCTCTGCACCTAATTGTTACCCTAAATATTACATAATACACCTAGATTAATATACTTTACTGGTAGCCTATCATAATAATTATAATCCCTTTTCGTCCAAGTGCTGTCTTCCGAGCAAACTCGTCGTTACTGACAAGGGGAGTAAAACAGCTTCATGCGGGCTTAAATATCAGTGTTTAGTTCGGGAATAAATACATCTTTATAGTCGCATGATAAGATGACCACCATTTCTGTCGGAATAGTTTTATATCCGGCATCTGTTTTGGAAGCAATCTTATTTTACTTCGCATAAGATTTAGTCACTGCTAAATAATTAGTGATAAAGAAATTTTCAGCCTGTAAAATTGCTCCCCAGAACATGACAGTGTCCATGCGCAGTTTACAACGATGTCTTCGCAGCGAGTAATTCGTAGCTTGCCTTGCACTTTAACGTTACTGAAAAGTAATCGCTGATTATTGTAAATTCTGTCAAGATTGTAAAAGTTCTCTCACACGGGAAAATTTATTGGCATTGCAAAACAAAATAATTACACTACTAATTTACCGTTATATATTAACATCACACACATCAGAAATACCTTATACTTTCCTCGGTTTCAGGAAATTATTTACAGTTAGTGGCGCATGCAGTAATACACTATCACGTTCTATGACAGTGGCCGCAAAAAGCATCTCGGCAAATTCAATCCACTCAGCGCTGTACACGTGAACAATCAGCTTTCCTGTGCGGCGAGGTTTCCTGTATATTGTCGGCGTGATCTCATTTTTGGGGAATACTTGTGCGTGGTTGTTTGGGCCAGAGTTGATATGCACTCAGTATAAAGCAACTCGCCATGCAGTGCGCTGCCAGTGCTACATTTAATCTGCTTAATCCTCGAGTCAAGTACGATATAATGAACCAGGCTTTTTTGATTCAATCTAAAGCATTACAGGCATCTGCGTGGGCTTGACACTAAATTCGCCGGTCTCACTCGCATGAGACACGCGCAAACTGTTTAAAGGTCGATAAGAAAAACAAAGCTGTCATTAGGCAGGCCCAAGCATTAGGCGCATGAGCGCGGTACAGCGGAAGAAACGTGCAAAGTAAATCTGGAAGTCTGGTGGTTGCGTGCTTTATTTTCCTAAAATCCGCGCTTATTCTGTTGCATTGGCGAAATCCTTGGATCTTTTTCTGCAATACTGCAGAAATACTACAGAAGACACGTTTTCATCGCCAACAAACCCGCCGTAAACTCGGAAGCAGACCTACGCAGTGTGCGTTTCTGCGAGCGCCGCCGGCTGCCGATCCACACTACCGGAGTGACGGTGGCGCCACCTCTAGGTCGATCTCGGGGCGAATAGGGCTGTGAAGCAATAGGACCGTGGATCCAGACAATCACAAGTCGTGTTTACTATGTTGCTGCCCTGAGCAAGGGTGATGGTGACCTGATCATCAGCATGTGGTGTAGCCTGTTGAAACACATATGCGATAAGCATGATGGCCATGATGGACCATACAGCAAATGCCTGCATGAGCTCCTTGCAAACAGGCAATGGATGAGCAGAGGTAATCTGTTCTGGATAGGGTTTTTTTTTTTTGTAAAGTTTTCACTTTGATGTTGTTTGGCAGGTGCACGGCTCACATTTGTGGCATTTGTCAACCAATGATAAATTTAAGGGATAGGTAATGCAAATAGAACTTCACGGAAAAAAAACTCCACACATCCGCACATAACAGCAAGTTTACATATGACACAGCCAAAAAAGAAACCCATAATGAAGTAAAGAAACAAAATAATATAAATGTGAGTGCTGAGACTGCAAGATATTTTAATACTGAGGCAGCATGGTTATACATGGAAGTATGGAACACAAATACAATGGGATTTTTCGTACTGTACTATACTGACAATTTTAAAGGAGACAAAGTGCAGCACGTTTGCTCGACAAAACCTGGGGTCTTTTTATAAATATGATGCTAAAACTGTTTTCAGCTGCAATGCAGCAGCTGTAAACAGGTTCAGCATCTACGATTGACTTGAATAATACCAACACTGCCACCCATCAGGCAAATATATATATAAGTATATATATATATATATATATATATATATATATATATATATATATATATATATATGTATATATTTTTAACAGATTCATGTGCTTTCAAGAAGCTGAACTCAATTCTGAAGAACTCCCGGTTTTTGAAATGACATTCGACAACTGTCTCCCAAAGCCCAAACATCTTCCCTTGAATATTTTCACGACTTGGTCATGAGGTTTGCTCCCAAATCAATTGCATACTTGGATGGTGGGATGCAAGTAAGGTAAGTTGAATCAAAGAGAAGACTAAGATATTATTTTTCACACCAGTGTTCGAAAGCAGTTCAACTTTTCTGCATGGCATGTGCAAACAATAAATCCTTGCATGAAGCTTTTAATGTGTGTACATAATATTGTCATTATAAAAGGAACAGAGGCCAGAGGAAATAGAACACAGTGCAAAAACGAAAAACAGAAGTTCATCTATGAAAGCTTGTGCTTCATTTGCTCCATTTACTTTTTCTCTTTTTGATTCTTCAACTTGCTAAGCAGCCCATTGGAACTTGCAACTAAGAAGGTTGCCTTTAGTTCGTGCTATGAAATAGCCCTGGAGGGCTGAAAAATTGTACTGTGACCAATTTCAAGCACCTCAAAACAGTCTTTCTCATGGTGTAGTGCTGAGGTCTGGAGAAAAAGAGAAAATGAGTTCGTCTTTTTTTTTTTTAATGTGAGGAGGGAGCAGCGGCTGTGTTACTGGATGCATTGGGTGCCTTCTTTTTATGGAAGTTGGCCTTGACTTCACTCTCCTTAGTGCAGTACTTGATCTGGAGCTCTCATGTTGTCAGGCCAGGTAAAACGAGACCCTACAATTGCGATTCACAGGAGTCGACCCTGACATCTGCCAAAAAAAAAGTGCCCGCCACATAACTCTATCCCTACTTCAGTATAAAGTAGGCACCCAATGAGCCAGTTGCCGCAATCCTTCCATTCTGATAGTAAATACACTGCTGTAAAATTAGCTGAACTTATCTTGTGTCTTTCTTTTCCAAACTTGGAACACTGCCATGTCAAAGGTAGTTTTCATACATTTGTAGGAGACTGCGGTGCACACTTCTGACATTCAAGGATGCTTCATATAATATGGTAAAAATATATTTGGTAGGATGGTACCATTAGCCATTTTGTAATCCTCTTCCATGGAAAAAGTGAGACAGGAGGCTATAGACGTACTGCACAGGCCGTCCAAGGGTCCTCATTGAAAGTCATTGCTGTTACGTTAGAATAGTCAGATGGGATGAGATAAAGAACAGCACACCAGGAATACATACAGACAGAAATGACAAGAGCTGAGACACTGCAATGACACAAAGTTGAGGGCAAGCATGGAGGGCAGGCTGGAAAAACGTCTCGTCTCTCTTTAGTGCTCCTTATCTTAGTGCAGTGCCAAGACAAAGGTAGTTTTTAAAGAACTCGAAGTTATCAGCACAAGTTTTCTACCCCTCTAGAATCGTCTCAAATGTCCCGAAGCTACTGTATTGAAACTGAAAGAATGCTCAAGGTTCACTTGATCACTTGGAATAATGATGATTGGTAGAATACAACAGCAGGGAGAACACGGGTGATTCACGATATGATGTTGTATAGCCCATGTCATACATTCATTTTGCTGCTTGAAGTTCACTGCATCACATTCTTAATGCAATATAAAGACGCTGGATATAGAAGCTAAAGCAGAAGCAATCTCTACTGCAGTGATGTAAATGTAATGCATAATGGTTCCATATAGTAGCCTCTAATTTGCATAATTTTACTGGTAGGCAACAAGAAGCACATGTCTTTACAAAGTACGAAAAATTAATTCATATTTACCTTCTTTTTAGGTCACATCTGGCTGTTATTCACTTCAATAAAAATTCTTCAAGGCTCCAGGCACAGAAAAAAAAGGAGAGGACTACTGGAAAGTGAAAATGGCAAAATCAAGAAAAGAACAATTCAGTGCAGCTCCAGTAAAAATGGAGCCTACTTTTTGTAAATTGAAACTTTGTTCTACTTATAATATTACACAAAAACTAACTGAACTATTGTAATCTCAATGACTATTTCACGCAGTGCACGTCCACAGGCTTCTCCAGGATGAGGAGAAACGGTCTCAGGGCTCTTTACATAGAGAGACAGCTGCAAGCATTGCTTCAGAGTGCCACTTTATGACTGATGCCTATGAAAGACCATCAAAAGAAGAACTAATTACTGCACACAGGCACAGATTTGCAATTCATCATGACTATTCAACTGCGCGATACAATTGTCAATATACTTGACCCAAATTCTCAACAGACTGACATGAGCGCCGCAAAGCATTGGCCGCTAGAGCGGAAACAACTGTTTCAATATGTTTGCTTCGACTAACAATAGCTGGAGCGCAGTTTCATATGAATTTTTCTGTCGGGGGGAGTGCAGTCTTGTACCCATGTCTCTGTGTTTCGCTTCTGGCTGCGGCAAAGCAAAAGTGCACGCAAAACACGTTGCTGTTTGCTTATCGCGGCAACTCCACATGGTGTGCGACTGCCCGCAGGCCCTTCAAGTATTGCATCAAAGCTGCCGCTTGAAACAAAAAGTAGGAAAGGAAGAGCAACTGTGGGTTCAAGGTGTGTGTAAGGCGAGATTGCAAATAATTATGCCGATCAGAGTTGTTCAGCTTCTCGAGGCCAAACTGGAAGTAAATGGAAGTAATTAAAGTGAGTTGAATTACCAAGTGACCATGTCACATCTCTCTCTTCACGGGCTCGCTGTTCCCCATCCGTTACGCTACACAGTTCGCAAGACAACAGTGTAATTGTGCTGATTACTATTATGTGCGCGAAATAATACTGTGTTCTTAGCGGTAATTTATATTTCTGAACGACTAAGAAAACAGCGCTTCGCCGCGGAGAGAATATTTTTTTAATAACGTTGTTTAGCTGCCTCAGAGCATAATGGAATATGCTCTAGGACTTATCTAGAGAAATGCTGTAGGCCTTCTCTCGAAACAAAGTTGTTTTCTTTGTTTCTTCGGTGCAAATGCGGTAGGCCTTCTCTAGAAACAAAGTTGTTTTCTTTGTTTCTTCGGTGCCTCCTCATCACTGCACGTCATGTGAAACCTTGCAAGGGGCACATACAGAATGCGTATCCTAATACGTGTTTACCGCGGTGGCTTGTATCTCTCCGGCTCAACCGCTCAGTCGTTTGTGGTGAAACTGAACACGGAGCTTTGATATTGCGGCAACTTTTATTTGCTCGTAGTAAGTTAGGTCCCCTTCATGGATCACTGCCTTGTCATGGCGGAGGGGCTTGCGAAACTCGATGAAGTCGTGAGCTCTGCTGTGTAGGGCCACCCAAGATAGACAGGTCACGGCAGAGAGTTCTGACAAAATGTGATTCACTGGAGAAGGTAATGGCAACCCACTCCAGTATTTCCTGCCAAGAAAACCCTATGGCCAGTCACAATACCATTAATGATATGGCGCCGGAAGATGAGCCCACCAGGTTGGAAGGCGTCCCACATGTTACTGGGGAGGAACAAAGGGCGATTCCTAGTAGCTCCAGGACGAATGAAGCGGCTGGGCTAAAGCCAAAAGGACGCTCAGTTGTGGATGTGTCGGGAAGCGACCGGAAAGTCCGATGTTGCAAGGAGATGTATCACATAGCAACACGGAATGTAAGATCTATGACGCAAGGTAAACTGGATATCGTCAAGCGAGAAATGGACAGATTGAACATTGATATCTTGGGTATCAGCGAGCTCAAGTGGACCGGAATGGGAGAATTTAACTCCGGCGACCATTATGTCTTTTATTGTGGGCACGAATCCAAGAGAAGGAATGGGGTCGCTCTCATAGTAAACAGAAGAATGGGCAAAGCAGTGCTAGGTTACAACCCCAAAAACGACCGAATGATTTCACTTCGGATCCAAGGTCACCCTTTCAACATAACAGTTATCCAAGTCTATGCACCGACCACTACTGCTGAAGAAGCTGACGTTGAGAGATTTTATGCGGACCTACAATGCCTTTTAGACCGCACCCCATCATCAGACGTCGTTTTTCCCATAGGAGACTGGAATGCTAAGGTAGGGAGTGAAGAAATATCCGGAATTACAGGCAAGTTCGGTCTTGGTGAGCCAAATGAAGCTGGGCAGAGGCTAGTAGAGTTTTGTCAAGAAAACAACCTGACCATAGCGAATACTCATTTTCAACAGCACAAGAGGCGCCTGTACACATGGACTTCACCGGATGGTCTGTACAGGAATCAGATCGATTATATTATTTGCCGGCAGAGATGGAGAAGCGCTATACAAGCAGTAAAAACAAGGCCTGGGGCCGATTGTGGCACCGATCATCAGCTTCTTGTTGCCAAGATTAAGCTTCGATTGAGGAAAACGCAGAAAATTAGAAGGCCTTTCAGGTATAATCTGGATCAAGTTCCATTAGAATATGCTGTGGAAGTGAGGAATCGATTTCAAGAATTAGATCTAGAAGACAAAGAGCCCGAAGAGATGTGGACTGATGTTCGTGATATAATACAAGAAGTTGCTACTAAGGTAGTTCAAAGCAAAAGAAGTGCAAGAAAGCAATCTGGTTATCTGAAGAGGCTTTGCAAATAGCTGAGGAAAGGAGGATGGCAAAAGTTATGGGGAAAGAGAAAGATACAAGGTTCTCAATGCGGATTTTCAGAAAATAGCAAGGAGAGATAAGAATGCCTTCCTGAACATACAGTGCCAAGCAGTTGAGGACAACAGCCAATTAAGGAACACAAGAGCTCTGTATAAGACAATCAAAGATATTAAAGGAAGCTTCTGTGCTAAGCTGGGCGTGATAAAGGACAAACGAGGCAAGGACCTCACTGAAGCCGCAGAGATAAAGAAGAGGTGGCAGGAATACACAGAAGAACTTGTGGGATTCGGGCTTGCTGCGGCTGCCCTTTGAGCGGCCGCCGCCCGCTTCCCAGTTCTCCCCGTTCCCTTTCTCCCGCCGGAGGCGGCGGAGAGGGGCTCGGACGACTTGTCACTGTCGTTCGGGCCACAGCTCCGCCCTAGCGTCCCAGTGGCTGTTCTCATTGGCGCCTTTTGGCGGGAACACGGCACCGCTTCGACAGCCGCGCTCGCGCGACTGTCCGAGCGGAGCTCAGAGAGAGACCCCTCCGAGACATCGCAAGGTGCGTACGCAACTGTTCTTGTCTGTCGGCCTTTTTCCGCGCAGACCAGTGTGTACTCGAGTTCGTCTGCTCCGTGTCGTACCTGAGAGCGAAGCTCGAGCCTGTCGATCGTGATCCAACGATCCGCGACAGGCGTACCTTGCGGTGGTTGCCCACCCTCTCTCAAAGGAACCCTTTGGTCACTGCGAGAGAGAGATCACAGCAAGCCCTTGCGTGCTTGCGGCGCGCACTCCGTGTTACTTATGCGCGCAGGGGAGCCTTGCTCCTCGCGCGCTCCCTTGACACGGTGACTGCGTATGTGTGTAGTGCGTTTTGTGTGTGTGTGTGTGTGTGTGTGTGTGTGTGTGTGTGTGTGTGTGTGTGTGTGTGTGTGTGTGTGTGTGTGTGTGTGTGTGTGTGTGTGTGTGTGTGTGTGTGTGTGTGTGTGTGTGTGTGTGTGTGTGTGTGTGTGTGTGTGTGTGTGTGTGTGTGTGTGTGTGTGTGTGTGTGTGTGTGTGTGTGTGTGTGTGTGTGTGTGTGTGTGTGTGTGTGTGTGTGTGTGTGTGTGTGTGTGTGTGTGTGTGTGTGTGTGTGTGTGTGTGTGTGTGTGTGTGTGTGTGTGTGTGTGTGTGTGTGTGTGTGTGTGTGTGTGTGTGTGTGTGTGTGTGTGTGTGCCGCTGGAGGATGGCGTTTCAATAAACGTCTCCTTTGTGAGCTTGGAGGTTTGTGTCCTTGCAGCGCAGTGCTCTCCTCCCGGTGGAGGTTGAGTGCGCGCTGCAGTGTTTCAGTGTGCGCGTGGTGACGGCTGATCGGGGCTTCGGCTCGCGCGACGCTCGAACCCGCGGTGGTTCGTGGCCTATGTCCACGTAGAAACCACAACTGGCGCCCAACGTGAATTGTCCTGGCTCTTTGAGTTGGACTGCGCATCGGCCGAGCCGGTCGCCTTGACGATCAAGCTCTTGCACCATGTCTGCCGCCCCCTGCGGGGCACACGGCAGCGAATCTGAAACGCGATATATGTCGGCTCCTTACGCAGTCGTAGCGTCTTTTGATCCGTTGGATGCTGTTCCTCTGAACAGCCAAACACAGTGGCTGGCCGCCGGCCCCATTGGGCTATACGGCAATGCCGCGAGTAACTTTGATCACTCGGCTCCCATTGGAGCTTTCTCCGTACCACCCTGTGGTGGGACCGCTACACAGATACCTCCGCTGTATCAGTTTTCCGCCCATGGTGGAAGCAGTTCGCGCGATGCCGTCGCTACCGGCAGCTACGCGCAACAGCAGCCGTGCCCCGCTAGCAGTCAGTTTTGCTCGGTGAATGGTGAGGCGTCGGCCGGACTCCCTGCGGAGACCGCGCCGCTCATCGAACTGGAGGACCGTTTGCCTTCTTTGTTCATGCAACCACGAAAAAAAAAACGTCCCGCACGGTCACCACATGTGCGTCTTGGATGGCCGCCGAGAAGTTTCCTGGCCCCCCTTCACTTCCGCGTGTTCACTGTTCCCGCACCGACTGCGATCGGAGATCGTCTGCAGCCAGAAGCTCCCAACTGGCCACCCAGAAGTCGACGAGCGGTTAGTCACCGGTTACCGCCGGCTCCCTGAGCTGCACCGACGATGTGTGTGTGTGTGTGTGTGTGTGTGTGTGTGTGTGTGTGTGTGTGTGTGTGTGTGTGTGTGTGTGTGTGTGTGTGTGTGTGTGTGTGTGTGTGTGTGTGTGTGTGTGTGTGTGTGTGTGTGTGTGTGTGTGTGTGTGTGTGTGTGTGTGTGTGTGTGTGTGTGTGTGTGTGTGTGTGTGTGTGTGTGTGTGTGTGTGTGTGTGTGTGTGTGTGTGTGTGTGTGTGTGTGTGTGTGTGTGTGTGTGTGTGTGTGTGTGTGTGTGTGTGTCACTGGAGGATGGCGTTTCAATAAACGTCTCCTTTCTGAGCTTGGAGGTTTGTGTCCTTGCAGCGCAGTGCTCTCCTCCCGGTGGAGGTTGAGTGCGCGCTGCAGTGTTTCAGTGTGCGCGTGGTGACGGCTGATCGGGGCTTCGGCTCGCGCGGCGCTCGAACCCGCGGTGGTTCGTGGCCTATGTCCACGTAGAAACCACGACTGGCGCCCAACGTGAATTGCCCCTGCCTCCATGAGTCGTTGGACAGCACATCGGCCGAGCCGGTCGCCTTGACGATCAAGCTCATGCGCCATGCCTGCCGCCCCCTGCGCGGCATTCGGCAAAGGCACTGAAACACGCTACATGGTTCTTCGGACCGCCCTACGGTGCGACCGTTGACCATATGCCTCCGCTGTTTCAGCTTTGCGCCGTTGCGGAAGCAATGTGCGTGACGCCGCCGCTGCCGGCATCTTCGCACAACAGCACCCGTACCCCGCTAGCAGTCATTTCTGTTTGGGGAACGGCGAGGCGTCGGCCGGCCTCCCTCTGGAAACCGCGGCGACAGGGCGCTCAGTTGGCTGATGCGGCTCCGTGAACTTGCGAGCCGGCTGGCGCGCCATTCTCTCCTGGTACAGCATTTCGACTTTTCGGTGCAGTATCTACAGGGGAGAACGAACGTGGTAGCTGACGCGCTATCCCGTGCCCCACTCGCCCGCGGCGGCGTCTTTACGCTGGCAGGCGAAGGGGGCGAAACAGCGGACGAGCCGCAGATCGGCACGGAGGGGACGCCCGCAGACGGGTTCCCCATTCCGCTATCCGAGCGCTTCGCAAAGCAGGCGAGGGTGAAAGCTCTTTGTGAGCACATCTGAGACGCCGATGCCAGCGGAAGTTTTGCTTCGAACCTGCGGGGGGAGGAAACCAGGCTCTCCTTTGGGATGACTGGAATCGTTTCAGCCATGAAGAGCTACGTCGGTCCAGCAAAATGACCCGTTTTGTCGCGATGTTAGCGACGGTCTCTGGGAGACGAAGCGCCGTTACGCTGCTTGTATTGCAGCGGGCGCCGCGCCGTTACGCTACTTGTATTGAGCGGGCGCAGGGGGGCACGAGCCAACGTGTGTCGCGGCGTGCCCCGGGGATTCATGTTTGCTGGGCCATGACGGGCTCGCGCTGAAATACATAGCCACGGATGATGAGTCCATGAACCATTTTAAGTGGCTATTCCCCAATGTCTGAGCGGCGCTCTGTTGCGTTTCTCTCACGACAAACCATTGGCTGGTCATGTGAGTGGCTCCAAGGTTTCAAGAAACTGAGTCAATCGGTGACTGCAGCCCGGCATGAAGCGCGACATTTTCCGCTGTTGCCGTTCCTGCCATGTCTGTCAAATGGAGAAGTCGAGGCGTGGCAAGCCACCGGGCATGACGACACCAACTGACAGTGTGCGTCCGTGGCAGATGGCCACCTGCGATTTCATGGGGCATTTCCCCAGTAACAAGCAGGGACTCATTGCTGGAGAATCCCCCTATGGGGAAAGCCAGCCGTGCCTACATTGCAGACCTGAAGGCCTATGCGTAACGGTCTGACGAGCTGGCGCTGGTGCCCATTGTCACCACAGGCAAGCGCCAAGGCACACCCGATGCGGTGGAACGCAGCCGTGCCCCGCACCGGTACAAGGTGAGGCGACGTTCACCTGTGTGATTGATGCCGGACGGCGGGCCTTTTCCGCAACCGAAGGCATACCGCTTCACCGAGCGAGCTTGCTCGTTCAACCCTACCCGGAAGCAAGGTTGGTCTCCCCCTTTTCTAGCTCGCTCAGTTCCAGCCTTTGTATTTTTATTTTGTTTTTGTGTCTCTTCACATTTTTCGCTTTCTTCTGTTTTTGTTATTGCTTCCTATCATGTAAATATTGTACAGCGAGTGTCTTCTTTTGTACAGCGCGTCTTCTCTCCTCTTCTTGAAATTGCGAGGGTTGCTCATTAGGCAGCCCCGACGCGCGGCTTTTCTGGTGCGTGCGGAAAGGAAGTTGGGGCCGTTTGGGGACGGGGAGCATGGACGATGCCTCTTTCACCCAAGGCCGCCGCGGTTGCGAAGGTGCTCGGGACAGGTTCGCCGCTGAAGGTCGGCATCACCCGTTGTTTGGTGTGTGAGTGGCTGTGCGTGTGCGTGCCTGGGCGTGGAGGCGACGACGTCGCGCCATGTGTGTTTGCCGGCGTGTGCGGAGCGCGGTGGAAAGGAAGCCCCGCGCGGTCTTCCCATGTGCGTCTTGGATCGCTACGGAGTCACGTACTTTCCACACCCGGGGCCCCTTCAGCGTGTTCGCTGTTCCTGCACCTAAACTGTACCACCACCGACCGAGATCGTTTGCAGCCAAGGATGAATGTTGGCCACCCAGAAGTCAACGAGCGGTGAGTCACCGCAGGCTCCCTGAGCTGCACCGACGAACTTTGGAGCTTCTGTACATATGTGTTTGTACATAGTTGTTCTGTACATAGCTGTGTTCTGTACATAGTCGTTGTTACTTAGCCTCCGGAACTTTGTACATTATTCTTCATGTCATCTTGTTCTTTTTTTTGTGCGCCTTGCTAAAGTTTGTCTTTCTTGAGTGTCTGTCTTTTCGATATCTTTCTTGCTGGAACTGAAGTGTAGTTGACTTGTTGCGTGAGGATAGCAGTCTTTTCTTCATGCTGGGGACCTGCCGCGTACTTTCGCTGATGGGTAGGAGGGCAATTAAGGAGAGGAGGATGTGGGATTCGGGCTTGCTGCGGCTGCCCTTTGAGCGGCCGCCGCCCGCTTCCCAGTTCTCCCCGTTCCCTTTCTCCCGCCGGAGGCGGCGGGGACGACTTCCCCGCCGTCCCCGCCGGAGCCGTCCCCGCCGGAGACGGCGGGGACGGCTCGGACGACTTGTCACTGTCGTTCGGGCCACAGCTCGCCCTAGCGTCCCAGTGGCTGTTCTCATTGGCGCCTTTTGGCGGGAACACGGCACCGCTTCGACAGCCGCGCTCGCGCGATTGTCCGAGCGGAGCTCAGAGAGAGACCCCTCCGAGACATCGCAAGGTGCGTACGCAACTGTTCTTGTCTGTCGGCCTTTGTCCGCGCAGACCAGTGTGTACTCGAGTTCGTCTGCTCCGTGTCGTACCTGAGAGCGAAGCTCGAGACTGTCGATCGTGATCCAACGATTCGCGACAGGCGTACCTTGCGGCGGTTGCCCACCCTCTCCCAAAGGAACCCTTTGGTCACTGCGAGAGAGAGATCACAGCACGCCCTTGCGTGCTTGCGGCGCGCACTCCGTGTTACTTGTGCGCGCAGGGGAGCCTTGCTCCTCGCGCGCTCCCTTGACACGGTGACTGCGTATGTGTGTAGTGCGTTTTGTATATGTGTGTGTGTGTGTGTGTGTGTGTGTGTGTGTGTGTGTGTGTGTGTGTGTGTGTGTGTGTGTGTGTGTGTGTGTGTGTGTGTGTGTGTGTGTGTGTGTGTGTGTGTGTGTGTGTGTGTGTGTGTGTGTGTGTGTGTGTGTGTGTGTGTGTGTGTGTGTGTGTGTGTGTGTGTGTGTGTGTGTGTGTGTGTGTGTGTGTGTGTGTGTGTGTGTGTGTGTGTGTGTGTGTGTGTGTGTGTGTGTGTGTGTGTGTGTGTGTGTGTGTGTGTGTGTGTGTGTGTGTGTGTGTGTGTGTGTGTGTGTGTGTGTGTGTGTGTGTGTGTGTGTGTGTGTGTGTGTGTGTGTGTGTGTGTGTGTGTGTGTGTGTGTGTGTGTGCCGCTGGAGGATGGCGTTTCAATAAACGCCTCCTTTGTGAGCTTGGAGGTTTGTGTCCTTGCAGCGCAGTGCTCTCCTCCCGGTGGAGGTTGAGTGCGCGCTGCAGTGTTTCAGTGTGCGCGTGGTGACGGCTGATCGGGGCTTCGGCTCGCGCGACGCTCGAACCCGCTGTGGTTCGTGGCCTATGTCCACGTAGAAACCACAAACTGCACAAGAAAGACCCGAATGTGCAAACCCAACATAAGACGGTTGTGATCACTGATCTCGAGCCGGGCATCCTGAAGAGTGAAGTTGAAAGGGCCTTAGTCAGCCTTGCTAAGAACAAAGCTAGCGGAATTGATGGCATTCCAGCTGAATTGCTTCAAAACCTCAACCATGACGCTGTTAACATTCTGCATACATTATGTCAGAAGATTTGGACAACCCTGCAGTGGTCACAGGATTGGAGGAGGTCAGTTTACATCCCCATTCCAAAGAAAGGCAGTGCCAAAGATTGTTCCAACTACTGCACGATCGCGCTTATTTCGCATGCTAGCAAGGTGATGTTGAAAATCCTCCAAGGTAGGCTGCAGCAGTATGTGGATCGGGAGCTTCTGGATGTGCAAGCTTGGTTTCGCAAGGGCAGAGGAACTAGAGACCAAGTTGCCAACCTTCGCTGGATCATGGAAAAAGCAAGAGAGTTCCAGAAACCCATCTACTTCTGCTTTATTGATTATGCAAAAGCGTTTGACTGTGTAGATCACAGCAGATTGTGGCAAGCTCTCCAAGAGATGGGAGTTCCAATTCACCTCATCTGTCTCCTCAGGGACCTGTATGAAGGGCAAGAGGCCACAGTCAGAACTGGGCATGGTCTTACTGATTGGTTTTCGATTGAGAAAGGAGTGAGGCAAGGCTGCATACTGTCGCCCTGCCTATTTAACCTATATGCAGAGTGCATCATGAGGAAAGCCGGTCTGGACGAGTCTTCAGCTGGAGTGAAGATTGCTGAAAAATGTATCAACAACCTTAGATATGCGGATGATAATACTTTAATGGCAGAAAGTGAAGCGGAACTCAAGAGACTTCTGATGCGCGTACAAGAAGAGAGTGAGAAGTTTCGGCTTAAACTGAACATTAAACAGACAAAGATCATGGCGTCTTGCCCTATCAAGTCCTGGAGCATCAAGGGACAAGAAGTGGAAGCTGTGACAGATTTTCTCTTCTTGGGCTCCAAGATTACCTCGGAAGGAGACTGCAGCCATGAAATTAGGAGACGCCTGCTTCTGGGAAAGAGAGCAATGGTTAGCCTTGACCGCCTAGTAAAGAGCAGATACATTATTCTGCCAACCAAGATTCGTATAACTCGTGCTATGGTCTTTCCAGTTGTGATGTATGGATGCGTGAGTTGGACTGTGAAAAAGGCTGACCACCGAAGAATTGACGCGTTTGAATTGTGGTGCTGGCCAAGACTCTTGAGAGTTCCTTGGACTGCCAGAAAACCAATTCAGTCGATATTGTCGACCATAAACCCTGACTGCTCATTGGAGGGTCAAATTCTAAAGTTAAGGCTCAGCTACTTTGGTCATCTGATGAGAAGAGAGGAGTCGCTGGAGAAAGATTTGATGTTGGGAAAGGTTGAGGGTCGCCGGAGAAGGGGTAGGCAGCGAACGCGATGGTTAGATGGCATCCTCGAGGCACTGCAGATGAAGTTATGTGATGTTAGGAAGATAGTGAGAGACCGGAAAGCGTGGCGTGACATGGTCAATAGGGTCACGAAGAGTCGGACACGACTGAACTGAACTGAGTAAGTTAGGTAAGGATGCTTAATTCGTTGCTGCTGCGTACAATGCGAACCCGCAATCTTCGCCAGTATCGGGCCGAAAGCTGCCAATGCCGGCACACGATACCGTGGGTTCGCGCATCGCGCACGGCCGAGCCAGGTAGGTACAATTGTCTTAGCTAATTTACTATAAGACAAAAGTTTATACGCTACAAACTTACTACGTGCCAAAATGAGCTTGACGCAATCAAGTCAACAGTTGAGATGGTAGAATTTTAAAAGCCGCCACAGTAATGATACATCACAACAATGACTGATTCATTGCACCTGTGAAACCGGCGTTTATCTGTGCGCTATATTCAGGCTAGTAAACACATCACTTACCAGTGTATGTTGTCGCCTTGACACGATCCGAGGTGCGTATTTTGGTTTGGTGGACACGGGAACGGAGCGGTTGCCTCCGAAATTTCGCTGCACTACGTACGGCGTGGTGCACTGGGGCACGGCATTTAAAGCACCGACCTAATGATGGAGACCGGTAAGCCGACTTCGAAGTCCATTTCGCCTGGGAGACGCAAGAAACGAGAACATACACAGGCGGAAAGCGCCCCGCATGGAACTGAAACGAGGTCGCCGCGCGCGACCACGGCATGGTTACCGTGGTTACCGCGGTGCCCGCGCGAGACCGGAAGTGCAAGGAAAAAAGCTGTTAAAAAATGTTTCTGTCTACAAAACACTAACTTTATTTTCTGATAACTAAACGTTAAGCGTATTTCAATTATTTTGGCATAAGTGGTAGCTTAATGCCGGCGTGACGTCGCAAAGAAGCAGACCAATAGTCATTTGAAAACGCGTGTACGTGGTAGCGTTGCACAGAGGAGGAGGAGGACCGCAAAAGTCGAAGGAAAGAGCGCCAACTTTCGAATAGGATTGCGCGACCTGTACTGCGCGTAGACGTGTTTTATTACGTTCAAATGTGTATCGAAGCATAATCTAGCGACCGAGATAGTTTGTGAGCAATGCTCGGGAGGTGTTTGTGGGCCCCTTTAATTTTGCGGGAAGGTTTTTCATTGCAAGGTTGAAGAGGAGAGGAGACAACACTGCGCCTTGTGGTGCACCCCGGGATCAGATGGTATAGGGTCCATGTTCCATGTCTTGAATTCGAATGTAGGCATGTTGACCCGTGAGAAATTGCCATATGTATCGATACGTATTCTGACCACAGTTGGCATCTTGGAGATGATTTAGTATCACTTCATGTTTGACGTTATCAAAGGCTCCTTTCAAATCTAAGGCCAGGACTACCTTGTTATTGTGAGGGAGTTCTTTAGGCTCTAATATGTCATGATGAATTTGTAGAAGGATATCTTGTGCGGATTTCTGTGGTCGGAAACCAAACCAACCAAACATAGTGTCCGCAAAAGTGTGATGTGTTTCGAGATAAGTGGACAACCTGTCTCGCACCATAGTCTCCATCAATTTGCCGACACAAGATATGAGGGAGATAGGGCGCAGGTTTTCCACATCAGTTGGCTTGCCTGCCTTAGGAATAAATGCTGTCTTCCAATCCTGGGGGAGAGGAATCTCTCCCAGCCAGATTTGGTTGTTAAATTCAAGGAGGGTATGGTATGCTACATCCGAAAGGTTCACGAGAAGTTTGACGGTAACCTTGTCCCGGCCCGGTGCAGTATCGCGCTTCATTTTGGCTAGGGCCTCCTTCAAATCATGGAGCTGGAACGGAGTATCCAGCTCCAGATTTGTTTGGCATGCGTATGAGCATTGGGAAAGACGAGGGTGTACTGTGATACAAATATATCTGTCACACAATGTTCGGGCCAACTGTGTTGTAGTACCGAGAAAGTTATGAATGACACAGTGGAGATGCCGCGTCGTTTCTGTGCGTGTTTGAGAGGGGTCTATAAGGGCATGAAACAAGCGCCACGTATTACGACCAGACATCTAGCGCCCAGCAGTGTTACATCGATCCACCCAGTTAGTGTCAGCTAAGTGGCTGAGTCGGCAGCTTTTTAAGGGACACTGTAGTGGCAGGCTCAGGATTATTTCGCCAACTTAGGTTTATTTAGCCTGCACTGACATCGCACGGACGCGCGTTATGCATGGGCACAGCGTCCTGCTTATATTAACTCCACCTGGCGCTGAACTAATGCCCTCGGAAATTCATGTGTGCGGGTTAGAGGGTTTGTGCCCCCTAGAAGCACAACACGACCGCCTGTTGCGAGCACCACGTTGCTTAATTTTTGTGGCGTGGGCATGCAGTGCGGGCAATGACCTACCGTCGGTTTCACTGGAAGCACAATCGACGCGTTACACTTTAAGTGCGGGAATGGTGTGCACCTTATCTCACTGGGGCACATACGAGTCGGTGCGATCTCGCACGCGCCCAGATCATATATCGCTCTAGGCCGCCTGTGGTTTCTACGTGGTCATAGGCCACCAACCACCGCGGGTTCGACGTCGCGCGAGCCGAAGCCCCGATCAGCCGTCACCGCGCGCGCACTGAAACACTGCAGCGCGCACTCAACCTCCACCGGGAGGAGAGCACTTCGCTTCAAGGACAACAACCTCCAAGTTCACAAAGGAGACGTTTATTGAAACGCCATCCTCCAGCGGCACACACACACACACACACACACACACACGCACACACATACACATATTTACAAACGCACATACGCGCACACATATTTACAAACGCACATACACGCACGTACGCACACACATACACATATATACAAAACGCACATACACACACATACGCAGTCACCGTGTCAAGGGAGCGCGCGAGGAGCTAGGCTCCCCTGCGCGCACGAAGTGACACGGAGTGCGCGCCGCAAGCACGCAAGGGCGTGCTGTGATCTCTCTCTCGCAGTAACCAAAGGGTTCCTTTGAGAGAGTGTGGGCAACCACCGCAAGGTACGCCTGTCGCGGATCGTTTGATCACGATCGACAGACTCGAGCTTCGCTCTCAGGTAAGACCCGGAGCAGACGAACTCGAGTACACACTGGTCTGCGCGGACAAAGGCCGGCAGACAAGAACAGTAGCGTACGCACCTTGCGATGTCTCGGAGGGGTCTCCCTCTGGGCTCCGCTCGGACAGTCGCGCGAGCGCGGCTGTCGAAGCGGTGCCGTGTTCCCGCCAAAAGGCGCCAATGAGAGCAGCCACTGGGACGCCAGGGCGGAGCTGTGGCCCGAACGACAGTGACAAGTCGCTCGAGCCCCTCTCCGCCGCCTCAGGCGGGAGAAAGGGAACGGGGAGAACAACTGGGAAGCGGGCGGCGGCCGCGCAAAGGGCAGCCGCAGCAAGCCCGAATCCCACATCCTCCTCTCCTTAATTGCCCTCCTACCCATCAGTGAAAGCACGCGGCAGGTCCCCAGCATGAGGAAAAGAATGCTATCCTCACGCAACAAGTCAACTACACTTCAGTTCCAGCAAGAACGATCTCGAAAAGACACACTCAAGAAAGACAAACATTAGCAAGGCGCACAAAAAAAAATGAACAAGATGACATGAAGAATAATGTACAAAGTTGCGGAGGCTAAGTAACGACTATGTACAGAACACAATCATGTACAGAACACAACTATGTACAGAACAACTATGTACAAACACAACTATGTACAGAAGTCCCAAAGATCGTCGGTGCAGCTCAGGGAGCCTGCGGTGACTCACCGCTCGTTGACTTCTGGGTGGCCAACGTTCACCCTTGGCTGCAAACGATCTCGGTCGGTGGTGGTACAGGTTAGGTGCAGGGACAGCGAACACGCCGAAGGGGCCCCGGGTGTGGAAAGTCCGTGGCTCCGTGGCGATCCAAGACGCACATGGGAAGACCGCGCGGGGCTTCCTTTCCACCGCGCTCCGCACACGCCGGCAAACACACATGGCGCGACGTCGTCGCCTCCACGCCCAGGCACGCACACGCACAGCCACTCACACACCAAAGGGTGATGCCGACCTTCCGCGGCGAACCTGTCCCGAGCACCTTCGCAACCACGGCGGCCTTGGGTGAAAGGGGCATCGTCCATGCTCCCCGTCCCCAAACGGCCCCAACTTCATTTCCACACACACCGAAAAGCCGCGCGTCGGGACTGCTAATGAGCAACCCTCGCAATTTCAAGAAGAAAGAGGAGAGAAGACGCGCTGTACAAAAGAAGGCACTCACTGTACAATATTTACAAGATAGGAAGCAATAACAAAAACAGAAGAAAGCGAAAAAATGGGAACAGAGGCACACAAAAAAAAGAATAATAAAGCACACAGGCTGGAACTGAGCGAGCCAGAAAAGGGGGAGACCAACCTTGCTTCCGGGTAGGGTTAAACGAGCAAGCTCGCTCGGTGAGGCGGTCTGCCTTCGGTTGCGGAAAAGGCCCGTCGTCCGGCATCAATCACACAGGTGAACGTCGCCTCACCTTGTACCGGTGCGGGGCACGGCTGCGTTCCACCGCATCGGTTGTGCCTTGGCACTTGCCTGTGGTGACAATGGGCACCAGCGCAAGCTCGTCAGACCGTTACGCATGGGCCTTCAGGTCTGCGATGTAGGCACGGCTGGCTTTCCCCATAGGGGGATTCTCCAGCAATGAGCCCCTGCTTGTTACTGGGGAAATGCCCCATGAAATCGCAGGTGGCCATCTGCCACGGACGCACACTGTCAGTTGGCTTCGTCATGCCCGGTGGCTTGCCACCCCTCGACTTCTCCATTTGACAGACATGGCAGGAACGGCAACAGCGGAAAATGTCGCGCTTCATGCCGGCTGCAGTCACCGATTGACTCAGTTTCTTAAAACCTTGGAGCCACTCAGATGACCAGCCAATTGTTTGTCGTGAGAGAACGCAACAGAGCGCCGCTCAGACATTGGGGAATAGCCACTTCAAATGGTTCAAGGACTCATCATCCGTGGCTATGTATTTCAGCGCGAGCCCGTCATGGCCCAGCAATTATGAATCCCCGGGGCACGCCGCGACACACGCTGGCTCGTGCCCCCCTGCGCCCACTCAATACAAGTAGCGTAACGGCGCTGCGCCCGCTGCAATACAAGCAGCGTAACGGCGCTTCGTCTCCCAGAGACCGTCGCTGACATCGCGACAAAACGGGTCATTTTGCTGGACCGTCGTAGCTCTTCATGGCTGAAAACGATCCCAGTCATCTCAAAGGAGAGCCTGGTTTCGTCCCCCCGCAGGTTCGCAGCAAAACTTCCGCTGGCATCGGCGTCTCAGATGTGCTCACAAAGAGCTTTCACCATCGCCTGCTTTGCGAAGCGCTCGGATAGCGGAATGGGGAACCCGTCTGCGGGCGTCCCCTCTGTGCCGATCTGCGGCTCGTCCGCTGTTTCGCCCCCTTCGCCCGCCGTCCGTAAAGACGCCGCCGCGGGCGAGTGGGCACGGGATAGCGCGTCAGCTACCACGTTCGTTTTCCCCTGTAGATACTGCACCGAAAAGTCGAAATGCTGTACCAAGAGAGAATGGCGCGCCAGCCGGCTCGCAAGTTCAAGGAGCCGCATCAGCCAACTGAGCGCGCTGTCGGTCCGGTTTCCAGAGGGAGCCCGGCCGACGCCTCGCCGTTCCCCGAACAGAAATGTCTTCAAGTGGGGTACGGGTGCTGTTGTGCGAAGATGCCGGCAGCGGCGGCGTCGCGCACATTGCTTCCGCAACGGCGTAAAGCTGAAACAGCGGAGGCATATGGTCAACGGTCGCACCGCAGGGTGGTCCGAAGAACCATGTAGCGTGTTTCAGTGCCTTTGCCGAGTGCCGCGCAGGGGGCGGCAGGCATGGCGCATGAGCTTGATCGTCAAGGCGACCGGCTCGGCCGATGTGCTGTCCAACGACTCATGGAGCCAGGGACAATTCACATTGGGCGCCAGTTGTGGTTTCTACGTGGTCATAGGCCACCAACCACCGCGGGTTCGACGTCGCGCGAGCCGAAGCCCCGATAAGCCGTCACCGCGCGCGCACTGAAACACTGCAGCGCGCACTCAACCTCCACCGGGAGGAGAGCACTTCGCTTTAAGGACAACAACCTCCAAGTTCACAAAGGAGACGTTTATTGAAACGCCATCCTCCAGCGGCACACACACACACACACACGCACACACATACACATATTTACAAACGCACATACGCGCACACATATTTACAAACGCACATACACGCACGTACGCACACACATACACATATATACAAAACGCACATACACACACATACGCAGTCACCGTGTCAAGGGAGCGCGCGAGGAGCTAGGCTCCCCTGCGCGCACGAAGTGACACGGAGTGCGCGCCGCAAGCACGCAAGGGCGTGCTGTGATCTCTCTCTCGCAGTAACCAAAGGGTTCCTTTGAGAGAGTGTGGGCAACCACCGCAAGGTACGCCTGTCGCGGATCGTTGGATCACGATCGACAGGCTCGAGCTTCGCTCTCAGGTAAGACCCGGAGCAGACGAACTCGAGTACACACTGGTCTGCGCGGACAAAGGCCGGCAGACAAGAACAGTAGCGTACGCACCTTGCGATGTCTCGGAGGGGTCTCCCTCTGGGCTCCGCTCGGACAGTCGCGCGAGCGCGGCTGTCGAAGCGGTGCCGTGTTCCCGCCAAAAGGCGCCAATGAGAGCAGCCACTGGGACGCCAGGGCGGAGCTGTGGCCCGAACGACAGTGACAAGTCGCTCGAGCCCCTCTCCGCCGCCTCAGGCGGGAGAAAGGGAACGGGGAGAACAACTGGGAAGCGGGCGGCGGCCGCGCAAAGGGCAGCCGCAGCAAGCCCGAATCCCACATCGCCTCAACTGCGATTTGCATTATACCGTGCTGCTCCAGTAGATGTCCTGCATGCGGCAGCAACGCGAACAGAAAGCAGCTTTTTTGTGAATTCAGCGCATTCCACTGATCTGAAACAAGGGCAATGCGCGTGTGTACGAGACCTAGAGAGAGACGAGGAATAACGCAGCCTGTGCTCAAGGGGCTATCGCACGCAGTGCTATGCACCAATGAAGCACAATGAGTTGGAGACTAAACACAAGAAAATAAAGATGTAAATATAAATTAGACGAGCATGCCTAAACGGTGGGGGAAGGGGATCGCTTATTGCGACAAGGCTGTTACTAAAATTCGCAATGGTTGGAGCACGGGGATTTTTCAGGGCAAATGTTGCAGTTAAATACTTAAAAGGAAACTCATACGGGCATCCTCAAGTAAGGACAATAAAGACACATAGGAATGGACATTAATTTTGCCAGAAATGCCGCAGTTTCCTTCTAGAAAGAATTCTTGTGTCATGGAAAACGTCGGTTTTTGCTATATAACAAAATTGCACGATGTCTGAACCAAACGAAGCATAAAATTTTGTTGAAGCTGGGCCCTTTTTCCCAACTGTGTGCAGATTTTTCATGTTTTAAGGAGAGTAAAAAGTTTTTGCTCCTTGAAATTTCACCGCGGAAAAGTTGCAGACATTGTTCAAAAACTTGCAAGAGTTCGATGAAGGGCGCCTTTAGACACTACTGGGACAAGATAGAATGAAAACCTGATGTTAAAATTGTTCCCGAGTATTCATGGATGACTTGTACTACTGTCATGGCAAATTTATACTTCTATATGGGTAATTCTTTGAGCAGTGTCCTTCAAATAATCTGAAAACGAGAAGCTTTGAAAATATTACCGGATCTGATTGGCCATATAAGGAATGCTGTTTTTATCTCTGTACATAAAACGCGATGACATTAAAGGTTCTCGATGCTCTGAAGAATCTGGTATCAATGCTGTAAAGGAAAAATCACTGACATACTTCTGGTAGGCAGCACCCGGACAGCATTGCCGACTGCCGACTTATGGCTGATCATCGGCAGCCGACCTGCCCGGCATTCGCTGCTCGGCCGAATGACGGCCCATGGTTGGCCATGTACCAGGTTGGGCAAAAGTTGGCCATCAACCAAGGCCCAAGCTCGGGCACCCGAATGTACTCCGACCAACTCGGCCATGGTAGCTCACCCATTAGGCGGCCCATGGTTGGCCACGCACTAGGTTGGGAAGAAGTCGGCCAGCATCCATGGCCCGAGCTTGTAACTCCAACTGAATGCCGACCTGTTTTGCAACGGTTGCTCGGGCATTTGGCGGCCCACGGTCGGCCGCGTGCCATGTTGGCCAGGAAGCCGGCTAGCACTCATGACCCAGCATGCCTGTACTGGATTCCGATTACAGCCATAACGACAATAATGTAAAAGCAGCTAGATCTACTTAACCTCCAGTACAAATCCAGTTGTGAGTGAGAACGCGCATACAAAACGAAACTGTGTTCATACCATGATTATGTGACATTAAATTAGTGATTAGAAGGTACCTTTTTCATTACCGAACAGGAAAACGTTGCCTCAAGGGAAGTTGATCGAAAAAAATGCCCATGTTCCCAGTCACTTTTTCGTACTAGCGCTGCATCGTCTGTTTACCTGGGAAAGAACCAAATACACTGCATGTTCTTTCTAGAGATAAGCCCTGGAAAACGAAATGCAGGAAGACTCTCAAGGCTACAATTTTAGTTTTTGGCATTCACATGGTGGTAAGAAAAGAAAAAAGGCATTTTCTCAGGCAGACTGCGAGCATGACAAGCCCCGGTACATTTATAAGGTGCACAACACATATATCGGGAATAAACAACCAATTAGTTTGTTCCGTCAATTAGTTTAAAGTTCGATCATTCCTACCGCGCTGCGTGGTGGAAAAAGAATAAAGAAATAGTAGTGTGTCTGTTCTTCTGGATCATGGAAAAAGCAAGAGTTCCAGAAACCCATCTACTTCTGCTTTATTGATTATGCGAAAACATTTGACTGCGTAGATCATAGCAGATTGTGGCAAGCTCTCCAAGAGATGGGAGTTCCAATTCACCTGATCTGTCTCCTCAGGAACCTGTATGAAGGGCAAGAGGCCAGTCAGAACTGGGCATGGTCTTAGTGATTGGTTTTCGATTGAGAAAGGAGTGAGGCAAGGCTGCATACTGTCGCCCTGCCTATTTAACCTATATGCAGAGTGCATCATGAAGAAGGCCGGTCTGGACGAGTCTTCAGCTGGAGTGAAGATTGCTGGAAAACGTATCAACAACCTTAGATATGCGGATGATACCACTTTAATGGCAGAAAGTGAAGTGGAACTCAAGAGACTTCTGATGCGCATACAAGAAGAGAGTTAGAAGTTTGGGCTTAAACTGAACATTAAAAAGACAAAGATCATGGCGTCTTGTCCTATCAAGTCCTGGAGCATCAATGGACAAGAAGTGGAAGCTGTGACAGATTTTCTCTTCTTGGGCTCCAAGATAACCTCGGAAGGAGACTGCAGTCATGAAATTAGGAGACGCCTGCTTCTGGGAAAGAGCAATGGTTAGCCTTGACCGCCTAGTAAAGAGCAGAGACATTAGTCTGCCAACCAAGATCTGTATAACTCGTGCTATGGTCCTTCCAGTTGTGATATATGGATGCGAGAGTTGGACTGTGAAAAAGGCTGACCGCCGAAGAATTGACGCGTTTGAATTGTGGTGCTGGCCAAGACTCTTGAGAGTTCCTTGGACTGCCAGAAGATCAAATCAGTCGATATTGTCGACCATAAACCCGGACTGCTCATTGGAGGGTCAAATTCTGAAATTAAAGCTCAGCTACTTTGGTCATCTGATAAGAAGAGAGGAGTCGCTGGAGAAAGATTTGATGTTGGGAAAGGTTGAGGGTCGCCGGAGAAGGGGTAGGCAGCGAACGCGATGGTTAGATGGCATCCTCGAGGCACTGCAGATGAAGTTATGTGATGTTAGGAAGATAGTGAGAGACCGGAAAGTGTGGCGTGACATGGTCCATAGGGTCACGAAGAGTCGGACACGACTGAACGTCTGAAGTGTTCTGTGGTAGACGTAGCCGGTATAACAAGCAAAACGGTTTATTTATACATCAGGTAATGGCGCCCGTTTTCGTTCTGCTTGGCGCGGTCGCCCATGCCGGGGTCTTCCGGCGGTCCGCCTGGTTAGCTTGCCGCTTGGGGCGCTGTCGTCAGTGGCGCCCACAACACCCCCTCTTTCTTGAAAGGTTTGATCTCACGTGTCCAGGCGTACTGGTCGCTTACAAACATGTCCACTTCTTGTGGTGCTCGTGTCCTGCAATGGTTGCAGGTGTCTTGCTGTACGTCTTGCTTGTCCTGTGTCGGTTTGTACAACATAGGACCTTGGTTCTGATGTTGGCTGTGTTACCACGCCGTGTGATGCAGCTCCGGTGAGGATGCGCACCGCTGTGCCTGGTGGTAAGCGCTCTCGGCTCCGTACCTTGTGCCGGGTGTCGTATGATCGTTTTGCACGAGCTCTGTAGGCTTCATTATTTTGTCTGAATTCGCTGTCGTCCCACTTCGGGGCTAGCAGCTTCGAAGTGGTTGGTACTGTGGTGTTCAGACGACGACCCATTAAGAGTTCTCCTGGTGAAAACCCTTCCACGCTGGGTGTGGCTCTGTAGGCAAGCAGCACTTCATGTATGTTGGAAGACTTCCTCAAAAGCTGATTTGCTGTCGGCACAGCCCTCTCAGCCATACCGTTGCTCTGCGGGTAGTAAGGGCTTGAGGTTGTGTGTGAGGCTCCCCAGTGATGCACTAGTTCTTTGAACTCTGTGGAAGTGAACTGCGGCCCGTTGTCTGTGCGTATTGTCCGTGGAACACCGTACCGTGCAAACATTGGCTCCAAGACTAGGGCTGTTTTTTTTTAGCTGTCCTCGGTATCTGTTCTAGCTCGAAAAATCGGGAGTAGTAGTCTACTACTACTACATACTCTTTCCCCTCCAGCGTGAAGAGATTCATGCCGACTGTGTCCCAAGGGTGTGCTGGCAATGGGATTAGAAGCAGAGGTTCTGTTTCTGGCTTTCTGTGCTCTCTGCAAGTTGGACACTCTTCCACGTAGTCTTCAATGTGCTTGCCTATGCTTGGCCACCATATGCATTCCCTTGCCCTCGCTCGGCACCTCGTTGTGCCCAAGTGGCCTGCATGGAGTTTTTCCAGAACCTCCACTCTGATGTCTGGTGGGATGATTATTCTGTCGCCTTTGAATAGCAGACCATCAACGAGCGAAATCTCACTAGCCACCTCGACTTACCTTTTCAGGTCAGGTGACAGCCCATGCACAGTTAGCCAAGATGTAGTGAAGAAGGTAGCCACCCTGGAAAGTGTTTCGTCTGAGTGGATGCTTGCCCTGATTGTGTCCAGCATTTGGTTTGAAGCAGGGAGCTGTTCAAGTGCTAATTCTTCAAACTCGCGCACTGCACTCTCGAGAGTTCTTTCTTTGTCTGCTGGTTTCCCAGATGGCTTCCGGGACAGAAGGTCAGCTGTGTACAGCTTTTTGCCGGGAGTGTGGGACATGGTATAGTCGTACTCCAAAAGGCACATCCTGAAACGTTGAAGGCGAGGACTCAGCTCATCAAGTCGTTTAGTCGTAAGCAGCGGTATTAACGGCTTGTGGTCCGTTTCCATGTGAAAGGTTGATCCCAGCAGGTATTTGCGGAAATGTTCGCAAGCCCATGTGATTGCCAGTGCCTCCTTTTTGATTTGGGCATATCTTTGTTCTGTATCCGTAAGGAAGCGGGATGCATATGCCACAGGCAGGAGCTTTTCGTGCGACTGCTGTAGAAGTACAGCTCCAAGACCGTATGAGGAAGCATCCATATACACTGTGTGAGGCGAATGAGCATCGTAGTGAGTGATAATCGGCGTCCTGCTTAAAGCTTGCTTGAGTTTGTCAAAACTCTGCGGCTGAGCTGGGCCCCAGTGCCAGTCGGCATCTTGGTAGAGCAAGTCTCTGAGAGGCTTCGTAACATTTGCTAGCTCTGGAACAAATTTTGCTAGGTGGTTTGCAGAGCCCAACAAAGACCTGACTTCTGACACATCACATGGTGGGTCGAGCTGGACTATGGCCCTGACCTTGGCCGGGTCGGCGCTGACTCCTGTTGAGTTTACATGTCCTAAGAATGTTACTTCTGTTTGTCGAAAGGAGCACTTGTCGATGTTGAGGGTAACACCTGCATCTTCCAGCTTCCTCAGCACCAGCAGTAGGTTGGTGTCGTGTTCCTCAGTTGTCTTCCCTGAGACAATGATGTCATCTTGCAGACAACTCACACCATCTAGTCCTTCGAGCACACGGAGCATTTCTCGTTGGTAGAACTCTGGCGCTGTGGAGATTCCGAAAGGAAGCCTCAGGAACTGGAATCTGCCAACTGATGTGATGAAGGTTGTGTATTCGCGAGAGTCCTTGGACAGTGGCACCTGCCAGTACCCTGCTCGTGCGTCTAGGCGGCTGAACATGAGCACACGTTCGCGTATTATTTGTTGGTTGAGTTGACCATAGTCCACGCAGATGCGCAGCTCATTTTTCTTTTTTCGTGCGACAACCATTAGAAAGCACTTCTCGGTTGCTCACTCGATCTTCTGGATGACTCCCAAGTCTTTCATCCTTTCTAGTTCTTTCTTCACAAATGGAAGCAGTAGAAGAGGCACGCGCCTAGGATAACTGACTGCGTATGGCTCAGCATCCCTTTTGACTTTGATGCGGTACTCAGTCTTCATGACCCCAAGCCCGGACGTTAGCTTTGGGTATGACGCCAAGACGTTGGGGACGTCAGTTGATTGTGCGAGGGTTTCGTCTAGCTCAAGAGGGCACTGTAGAATCCCAAGTGATTCTATAGCTGGTCGACTGAGCAGCGGTTCTTTTAATCCTTTGATGATTAAGACTGCTTCTTGGACTTCAGTGTTGCGCCAGGTGACTTGCATCGATGTAGCCAACAGTGGCTATCGCTGTCTGGCCTGCGCCTATCAACAGCTGTTGCGTTGACTTGATGGGTCCCATGACGGTTCTGTCGTACTGGTCGTGTGCGATTGCAGTCACATCCGCGCCGGTGTCGACCTTGAAGGTAAAAGGCAAGTTGTTCACGGTAGCAGTAATCCTCCACGGCGTGTTCACTCCCACTTTGATTTCGCCTAGATATAGCTCTCCGGGATCCTTTGGTCGTTGTCGGATACTCGAGGTCTCGTCCTTCGACTTAGACATGCAGACACGGGCGTAGTGACCTTTTTTCCCACACTGGTTGCAAGTCTTGTCTATCGCGGGACACTGTGTCTTCGTGTGGTCACGCACACCACCACACCATTTGCAGCGTTCATCTCCCGTCTTGTGTGCACGTTGAGGGCGCGACTTGAATGGCACCTTCGCTTCGTTCCGGCGAGTTTTGACGTTTGTCTGGCTGCGAACTTCTCCCATGTCGAGAGCTGGCTGTTCGATGGAGCGAATTTCCTTGTGTTGAAGTTTCACGCTCTCTAAATTGCGGGCAGCTGTGATTGCTTTTTCGAGAGTGAGTTCTGCGTCAAGCTGCAGGCTCTTGCTGAGTTTTACGTCTCGCAAGACGACCACGAGCCTGTCCCGAATCAGTTCGTCTTTGAGAGTTCCGTAATCGCATCTTTCGGCCATCTTGAACAGTTCAGTCGCAAATGCGTCGACGTTTTCATGCTGCTCTTGTTTCCGAGGGTTAAATCGCGCTCTATCGTAGATGGCATTCTTTCGAGGTAGGTAATGCTTTTCAAAAGCACTCACCGCGGTGGAGTATGATGCCATCTGTTCGTCTGTCAGTTTCAAATCAGCGAGCACGTCCTCCGCTTCTTAGCCCATGGCGTAGATTAATGTGTTGATTTGCGTCATCTCGTCCTGTCCTGTCAGACCGGAGATGAGTCGGTAGCGTCCCACCTGCGGTGCCATCGTGTCCAATCTTCGGGCTTGCGGAAATCGAGCTTTGTCGGCAGTTCCACGGCGAGCGGGTTGAACATCTCGGAGTGCCGCTCGTGCGCTCTTCGTTCGCGCCGCGAGTGTCTGGCATGACGCTGCGGCCGCTTACGTTGGGCTCGCTGTCCTTCTGGGTGTCACGCTGCGTTGGTTATCCCACCGCTGCCGCCATGTGGTAGACGTAGCCGGTATAACAAGCAAAACTGTTTACTTATGCATCAGGTAATGGCGCCCGTTCTCGCTCTGCTTGACGCGGTCGCCCATGCCGGGGTCTCCCGGCAGTCCGTCTGGTTAGCTTGCCGCTTGAGGCGCTGTCGTCAGTGGCGCCCACAACAGTTTCGATGTAAGATCGAAAAAAAAAGATGGTCAGTCGACCTTTCATATTCATATCAAATTTTTATATATGCCTGATGACTGGAAAGAAGAGATCGGCAATTGGTTTTACTGCCAAAATTTGTTTCGGGGCACACGAAATTAATAATAAAGAGGCTGAGTTCCGCGCATATCTTTCTGCTCTTTTGGACAACTTTGGTTATGAATTACACAAAATATGTTAAAGTTAGCTGAAAATTATCGGACTAAATATATACATGTTTTTATTTGTATTCAGTTCTTTTTCGCTTTTCTGGGTAGTGTAGATATATTTGCAAAATTTCTCAAAATCGTTTCAAGAAACGAAATTTTCCTACTTTACAGACCTTTATTTCAAAAAAGGTTTATGGCAGAGCAGCAATAATTCCACGCTATGTTCTCAGCAAAGTTATGTATCAAACAGCTAAAGCTTATATTTATAAAACGTTTCAATGCAAAGATGCGATTGCACTAATTTACACAAAACAGTGAACTTTTAAAATTTCTTAAGAAAATAAAAAAGAAGTTTTAACATTGTTTAAACTATTTCCACCTATTCTACACTACCTCAGCTTTCAAAATCATTCAGTCCAGAAGGTTATTATATTATCATCGTCATCATCATGATCTTTGTGATCCCCCGATACAAAGGGGAATGGCCGCATCAGCATCAGCATCAGCATATTTGAACAAGTCATTGTACCGCGCTTTTCGGCATTGCTTCCTCCGAAGAAAAATGGCGAGTCGACCACTGCGTTCGGTAGCTCTGCGCAAGTGCGCCTTGTGCAACGAGACACTCTATGAAATATGTCGGCGCCGCGAAACAGCTCCTCAGGTGAGCCCTGCATGCGATCTTTCATCTCTGCCATTGTGCTATGCGCCCGTCAGCGAATGCCGCGGAGCGGTTCGCGTGGATTCTGCAGACAGGAAAAACGATTTGAAATGTGACATCGTTACTGCCCAGGTTGCTGACGTAGCAAGGCACCAGGAGCCGGAGCCGCCAGCCGTTCCTGCTAATTATGTGGAAATAACAGCGGAAATGTACCAGGAGGTGCAAAATGCGCTGGCTCCTCATCCAGCGAACGACGTGCTCGTCGAAATGTTTAATATTCCCGTTACACGCACCGACTTCTCCACGCTTAGGGAAAACGGGTGGTTGAACGACGTCATCATCGAGTGCTACATGAACCTGCTCGTAAAACGCGCAGAAGATGGGCCGCTGCGTGTATACGCATTAAACCCACACTTCTGCACTCAATTGTGCCGCAGGGGTTACAGTGGCGTCGAGAGGTGGACGCGGCGCCTGGACTTGTTTAGTTTGGACATAGTTTTGATCCCTGTCCACGAAGTAAACCATTGGATGCTGGCTACCATCCACTTTAGGGACTCTCGAATTGTTCTCTACAACAGTCTGCTTGGTCTCCGAGTGACTACAGACTGGATCGGGATGATCTCCAACTACATGGAAAGGGAGAGCGAGCGCCGGCGCCAGCATAAGTTTAATTGGCAAGGCTGGGTCAAAACCGTAGCAGAGAACATTCCGCAACAGGACAACAACAATGACTGTGGCATGTTCGTATGCCAATACGCGGAATGCGTATCTCGTGATGCTCCCTTTCAGTTCTCTGCGGTGGACATGCCATACTTCCGCAAGCGAGTGGCTTATGAAATTTTGCACGGGAAACTGTTTTAATGAAGCCGCCTTTTGTTTTTGTACATACTGTGAGCATCTTTTTTCTTTATTTTCCTGATGTTTCATTTTAACTTGTTTAATCAAAAACCTGTTCATGTATTCAATGTTTCCATTGGAGCAGCTTTAATAGCATTGTTTGTTTTGCAGGTACATATGTACCCAGTTGCAAAGTGCTTTTATTTTAACTTCGCTCGTGCCTTCAACGAGAAACAAAAGCTTGATGTTCTCCTGATTTTGGGGTTCTTAAATTTGATGTTCTATAAGAACTATCAGAATCGGTATATCCGCAGGTCCTCCCTCTTGTTGTTTGGTGATCATTTTCAAAAAAGCACCACATTGAATTTTTATGGCAGTCTTAAAAGGGCCTTCAGACACCTCATGTGCTTAGCTTGTAACATAGCTCACTTGCTAGATTGTGTTGCGATGAACATTGGAGCGAAATAATACCTTTGAGCGAAGCGGACAGTCCACAAGTCGCATTCGAAAGTTTGCGGGCTTGCCCTTTTTCTTGTGTGCAATGCTTCTACCTATTAACGTTCTTGAATGGCGATTTGTCAGTTCCTACAAGCATACCCTACTGAAAAAAGTGTATGTGAACCAGTGTGAGAATGTATGAGAGTGTGCAAGAACATATGAGGATGTATGAGTTTGTGGAAGATAAAATGTGAATTCATGTGAACACGCAGAAACTGTACGTGAAAATCCATGCAGTGCGTAAAAGCTCACAAAGACTGTGTACGTTTATTTACGTGCTGTTTGTGAGTCTGCGAGAATGTGTGTGCCCTCGTAGAGGGTGTACGTGAAAATATGTGCTATGTGCGATGAGCTCACACATACAGTGTACGTTTATTGCGTGCTGTACGTGAGCCTGTGTGGAAGTGTGGGCAATTGTAAAGTCTGTGCGTGGACATCGCAAGAGCTCATAAAGGCTCAACGTGCTAGTGTGCTGTATGCGAGTTTGCAAGGAAACGTGCATAGAAACAGAGTCTGTATAGACAATATGGTCTGCATTGCAGTGTAAGAACTCATTCATGTTGTGCATTATGAGCACACTACACAAGAACACAAAATATACACATGCAGTCATGCATGCTCAGAGGCTGTGGATTGTCATGAGCATGACTTTCAAGAGTCGAGACCCTACGGGTCGCTCAAATATACAAGAGAACAGTTTCAGCCCTCATTCACCAATTACTTTTTCTTCCTTTCATTTTTCAGGTGCCTAGCTGTATGGAAAACATGCAGGCTGTATTAACAGGAACATGTGAACAGTGTGTTTGCCATGAAAGGATGCCAAAAGCGATTGAGTTACTGCAACTTGAGTTATACTTCACACATAACTATTTCTGCAAGCTAGACATATGCTATCATGTGCATGATAAAGGGCATGCATTTATGATGAAATGGTTTTGCCCATCATTTAAATGAATCACATTTCAAAATAAAAAGCAATGCAACCATTGTTTTCTGTAGTCTAGTGGATTCAACACAATAGAATAACTCTGAAGGTTTGCATATAACAGGGGATACAATTAAATTCAGTCAAATATGGTGGGCAGAAGGCAAATTCAGAGCTGTAGCCCATAAGCCAAATCCATGCTTACAAACAATCGGTATGTCAATGATATACATGCACTTGAAAATGGTAAAAAGGAAGAACATGGAAGGCTGACTAAATTTCTCAATACAAAGTTTTGATTCGGTCACTCGTAGACCTCCATCCATGGCCAACTTGAAGTTAATGGAAGCTATGAAATGCCCTTTTTCCATCCCATTACTCTGAAATAAGACTTTTTGCCCCAATGCATCTTTCACATGTTTATTTTGTGCTAATATTTCTTAATAAAAAGGCTTTTATGTCTGCTGTATAAACTGGAGAAAATATGTACAAAACCAAATATCTTAATATGGGATGATCTATTCAAGCTTACTTGATGTTGCAGAAGCATCTTGCAAGGAAACGCCTTTCACAAGCTCATAGAAATTCTTCTTCGTGTTTGAGTGTATACAGATAGAGCAGCATCTTCCACAAGTTGTGGAAAAGGCATGCAGCTGTGTGAGAGGTCATGTAGCTTTAAACAGCAGTGCAGCAATCAGGTGAGTGAGCAGCACTGCAAAAATGAGCTAGACAGAATATAAACATGAACTTCAGCTTTATAGACTATATCCACATACAAAAACATCTTCCTCATATTCAGCAGGTATCTGAGGCTTTATTTAACATTTTTTACCCCGCTACCTTCATAGCAATTATTATGCAACGTTCCCGTTATGTACACATCAGAGAAAGTACAAGGAAAGTATGGCAAAAAGAGGCACTACAAGCTCCTTTGTTACGGCATGTTAACATTCACATAAGGCTCTAACTATGCAAGTATTAGTAAAAAGAAATGAGCTAAGAAGGCTACTAGCTCCATTTGCCATGTTATTTACAGAAATCGGTAGAAATCACTGACAAAAAGTTAGCCTGTCCATATGTAACAGCTATTGTACTTTTTCTGCCTCTTCTTTTGTACCTTATGGAAATATTTACTTTTTCATGCCTCAAGATGTATAAGGCTGTGATTCAAAATATTGTGAACATGGTAATTCCGCAAATTATTCACATTCTTATTTATAGTGCAAATGATCATGGCACAGATAGATGTACACATTCATAACACGAAAAATAACCAAGAGACATGGTTTTAACTGGCAAGAAAGGGCATAAGTAGAACCAATAATGACTGAAAGAAAAGGAACAATGTGATGAAACTATATTTAAGCTCAAGACACTGTACTAGTCAAGCTTGTAACCCTTTGAATACAATGCCTTGTGGCCTTGCAGTACCATATGCATGAATGAGTGCTAATCAACAAAATTATTCTCAAAGGTCTAAAAACAAAAACAGTTATCTCAGCAGCCAAGGTTGATACATGCTAATTGTATTGCAACACTCACAAGTGATAAGTAACAAGTTCACAGCAATGAAACAGTTTAAATGTGCTTAAATGCAGAGAACTCGCTTCCCTGATTAGAATGTGCTGCAACAATGCAGAAGCCAAAACCACCTTATTGACTAATCTGAAGAAATCAAAACTATTGAATTTGAATCACCTACAGAATTCCTTGCTGGATCAGGTAACAGCCTATAAAAATTTAGGTATCTAATTTACCTGTTCTAACCACTCCTGAGAACTGCACATCAACAATATTACTAACAATGCTAATCATTCGTTAGGCCGTTTGAAAAGCAATTTCCAAACAGCCCTTCGTTCCTTAAACTTCAACTTACAAAACATTTATCCACCCCAAACTTGAATATGCAGCCTCTGTATGGAATCTTGGCCTTGATTTTCTAATAATCTCTGTTGAGCCAATCAGAATCAATCTGCTCATTAAATACTCAGTAATTACCACCACACCCCCAGCACTAGCATGAAAAACGCCTCACACCTCCTTGCTCTCTCACTGAGACATCAGATGCTCTGGCTATGCTACATAAAATACATTATTGCAGTGCACTTCATGGTCATTTCATTCAGCGCCCCTCTTACACATCACTTAATGTGGACCATCACCATAAAATCAGATCCTCAACATGTCGTACAACTGCTTTTTACAATTCATTCTTCATGCATTCAACTTATTATCCGAACTACCTTCCTGTGGTGCTCATATATTTAACTGATACAAAATTGTTTAAAAATGCTCTTACTGCACATTACAGTGTTCCCAATTGATAATTTTGCACTGTTTATTATTTTTCAATTTGTAACCTTATATACTGTTTATGTTTTTCTCTCATTCCTCAAATTTTGTCTTGTATACCACTCCCCTCTGTAACGGGCCTTCCTGGGCCCTGAGGGTATAACAAATAAATAAATAAAACCTCATAACCAAAACATGCCAAAAAAGTAAACAAACATATGCCAGTTTTCCAAGCTTCTTTCATTAATGTCAACTGACATTAACAAAGAAAGACGGCTGGTATGCTCTTTACATTGTTGGCACTATCCTCTAACACTTCTCAAAGACCATTAGAGAGTTCAAGTCACAGTCATAACACATACTTAAAGGTGTTATACCTGGCCTTTTTGAAAATAGGTTTGCAATTCTGTCTCAACACAAACCACCAATAATTTCAACAACCATTTGAATAAAACTGCTTTCTTCAGAAGCCCCAGTCAGCTAAAAGTATAATATAGTGTAATGACAACACGAATACAAGAAACATTCTCCTTTTCATTTGAACAACCTGCACTTACCAGTAAGTATAATTAAAATTAAAAGTTTACTACACATATGTACTACTTCCTGTCACTGCTGGTAACACTTAGCCATGGTGGTGAAGGTGTTAAGGCAATTGACTACTGTGCCCAGGGATGTGGAATAAAATCCCGGCAGTGGCAGCTGCTTTTCGCTGAAGGTGAAAAGCAAGGTGCCTCTGTGCTGTGTATTGTCAGTGAAAAGGACCCCAGGTGGTAGAAATTTCTGAAGCCATCCATTATATGGTGTCTCTTATAGCCTGAGTCACTTTAGGACTGTAAACCCCATAAACCAAACCATTTTCACTTAATAATACCTTTATATTATCCTTGATACTCTAAATATAACCCGGTATTCCTTCTCTTTCTTTCCATTATAAGCTAAAAATTGTATTTATAAATCTTCTACCATGTGCAACCATTGCTCATGCATTTCCCACAGGGCTGGCCATTTCATCTTCAGAATAGATAGTAGTTGGATAACAATATATGGCCGAGAAAAGCAACTCAAATGAGGAACTGTGAAACGTGCTCATGAGCCTTTATACACAAAACACAATGGTGAACAAGACTATCAATATGAAGGAAAACTGAGGTATTGTTCAACAGAAAAGGAAAATAACAGCTCAAAATACTGGTGAATCATTGCAAGTACTAGTAAAAGCCTGATTTCATCTAAATTAAATACATTGTAGTCATGGGTCTGTCAGAACAATAAGAAAGGACACTGAATGAGTTACACTACACCTCAAGCAGAAAATTGAAGAAGTGAGCGGCTTTGTTATGATACAATGAAAGCAGCCAACAGTCTGCGAGTCCAAGATAAATGCAAGGGATACTTTTTTATACTCTTCCAGAAAGTGAAAGGAATAACAATGTGCAAAAAGAGAAAAAACGTGCACTGTTTTTCCACTTTGTATTTAATTATTTTTCTCCCTAAATAATTACAGGGCTTATTCTGGTGAATATCAACTACAAGAGTAATAAAAAATATCCGCTGCGTTTACCTTAGACTCACAGACTATTGGCTCCTTTGACTACACCTTAAGGGGAGACACGGGTCTTAGAACGGCCGATAATGGTCAAAGAATTGATTATGAGAAACACCCATTTTCTGAAGGTTTAACCTTTCGAGCACCTGCACTCAAATTATTAACGCTGAAGTTGGTCAGGAAATGCGATAAAATCGGTTTTCAAAACATCACGGCAGCAGCGAAATGCCCCTCGAGAAGAGAAAATTTGTTCGAAAATCCCGCGCGCGCTGCAGGCGTTCCAGCCGGCCGATCGCCGCCATCTTGGGCTTGGTTTGAAGCTGTTTTCTTTGTGCGCAATTTGCGCTATCTCAAAGTAGCATCGCTCAAGCGGTATGGCTATAGTACGGCTGCGAGCGCCGGTTTTCCGAAGGCCGTTTATGGTTTCTGATTGGCTGTCACGCGGCGCGCTTTTCAAGCGCGCCGTTTCGCGTCTCCTATTGGCTGGCGTGACCAGCGCGACATTTTTTTTTTTTTTTTCTGTTTTGTGTTTGCCGCCGTGGCTGCTTCTTCGCGTGCGTCTGCGTTTGCGCTCGCGTTTCTCGAAGCACCGTTTTGGTGCCGATCGTTTTTTCTTTTTTTTTCCCCTTGCGATCGAAACAGGTGTGGAACAATAGCCAGAAGGCGCCGGTCGCAAGCGTGCTGAAATGAGTGCTCTCGGGACTTGCGTTACGACACCGCGGGTTCAAATCACAGTGCGAACTGCATCCCAGATCCCGCGTACTACTCTACGACGGAGCCGACGCACTGTGTTGAGCGGTCGGCGCACAGTTCGTTTTGTCGGGAAAGTCGGCGACCCAACGCGAGTTTCACCGCGGCCTCGGCGCGGAATGCGATGCCAGTACAGAGTTCGCGATTGCGGACATGAAAGCGTTAACAACTTTATTGCGTACACGAAGCGCGGAACCTGCGGCGAGATCGCGAAGGTGCGAGCGGTCAATCGCACGAGCGTCACAACGGAGCTTTTCAGGGCCACCAACTGTTTGCCACAGGCCCCCTTGGCACGAGACCGCTAGTTCTCTCAAGAAACCGTTTGCAGGGCTCAAGATATTGTCCTTGGAGCTGGACATCCTAGCCCCGCGCTCTCGTCGGCTTAGAAAACAAAAAAAGGAAACCCATAACTTCATGATTTTTTTTTTTTTTTTACAATTTCGTCATGTACACATCAAAATTTTTAGGAAATGTTTCGTTGGATGGAATAAGACACTTTTTGTTTTGTTTTGCAGGGGGACAGATAGGGAACACTGAAATAAAATCTGCACTTGAAGATTCCTCCCTAAATTGTCTGCAGTCAGAGTCAGAACTTCAAATACGATTTTCTCAACTTCATATTTTTTGCCAACATGACTAGCCTTATAGAACTTTTCATTACGTTCTTGTGGTACAATTTTAATACATCTTACACCGTTGCATTCAAGAATAACTGAACTGTGGAGCTATGCTACTTTTATGTTGCTAGGTTGAACATATCAAATTTGGGGGAGAGTAATGTCAGCTAATTATATTAAAATTATTGGGCATCGGCATAATTGGACATTTTTATATGGTAGCGCACCTCAGGGATAATATAAATAGCATAGCTCCACATGGCAGGTCTTTGGCTACAGCTACATTTTAATCAGAGCCAAATAATATTGAGGAAAAGTGTCTTAATCACCCATAAGAAATGACCTAATTGGGCATCAATTATGTTTCCATAGTATGAGAACTAATTGAGATATAGTAAAACAAATTATATTTTTGAAAACAGCAGGAAGAAATACATATACACACTGAATTCCCCCCCCTCCCCCCATTGTGATATCTCTAATAATAAAAATATTTGTTTTAAGACCAGTGTCTCCCCTTAAGGTATGGTCAAGTTATGAACAAAAAATTACCAATATCCCTCGAAAAGAAAATTCAAGCAGTTGCATTCCTGCTAGTGCTTCCTTTAAGGGCATATCCTGGAGGGAAATGAAAGGTTTGAAATTGAAGAGCAGAGCACAGTAGGTCATGGAAACAAAGATGATATGAATGGTATTCAGTGACATATAGGAACTTAGAAAGTAAAGACACATTTAT
This sequence comes from Amblyomma maculatum, assembly GCF_055883805.1. NCBI lineage: Eukaryota > Metazoa > Arthropoda > Arachnida > Ixodida > Ixodidae > Amblyomma > Amblyomma maculatum. Next base: position 53,956,255 of record NC_139344.1, read on the forward strand.
GCTGCACTGACTGAATTCAGAAATGTGTACATTTAAGCACAACTTGCAGTGCAGGAAATACATTATGAGTAATTTGTTACAGAAGTAAAAAACATTCCAAGAAAACAAAAATAGCCATATGCTCGGAGAGTTAGTGGGAGACAGAACCAGAATATTTTATGGGATAGTTCATGGCTACACTAGGTGCATATATAAAAGCTAAATAGATTTCATTTAAAGAAAAGTCATGTATATTTGCATTGGATCCAACTTGAATGATGATTACCACACGAAAAATAAATATCAATCCTTTCAAGCTGACATTTAGTCACGCTCTATTATGTTTGGCAAGCTACACACATAACTCGCCCCTTCATCCTTGAAATCAATAAGAAGGCAAGGCATTGAAATTTCAGGTGGCTCAAGCACAACACAAGTAGCTACTGGAGATCGAAAACAAATTCTAATGTGACCTGGAAGGCCATCAATAGCCTCATCCAGAACCAGTTTCTGACAGAGTAGAATCACTCTGCCAGTGTCATCAGAATTGGGCTCTACTGCTCGCAAAATGTTTTTGACAAGAAAAAAGATGTTTTCGAAGGTCATTATTGCAGTACTGTCACTTTTTTTTGCTTTCTTGTACTGCTGGCTGTGAATAATTGTGCCCTGAAAGCTCATCCTTAAATATTCCTTAATGATTTTATCCTCCCCATTAAAAAGATTGTTAAGAGCTTTTTCTTCTTCTGCTGTAAGGTGCGGATTAGCTGGAGCACCAAAGACACATACATTCGCAACACGAACTGCTTTTTTAGTATCTTCATAACCTAACAGTCGATTGCAAAAAGCCACAACATTATTTGGTAAGGATGCTGCCTGGAGTGTGTTCCGAAGCTCTTGCTCCACAAACACCCTCTCCAGGATTTGCATTGGAGCTCCCTTTGCACCTTTCACCATTTTAGTGAGTTTGCCATTTCCTGACTCGAATGGAAATGCTGAGTTGGCCCACAGTGGTCCTAGATTTTTTGTGCTTTCAGCAAGGTGAAGCAATTGATGCACATTGAAAGTCATAAAGCGTGCACCATAAAGCTGTTCTGCCTTGCAGACAAACAGCTGCAGAAGGTTTTCTGAAGAAAAAATGCAAAGAACTGATATAATACTGAGCAAAAACAAAAGCAGGTTAAATCATAACTGGTACAAAAGAAACTATATAGATAACCTTAACATGAGTGATTCATTGGCCTAAGATTAAGAAGAATGCTTACTGTTAGAGAGATCCAGAGGCAAGCATAACTTTTTTTTATTCTAAAAGTTTGCCACAAGGCATAAACGCTTAAATGAAGTGAGAAGATATTCTGGTCTGTACTTTTACATGATGCTTATTATTTTGACACCTCATATATTGTACAATAAATTAACATCACCCATAGCTGAGCAGGACCAACAATACTTTCAGACAACAAAGGAACAATAGCACATGAACATGCAACACTTATCATGAAAAAATGTCATGCCATTAAAATACTATCAGTCTTGAAGGCATCTATTATTATTCATCCACAACAAAAAAATTTGTAGGTTTACATAATTTACTGCTCTTGTAAATTTCAATGTTGTGTTCCATTGTTTACAAAATCTTCCCTTCTGTAGTAAATGAGGTATGTAAGCCTCATTTTAAAATGAGCTGTAGACATAGGCGTGCTCAGAAGGGGGCAGAGTTTTCCTCTAAGGGGGGGCGCTAAGTTTGCCCCCATACCTTCACTCTGTCAGACCTGTGTCATCGTTTATAAATGCAGGGTTATGCCCATGCAGATGTTTTTTGCTATACAGGCAACCAAGGACTCATGCTGTTTCATTCAATTAAGCCACATTTTCTCCTGGAAAGTTAGGAAGCCATTGTGAGAAGCGCGTTGTCAAGTAATTTTGAAACCTGTATCCATGGCGATGCTTGTTTTGTTTCTTAAATGCAGAATATCTATATAAATGTTTTATAACCATTCATTTGGCTGTAAGGGCCTTGAAAGGAGAGGAGGGGGGTGGGGTGCTGCAGTGAAACTTCACTCCCCCTAATGCAGAGCAATGCACATGCCTAGGACTGTAGATATGCTGGCAAAAACTTTTGAACTTGATAACTTAAATGTTTCTACAAGTCAGACCAAAACATTGATGGTTGCAAGCTATATATATCAAGGTGTTACATTATGCAACAGCAAAATTATTAAATTATATACAGTCTCTGTCAATATCTGTTTACATTTTCATTTATGCTATATGTATTAATTTAAAGCCACTTTCCTTTGCTCATTATCATTCTAAGAAACATTTTCATATGACCATCAAAAGTAAAAGCTCGCATGTTACCTGCTTTTTGAAGATGTGCTGGTGAAATTTCTGTCTGAAGTAGGAGAAAGACAGCCTCAACCAGGAGTGCAGCATGCCGCCAGTAGCGTGGCTGTAGAATTCCAAGAAGCGTTGGAAGAGAATAGAAAACCAGCCAGCTCCTCCATTCACTTGCCTTCCAGAAGGGCCTCTCACAAAGAGACCTAGGCTGCCGTGTGAATGAATGTGGTGGACGGATGCTGAGCAGCCGCTTGTCCAGCTTAGCAACAGTGGATGGGGTTCCTGCATGTATGCCAGAAATTGATCAATTATTAGCTATATTTACTCCCACCTATTTTTTCCATTTGCAGTGCTATGTTCAATGGATCCCTTAATCTTCAATAAATAATCTTTGTAACATGTAAATAACATGTTAGAGTACCTCAGTTACGGTACAAGGGTGAATACACGATAACATTGAGATCATGTAGATATACTGCCCTCTATACAGGTGGACCTCACTATGATACCATAATTGATAGGAAAATAATTGAAACTGCTTTGCAGAAGTATACAATAACTCCAGTGTAATGCTCATGTGCAATCCTATAGCTTATTCTTTGTTGTCAGCTGCATACTGATCCTCCTGCTATTATGTTTCCATTGCTTGTGTTATCTGCCATGGGACAAATGCAGCAAGATATCACAAACATGAGTGAAAAAATATTGCAGTTATCTTACTGGTACTACTGCAATAATGATTATTACACAAGACATCACAATCCTCACTTTTAGCAAAAATCACTGCTGCTTCCACCTAAACAACCCAATGCTTATTTTTCAGAAGTAGTTTGCTGTATGCATATCGTTTGCTGATTTCCTGACTTCGTCAAATACATTTTTGTTCATTGTGTATGGTTGATTTATAGCTCTGTGAGACACAGGATGAAGAATTACAAGGCACGAACAAAGAAAACTCACGTCCCTAATTTCTAATTCTTTGCTGCTACAACATTCACTGTAAAGAAATATGCAGCAATGAAGACACGGTCATGATTACGAGTGAAGTGGTAAATATTACATAATTTTATGCACAGAAAAATCAGCAGGAGTGAAATTATTGATTTTGACCCCAATTGATTTAGAAGTTTGTACTAAAATGCAAAAGTGTTTGCTGACATGTGGTGCGCTTGTTCTATTTCTTTTTTGTAAATTTTTACACTCAGCAGTAACAGTAATGACAAGAAAGGAATTATTTGCCACAGTCCACTACTATGCAGAAAAAGTGGTCTTGACATAGCAATGTATAGCTGAGATGCTAGCTTCCTTTCTAGGTTTCAACATTCTTTACTGACAGGATTGCAGCAGCACTAGAAGGCAAACAACTATCAGAAGTGAGAGGGACCAGATAATGACATATTTTCTTTCCTCTGAGAAAATTCATCTCACTGCCTTGCAGAAGTGCCTTCCTTTTAATGTATATGCATTTTTTTAATGTTTCTATTCCAATTTTACTTATTTAGTGATGCTGGTGTTATGCAAAACCACCACTAAATAAGAATTACATATTAGTGAGACCAGCCCTTTTTTCTGTCAGCAGACCTCCTTTCAATTTATTGTTCCTCCCTATGATAAATTACACAAATATAAGACTTAACCAATTAGGTTAACAAAATACACTTGGTGAGCTCTGTTCACAATAACTTTCTTTCATCCCTTACTCAGGCATGTATGTCATGCATAATAAGCAAAAAAAATAGCAAATGAATGCGTACCGATGTAAAATGCTTCTTGGCAGTTGCTAGAGTCAAGCCAAAACTCTGTAATCTGCCGTGAGACACCAAGAAGAACACAGTGCATGTATTCTACTGCCTGGCAGTTGACAAGGTCAAAGTTGTCCAGATTCACAAGGGCAGACGGTGCCTTGAAGCCATTCACAGTTGTTTCATAGTCAAGAGCCATCTTCATGTCACGAAGAACACCGGCTGATGTTCTTGCAATTGTGATATTTGTTGCTAGATAACGCCGGGCACCTAGAATAGATGATATATACTTGGATTACATATATGGAAAAACAAAATTTTACCAACAAAGCAACAAAAAGAAAGTATTATGCCATTGCATTAGAAGTAACTAGGACAATATTATTTATACACAGCCAGTTGTTACAAAATTCGTTTTTACATTCACTCAATGATACTTGCTGATGTGCTAGTTTTGTGACTGTAGCCCTTTATTCTGGCACTCAGGCTCATGCTACCAGATTCCAGTGTTACAATGCATTTTTAGGTTACGGTTTCTACCAAGCAACAACTTCAGACTTTCATTACTGTAATATATAAATTATGTGCATGACATTAAGGGACATAGGATATTCAATGCATGAGATTTGAATTAAACCATACCTTGAAGTGGTTCACCGCAGGTGAGGCACCATGGGCAGCCAAACTTTCCATTAAACTGCGTTTGATTGTTCACTGCAGCACGAGCCGGGGCATCCACTGTACAGCAGATCACATGGACTCTTGAGTTAATGATGGCATCACCAAATTTCCATTTAATGATGCCCACGTCCTTCACTTCTTCAACAAATTTGTCAATGAATGAATGCATGTCTGGGTGCTTGCGGCCAAACCACAATCCAGCTAACACTGGACTCTGTTGCCGAGTCTTTGGAGGCAACTCATTTATCACAAACTGGATGGGCCACACTGAGGTTTTCGAGGACTTATAAATTGGGCTGCCATCCGTGTTAAATGTAATAGTTAGATCGTTTCTTAAAATGCTATCATTGCTCCTCAGGGTCCTGTAAATGTTGCCGCTAGTCATATCACAAATTTCATTTTCTTCCAATCCCAATTCAATTTTTTCCATTTCTTTGTGCAGTTCTTCTTCCTTTGTGCTGATAGCTTGCTGAATCTGCGACTTGATATTTAATATGGAGAAAAAAGAGCCGTTTTCTTTCAATTCTGACAATCGTAGTGTTTTCTTGCATACTCTGCAGTTCAATTCATCCGCTACGTTCTTGTCCACTAAAGTCCAGCCACAGAAGTCGCAGTAGAAGTGGTGCTTAACAAAGTTGCTGGTATTCGGAGTCCACAGTTTCCGCAGCAAGTACTTGCTCCGGGGAAGAAGGTCGCCACGAAAACCAAACAACGCATTTATAAGCTTGAGTAGGCCATCAACTGTATCCCATGGCAGCCCATAGGCGACTACAAATGCTACTATCATAACTATAGCAGCCGCTTTTGTTGTTGTTGAGCCTGGGAGTATATCTGACCCATATTCTTCGATAGCTGCGCTCAGCGTTTGATGGTGCTCTAACATAACATCACTGCAGTCAGCGGCGAAGTTTGCGTATTCGTTGGCGCTTAGATGTGGAAGTGCCTCACCTTCATTGTCGCTTATTTCGTCGCACTCTATGTCTTCGGCGATGCTTCTAGGAGGCGAGTTTTCTGGAGACAAATGTGCAGAGCCAGCAGCCACAGGATCTTCGTTGTTCTGGCTGCCGTTGGCATCCCTTTGACTGCGTCTGTATTGACGTGTTGACCAGGGGATATGGAATCGCTCGAGCGGAGACAAATACAGTTTTCGTCGCTTACTTGAGGGCGAATCCTCCATGGCATGTTTTAAGAGTTTACCAACACAGAGGCGCGTACAATAGACTGACGCTCAGCCGGACGCTGCGAACGCAAAAGCGAAACTGCGACGCAGGATGCGGGGAAGTCGCGTGACTAGTTTGAGGCAGCGGTGGCTGTAGATGCACCGCGCGCGTCTACTTTTCTCCACCCCCCCCCCCCCCCCCCCCCTTTTTTTTTTTTCGTTTGCTTGCTGCGAGGGTGGCCTCCTCTTTCAAGGTGAGGACACCCTTTCCACCGTTTTCCCCCCGCGGGGGAGTGATGGGTCCCACTCGACAGTTGCGTGCAGCGAGCAGTATTGCGGCGTGGGCTCTCTGCGGTGATAACTGCTGTAACGCGACTGAACATGAAAAAGACGGCTTGTATTTTCCTCGTGGCAGTAATTTGACCTGCTAGTTCGAGACCCGTTTTATGCTCAATGGGGTCAATGCGTCTGGAATTAAATCGGCGAACTATCGCTATCTGCTGTGCTCAGTGTGCTGGCTGCCCTGGAGCTGACGGATACTTTATTTTCTTACAATTTATGGTGAAATCCAGGGCTTGGCAGAAACCCGTCTGGTCAGGTATATTCATGGCGTGAAAGCATCGAGCGCCGACCAATTGTAGCATAAAGGTGATGTAGCATGATGTAGCATAAAGGTCGCCGAACTTCACTGGGTATAATGCTACACTCGTTCAACGAACGTCTAGACTTTACGCAAGGTATTTCCCGCAAGGGAAATACCTTGCTACCTTAAGTAGCACAGTAGCAGGAAAAATTAGTTGCAAATAATAACATTTGCGCAGTTATATTTTGCGATTTCGTTTCTTTTAACTACTTTCTCGTAGAAATAATAAATACAGTTTTCTACAGAGGTAGGTTGACAATACGACGCGGTACCGCATTGCTGCTTTGTATTATTGTAGTGTTGCTCAGGTATCAATTTTATCTAAAGAATATATTTTTACTAAATATTAAGGGGGAAAAAAACAAGGTAAAAATATTGCAATTGCGACGGATTGACTGTGAAACCTGACGAAACCAACGTTCGCTATGACCAATAACTATTAGCTCTCATTGATTTTATGTGCTGACGTTTCCGTTAAACTATATATCGACGATAAAATTAGCCCGAATTCACTTTTCATAATTGGTTTTAGCCACGAAAGTTCAGTATTCTTGGCTTGCAAGGCATATATATCTACCTGACTATTAATGCGAGTTAACGTTCGGTGAAAGTTGACAATCAACTATGGAAAGCAGAGCTGTCAACCGGTAAAGTAGGTTATCAGCTCAATGTACGCCACAGAAATGAAATCGCGGATGGGCGTCGCGGAAAGCATGTGCTGTGATGATTGAGAAGTTCCGAAGCTGCTACAGAAACGCAGACCACGCGATGCCCATCACTTCTGGCTCAATACAAGGTAGATGCAATAAAACTCATTTTACTGGCGAAAGAAATTTCTTCTATAGGCATAACTTCAAAATGTACCATGTGCACCTTAATTATTTTAAGGTGCACATGGTATATTTGTGCAGTATAATTGTGCACATGGTGCACAATTATACTGGCATAAAAAAAAAATCGCGTTAAAGAAAAAATGCCGAGATATAATCTTTGAAACACAGAAGATTGCCACATTCATTCGCCCAAAAAATGCAGTCGCACATTATTTTAAAATATTTATTCACCTAAATAAAAACCTCAAAAATAAGCCCAGTCAGCCCAAGAATGCGGGGGGCTGACTGGGAAGGTGGGATCACATAAAGACGCACACACAGCTGCGTTTTTCAACGTGCTTGCAGACCAACCAGCTGAACATTCCGCTGTATTATTGTACGTTTTGAGAGTCTTAGCTGGCTTAAGGCAAGCCATTATACAGCTATAATACTATCACCAATCCAGAAAGTCCTGGGCAGGTGTATTTAGCGGGCGTTTGAGGAAATATACACATTCACTACGACAAATAAAGAATACATTTACATTAGATCTGAACAGCAAAGATCAGCATCGAAGCGATTAAATGTGAAAACTGATTCGCAGAAATTTACCCTAACAAAAGTGTAAGTCAGTTAAAGCAGCGAAGGATGTGCTGCCCGAAGCCCCTCCTTCAGGGCATTTGCAAACATGTAAGTACGTGCTAACGTTAGACAATACAAAGGGCGCGCGTTCCTAGCTTCCAACAAAATATATATTTCATCAGATTCGTCCGTCAGGCAATAAATCCCATCCCTTCAGTTGGATGTGTTGTTGGGTTAGATGATGCAATATTTCAGACATGATAGTTGCGTCGATCCCGTACCATTGTGTGTGTCTTTTTTCGCGACTATCAAGTCTGAAATCACATCCCCACTGCCATCAGCACAAAAAGAAAAAAAAAATGTAGGACATGCCGGCATAAACTGAATCATTCCTGGCGATTCTTACTGACTCTGTTGTGATGTTTACGACTTGAGCACTGCACCGCTCAGGCTTACCAGAAAGCCCGGGCCCGCGGGCACGGCCCGCCGGGCCGGGGCGTGTAAGACACTTTATTGGCGGGCCTGGGCCGGGCACGAGCTTTAAGCCACGGGCCCGATCGGGCTCAGCGTCTAAGGGATGGCTTGGGCCGGCTTCGGACCGGCGGCTATAGTTTAATCGAATGCCCACTTGTATTCTACGTGGCTAACAGGTACGGCAGCACCATGGTGATCGAATATATAGTATCAATTCAGCACATCAGACGGTAAGCTTTTTCAATACGCGGCAATGCTTATAACCTGTTGGGGATGTAAAGAGAAAATTAAAACAATGTGAAAAGTAAGCGATCGAATACATGCAAATAAAAAAGCAGATGTATGTGAAGTTCGCTGAGCTTTTCGTCGTCATTTGGTCTTCTGTATAGAATGCATGACACGAGATGTCTGTTTTGAGATTTTTACACCTGTGGGTTCGCGGCCATCACCGAGCTTGTGGAAGCACTTATCGTCAAGGGCCACCCAACGGAGGGTCGGCGGCGAATGTATTGTCGTCTTCGGTGCCGCCTTCAAAGGATCCATTTTCCTCCTTTTCCCCTTTCCTGCCGCCGATGCCTCCTTTGCGCGCAGTTCCCTACAGACGTGGTGGCATTGTTCGAAAGAGCAGTGTTTGCCGTCCACTTTGAAGAAACCGATCTGCGGTGGGCGACGTGTGTGCGACGCCAGTGGGTTGTCTGGGCTGCAGACAGTGAAAGAGCTAGGCGCCCCAAAGCGCTAGCTTTCTCCCTGTAACTGTTTCTTTTTTTTTTTTTTTTGTGTGTGTGTGTGTGTTTCAAGCAACTGGTGAGTGGAACATCTTGAAATGATCGTTCCCACTGCATACTTTGTCTAGTACGCACGTGTGCGGAAAGAAGACGGGTGTTAAGACAGATATGGGATAAAAAGCAGATGTCCGGAGCCTCTCCTTTTCCAAATTTTCGATTGTTTGAGGTAATCGCAAAGAAGTATTGGTTATCTTTTCCCCGGTTGTTGGTTACTTTATATCCTTTCCTTAAGCTTTGAATAGCTGGTCGAAGGAGTATTTTGCATTTTCCTAAACAATAATTGGTGAGAAGCGTAGACAGTCGTCATATTGGTTGCTGGCTCCGCTAAGGGAGGAAACAAAGGTTTTAAGAATAAGCCCTAGTTTAAACCAGAATTAAGTTCGTCTCATGTAATACTCAGATGGTGCAAATACTTTTCTCTTTGCTTGTTTCTTGCTTTATTTATTGCCGTAAATAAACAGTTAACACGTCACTTAAGCCCTCGATGAACGTGTATGCCTGGGAGTTAGAGCCACCAAGGCGTCACAAACCCCGATTCCATCGGTATTTCCTCTCATCACTATCTGAAGAGGAAACTCAATTACATGCAATTCCGGTTTCCTGAAGCTCATTTGGCTTCTTCCTTTGCAATCATCTCACATTCTGAAGCGATGAAGTTATATCACAGACACGCAGGGGACACTATAAGATGGGGCAGGAGAGCAAGGCCCTAGCGGCAAATATTTTGTGGCAAAACATTTCTTACCTCTATTTCTTAAATGAAACTGTTCATAAAATATAGTTCAAACTGGACACCCCACTCCATCTTCAAGAGAGACCTAAAATTTACAGCTGTATACATCCTACTTTTGCGTTCAGCTCTGCAAGAGATGGGCATGACAGTACGCGTATGAGTGCATACCTGCAGGTGAATTTAAGAAATTGTGCTTTGGTCCATCGACCGCCGTAGAACATCTGAGAGGCTATTAGATTTCCTGAGCGCGACACCGTCACAGACACAGATCTCCATTCGAGTATACATGTGCTTTGGACCCTTTGAAAAACATGCAACTGAGCCATAAGAACGTTGAAAGCACGAAACCTCTACAGTTAACATAGTTAAATACTGCTGCTTAGTGTTCATCAGTGGAAATGTCTAAACAAATTTTATTACAATTAATTGGGGTTCACATTCATCGTGTGAGACTGAGCTGCTTTATATTTCATATTTTGACAATAGGAGAGCGCATTAAACTGCAATTACCGAAGTTATGCTTTTTGATACATGTTGCTGAATCACAGAATAATTCAAGTTCGTATCAGAATAACAGGGGACTTATGCGGCAAAGATACTATCCGCGCGTATAAGCGATGAATACAATGTATGCAATTAGTTTTTTTTGCCGGACCCCAACTGAGGCTGTGATTGGAATGTTGGACGCACTGGGATTCAGCCTGCATTTTCTACCCTTTTAATTTCTTCATTTTCAGTATATTAATCAATAAAGACAAGAACTTCCAGCAAAGCCTCTTCCCACCCCCTTTCACCAAGCACACACACACATACCGAATGCGTCGAACAGGTGTCTGACACAAGGTTTTTCACATATTCTTTAAAAATTTGTATCCAGCAATATTAGAAGTAGAATTATCTTATTTGATAATCATTATACTTTCGGGAAATTCGTATCTGTGGAATCCAAGCCACTAGTGCTTTCTTCGGATATGGAAACAATACAACCAACGCAACCAGAACCATACAAGAATTAGAGTTTCATGATACTGCTTCAAAGTCGATCGAGAGCCTCTTTTCATGGAAATTTGAAGTAACAAGGACATCTGCATTAGAACATCTGTAACAAGAACATCTGCTCATTATATATTTTTTTTCGGGCCTCGGCCCGGCCTTCCCACTCGGGCCGGGCCGGACCTGGTTGGTCAGAGCTTTCTCTAGCTCAGACCGGGCCCGGCAATGTATCGGAGAAGCCTCATTGGGCTATGACGGGTAACGCAAAAGGCCGGTCCCGGCCTATAATTACGGTCAGTGAAGTGCTCTAATTACGACTCATCTTTCCCCTATTTTCCGCCTTTCCTTGGAAATAGACGGAAGGGTTTCTTTGCTGCAGCTTAAAATAGCAATAAGTCATCCTGAGTGACGGAAAAGTATTCGTAATTTCGAGTGCATAGGTGAAGAATCCCTATGGTATTTGCTGATTTCTGCTCGAACGACTCTCACACGGGACCTAGATTATCGTAAGATGGGCTACGAATCATTATATACTTTTACGTAACTAGCTTCGGTACAGTTCGGCAATATTCTCTGGCATCATCCTGTCCTGGTAGTGCACAAACTTTTCGGAATTCGCCGCAACAGCGGCAGTTTAAACATCAAAACCGTCCGCACTGCATTGCGTTCAATGCAGCCAAACGGAGAGTGGGACCCAACAAGGCACCCTACGCGGATCAGCGTCCAACTTACATTTTAGGAGCTGCGCGCTTAAAAGAAAATTAGCTGTGGTGGCTCTGCGTGGAATTAATGTGAATTGCATTGCACAGCCTGGACCGTTAGCAGCCACCCAAGGCGCTTTTGGAACGCGCGTTTCACATGCATCGGGTCTTGACGCCTCGTAGGGAAGGATAAAGGAAGCATATTGCTTCCCGGTCCCGCAGCAGAACCTTGCCTCAAATGGAAGCTTGACTTCTAGCTGAACCGCTTTTCGACTCTTCTATTTGTTTTCCTTATCTGCAAGCGGCGTTCGCTTCTACAAATGGCCCTGTCACTCTTTCTTCCCCTTTTCATTTAAGCGAGAAAGCAGGATGAAAGAAGACCGCTGACGGCACTGTGAAAGCCTGGTCGCGGGCGCCTTCCGGCTGCCGTCGACTTAGGTGATCTCTGGCACACCAAGGGCGCCTCTTTAAGTGGCGTCTTTTTTTTTTTTTTTTTTCGATGTTCAGTTCAGTGACCTCGAGTGTAGGGGTCAGGGATTCTATGGTGAACAAAAGTAACAACATTCGTAAAGCAAGCAGGCAAGCAAGGTACACTGCTGCAGTGTACACTGCCGGATGTCGTTTTTCTCAGCGGTGAAGCGATTTCAACGGTTCTACGTGCAGGGCGCATTCTCTGCCTCGCGTGCAGAACCCGTGGCCACCCGTGGCCACCCACACCGCACACCATCTTCCGGTGTGGCTAATGGATGCCGCGGGACCAGGCGCCGCACAACAAAAGGCGTCGCGGCACTTATGACAGCTTTCCACCTCAACATTTGTGTACGTTTTCAAAGGCAGTACCACATGCAGCGCTTGAAAAGGGGCAATGTCCTTTCCCAAATTAGACGTTTTACAAATGCAAGAGCCAATAATATAACTGCACAAGAATGCTAAATTGGGCGAGTTGGTGCATTCGCATTTTAGGAAAACGTAGCGCAAAGAAGACAAGTGTTTGTTTCCTTCTTTTTTTTTGTCCTTGTCTTTTTTGCGCTACGTTTTCCTAAAATGCCAATAATATAAGCTTTAACGCAATGATGAACAATGGATCGTACTATATATACCTATACACCCGATAGATTTGCACCGTTGTAGCGAAGAGATACCATTTTCAACCAGAACATAACTTTCGTGAAATTAAGTGTTCATAATAATTAAGCTACAACAGACATTAGAGAACGTAGGCTGTTAATTTTTCAACCAATTTAATTACCTTTCGTGCTGAAGCGCGCAATGCCCGAGTGAAATTTTATATTAAGATAGCAATCGACATGAAGGTAACAATTAACTGAGCGAATCAGTTGGTAGCAAACATATCTAAAAAAGGACCCGATAAGCTCACTAGCTCTGGGTTGTTCGTCGTCGCCATTAAAAAAAAAAAAAAAGATCCAGTAACAAATTGGAAGTTCTTCAATTGTGCAGGCTGCGGTGAAAACTTTAGTTTGAAATGGATGAATGTGAAAAGATAAACCGTAGCTGCCAAGTTGGGAAGTCTAATTATAGGAACTATCCGATTTCGTCAGTGATGACTCATCAAACTGTAGGGTATACAAAACTGTAAAATGCGCATTTTTATCATCTTCACGCGCAATTAATATTTCGAAAATCAGGCTGAATTCTCCTGCTCTAATTTCGCGAAGAGTGAAACGCATTGCAGCTCCTCAACAAAAACGAGTGTTCATCTTCGCACAAAAGCTGCTCAAGAGAGCATCCTGCAGGCGAGCAGCTCCAATATTAAAAGCGGCAGCTAAAATAAAAAAGTTAGGCGCAGTGTAGCAGACGCTTTTACCGATATCGGGTTGTTGCTGTGCGTCAGTTGTTTTCACGTAAATGCTATATGCCGAAATTACTTATGCGTTTATATTGTTTTCGGTCTAGAAAGAACCGATTTCGACGTCTGTACGCTTTAACGAAGCGCGCGCGCGCGCTTTCATGTACGCTTCTGCGAGTGACGAAAAAAAAAATAAATAAGGAGAGAAAGAGAGAAAGAAGCCCGCGAAGGACCGCGACAAGTGTAGCAACTTTTTTCGAAAGCGCAGTGGGTGGGAGAACAAGGCCCGCTGAGCTTACTCACTCCCCACTCCCCTCTTTCTGCCGCGGGCCATTACGCTCCTTGCTTGGCGGCGTGGGCCACCAAAGCAGTTCCGCTCCTCGTTCTTCCTTCCGCTCTTCCTTTTCTCCTTCTCCCCCTCACTCACGGTCCCGTTTGGAGCCTCCACTCCCGCCGCTTCGACAGTTCCTTCAATCGCTCTTGGGACAGTGCGCGCTCCTGCTTTCCGAGTTTCTTTGTTTCAGCCGTAGAGCCATCTAATCAGTTCAGTACATATATTTAATTCCCTCAAGACTGTGCGATTGTTTCTGTAGTGCCTGTAGGTTCTTTTTAAAATGGCAAGTCCCACATACGCATACGTTGTCTATCACGACGGCGCCAAAGCCATAGTTCCTGTTGTGCTCATCAAAGACTGCAAACCAACTGACGTGCATGACGTTCAGCGAAGCAAAGAAGTCTACTGGTGCTCGAAAGACGCTGCCGGCTGTGTTACAGAAGAAGGGTACTACTCTGGTGACGTCGTTGTTTTGGGCCGTAAGTATTCCATTTCTCACTTTCTGGAGTTTTGAAACTCCTCCAGTGACCCGTAGGGCGCTTGCCGCATATCGGCTTCCCTATCCCTGTGTTTGTGCACATATGCTGACGTGGGTTCCGATTCTAGTCAGCGTAAAAAAAAAATATTTCTGTTACGTTGCAGCGTACTTGTCAGAGCGTGTGCCTTGGCGCAGTAGTCATGCAAGCCGTCATTGGCATTGCGCGTTATATATGTTCATGGCAGTCTCTTGAGCAGAAAGGAAGCGTTGCCGACAGCGTGAGCGCCAGTCGGTTGTGTGGAAAATGCGTAAAGCGCTAACTGCATAAGGCGCGCGACGGGCTGAGGACCGCCAAAGCATTGCCGCTCGTCGCTGTCGCTCAGTTTCTGGGTTTTTAGAAAATTTCGCGTGTCACCCGGACGCAGCTCGCGAGGCAGCCAATCGTAGTGGGCTTTTAGGTGCTCAAATTCCGTTCTGGATTTTTCTCTCTCTTTTTCTTTTTTTTTTTTTTGCGTGTGACGTTTGTTTTCCTAGTCCAGTTTGGGCGAAGAACCTGGCGCCTGCACACGCTCACTTCGTCTGATCCGTGTATATATGAGTGCATCGAGACAATTTAGTAAAAGCTTGGAAGGGTAGAAAAAAAAGGCTGGTTTGTGGGGTTTAACGTCCCAAAGCAACTCAGGCTATGAGAGACGCCGTAGTGGAGGACTCCGGAAATTTCGACCACCTGGGTTTCTTTAACGTGCACTGACAGCGCACAGCACACGGGCCTTGCTTTTCGCCTCCATCGGAAAGCTGCCGCCGAGGCCGGGATTCGATCCCGCGTCCTTGGGAACAGTAGTCGAGCGCCGTAACCACTGCGCCACCCCGGCGGGGTAGCTAGATATTGTTAATTTTCGAAAGGAGCTGGAGAAAGTCACTGCTTGCAATGTAAGTCGGCATCGCAGTGTAGTAGTTTGGCAGTAGCGCACCGCTGCGCTGTTACCATTTAAAATGCGATGCGTTACAAGAAATTTAATCAGTGTTTTATCGTACTTCATGCTGTTTAGTGTTATAAATGGGATATAGCGTGATTACGCTCCCGTTGACCGAATGACAAGGCGGCAGTAACAGAGCAACGCTGAAAACGCGCCTCTCCGTCGCTGCCCGTCGTTCTAGCCACCCTACGTGCGGTATGCACCAGCGACAACGACAGGCGTTGGCTGCGGCGTCGCGCGACGGATCGCTAGGGGATGTCGCCTCATGCGGTTACCGCTTAATATCTTCATGTCGCTTTTGGATTAAAATTTAGTGACGCGCACGGAGTAGAATCTTCCTTGAAAATTCCGAATAGACTTTTATTAATTCATACCGGGTGCCCCTTGAACCAAGGGGTACAGAATAATATATTTGATCTAGTTCAGTGTAACCAATTGCATACAACTGCCAGCCTCCTTGTGCACCACAGGCAATTTTTTGTTTTGCAATTACTTAATTAGCTAATTGCGTTAATTTTTCTAACTTACTAAATATTCACCTTAGACCAAAAATGTGAATTGGAAAGTTGTAGAGCACCTTAAGAAACCCCCATTCCATTAATTCCGATAAAGAAAGTCTCACGGTTATCATTTTTCCCAGGCTCAAAAGAAAGCCCGCGAAATGCAAATAATACCACGTGACTAGCGCATTTGAGCGCCGCGATTGTGGTGCTCTCAGTCGTAGTTTGAGCGAACGAAATCAGCTGCGGCCGTGACCCGATATGGTCACGTTGCAGCGGCAGGCTGAAATGTTGGCGATGGTTGGAGCAAGCTCGAGCTCGCCCGTCGCCACCGAGATACTTGGCAAGGCCTGCGCATCCCAGCAGCCTACGTCACGACAGGCGGATCGATTAAGTACTAGCAAATAAGGTGCGAGCGCGAATCAGTCGATTTACATGATGTCATCAAGCCTCTTTACCCAAGCGTTTACGCACAGATTCAGTGGATGATACCTTATCACTCATCCGCTTGCCGCGACGTTTGCTCGCTGCTACTTACACCGTCACGTGGGCCGGCTGTGACGCGGGCGAAGAAGCCATCGCAGACATATCGGCCTGCCGCTTTAACGAGGCCGAAGAGACACGGGCGCAGCTAATTTTGTTCACTCAAACCACGACTGAGAGCACCACAATCGTGGCGCGCGAATGGGCTAGTTAAGTGGTTTTATTTGTATTTCGCGGGCTTTCTTCTGAGCCCGGAAAAAAAGATAGTAGTATACGTGATGCTTTCGATATCGCAATTACTGGAATGGGGGTTTCTGAAGGCGCTCTCTAACTTTCCCATTCACATTATTGGTTTAAAGTCGATATTTAATAAATTAAAAAAATTAACATAATTAGCCAATTAAGTAATTGCGAAACAAGAAATTGCCTGTAGTGCACAAGGAGGCTGGCAGTTGTATGCAACTGATTTCACTGACCTACCTCAGATATATTATTTTGTAACATTTGGTTCAAGTTAGCTGGGACACCCAATATAATGCGTAGGTGAACTGGGCAGACAAAAACCTTCTTAATTTTTTTTTATTCAACTTCAAAATTTGAAAGTACTGTTTTAAGGTATAGCATAAAAATAATGTCCATGGAGCTCAACCCAAATGTGTCCAGGTAATATAACATGTTCTTTTCATTTTGCAGTCACAAAAGGCGACCTTATAAAACGAATGCAAAAGCGAAACATTGCCATCCCTGACAACATCTTTGATGTCAGTGGAAGCCATAAGACGCCCAAAGACACTCCCAAAGTGAGCTTGTTTTCAATTATTGCTTGTAAAGAGTGCAAATTATTCCTTGTGTTTTTACTAGATATGTTCTTGTGGTAATTTCTTCGCTTTCTATCTTCTTTTTGCAATCAGATGAAGATGTCAAACAAGGAAAAAAAAAGAAAAATTGCTGTGGCAAAAAAAAAGGCTCTGAAAGACATTGCAGCCAAAAAATGGAACACTCCAATCTCTGAATCAAGCGACAGTGATGATGATGACGAGGAGTTAGTGCCAGCTAAGTGGGTGCGCATAGCAGAAAAAAAAAATGCAGCACTGAAGGGGAAGTTACAGGCCAATGAACGCAGCCGCCTTGAAGAAGTACAGCATAACCACAAGTTGCAGGACCTCCTGGACAATAGATTGAGTGAGTGTTGTAATTGCCCTTTGGGAATTTAATGTGAGGAAAACAAGTGTGCTGTCACTTGCATAAAATGTGATTAATTTTGCTGATAAAATGTAAAAACATGTTTCAGTAATTTCCTATCTTTGCAAAAATTAGAACATGGTTTATCTGTAGCTGTGGCAACAGTTGAATATCGTTTTGGTTCAAGCTAATGTGCAATAATAACTTGAGTGCACATTCCACAGCACGTGTTCAAATGTGTTGCCTGTAGTAACTGTAAAGATACAGTGATGTACATATACTTTCCACAGAAAAACTGGAGGCAGCCTTCAGCGAGGCACTAAATGGACGTAGGGAGCTCTCAGATGCACAGCAGACCTTGGAGGTATGGAAAGGGGTTCTTCATGAAAGTTGGGTCTTCTTAAAATAAGGATATTGCAATTCTGAAGCTTATGGTGTGAAATGTGCTTTGAGTCTGACGTTATGAAGTTGCTTTATTATTTTTAAGTATGAAAGCAGATATGATTATCTAGCAGCTTTTATATTGATCCACATTTCTTCATTTAAGCAGCACAGCTGAAAATGAGCAGGCTGTAAGGACTTCAAATTTCTGTTCTGTTCTCTAGAATAATGCACGTCAGTGAACATATCATTGGCATGTGGAGTTTGTCTGAGCCTAGGAAATAATTTTCAATTTTGTTTATATGCCGGTTAAAATTTAAATGTCAACCATTTACTATGACATCATAGATACGTCCAGAAATCACATCGGCATATTGTTATTCGTTCCACTTTGTATTCAGTTATCTTTCTCCCTAAAATCATTACAGGACTAATTCCGGTCAATATTGACTTAAAAAGTATAAAGAAAGTAAAACATATCCTGTACGTTTACCTTGGGCTTGCAGATTGTTGGCTCCTTTCATTGAGGTCATGTGAGGCATATAAAAATTGCTATGCATTATATGCTTGTACCCTTGTCATTTTAACCCCCAGGGCAGGTTTTCAGGAACTTCCAGTTATTTCAAGTGAAAAAGCAGCAATTTTATTGCAATTTGTGCATGCATCATATTACCACAACATTGGTTTAACATATCAGTGATGTCATAGCCAATATTCATTGCTTGAAAGTGCAACAGAATTTGAGGGGAAAATTAAACTACATTTATTTGGTGGACATAGCCATAGTTCTTTAGGTTGTCTATACCAACAAGAAAAAAAAAAAAAACTTTTAGCTTCTGATACAAATTGCACATTATGTTCAGGGAAAGAAAGGATTTTTTCGAGAGAAGTGTTATGAAAAGAGAAATGATAATTGAAGCCTTTGGTTAAAACAAGGTTACGTAATAGTGATTGGACCAGCATGCTTTAGTTGATGTATGTTGAGCAGTTATAGCAATTATACTGCTCTGCAGCAACATTTGTGCACCAGTCTACAGCATGTGAAGAGTGCACTGGACGAAATATTTCAAATCTCAAGAGGGCATGCAGACTAAAGCAATGCTTTAACATGCATGTGCTTTGCAGTGAATTTCACACTTCAAAAACATGGCTTGAGGCCATGGCTTAAGCTGCCAATCAGCCTTGGAGCAAACCACTTAAGTACTCTGGACCAATGTGAGAAGGATTGTATGCTGCATGGTGTACTTCCCTTGATTGCTCCAATAATGCAGTTCCACCTGAGTGAGGCGTTGATTTGTAACTGAAATATAGAACACCATGTTTACAGTTTTTTTGTTTTCTACTAACAAAAGTGGGTTGCATAGCATATGCTCAAATTTGCAATGGATCCTCAAACAATATATATGGGCAGGAACACTCCTCGAGTACACTAGACAAATACTATGTCAAGCACTGTATCCTTTCCTTGCATTGTTGTGACTTGTATGTGAGCAGTAGTTTATGCATGCATGGATGCAGACAATTTTCTTCATTTGCATGTCTGCATGCTAGAAACATGCAGTGCATTTTAAAGCTGCCTTTCTCACTAACTGCTTGCTTTTATGCTAGTTATCCACGAGGAATAAGGCATGCATTATTGCAGCTGTTATAAAACATAACATTCTTCTCGCTTGTGAATATTAGTCTATTCAGGACTTTGTGCCGCCAAGTCCGGGAGGTGCCCGAGATGATGAAGGTGCAGCAGCTGGACAAGTAAATAATCAACCACTGCCTTCAAGGGAGAAGCCCACAGCTGCAAGAAGTCTGAGCCAGCTGGAGGCATGGTCGAGCTGCGTCCAGCGGCCCCAAGACCATCACTCGGAAGCACACAGAGCTCTACTCTCAGAGCCTCAAGTAAGAGGCTTTGAAATTTGAAGGTTTGGAAGTGCTTTTGGAATCTGCCTTTATGCCAAAACATTTGTGCTTTGGTAAAGAGATATTCATATGTAGTACAGGCTTGACAATGTGAAGGTGGTGTGGGAGAAGCAGCTGTTCTTTTATTATAGTGACATTTTGCCTAAGCTGTATGTTTGTCCATGATGTTTATCTAATGCAAATTCAATAACTAATAGGAGGAACTTGATATGTGCCTCGTCTGCATTGACTAAACCACTTTTTTGGTGTAGTTCTCTGTGAACTGTGGCTCATGCCTGACCAGGTTTATCCCCTTTCATAAAAACTAATTTCGTTCTGTATTCAAGACCTAATTTTCTACTTGGGGGTAAACCATAAACATAGCTGTTAACTATTTTCTTGGTTTCTTTAGATCCTCGACAACCTTGTGAAGTACCTTTTTCTTAACATGCTCTTTAGAAGTCAAAACAAGTACTGAATCAGCTTCACCGACGAGGAGACGCTGAGTCATGTTTCTTTGGCTGCATATTTGTTAAGGAGTGCAAGGAGGCTTTTAAGAAAAAGGTACTATTCTGGAAGGTAGAAATACTAGAAACAGTCAAAGGAAAAAAGATGTCATTCAGATTGTTCATGGCTTGCGTGCAAGTTTAAATATATGTGAATTTTAAATAGAAGGCAAAAGTAAGCTCTTGGCATAGAATCAAGTAAGAAGGCTTGAATTATAACTGAAAGAGAAGTTGAATAACCATAACATGTAATTTTGCAAGGTAGGCAGACATGATTAATGCTCCTATGACTAGTTATTGAATTTGCATAAACAAGTCTGTAGCACCATTCTGGATATTTAAAACGCTACATACCTCCTTCATCCATCTTGGCTTCAAATTTTCATGTATGTAAATGTCAACCTCTGCTTGTCAATGCACACTTCTTGTTTTGAGACATGAATAAGCCAAATGACAAGATAAATTGAAAAGGTATTTCATGCTTCTACAAGAGTCAGCACTTTGGCCATGCTACTGTGTCAGTCAGGTGCATGTTTTTCCTATCACCATGAGACAATCCATTAATATGGTTGTAGGAAACTTTACTCTCTCTGAAACTTGTTTGCAGTTTAGTGGTGTCCTTGTGTGTGTGCATATATTCAGGCAAGCTCAGAATCATTTCAGTGAATGCTATTTTTTTCAGCAACACTTTTTTGTTTGATTGTGACTCCTCTCTTTTCCTTGTTGCGTCTTTTTTGCAAAGTTTGTGTTTGACAATAGTTTCCAAAAAATATCCTATTAGGACCTTAGCAATTTTGTATTTATGTTTTCTGTAATGACTTTTTCTTTCTTTCAAATTTATTTTGTATTATTAACAAAGGTTCTATTTATTTTCTTCCCTTCGTTACTTTGTCTTCACTGCTTCTACATTGGCAAAAGATGAAATGCTGAGATCTTTGCTTATCGTATACAGCGAATATCAGTATAAAACATATGAAACAGTTAGTAATGAACTGCCAAAATGTATTTAGAACCTGTTGCCACTGCACTGGATATGTTTCACGCATTCTCAGCAGGTGCTAAAACTTAAGGTTTAAAATGGAAAGGAGATCTCTTCAGGAACATGTAAATAGTTACCTGAGATGTTGTGTTAGGTAAACGAGAACAAATGTATTCAGAGGAATAGTTAACTACTTTTAACTAGATGCAGTCAATGAGGACCGTCATGACAATAACTTGCAGTTTAAAGCAACAGATGGGATACAGGATTAACTCCAAAAAGTTTTCTTCATTTCAATAATTAATTTGCGCTTGCATTAATGAGTCAATTGGTATCTTAGCTGACAAGCATCTATATAAGATTATTAAACATGAATATCCACTATGACTAGCAGTTCATTTCTGAAAGAAATTTTTCATCTTCACCTTTATATTTCAAAAATCTTTAAAACTACTTCCTTTAGAAACTATGAGTTTTCTAGCTGGAATGCACAGCTTACAAGCAGTGCATCTATGTTGTTCCCCACAATCTTTTTTTGTCTGTAGCTTGTATTTGCAATAGCAGTGACCTTGTGATAGAGCACCCAGCCACTTCACATTATGGAGCTAGGTGCTTGGTTTGATCCACCACACAGCCTGGTACTCACAAGCTTTCTCAATAGGAAAAATGTTTGCTCCTGCCTCATGCTCAAAGCTTCTGGGATGATATCCATTGAAAATGGCATTTGGTCAACCCACCCTTCACTTGGTGGATGAAATTTTGGTCTCTCACAGAGAGCTTAAATTTCTATAGAGAGAACAGGGAGTTGACCACTCTAAACCGATATGGTGGCATTGCAGTGGAGATGGTCAATCTTGTCTCATAGAATTGCTGCTTGACTTGCTTGGTTTGGAATACAAATATTGCATACATCAGTATGAAACAGCAATGAGACAGGGTTGAAGGGGACCTTCAGTTCGCAAGCCGATCCAAAGGTTCGACAAGCAAACTTGTCTTTATCTAGTCAGCACAGTCATCACTGGCGCTCTGGAGACCTCTGGGCCGCATAGTTACACACAAACACAACTCACACACACACAAGAGATTACAATAAGATGTTCAGACCGATGATGCGCTCACTTCCAACTGGCTGTTATTTGTGATATGAAGAAGAAGAAAGCATCACAAAAAGACATAACGGTACAGTAAGAAGAAGAAAACAGAAGATTCAGAAAAAATGTGAAGAAAATTCTGGAGGAAAAAATAAAACGAAAATGGCGGCAAATTGCACCTATCTTCTTGTCACAATTGTCTGAACGAAGCAGTGTCCCTTCCTGTTGAGCGCCACAGACTGAACACTCACACATTCCCCTTCTTCACCCAAAATCATCTCCAATGCTTCGATAATCTGTCTTTTCAAAGTGTCTTTTGTGCGAGCCAGCACATTAGTTTTGGTGAACCTTGCTACACAATAGTTACCCTTCGAGCCCTTTTGAGAGTCTTCCGTTTTACAATGAGAGCAATGGGTCGCCAGGTTTCCCGGAGCCTACAATGCGGCACACAAATTTCTGTGTTCTCATAGCCTCTCATTGAGGCATCGGCCTGTCTGTGCCACATAGGCCTTCCCACATGTCAGGGGAATCCTGTACACAACACCTCTGCGGCAGTTGACAAAGCGTTCCCTATGCAGCACGCCACATCCTTCCTTGGTCTCACTCGTTCCGTTCTTCCTCCTGCACATACTCTTTAACTTGTTTAGTGTAGACAGCTAGACCCTAATTTCAAATCGGCTCGTGATCTTCTTAATTCAATGCAAGATGCCATGTACATAGGGCAAGACAACCACCTGTCTTCTCTTATCCCTCTCTTTCCACTCTCTTGTTTGGGGTCGCATATTCTTCAAACAGCTTTCAGCCGCAGGTAGCAAGATGCTCCTCATGATATCCACTTCTTTTCAACTTCTCAATCTGTAGGTCTACACTCTTACCTATCAGGTACGGACAGGTTTGATCAATGCCTGCTATAAACACGAGACAGCTAGCCCCCTCTTGATCAACTTTGTATGACCAGAGTCGTAAGGAAGAAGGTCTTTTTCCCCTCGTGTCCTATAAAACCAACACGTATGGTCTTCGTGGAGCACAAGTCGTATATCCAAGTACTGGATCTGTGCATTCTCTGGTAGCTCAAACGTCAACTCAAGCCTCATATGTGCATTAGGAAATAGTGCCCCAGTGCTCTCAACTTTGCTCTCCGTGTATTCACCATACGGCAGGCAAACCAAAAAATCATCTACATATAGGAATGCCTTGGCAACTCCAGCTTCCTTCATGATTAAAAAGTGTCCTATCATCCTTGGCAAGGAATAGGTCTCTTAATATAGGAGCAATAGAAGATCTTATGCAAATTTCATCTTCTTGCTCTAGAACAATTCCTTCAAATTCAACATACAAGGATCGGAGGTATGGCTTCAACAGACCTAAAAAACAGTCAGTGGTCATTCCACTTTCATTTTGGAACTTCACTGCGCCGTAGACATCAATTGCTTCTTCGACAACAAGGATGGCCATACGCTGTGGAATGTTGTAAAACAGATCTTTCGCGTCAACAAAGAAACACCTGATAGGTGCAGCCTGTTGAAGAAATTCAGTCAGCTCATCTGAATTACTCACCTGGGAGGCAATTGATGTACCTCTGAAGAAATGAAGCTGCACGATGCTGCCATGTGGAAGACCCCCTGTTGGTGAGGAATTCAGATGAGCTGATTGAATTTCTTCAACAGACTGCACCTATCAGGTGTTTCTCTGTTGACGCAAAAAATCTGTTTTACAACATTCCCCAGCGTATGGCCATCCTCGCTGTCAAAGAAGCAGCTGATGTCTACGGTGTAGTGAAGTTCCAAAATGAAAATGGAATGAGCAGTGACTGTTTTTTAGGTCTGCTAAGCTACACTTCCGATCCTTGTATGTTGAATTTGAAGGCATTTTTCTGGAGCAAATAGATGGAATTTGCATAGGATCTTCAATTGCTCCTATATTGAGTAACCTATTCCTTGCCAAGTGTGATAGGACACTTTTTATACATATGAAGGAAGCTGGAGTTACCAAGGCATTCCGATATGTAGATGATTTTTTGGTTTGTTTGCCATATGGAGAATGCACAGAGAGCAAAGTTGAGAGCACTGTGGCACTATTCCCTAATGCACATATAGGGCTTGAGTTGACATTTGAGCTACCAGAGAATGCACATATCCAGTACTTGGATATACGACTTGTGTTCCGCGAAGACCATACGTGTTGGTTTTATAGGACACGAGGGGAAAAAGGCCTTCTTCTTTACGACTCTGGTCATACAAAGTTGATCAAGAGGGAGCTAGCTGTCTCGTGTTTACAGCAGGCATTGATCAAATCCTGTCCGCACTTGATAGGTAAGAGTGTAGACCTACAGATTGAGAAGTTGAAAAGAAGTGGATATCATGAGGAGCATCTTGCTACCTGCGGCTGAAAGCTGTTTGAAAAATATGCGACCTGGAACAAGAGAGTGTATGGACAGGGATAAGAGGAGACAGGTTGTTGTCCTGCCCTATGTACATGGCATCTCGCATTGTCTTAAGATCATGAGCCGATTTGAAATTAGGGTCACCTTGTCTGCACCGAACAAGTTAAAGAGTATATGCAGGAAGGAGAACGCAACGAGTGAGACCAAGGAAGGATGTGGCGTGCTGCACAGAGGACACCTTGTTAACTGCCACAAAGGTGTTGTGTACCGGATTCCCCTGACATGTGGGACAGAGAGGCCGATGCCTCAATAAGAGGCTATGAGAACACAGAAATTCGTGGGCCCCGCATTGCAGGCTCCGGGAAACCTGCTCACCCATTGCACTCGTTGTAGGCGCTCAACAGGACTCGAAGGGTAACAATTGTGTAGCAAGGTTCACCGAAACTAAGTTTCTGGCTCTCGCAAAAGACATTTTGAAAAGACAGATTATCGAAGCAATCAAGATGACTTTGGGGGAAGAAAAGGAATGCGGGAATGCTCAGTCTGTGGCGCTCAACAGGACGGAAGTGATACTGCTTCGTTCGGACAATTGTGACAAGAAGATAGGTGCAATTTGCCGCTATTTTCGTTTTATTTTCCTTCAGAATTTTTCTTCCTATTTTTCATGAATCTTTTGTTTTCTTCTTATTGTAACCTTACGTCTTTTTGTGATGCTTTCTTCTTCGCATCACAAATAACAGCCAGTTGGTAGTGAGCACATCATCGGGCTGAATGTCTTATTGTAATCTCTTGTGTGTGTGTTGTGTTTGTATGTAACTATGCAGCGCCAGAGGTCTTCAGAGTCATCTAACCAACTAGCCCGCACACAAGTATCACTGGCAGGGTTCGAATGTGCTTTTGCTTCCTAACAAGAAAAGCCAAAGAGGCAGGAGAATTTTAAAAACAAAAAACAGAGCAAGGAGCAAATGTTCTGAATGTTGGCCTGTTTGGCTTGTTTTGTTTGGAACACAAAGTTTGCATACATCCATTACAGTATGAAAGAGCATTGAGCAAGGGTTGAAGGGGACCTTCAGTTCGGAAGCCGATCCAAAGGTTCGTCTTCATCTAGTCAGCACAGTCATCACTGGCATGGTTCAAATGCGCTTTTACTTCCGAAGACGAAAAGCTAGGGAGGCAGGAGAATTTTAAAAAACAGGGCGAGGAGCGAATGTTCCCGTAAGTATGAATATCTGTTGAGACTGGAATCAGTGATCTCATGACCTGAAAAAGAAAATAAAAGGTGGCAGCAGCAGGAAAAGCTACAATGCTACAAGGTAGATGAGGGGTCAGCATCTAAAATATGCCTGATGCTGACATGTGTTTCTTGAATGGGGACATGAAGGAAACAAGCCAAGAGTTCAAAGAGAAGCAAAGAGAAATTCTTTTTTTTTTTTTTTGCGACACGTCTGTTCTTACATCCATCAGTCAACAAAGCACGCGGTCAGCCGCAAAATGAGTGTGTGGCCGTAGATGGTGCCTGCCTCGAACGCGGCATGATAAAGGGAACATATTGGAAACGAGGCTTGCACAACCAGACAAGCGCTGGCGCCCTGCCAAATTTGCACCCCCCCTTCCCTTTTTTGAGCTAACGCCAAGAGGTAAACATCAATGTTATCACTGCACAGTATTTTGGCGCTCTGCCTAGAAATACGCTGCGGGCTGCAGCAGCTTAAGGATGCAAGGGCTTTACAGCAGCGACAGGACTACCGTGCCAAAATGGAGGGATGCGCTATCGACTAACGCTTCATTTTTTTTAAATTCTGAGTGGCGAAATTGGAAGGTGCGTTCAGCATGCTTGGGGTCGTTACGCGAGTGTGTATGGTAAACTTACCGTAATGCAAATGGCTGTCGTTTTTTTTTTTTGAGCCCATTCAATAATTTGAACATCGGATAATTGAATTTTTATGCATAACTAGACCCATGAAGTTCGAATTAACTAGCTTTTACTTATCTAATCTATATATTTAGAACATTGGAACCAACAGAAATAAATATCCCCTCTGCACCATAACTAGCTTGTAAAACAATCAAAGGAAGTATTAATTGTACAATCCATTCACAGCACGTCTACACTCCCCCCCG
This sequence comes from Amblyomma maculatum, assembly GCF_055883805.1. NCBI lineage: Eukaryota > Metazoa > Arthropoda > Arachnida > Ixodida > Ixodidae > Amblyomma > Amblyomma maculatum. The sequence goes on from NC_139344.1 coordinate 53,982,991, forward strand.
CCCTCCAAGTTCCAACACACTGTAGCATAACTGCACATATTCTTAACATGTTTCCTTCTTATTACTTGTTACTTTGGTTTCCTCTTGAGTCCTTTTCTTCAGATATTGTAGTGTTTGGCAGGTATTTCAGTTAAGGTGTTTTGTTGATACTCTGTTCCTTTTTTTTTTTTTCAATTATCCTACTCGCCTCCTTCTGGAAAGCCCTTGATATCTATTCCCCTGTAGCTGTATTGCTTATCAGGGACCTTTAAAATGCCTGTTGCCTTTCAAGGAACCCATGTCAGCATCGAACCTGCTTTAGGTACCAACTCATAACCCCCCCCCCCCTTGGTAGCTTTTCCTGCTGCTGCTACTTTTATTTTATTTTATTTTCAGGCCACAGGATCACTGGTTCTAGGCTCATAGATATTCATACCTATGAAAAAATTCTTTTCACTGCTTTCCTGCTTCCCTCTCCCCCATCCCTGGTTTTTCTTCATTGAAAGCAAAAGCAGATTTAAACCCCGCCAGTGATGATTTTGCTGTCCAGATGAAGAAAAGTCACCTTGTACAAACGTTACCTCTACTTGCAAACTGAGGCTCCCCTGCAGCCCTTATCGAATGCCTCTTTCATACTGTGTAGACATCTTCTATCTTTCATTTTACCAACATCTGTTACAATAAGGTATGAAAGCTTAAGCACATAAATTTTCTTTTAAAAGTGTTGAATTTTTAATGTATTATTTTCTTGTTATTGATGCCAGTATTTTCAATATTTATTAGGAATCTCGACCCACAGCCATAACTGGCGGCAGCAGGACCTCACCAGTTCCACCACTTGCTGCGCATGGCGAAAAGGTAGGCTGTTTATTCAGAGTAAATTATTTCAAGTCCAGCTTTCTGTATTTTGATTATTAACATCTGGACTTCAGCACTTCTGTCAAAACTTTGTTATGGAGGTGCTGATTCATATATTAATAATCTAATACTGGCATCATATTTTGGATTTATTCCAGGATTCTCAGCCTGCAACCACTGCTTGCAGCTCTACCTCAGCCGTCTCACCATTTGTTGCACATGATGGAAAGGTAAGATCTTTGCTGATACATAGGTGATACCATATGTAGCAGCTTTTTTCTATTGCTACATGTTCCTTTTCCAACTTATACCCGTAATTCTCGAAATTAAAATCAATGGGTTGGTTTTTCCTGCAGGGTTTGCATGCTTAAGCAGATAAAGCATGTTGAGAGTACTTTTTTCTTGCAAGAGATCATGCTCATGAACCTTCGACATGCATGAGGAGCCCAAGAGGGCTGTACTGCATTGCTGTATTTGTGTATCATTTGTAATGCAAAAGCCTTTATTTTTTTATGAGTGGCATCACTGGAGTTTGCTGGCAGCATGTGTTGGCAGAGCCTGACATTAGATTGTGTCCTGATGGATAAATAAAGGGTCCCTGATATACTACTTGCAGTAAATTCTAATGCAAGAAATACATAGAGGTAGTCTTTATGAGTATTTGAGTCAGATTTGAAAGCTTTGGATAGAGCCAATAAGTTGAAAATTTGTTAACATGCTCCTGACAACTGCTCGCAACCAATTTAAGCAACACATCCCCACGTGCAAACATCCCTACTGATGTCATCGGGGCTGCTAGGCATACCCACTCATTAGATGCTCCCAAGTTACGTGTATTTGGCGGGGTGTGGTGGGGTGTCGTGATGCGTTTACTTCCTTTTTTTCTTCCTTACCGGCATAAGTTAAGGAGAGAGCATCATTTTCAATGGCCCATACATTCGGTGCCAATGAAGTTAGCTTAAAATCTTTTGCGTTGTGGAGAGGATGGATGGGGTGCATATTGTTTGTGTGCATTTTACAATTTTGATAAATAGCTTTTCAAGGTCCATTTAATAAAAAACACTGCCCCTAATGGGTTTCGAACCCACACTAGAACAAACAGATCAGCTTTCTTGGTCCAGGACTGTGATCACTATATTACCACCGCAGACGATCATGCCTTCTTTAAAACTGCAACACACTCTCATGCTGTACAGTGCACATCAATGCCTTCCTCAAGTTTCAACTCCAGCACACCCCTGCACGGTGCAGTGCACATCGTTGTCTTCATGCACTTCAATCTGTGCCGCTACCTTATTTAGCATATGTAAATACATCATAAACGTATGCCATATGGGCGAGTGCAAGTGAAGTCCACGAATGCCAGTACATCTAGTGTCACAAGAGCAGCAGCAATGCTTGGACTTTCATATTTCTCTAGTGCAGGCTCTACAGTGTTCTCAGAGGTTTTTCTTTTGATGTCACAAGGAATCTGATATCTAAAATGGCCAGTGAAGCTATGTTACTTGGGTTATGGTTCATGCTTCACTGAAAAACCAATACTTCAGTGCTGTAGGTCAGTTATGGGCATTGGCCAGATTGTTTCACTTTCTGTTATTCACAATAAGCAAAAGTTCAGATAATGGGAAAAATGAGGCATTGGGCTGTTATTTTGATGCAGTTATTTAGCAATCTCTTGTGGTAATAAATTTAAAAGTGCATCTAAATCCTCTCATGCATTTTTTCAACTGTCATTCCAAGATGGAATAGCATCTCATAGATCAGAAAAAAAAGTGGCTCATTTTTTTTTTCAATCTGTTTTAAGGAGTGTAGATGAAAAACCAGAACATTAATTCCGCTTTTTTTTTTCTTTGCAGTGATGCATAAGATGTTCATTACCTGGATTACTGCATGATATTTGTCTATAAATGCCGAATTATTTACAATCAAAACTTTTTCTCATTTTCTGTTCCAACTGCTAAGCAATCACCTAAAAAAATGCCTGAAAGAAAATTTTGATATCTGAAATAAAAATAAAAAGGCACTATAGGTGAAGTGAGGCATGGCACACTTGTGATGCAACCACTGCTTTGCCATTTCAGTTAAGTATAACACCAAGTCATCACGAAGTGATGGAATCATAAGGAAAGAGGGGCAATTATTATACTGCAATTTTCTGCATGGTTAGCATGACAATATTTAAGGCCCCAACCTCTTATGGTAGAAAATCTTAAATTCAGCAGATTGAAAACAAAATATCTGTGAAATTTCATGGCAGGCATCAAATTATGACTCGTAATGCACCTCGCAGCATATTCGAAGCTTCTAGTGCCAATTATTTTTATTCTAAGTATCTAAAGTTACCTTTGCCATGGGGCTCAAGAGACTCAAGAAGCCAGCTTTCCAGTGAACGTTTGTGGCATTGCGAGTACAAAGAAGGGGGCTTAAATACTGTCAGCCCAGCTGCACCCACTGCAATGCAAATATCTCCCATTTTCTTCCAATTAACCTGGCCCTATGCTGTCTGCATCCATTTGATCTCCACAGCATTACTGACCACATCTACCACCTAGCCTTGTCCTGTCTCCTGCAATGCTTGCTTGCTTAGCTGTGTGCATAACAATGATGCAGCACTGGTTGTTGCAAAAAACAATGCACTGACTTATTTGAGTGGAGTAAAGAAGAAAGGAAAAGTAAATGGGTGCAGGAGTAGGTACATGCAAATGGGTAATGGTGGCATCACAGTGATGGCAGCAGCTGCTTGCCTTAGAAGGTGCATGCATTAAACTGTCAGGAATACAGCTTCACTTGGTGTGTGCATCTAAAGTGGAGCCCCTCAAATAAGGACAATGGATCTGCTACTTTCATAACTTAGTGTGCCGTAATGGTTTCCCTAATGAGCCTTAATTCTGCTCTGTTTGGACTGAACAGCTCGAGACTGCATTAGAACCACACTATCTGTTTTCTCCCAAATGGTCCCTTACATTGTACATGTACAATTAAGATAAAATACCCATTTCTCCATCATACTGTCAATACTATTGATGTACATGGCTACAACAGCATTAAAAGAGAAGATGTGCCTGCTAACATATAATTCTATGAAAAAGGCCTAAACTGCATTTCTTTTTGCTGAGTTGCAAGGAACTAAGGGTCTGATCTATAATGTGCTTGAATGCCATAGCCTCATTTGGCTGTTAAAAATTAAGCTTAAACAGGTGAGGAAAAAATTTCATAAATTTGTTAGCAGTTTGCAGTATCATGTAATGGTCTATGCATGGATCCTGATGGTGAATCATTGCAAAGAAAACTTAAATTTAGTGTCATGACTTTTTTCAGAGTGAAATTGCAAAAGCTATTTCCTGTATCCACGGCATGTTTGAGGTATTCTGTGTGTGGGTAAAATTAGTGTGCTCTAATGGTTTCCTCCCTTTTTTGTAGGTCCACTTGGGGGCCAACTGTTTTATTACAGAGGAGAAGTGGCGGTGGGCCCTGACATCAAGAACGGATAGCATGTTCACACGCCAGTTAATGAGGTGCCTGTGGGAACCTGATGTCCTAAAGAACCGTAGTGTGACTGGCCGACCATGCCAAGCCAAGTCAAAAGACAATGCCGTAGCAAAGCCAGCACTGACTCCACTGAAATTGTATGCAGTGCGAAGTGAGTACACTTATTATTCTGTATCTTGCACATTGGCTCACTATTACTGAATGAAACTTAAGCATTGTATGGTCCATATGAGGGTTGAAGTTTGGGCAGATGATTTTGCAATGGCATGTATTTCTTAATGCCCGATGGAATGTTGGACAAACTAAAGAGGATAATTTGGTGATGTTCATCATGCATGGTTGGTGATAAGCAGGAAGCATTGCTGGTGTTGAATTTGATGGTAACTAATGGAAACAATTTCCACCTTGTGACTGTAATAGGCAGACAAAATTACTTTATGAAATATATGCATGAATAGCTCTGGAATCTTCTGAACTGAGCCAACATGTGATCAACATTTGCGGAGAAAGCTGCCCTGTGGCATAATTTTCATTGCTGCACTTTATCTTGCACTTCATTCACCTTAAATACAACTGTCTGTATGTATTACATGACCCAACATATTCTTAAAGAAAAATAAAAACCTGCTTTTTCATGTAATGACCTACAGCATATATGAAGGCAGGTGGGAGTTTGATGGCCTCAACTTCGATCGAGAGGACATTCCAGTATTCAACACTAAAGAAACCTGAAAAATCTGTAATTCCAGCAAGAGGCTAGGCAATATGGAATGTACAGTCAGCGTGATGAGATACTGTATAGATGGGTGTATTAGCCGCATGCTTTTCCAAGATATGGGATGAAAATTGAGGGTGCAGCCATTACATGAAAAAAAAAGACGGCAAATTGAATATTCCCAGTGGTACCTGCCTTTATTTTTGCCAAAATATTCCTCATCCTTCTTTGCCAATCTCATCGATATTTTGGGCTCATCGGTGTCCAAAACATTATTCCTCGTCATCATCCTCCTCCACCAAACTTGTTAGGACCTCAGGCTTGTCCTTGTTCCAGATGAAGCCATCCTCCATACCATCCAGCTTGTTGGATATGCCTGTCCCCTTGAAATTTTTTCCCTGGTCTTAAAAGAAACCGCAGCCCACACTTCGAGTATCCAGTGACATACGGCTACAAGGGATGCCTTTTTCAGCCGACCAGTTCGAGCCTTCTGGCAGGCGGCTGTTGCCATCCACTCACTGTATACTTGGCAAAATTTGCCCTTAAAAGGGCAGTTTATACAGATGTTCAATGGCTGAAGCATGCCGGTCATACCTCGAGGTATGATGGCCAAGTTCGGGTTAGATGAGCAAAGATTTTGTCGCGTGCTCTCTGTCAGGAGTCCCCTGCTGTCCAGGACGAGTAGAGAATGCGTTGCAAAATTTGCACCTGGTTGCTTCTCCCAAACGTACTCTAACCAGTCTGTCACCATGTTCATCTGTCATCCATCCTTTGTCCTGAAGGCATGCAGTATTATGCTTGGGAGTCGAGAACATCACTACTGCACCTAATTTTGTCTCATAGTGAGGCTGTGTCCAATAGTGCAGAAATTTTCACTACACGGGAAAGCAAACTTGCAGCTTTAATACATCTGTTTAGACTTTCCATCATTTTGAATGCCAGAAAGTTTACTCTTGGTTGTTTCCATTCCTTAATTCCTTTCAGGAAAACGTTCATGAGCAACTAGGGAGTTTTAATTAAACGTGACAGCTGAGTACAAAAATACAGTTTGCTACAAATGGCATGCAGGTGATTAGGCTAGAAAGGCTTGCACTCCTTCCCCATGATTTACTGTACTATATCTGCTGCCAGTGTCATATACTGGCAAAAACTAAAGTAATAACTATATCTCCTGCCAGTATCATATACTGGCAAAAACTGAAGTAAGAAGCATTGTAATACTTGGCTATACCCAATCACAATCTCTTATTCTGCACAAGCTTGCAGTCCATCATTACTTTATGTCCTTGTCAGTGAGTAAAAGCATCAAAATGTGGTGGGGTATTTCAGTTTTGGTGTCTTGATAGTGCAAAGCAGCCTATATCCTTAACTCATCTAATTTGTGTATCAATTTTGTGTACTACGAATGGTTTCCTAAATGCAGTTAATATATGTTGGAGCTCATTTAGTTTGTTCTCTTCCATAACATGCAGAAAACAAATTGAAAAAGTAATTTCCTTGTCTTGACTGTTTTTTCAGATGCCTATAGTGAGTATGTGCGCCGAAATCCACACCCCAGCCAGACGGAAAAGGAACGGCTGAAATATTTCAACCGGCACGTAGCATCCTTGCTGCGGGACATGGCATGATTGAGGCAATAAAGACAGTCAAGATGACCAAATGTATGTCTGGTTACAAGCATGTTTCAAAACACCCTATGAACACAGTTCCTGCACATCTCATGTTGTGCCACAACACACATGCACCCCAAAAGTGAGGCAGAGCTTGTGTGCAGAAAAACTGTGCTGTTTAACCTGTACCACTGATAACATAAATGTCAGTGCAAGAGCAGATTGTTCTGCTTACACGTCCTTATTGTATGCATGCGCATATGAGCTATTAGACCATTTTGGTGTGAGTTTTTCTATATTAGTAGGCTCCATTTTATTTGGAGGTGTATCTAAATATGGAATGAGGTCATAGGAACACAATATAAGACCAGTGCATGGACTCGAGCTAAAATAATGGTACAATTTTGAGCATTTGCAATCGTGAAGTGTCTCGTACACTGCGAGTCATGGACAATCGCTGCATTAGAGTCACATAAGTGCTCGCATTGAATGAGTCGCATAGGTCCTCATATAGTAACGTATTTCCTCACACATACAAGTCACGTAAGTCCTCACATGTACGAGTCACATAAGTACTCGCATGTACGCATCCTGTAGGTTCTCACACGTGCGAGTCACGTACCTCCTCACTTGAACGAGTCACATAAGAACTCGCATTGTAAGGGTCGATAACCACGTATAGAATCTCTCGCAGAAAGCTCGTTCAATATTTTCAGTAGGGATAGTGTGTGGTACAATAATACCTTTTAGTTAATACGAACGAAAATCATGGAATGTGTAGCTCACGAGAATATTTTTGCTTGTAATAACTAAAGGAACAAGTAGTTTTGGAAAGTTAAACCCCTTAAGCCACCAAGCCACGCATTTTGTTTGTACCAAAGCATTTAATTTGTCTGCCTTTCCACGTGCCATAAGCCTCTGGAATAACTTTCCTGGCGACGTTACTAATATCAGTGATACTGCAGCGTTCAGAGAAATAACTGACACAATTGTTTAATATTTGGTCTGTGCGCTTTTAGAAACAATAACTTTTTGACATTGTATAAATCCCACATTATTACCCCATTGTTAGCTTCAACTGATACTTGTGTTTTGTCCTATGTAGCCTTATTTTAAACTTTGTATAATTGTTTCTTTCCGTTTAGTGTTCTGTGTTCAATGCTTTCTGGTAACCATTGTGTAATGTTTCATTTGTTGTATTTTTTGTTTGCTCTTATATTTTGTTACTTATTTGTATTCCTCACTCACGCAATACTCCTATGCGCAAGGAACCTATGAGTTATTTAAAAGAAATAAATAAGCAAGGTCAATATAAAACCACGCCTTGAACTATGCACACAGCTCGGGAGAACACTATGCATGTATAGATGAAAACTGGGAAGGGAAATGTGCAGTAACTGTCGCACCCCTCCGCGCACTCCTGGAAGTAGAAAGGTGGAATTCAAAGAACAAGAGGTGGCGTTTTGGCGGGTACGGAATAATTTAGACCACATTGGAGATCATTAACGTGCACTAACATCGCAGAGTACATGACTGCATTTGCGATTCGCCTTCATCGAAAAACAGCCACCGCGGTCGGGTTCGAACCCAGGTATACTCCAACTCAACATTCGAGGGTTAAACATTAAGCCACCGCGATAGATGCTTCAATTCGCTCGTTACAACGAGGATTAAATAGGGATAAAGCAGCGCCATTTTTTAATTATTTTTATTTTGCACTTCAGTCTCACGCAGGCGTCCAGACGGCCTTCACCATGTTCTCGGAGGATCACCTGTCGCCGTGACGGCCGCGATTCTGGTCTCAGGAAACACGAAACGTCTAGAATAAATCTCGAAACAGCTACAAATGGCTGCAAACGTTTTCTTCTTGCTTGGACGTCTCATAGACAATGACACTAGAAGTTTATTACCAGACTTCTTCAAAACGTCCCTTTTGAGAAATTTGAAGACGTGCACTAGATATTTACGGACGGTTGAAACAGGCGGCACCGCGTCTGACGAATGCATCAAATTACCAATATTTAATATGAACCCGCGCTTGGTGCGATGCATGTGCGTTGGATACAGCGCGAAAAAAACTATGGCATGGCCGAACGCCGTCAATCGCACTTCGCCCATGCTAGACATAAATAATGTTCAAAGATTTACTTTTTAATCCACGCATCCTGCCACGGACGCATATGCAGGGCTGTTTTATACTGTCCGCCAGCACAGGTCAAGGTTCTTCACTCTGGTGCTATGAAACAGACAAGCTGGTTCACTGTATCTTGAGTACATAACTGAACTCGCTCACATTTCAGCATTCAGAATAAAGGCTGTTTCACATGATGCGATTCTCGCCGCAGCAGTATGCGATTTCAGCCGCACAGCGACAGAAGGGCACGCCGCTCCCGTCGCAGAGCGGCTGTGACAGACTTCCAATATGTTAGTCGCACGCCGCTCCCGTCGCAACGATCGTTGCGAACGAGACGACCGCCAGCCTATGGAATTCAGCCTGATGTCAGTGTTGTACGTAGCTGCGTACAAAACTAAAAAGTTAAAAATCTCTATTTTGCATAAAGTGTTTTATATTTTGATAAAACAACATAAATTAAATACTACATTTAATCTTACGCGTGTTCTACCTTTATTGTTGGTAAAATATGATGGTGCAGCCGCTCGTGCCGCACCGACAGAAATTGCTGGTGCCGCAAGCATGTGAAAGGGCTGTTGCGATTTGCGCCGCAACGACACTGCGACTGGACCGAAATTTTTCGTGCGCGTCGCATCATGTCAAATAGCCTTAACGAACACACAAGCAAAACAAATGATCCTGCGTTCACAGTAACACCAAACGGGCAACATGCACACACCGTTTTCAAAAAATCTTTCAACGAAACAGCAGAAACAACGGAACAAGCGAGGCGCGACTGACTGCGGTTGGCTTCAGCTGCCGTCAGGTTTTTGCGCAGCAGACGCGCGTGAGTAGTCAGAAATCATCAAAACAAAACTAAATTTGATAATTACCAAGTCAATAAAAATTGCTATATTCGTTGTTATTATAACTAATATTTAGAATAGTTTTCACTACTGATCGTTAAGCGCTCTTCTGATCGCCACTGGGAGGTTGGCTGGCTGGCGCGAAAAGCTGCGACAGCCGGCCGAAGCCAACCGCAGCCAGTCCCATGCTTTCAATTTGTTTCCGAAACAATGCTAGGTTTCAGGAGTAAGCTGTCCACGCAGGATGTAATGATTCAACTCAAAGCAGACATAATTGACGTGCCCAATAAAGGGGGCACAAAAACTGTACTTGGCCTTCATCTACAGAAAGCCTTTGATAATGTCAAACATGAAGTCATATTAAATAATCTGGAAGAAATTGCCCCTGGCAAGAGGATTTACGATTACGTTAGGGATTTTCTAACTGAAAGAACAGCAGAAATAAGCCATGGAGACGGTCTGAAACAATTAAGCTAGGAGACAAGGGCACCCCTCAGGGCTCAGTTCTTTCCCCTTTCTTCTTCAACCTAGCGATAAAGAACCTCCCACCATTACTGAAAACTGTGAAAGGGGTGAAACATACGCTATATGCTGATGATGTCACGTTATGGACATGCACAGGCAACGATGGGGAAATAGAAGAAAATGAACAAGCAATCGACATTGTTGAAGAATATGCGGAATGGGCAGGGCTGAAATGCTCAAGCAAATCGGAACTTCTGGTAATCCGAGGAACAAAAAAACGCAATATCAACGCTGAAGACATTTTGGTGGAATTAAATGGCACACCGATAACCAGAGTGGACAAAATCAGGGTCTTAGGACTGATAATACAAGAAAATGGAAAGAACACAGAATAAATCAACTCAAGTCAACAATTAACATGACAACCAGGTTGATAAGGCGAATAGCCAACAAAAGACGCAGGGTCAAAGAGAAAGATTTGTGCCGAATTGTTCAGGCTTTTGTGATAAGCAGATTAGTGTACACCATCCCCTACCTCAAGCTAGGGGTGGCACCCAAGCAGACAAAAAAGCTCGTTCCGACGTTCTGCCAACCTACTTTGGCCGACCATATTTTGGTCGGGCCGCCGTTCGCTGCCAAGGTCGGCCCGAGCGTGGGGATTGACACTGGCCTTAGACTGGCCGACGTGTCGGCCGCTGACATAAGGCCGACTTAGGTGGCCGACCTTACCGGTCGGTTCTTAGTTGGCATGCCGAGGTTGGCACGATGTCGGGGATTGGCACTGACCGGGAAATGGCCGACCTTACTGGTTGGCAGGCCAAGGTTTGTCCTACGTCGGGAATTGACACTGGCCGGAGACTGGCCGACATGCCGGCCACGGACGTATGGTCAACTTTTCCATTCGGATTATGGGTGCATGCCCAGGTTAGCCTAGCATTGGGGATTGGTACTGGCCAACCTGGTCGACTGCAACCTGCTTGCAATAGTTTGAGGCCATACAACTGAGGGTTCCATACCAATGTTTATTATTCACAAGCCCAGAAATATACATCTCACCCTGTAAGATTGTCAGGAGAGTTTCCTCGTACAGAGAATAGCAGCAAAAAATCAAAAAATGAAAGTTGTGCATGCATTCCCTTTTGGGAGAACTGCCCTTGCCATATCGTGGCTGTGTAGTAAAACACCCGCAAGTAAAATGTAAATGAGAAGCTACATAAAAGATGTAGGCTTTGTTCATCTTAGAATATTTTTCTTACTGCTAGATGAAAGCAGTAAAATAACAGGCTAAAAAAACTGCCTCATTCTTCAGGTATACTGTTGCAAAATTTTGCACTTTGAGACTATAGACATCAGATTTTTTTCTGTGTTAATTTGCTTGTTTTTTTTTTGAAACGATGCTTTAGACATTAGCATGCATGGATCAGTTCATGGCATTCCCTTAACGGCACTGAAAAATCTACATTCGAATTTCTTCTCTTACTCTTCCAGTTTTGGCAGCCAAACTATATGGCTGTGACGTCTAAGAAGTGTTTCTAATGTTGCAAGTGCAAAGACGGCACACACAGAAAGAGGGGCATAGGACAAGCGCTACTTGAAACAATTTATTGAAGCAGACGAACAGCTGCTTATATCGTCATTAGAGGGTGGGGGAAAAAAAAAAGGGAACAAAAGGTGATGAGCATGTGTGTGATCTCAAAGAAGGCACAGGAAGGGACATGGGTGATAAACAGTAGCTAAAACATATCTATAAACTTGCACTCTTTTTTACGCATCATGATCCAAGGAGTGCCTCAATAAATTGTTGCAGGTAGCACTTGTCCTGTGTCTCTCTTCCTGTGTGCCGTTGTTGTTGCACTTAAAATATTAGAATCAATGCACCACGCCCTGCAAAATGTTTTACTGATGTTTAAGGAGTGTCTACGTCATATATGTGACACAAGAAAAAACTGCAATATAACTAGTGATGCATCGTCTTGTTTCACTAGAACGTGTAAGCTATAGCCTGTTTCAAGAGATGAAATAACAGAAAAAAATATGATTACGGTTATGTGAGTTTTTCATCTCTCACAGGACAGGAATGTCTTCTGTATCATTGAAAAAAATGCAACTAAAAGGATGTCTATAGCTATAAAACAAAGCATAAAATAGTAATGCACTACATATGAAAGACTATGGCATTATCATGACAATAACCTTAAACAAAGGTCGACAGAACTCTGTTCAATTTATTGGATCTTAACCCGCCGTTTTCTCGGTGGGAAATAAGCACAGATAAAATTGTTCAGGTACAGTATTAATAAACATATATTAGCAGATATAAAAATTTGTGAGATGTTACCACAAAAGTGGAGAAATAAGAAAGCACATTAGTTTCCAGTTAAAATAATGTGCATTATACAAATGGCTAAACTAATGAATAAACTGGACATTGCACTTTGCCCACCATAAGCAAAGATAAAATTGTTCAGGTACAGTAGTAATAAACATATATTTGCAGATATAAAAATTTGTGAGATCTTATCACAGAACTAGAGAAATAAGAAAGCACATTAGTTTCCAGTTAAAATAATGTGCATTATACAAATGTCTAAACAAATGAATAAACTGGATAATGCACCTTGCCCACCACTTTTTCAACTCTACAAAATAACACAGTAAAACACAAGTATAATATGAACTAAATCAAAGAATGAGCACCGTCGTAAACTTGACATTCAATACTTTAAAAAGATTACTGCATGTGACATGCAAGTTGCATGAAAACATCAGCAAATAAAAACTTATGTATGATAAAAAAATAAAGGTGTGCATTTGGCCTTTGTGACATGATAAAAAAGAAAGCTGCACCTTTCGCCTTTGCAACATGACCAAAAAAGAGAGGAAGCTGTGCCTTTGGCCTTGTAACATGACCAAGTAAAAGAAAGCTACACTTTTGGCCTTTGTAATATGATCAAAAAGAAAGAAAGCTGCGCATTTGGCCTTCGTAACATGATCAAAAAGAAAGCTGCACCTTTGGCATTTGTAACAAGACCAAAAAAAAAAGCTGCACTTTTGGCTTTTGTGACAAGACCAAAAAAAAATTCTGCGCTTTTGGCCTTTGACATGATAAAAAAAAAAAGAGTTGCGTCTTTTGCCTTTGCAATTCAGTGTTGATGGTTCCATGTTCACGTCAGGGCACTAGATTCCTTTCGCATTGAGGTGTTGACCCTCCTTTCAGTGCGGCCTCCTTCTCTGTCGTTGGCCCCTATCAGCCATCGCTTAACTACGGCACTGACTTCTCGCTGAGACGCTTCTTTGGCATGGTTAGCACTTGCACAGCCTGCACAACAAACAGAAATACTTAATATAATAACATAAAAATTCAAGAGTACACATTTCTTTTAGCAAGAATGAAAAACAAGCAGAGAGCCACAAAAATACTTGAGCAAGAAACTTTAACAAAAATAAAACTTTGTTCTATCTTATTCTCTTGTACCAGCAGCACAAGGAATATGTCATTATTAGAATTACTTTTTCTATAGCCTTTTAATGAAACAATTAAGAAAAACCACATGACTTCCTTCTATGGCTGTTTCATATTACACAAACGTGCATCAGTATCATTTAATTTTCACTGCTTCCAATGAGGTAGTATGGCAGCAGGCCTTGCATATTAAGACCTTTAAGGCACATCAAGACAATATGAATGACTTGCTCAGGGTAAAGAACACAGCACCTACCCAGTATCATGTCGTTCAAATTCTTGAGGTTGGCAAATGCATTCTTGCTTCCTCCTGTTCCTCTCCAGCTGAACTGGATTGCTGCACCTTTGGAGAGCAGCTGGCGGAGCAGCCTGCGAACGGTGTCAGCTAAATCCGTGCCACCATATTTCGAGTAGCTGACCTGGAATATACGAAAAAATGTTTAGTCTTGAATGGCGGATGCATTGCTCAAAAATATCGAATTACGTGATTATGACCCTGGCAAAGAATCCCTTTGGTACTGTCAAGGTTATCACCAGAAAATGAGGGGTGGACATTTGAAAACTGTGGGTGGGGGGGGGGGGGGAGAAGCTACAGTATTCAGGGAATAATAACACAGCAGATGTCTCAAGAGAAGAAACTGCAGCACAAAAAGCTATGCAGGTTTTCTTTTTGGACTGATCTCCATCATATAGCACAACTCCAAATTGTTGGCATTGTGTACAAGGCCTCACTAGGGCCTTTAAACAAGGTTTACATAGGCCTTGCCCCAATGCGAGATGTTCAATGGCAACTCACCATGGTGAAAAACGAAACATTTTGAAAGCATAAATGTGCCACGCAAGTAAGCACTGTATTAGGAAAAAGGAGAATGTAGCATCTTAGAAACAATCATGAAATCAAATTAACAAAAGAAGGGGGAGCCACACTCTGAATGCAGTAAAATATTTATTTAGGCATTCAGAAATTTGTTTGAATTTTCCAAAAGTTCAAATTGTGTAAAACTCTGAAAACCATTTGCTTAAGCAATTTTATTTATTGAACATCTGACCTGAACATTGATTTGAGATGAAGGGTAAGCTAAAACAACCGTATTTCATGGACTCGCCAAGTGCTTTGTTGTACAGTGCACAGACTGTAGGGAACACCCAAGAATTGCTCCAAAATTGAAGGTGCTACCTGCAGCCTTCTTGCAGTGCAGAGTAGTAGCAGTGGTGCTTTGTTACAAATGGCCTCATTGTGGTTGCAAGATACTACACCATACAGACTGTGACCTGTCCAGTGATGCGTCCTCATAACTAAATGTTTCAGCCGAATTGAAAAGTGGAGGCAGCATGCGGGCGCAAGAGAAAAATATAAGTAGCAAGTAGAACAGCGTGATTCCATTCCGAAATAAAACTAAAAGGCCAGTGATGCATGCTGCAGTTTCGAAATGGTATGTTTAGCCACATCACCACAGTGTATGGCAAGCGGCATTTAGGCTTTATGGCTTGAAAAATAAAACTTACCAGTCTGTCCGAGTTTTCTGATGATGAAAGGTATTCATCTAGTGCGAGCACGTCCTCCGCACAGGATGCTGGAAGCACTGGACAGTCCTCTGGCAGCCTGATCATCGCTGCCCCTCCTGATCCAGATGACTGCATTGCTGCCCGCATACTCTTGAGCTCACACAAGATGATTATCTGGTTTTGGAAAACCTTCTTCTCAAAGGCTGAAATAAAAACAGCAATGTACATTAATTCTACAGGGTGCACCAACCACCAGCAAAAGTTCGAAAAATGCCTGGTGTGTGCTATTATATTTACATATGACTGAGAACAAGAAAAAAATTTACCCTAGTGCTTCTTTCTGCTCCAGTATAATGAGACCCTGATTCAGTCATTCTTCTGTGCTCAAAACTTCAGTAATTATTCTTTTGGTAAAAGATCCTGATGCCCTAAGCGACTATGCCACCCCAATCTCTCACAATAGTAATAGCTGTGGCATATCTTTTGATATAACAAGCAAGCAAAGCATAATCATTTCACTAACTCGCTCCATGTGTACCCACGTTACGGAGGAACCATAATTAACCAGTTCAGACAATGCAGCTACATTTGCATATAACTGCAGCTACATGTGTACATCCAACTTGGAACACCATGAAATCAAAGTATACATAGTATGTCTTAGCAACTAACCTGAAATTGGTGTATTAATGTTTTTTGCAATTTTTACTTGTCCGTAAAAAAAAAAATATCCAACACAATTGTAGCCTTATCCCTTTTTTTTTATAAATAATTCATGCATGCAAGGATCAACCGTTGAATGGTAAGCAGCAATTCAGGAGAAACATGCAAGATTATAGGATTTTTAGTGGCTGATGCCTCACACAAATGCAAACAATGTCCAGAAGTAAGAGAACTTGACTCAAGGAGTGATGTTAAAAAGTTGACGAGCTTTCATGTACACTCACAGCTGCTAACTGATCTGTTATGACTCCCCTCAGCTATATTGAATTGCAAATCTCTAAAAACACTAAAGAGAAAAAAGGCACATAAAATACAGTGCTCATGATTCCTGTGCGAACAAAAGCCCTGCAAATTCAAAGTTTAGTAATGAACCATGAATCCAGAATGCATTCTTACCGACAAGACGTTCAGATAACTCTTTAATAGATTTGCGCACATCCGCTGGAGGAGGCTCTACTGATTCTGTAAAAAATAAAAATAAAAGCACGTAAGCAGCACTTCCTACAATTATTAGATGAGGTAGTGTCTTTCTCAGCATTCAGCACATTATGAACATTTCTAATAGGCTCTAATTGAGGAAGCCTAAAAATATACATATCAGAACTCCACAGTGCTGCTAAAAGAAAGAAAAAGATTTTTTACAAGTCAAGCAACCCAATATGTTTCTTGGCATTAGCAGACCATCCAAAAACGACTGGAGCATAGCACAGTCAGGTTTATATACATATCATGTACCAGTCACTTCAGATTGCTCTGCTGGAGCTAGACCTAGTTCCTAAACTTGAATTATCATTTACTGTATTCACCGCGAAGAAAAAGTACTGCACATATGAAGGCAGAAGAAATATGTGACAACAGAAAAACTAGTTCTTCTATAAAATATAAAGCTTTTATAAGTTCTCATCGGTTCTTGCAGTGTTTTAGCTCGAAAAATAACAAAGAATTTTATACCTGCCACATTAAGGAGGGCTGCATGTTTTCAGCCTTTAAACACATGTAGAAATGTTTTAGTAAATTATTATATCTGAAAAAAAACCATTCAGGCCATTTTACAATATACGAAAATGAGTAAACGCACGTCTACATTAGAGCACACCTCGTGTCACAGCTTCATATTATGACAAATGCGCTCAACACAAACCAATCTACTGCTTTGGGCTACTCTAACACTGTTGTAAGGTACTCTACATTTAAAACCCTGCATCAGTATCAATGCAAATGAAACTATTTTCGAATTAAACAGCAGTAACAGTGCATTTTATTTATTTATTTATTTATTTATTTATTTATTTATTTATTTATTTATTTATTTATTTATAGGTACTGCGATCTGGTACAGATCATAGCAGGGTGGGAAAAAACAAAAAGAAATACAAGCATATAAACGCACTCAAATTCATAAAATTTGCAGGCACTTTTCAAACATTAGTAAAGAACTTTGAGTTACAGTCTCGCTATTAAGTTTATTCCATTCCGTAATTGTCCTCGGAAAGAAAGAATATTTAAAACAGTTATTTCGCGCGTTCACAGGGGTTATTGTTAGTGCATGCCTTTGTCTCGTATTATAACCTGAAGAGTAAGTAATATAATTGGAAGTGTTAATATTATAATGACCTTTTACGAGCTGGAAAAGAAACTTTAATCGGCAGATACGATTGCGCTCAGTCACAGAAGGTAGTCCACTACGCTTTACAAGCTCGCTGACAGACGCACGGCCATATGAATTAAATACAAACCTAACGACCTTATGCTGTATGCGCTCAAGTTTATGAATGTTAGTTAAGGTGAAAGGGTCCCATATAATTACGGCATATTCTAACAGTGGACGGATGAGGGAGTTGTAAGCTAATAGGCGGACACTGGGCGGAGATGACTTCAGTGAGCGCCTCAAGAAAAAAAGTTTGCGCAGTGAATTAGCTACAACCGCATCTATGTGTTTTGTCCATGAAAGGTTTACTATGAACAAAGACTGAAGGGCGAAATGGGCACTACCGGAGGAGTGAATACCTTGTTCATTCGTGGAGGTTTTGCTGAATTGATGTGAATAAAATCTAGCGCACGAGTCATGCTTTCGAGTGTGGGAGGTATTTAGCCTTTCCTCTGCATCCCTTGGGGCTGAGCCAGATGGTTGTGAGGCTTGTTGCACAGTTTGCTTTTGCGCACCTGTAACACACAAAAATGTCTCCTTAAGTAAGGCAACTTTTCAAATACTGATTAACACCGCTTGCTCTGGGTGAAGCTGCACATTGAAGCAAGCCATTTATTTACCAGGTTTGTGGTGCTGCCGCATCTGCTCTTTCCCATTATTGTACCGAGGTTCATCTTTATCGCTTTCAACTAGTATGAATGGGCTTTCACCTGCAAAATTCATAAAATGTACACAGCTGAGCTACATGTGTGTTACAATGAAATAATTGCATGAACATAATCCATACTGAACATTCATAGTCAATGATAGGAGAGTAATTACCCACTGTCATTCACACCAAGTGCAGCTATATGCAATATAAGTTTTTTTTTTTTTTATCATCATCCCGATTATACCCACTGCAGGGCGAAGGCCTCTCCCATATTTCTCCCCTTAACCCGGTTCTGCGCTAGCTGCATCCACTTGACCCCTGCGAACTTCTTAATCTCATCCGCCCACCTAACTTTCTGCCGCCCCCTGCTACGCTTTCCTTCCCTTGGAATCCAGTTTGTTACCCTCAGCGACCATCGGTTATCCTCTCTTCGCACTACATGTCCTGCCCATGTCCATTTCTTCTTCTTAATTTCCACTAGAATGTCGTTAACTTGAGTTATTTCTCTGACCCACTCTGCACGCTTTCTATCTCTTAATGTTACCCCTACCATTTTTCGTTCCATAGCCCTCTGGGTTGTCCTCAACTTAAGTAGAACTCTCTTGGTTAGCCTCCACGTTTCAGCCCCATAGGTGAGTACAGGCAAGATGCAACTGTTGTATACTTTCCTCTTGAGCGATACCGGTAAGCTGCTAGTCATAATCTGCGAGTGCTTGCCAAATGCGCTCCATCCCAATCTTATTCTTCTTGTTATTTCCTTTTCATGGTCCGGATCTGCGGTTACTACCTGTCCTAAGTACACATATTCGCCTACTACTTCCAGTATTTCGCTACCTAACGTAAACTGCTGTTCTTTCCCGAGGCTGTTGAACATTACCTTAGTCTTCTGCATATTGATTCTCAAGCCTACCTTTCTACTTTTTCTGTCTAGGTCATCAATCATTATTTGCAGTTCATCCCCCGAGTTGCTTAGCAAGGCAATGTCATCAGCAAATCGCAGATTACTGAGGTATTCTCCATCTACCCTTATCCCTAACTGCTCCCATTCCAAGTCTCTGAATACTTCCTCTAAACAAGCTGTGAATAGTACTGGGGAGATTGTGTCTCCTTGCCTAACACCTTTCTTTATGGGAATTTTGTTACTTTCTTTATGCAGAACTATGGTTGCTGTGCAGCCACTATATATATCTTCCAGAGCTTTCACGTACGGCTCGTCTACCCCCTGATTTCGCAATGCCTGCATCATCGCTGAGGTTTCAACTGAGTCAAATGCTTTTTCGTAATCAATGAATGCTATGTATAAGGGCTGGTTATATTCCGAGCATTTTTCTATCACCTGATTGATGGTATGGATATGGTCGATAGTAGAGTACCGTTTCCGAAACCCTGCTTGATCCTTTGCTTGATTGCAGTCTGAGGTTGTCCTGATTCTATTAGCGATTACCTTAGTAAATACCTTCTACGTAACAGACAGTAAGCTGATTGGTCTGTAATTTTTAAGGTCCTTAGAGTCCCCTTTCTTGTGAATGAGGATAATGTTTGCATTCTTCCATGGTTCCGGTACCGTCGATGACACCAGGCACTGCGTATACAGAGTGGCCAGTTTTTCTAGCACGATATCCCCCCCGTCCTTCAGCAAATCTGTAGTTATCTGATCCTCTCCAGCTGATTTCCCCCTTTTCATAGTTTCTAGTGCTTTCTTGACCTCGTCCTTCGTCACTAGTGGAACGTCTGACTGTTTTTCCCTACCGCCAATCTCATTACGGTCCTGACTACTTTGGCTACTGTAGAGATCTGTGTAGAACTCCTCAGCTACTTTGACTATC
The DNA here is from genome assembly GCF_055883805.1 of Amblyomma maculatum. Classification (NCBI taxonomy): domain Eukaryota; kingdom Metazoa; phylum Arthropoda; class Arachnida; order Ixodida; family Ixodidae; genus Amblyomma; species Amblyomma maculatum. The sequence goes on from NC_139344.1 coordinate 54,002,904, forward strand.
TTGTCCATATTAGTGATGACGTTGCCCGCCTTGTCCCTTATCGCATACATCTGGTTTTTGCCTATGCCCAATTTCTTCTTAACCGCTTTAAGGCTTCCCCCGTTCTTTACAGCATGCTCAATTTTCTCCATGTTATACTTCCTTATATCGGCCACCTTGCGCTTATTGATTAGCTTTGATATCTCGGCCAATTCAATCTGGTCTGTTGGATTGGAAGTTTTCATACTCTGGCGTTTCTTAATCAAATCTTTCGTCTCCTTAGACAGCTTACCGGTATCCTCTCCAACTATCCTACCGCCTGCTTCTACCGCGCACTCAGTAATGATATCTCTGAAATTATTGTTCCTTGCCTCTAGGGTAATGTCGCCATCCTCAGTTAGAGCTGAATACCTATTCTGTAGCGAGATCCTGAACTCTTCTGCCCTCCCCCTCACCGCTAATTCGTTGATGGGTTTCTTTCTTACTAATCTATTGCATTCCTTCTTCAGATTTAGGCTAATTCGGGACCTCACCATCCTGTGGTCACTGCATCGCACTTTCCCGATTACCTCTACATCCTGCACAATGGCGGGGGTTGAACACATTATGAAGTCGATTTCATTTTTAGTCTCTCCGTTAGGACTTTTCCATGTCCATTTCCGGTTCTTCCGTTTGCTGAAGAAGGTATTCATGGTTCGTAAGTTATTGCGCTCTGCAAACTCAACTAGTAACTCCCCCGAACTATTCCTAGAACCAATGCCATAGTCACCTACTGCCTTGTCTCCTGCCTGTTTTTTCCCTACCTTGGCACTGAAGTCACCCATTAGTACAGTATACTGCGTCTTTACTTTTCGCATTGCCGATTCTACATCTTCATAGAAGCTTTCAACTGCCTGGTCATCATAGCTACATGTAGGTGCATAGGCCTGTACAACCTTCAGTTTATACCGCTTATTAAGCCTAATTACGATGCCTACAACCCTCTCATTAATACTATAGAATTCATCTATATTACCCACTATATACTTATTGACAAGGAAGGCTACTCCTAGTTGTCGCCTTTCTGGTAAACCTCGATAACACAGTACATGCCCATCCTTCAGGACAGTATATGCCTCATTCGGCCTCCTAACCTCACTAAGCCCTATGACACCATCCTGTGGTCACTGCATCGCACTTTCCCGATTACCTCTACATCCTGCACAATGGCGGGGGTTGAACACATTATGAAGTCGATTTCATTTTTAGTCTCTCCGTTAGGACTTTTCCATGTCCATTTCCGGTTCTTCCGTTTGCTGAAGAAGGTATTCATGGTTCGTAAGTTATTGCGCTCTGCAAACTCAACTAGTAACTCCCCCGAACTATTCCTAGAACCAATGCCATAGTCACCTACTGCCTTGTCTCCTGCCTGTTTTTTCCCTACCTTGGCACTGAAGTCACCCATTAGTACAGTATACTGCGTCTTTACTTTTCGCATTGCCGATTCTACATCTTCATAGAAGCTTTCAACTGCCTGGTCATCATAGCTACATGTAGGTGCATAGGCCTGTACAACCTTCAGTTTATACCGCTTATTAAGCCTAATTACGATGCCTACAACCCTCTCATTAATACTATAGAATTCATCTATATTACCCGCTATATACTTATTGACAAGGAAGCCTACTCCTAGTTGTCGCCTTTCTGGTAAACCTCGATAACACAGTACATGCCCATCCTTCAGGACAGTATATGCCTCATTCGGCCTCCTAACCTCACTAAGCCCTATGACACCATCCTGTGGTCACTGCATCGCACTTTCCCGATTACCTCTACATCCTGCACAATGGCGGGGGTTGAACACATTATGAAGTCGATTTCATTTTTAGTCTCTCCGTTAGGACTTTTCCATGTCCATTTCCGGTTCTTCCGTTTGCTGAAGAAGGTATTCATGGTTCGTAAGTTATTGCGCTCTGCAAACTCAACTAGTAACTCCCCCGAACTATTCCTAGAACCAATGCCATAGTCACCTACTGCCTTGTCTCCTGCCTGTTTTTTCCCTACCTTGGCACTGAAGTCACCCATTAGTACAGTATACTGCGTCTTTACTTTTCGCATTGCTGATTCTACATCTTCATAGAAGCTTTCAACTGCCTGGTCATCATAGCTACATTTAGGTGCATAGGCCTGTACAACCTTCAGTTTATACCGCTTATTAAGCCTAATTATGATGCCTACAACCCTCTCATTAATACTATAAAATTCATCTATATTACCCGCTATATACTTATTGACAAGGAAGCCTACTCCTAGTTGTCGCCTTTCTGGTAAACCTCGATAACACAGTACATGCCCATCCTTCAGGACAGTATATGCCTCATTCGGCCTCCTAACCTCACTAAGCCCTATGACATCCCATTTCATGCCCTCTAGTTCCTCTAACAGCACTGCTAAACTAGCTTCACTAGCTAGGGTTCTAGCATTAAACGTTGCCAGGGTCAGTTTCACTAGCTAGGGTTCTAGCATTAAACGTTGCCAGGGTCAGTTTCCAATGGCGGCCTGTCCAGCAGAGCCAGGCTTTCTTAGCACCCCCTGCTGCGTCACAGGTCTGACCGCCGCCGTGGTCAGTCGTTCCGCAGCCGCTGGTGACTGAGGGCCGGGGTTTTATGGAGCTTATCATAGGAGGTTGTGGCCAATTACTGCACCAGGGTGGCCAACTCCTGTTCTGGTGAGGGAGTGCGTTGCCGGAGGTGTTCACCGGCATCAGGTCGCACCCCAAACCTGTGTATGCAATTCCATCGACACACGGATTTTTTTTTTCTTTTTCTTTTTTTTCATCCGGTGGAGAATTGCGGGGCACCGGGATTTGAGCCCCGGTCCTCTTGCACGCGAGACGGATGTTCTACCGCTACGCCACCGCTGCCGCTACGCCACCGCTAAATTTGTATATAAGTTTGTAACTGAAGAAAAATGCATCCTGGTCTGGCATTTCAACCAGGGACCACCACCTCATCGATAAATGATCTAAATTGAGACAGCTATCATTTGGTGGGGCAAGAATGAATTGATCAACAATTCAAAGTGAGCTAGAATGGTCTTTGGTGCACTGTAAGGTGGAGTAATTTTTCATAGGGCAGTAATTACTCAATAGCATCGTCCCAAGCACATCCATAGCTACAAGCTTTCTTTCGTAGCTATATGCAATTATATGAATGCCAATGATTACGTCCCTATTACAAACCTACTGCGACTTAATTGGGAGCTTTCCTTAAACAATGGACTATTCACAACCAATGGCATTACAAAAGAGAGTGGGTCTAATTTAATATAAAAAAAACTAAACTCAGTGAATGCTGTTTCCATCCAAAAATCTCCAGAATGAATTCTCGGCAAAATATTTCTAGAGCATTTCTGACGAAACCACTGTGGATTCGACCACTTGCACCACTTGAATTGATATGAATGTTAGAAAAATTACACAATCACATGCAAAACAAAATGTCAGATGATACAATAAGAGGAAGTTCATTATATGCCAATTTCATATGCATTCATTGTCAATCGTGTAACATTTTTGCCTCCTTTGAAGTTAGCATGGCAGTTAACTTTGTGCATCAAACAATGTAATCACAATGTGATAATCCCATACATTAGACCTAAGTGCCAGCATTCACTTTCTAGCAGAACAGCAAGAATACAAGTTTTTTTAACCTGTTTCAAGCCATTAATAACACCAAAAAAAGTTCACTGCTAAGACATTGCAATCAATACTCCATCACGCTTTCTGTTTAGCTCCTCAAGGTGCAACTGCTATTTTCCTTGCTTTCCTTGCATCCCCGCCAGTAAGCGACAGGAACTATTTCAAACTTCTGCAGCTTGTGATGTATAAGACGTAGGGCTGAAATAGGTGTCTATGTTAAGGTTAAATGCAAAACATATTGAAGTATACAAGAAGCAAACTGTCAAACACTCACTCTGCATGAAGGAACTATGTAGACTTGAGCTTGACATATCATCCTCACTATCAGTGAAAATCCTTTTTTTTCGCCTCCTCCTTGACTCTTTTGCAGCATCAGAGTCTTCGGACTCCAGATGAGATGTAACTAATGCGTTCACTAAACACTCCTTGGCTCGCATGTAGGTGCCTGGTTTCAAAAACGAAGGTCATTTGAAAGTTGAAGACAACACAACAAAAACCTTTAAGGCGACACGTAAGCTCAAGGAACTTTGAAAAATTAAGTCCTACAACCTGACATTTCAAAACTCTGCCTATCTCACCACTAGTTCCAACTTACTTCTATGAGCAGGAACTGCAACAGTAACTGAGCAGGGGCAGAGTACTCTTGCCACATAAACTCCAAAGGATTGCATGCCACTTTGTTTTCAACTGCAATGATTTCACTTTTAGGCGAGAATACAAACAGGTACAATCAAGCATATAATTGGCTGCTTAATATTAAAATTTTCCAACAGTGACTAGCTGAAACATCAGTTCACAGCAAATATTACTTTAGTTCTGAAAAAAAAAATTAATTTAATGGACAAAACATCAAGGCAGTTAAACGTCAGACAACAAGCAGCCCTGAAAAATAAATGCAGGTGATGACATTTAATCCTTCTACACAGTTCCCCTCTTGTCATGAAATATCTGAAGTTATATGACAAGCTGCTTACTTTTGGTAGACAGAATCCTAGCTGGGTACTGCTTCCAGCCATCCTCCACATCTGCTCCAATCTGTACCATGCGGTCAACTTCATTTTTCTTCGTTGTTGGCGGCCAGAAACAAACTGTTCCAGCCCCAGCTTCCTCGACCCAGTTTGTAGAAGTGACATACGAGCTTCCCTCCTCTACAAATTCCACAATGTGAAACCTGCAAAATTTCAAAACCAACAACTGCAGAACTCCTTGAACAAATAGCAACTCAATGTCAAAGCACATACTTGGCAAACTTCAGATTAAAAAATGAAACACTAATTAAAAAAATGCAACGGGACATACACCCCATTGACAGCTCCCAGCTTAAAAGTGATGGAACAAAGGGCAGAAAACATATTTCCTCTTGTATGGCAAAAGCTGCCCTTTGCAAACAATGTCTGCAAATGAAAATGTCTCAAAGCAACCAGCAGAAGATGATAGAACAAATATTGACAGCAACGATGACCTGCAGGAGCGAGTGTAGAGCTGTCCTTCAATTTTGCACAATTTGCCAACGATGACAGTGCTGGATCCAGATGCAAGGAAGTTCGAAACTAGAACCACTCTGTTTTTGGTGAGCAATATGCAATTGTCAGGAGCCTTTGTGCCGATGCAACTACCGTAAAAACCCGCGTATAATACGAGTTTTTTTTCCAACTTTCAGCGTTCCAAATTTCCGCCTCGTATTATTTGCGGATCCCAACCAAAATGTCGAAGTTTTGCGAGAAGTTTCGGTTTCGTTGTTGCCGCGTGGCTACGGCTTGGCTTTGTTATCGATGTGCGGCTACGGCTTGGCTTCGTTGCCCTAACGTGGCCGCACCCTGCAGTGGCCACGACGTCGAGGTGTCGTCTCTTCGTTGTTGAGTCGTCGAGTGCGCACAGCATCAGCGCATGTGCTCTTTTTTCTTTAAGTGCACGCTTTTTTCTTTAAGTGAACGAGCAAGATGCCAGGGTCTCGGAAACAGTACTCGGCTGCTTTTAAGAGAAAGGTGATTTTAGTTGCTGAAAACATCGGCAACAGTGCGGCCGGGAGGCAGTTTGGCGTCACCGAGGGAAGCATTCGCGGATGGCGACGACAGAAAGAAGCCCTTTTCGCGTGCAAGGGAATGCGAAGAAGCTTTCGCGGGCCTAAGAATGGCGCATTCCCGGAAATTGAACTCGCTCTGACGGAGTTCGTACGAGAACAGCGAGCATCGCATCTAGCTGTGAGCGTAGAGCTTATGCAGGCAAAAGCTAGGGAGCTTGCAAGGGAAAAGGGAATTCCGAGCTCCGCCTTCAAAGCAAGCAAGCACTGGATACATCGCTATATGTGCCGTGCTGGATTCTCGCTACGCCGGCGAACCTCGATTTCACAAAAGCTGCCCGAATCCTTCGAAGAGCTGCTGGTGGCTTTTCAGCGCCACGTGATTTCTTTGCGAAAGACCAAAAACTTTCAGCTGGGGCAAATAGGCAATGCTGACCAGACGCCGGTTTACCTGGACATGCCATCGCCCCTCACCGTCCATGAGAAGGGCTCTAAACAAGTTTGTATCCGGTCTACTGGAAACGAGAAGACGCCGGTTACAGTCATGCTATCGTGCACGGCAGACGGCCGCAAGCTCCCGCCCTATGTCATCTTCAAGCGCAAGACAATGCCGAAAGGTGAGGAGCTGCCGAAGAATGTCATCGTGAGATGCCATGAAAAAGGTTGGATGAACGAGGATCTTGTCCTCGACTGGGTGGAGTCAGTGTGGTGCAAACGGCCCGGTGCACTGTTGTCCTTTCCATCCATCCTCGTGCTGGACGCGTTTCGTTGCCATTTGGCCGACTCGGTGAAGAGGCTGCTAAGCGACTGCCGCACAGAACTTGTGATTCCGGGTGGGATGACCTCACAACTTCAGCCTCTCGACGTTTGTGTCAACAAACCCTTCAAGGACGCAGTCAAGCGATGCTACGCGGAATGGATGCGGTCAGGTGAGCCAGCATGTGACGCCGGCCGGGCGGCTGAAGCGAGCATCGCCAGCCACGCTGTGCAAATGGATTGTGGACGCGTGGGCAAGCATCCCAGAGGAGCTTGTGCGCCGTTCGTTTAAGAAGTGCGGCATCTCAAACGCCCTCGATGGCACAGAAGATGAGTACCTGTGGGATGATTTGTCCGACAAAGAAATTTCCGAGGAAAGCGCTGCTGAAGATGAAAGTGATCGAAGCGTGAGGTCCGATTATAATAAATGTCTTGTTTTTTCTCTCTCGTATTATATGCGGTAAAAACTTTTTTTTTCCATTTCGGGTCTCCAGAATTTCACCTCGTATTATATTCGGGTTCGTATTATACGCGGGTTTTTACGGTATTTTTCCATGCAGCTTTACGGTACTGATTCCAGTCACAATAGGAGAGAACAGGACCAGAAGAATGGATAGAGGATGAAATAACCCCAAACTCTACAGCATCAGCATTTGAAGGAGTGCTAACTCTAGAGTTCTGCTGTTCAACAATTCTGGTGTACAACTGCTGCAAAGGCTTATTACCTGATCTGACAAGACGTTTCAAATCCTTTAGATGATTCTCAAATGGAAAGCAGCTAAATGAATCAAGGCAGCCAAGTCGACAAGCATCATGGCACAAGTGTACAAGACAGTGAACATTATAGACGAGAGATTCTGGTCCATAGATGATTCTGCACTGCTGAACAAACTTGTGAAGCATTTCATCAGCAAAGTCAAGAAAGCCTTTCATTGAAGGACAGCACATGACCGCTATTCCAACATGCAGTAGCAGAAAGTGATGATACAAAACTGGTGGCAACACCTGTTTCAAAACAACGGGGCCAGAGTACAAGACAAAGTGTCTGAATTCTGTGGCTTTCCACCTCTCAAACATCTGAAGAGGCCGTAGCTTTCGAGCAAAGTCCTTGGGCACATGGCTGCCAAGCAGTTTCAGGATTTGTGATGCATGCATAACTGAGCTGTATGCAATGCGCACTTTCAGGGGACCTTTCACCCAATAAGCAATCAGTTTTTTCATCACACCAAGGCAAACGAGGTGCATATAGTTTAACGGAAATGCTGTGACCACTGGAATGCCAATTGCAGTGAGGGGTGAAACGCCTGTATGATGTTCCTTTTGCTCTGGGTTTACAAATGACTTATCAGACCGCAGCGCACTATATAAGCTTTGATAGGTCATACGGCCAATGTAGACTCCTTTTTGGCAACATCTATCACATCCAAAATAGCCTGAGTACAACTTAATAGCTTTTACAAAGGTCTTTGCCGGTGCATCACATAGTATTGCTTTCAGGAGAGCAACATAATGAATACCCTTGTGACAAAATCCATCTGAAAGTAGAAGCTGTAACTCTTCAACAAATTTGTTGAGGAAGTCATTGAGAGAGGGTGGTTTTGACGAACCACAGAATACACCCACTACAAACACAGAATCAAGGTGCTGACTAGTAGGATAGTGCAGTTGGACAAGAATGGGCCAAACCTGCTGGTGACTGCTTTTGAACAAGGGTAAACCATCAATGTTCACAGAAAAGAAAAGGCCTGTAACATCTTTCAAAGGAGGCCAGGTATCCATTGTTTGTGAAAGACCCTCAAAAATTCCGAAGTGCACATACTCCCCATCGCCCATTTTGACAACCGGTACATTGCGGGGAGTGGACAGCAGACTTTTATAGCTGCGCGGAAGATTAGGAAAATGAGGCCTCAAAATTTTTAGCAAAGAATCAATAGCTGCTCCTGTGATGTTGTATTTGACTGCCCAGGCTGCCAACTGGCTTTGAAAACTCTCATGCTGTGTAGAATGTTGCAAGAGGCCTTGAATAGGCTCAGTGAGTTCTGCGAAATCTAGTAATGAACCCTCAGAATGATGCTCAGAATGAAGGTCAGGTAGTGAATCCTCAAAATGATCTCGAAAGGTTGATGCCACATCAGAGTCTCACATCAGAGTGCCACATCAGTCATTTGTTCTGGGGCACTCTCTGAAAGAAACTCTTGAATTGATGGAATAACAGTTTCTGGAGAATCTGTCAAAGCAGCAGCCGCTTCTGAAACCTCATTCAAGCACTGCAGAACCGCTTTTGATGCTAATCTAAGTTCTCGGCGATGCTTTGCTTTTAAAATCTTCTCCATGATGCCACAAACTTCACTTGGTCATGCTTGTCCTTCCACAATGAGCGAGACCTGTGACAGCCTGAAACAGACCGGAACACTCCGTCAGAAGCTGAACAAGTCTCACATACAGCACCGTGCATACAGCAAACTCTCCACTCTCTCCATAGACCTATATATGCCCACCGTTACTGCGTGAAATTTGTATTGCTATATGCAGCAGGCACGTAGACAAAGTATTTTTTTTTACAATAGAATTGCCTGCAGTGGAGGAGGGAGATATCAGGTGCAGGGTAAGCAAGATGAACAAGAATACGGGGAAGAGAATGGAGGGGTGGGAATGACTTGTGCCTCCATTGGTTAGGCACTTGATATGTAATATCGAGGGAACACTGCATGCACTGAATGAGAGTAAAACTTTTGTCTTATCAGTGAAAACTCTACAATACAGCAGAATCTACCCACGTAAAAGCAGGCCTGCACTTGATTTTGCACTGCTCACTTGCTGCATTTACCATAATTCCATGCATGTTAAGCATTGTGCTTTGGTCACTCCATAAAAAAATGAAATCAATAGGAAAATATCTAAACTGAGCTGTTACAACAGCCTGCAATCCTTGCTTGGCAGCATTGGGCAACCCTATAAATGCAGATGAGGAATATGGCAACTGAAAACAGCAAACACTAAAAGTTTCAGGCCTTAATTAAATAAAGAACTAAGGCAGTCCAGCTACAATGTCTCAAATACTACACAGAAATTGCTTCTAGTGCTCTGTTTCACTAGCACTGCCGGTGCCCACGAAGTTTAAGCGATACCTTATACATCTCGCTCGGCCAAAAGGCTGTCAGCGTCATATTAGTAGTTGTCGGCACCTAGTGTCAGATATAATCAAGGGCTGCATACAAAATTGTATCACGAAAATTTGTGGTTCTAGTGATCGATGATTATTTGGAGTATGTGAGGCTATGACAAGTTAATAAAATCATGGTAAATAATTGATCAATCAAACAAATGAAAAATTAGAAGGGGGGGGGGGTTCAAAGGTTTTAAAATGCTCAGAACGAAAAGGCAATGCATGATACGAATTAAGACAGATTAGAGTGTAATAGACCAAAGAAGTGCAACAGTTGAAAAAAAAATGAGAAACTAGATATGAGGGGTTCAAAAACGTCAAAATGCTCTGAATAAAAAGCCAATGCTTGCTGATGCTAATGAAGAAATCTACAGTGTATAATTGTTCAATTAACTAATTGCAATAATTTAAAATACAAAATGCGTTCAAAGGTGTCAAGTTGCTCAGTATGAAAAACTGATATGTTTGCTGATGCGAAGTATTGGTGCACAAAAAAAAAAAGAAAGTAAGGGAGTAAAGAATACAAAATTAGAAAAGTGAAAAACGTAATCTTTTTGTGTGAAACGCTATCGCGTCATACCCTTAATGGCGGTGCTTATAAGTGTCCCCTAATTTTGTAATCTCCAAATCACAGCGCAAGGAGCATTTGTGATATGCGCGGCTGCGCGGTACGATAAATAACGCAAATATATAACGCTGACTTGCACAGAGAAGAAAAGTGGGGTCTCACACACAGCTAGTGTACAGTATGCAGCACCACGCAACACGCTTGTGCACACTGCTGCTCCTCCGCTACAGCCGTTCACGCGCAAGGGAAACGCGCTCTCGCTCTTAGCTCCGTGCGCGTCAGTTGCAACTGGTAGGCCATGGCATTTCGCCCCTTATGGTTTAAACAAAGGCCATAATCAGCATCGAACATTTATCGCGTACGAGGAATAATAAGTCGTGCCCCGTTATTATGACCCCTGTTAATATGGACGGCCCGAATTATGGACAGTTTTTTTCTGGAAACGAAACCTTTTCAATGTATTTATGCCTCGTTAATATGGAAACTAGCTGTCTGGACAATGGACAGGGGAAGAATGCACGCGCCCCACTTGGGCCTGTGTATTTTTGTCTCGTTAATATGGACAGAGCGTGAAAAAAAGCAGAGGAGTCCGAACGCAGGTTAAAGAAGGGCGCGCCGCCCGTGAAGGCTACGCGACAGCCGATACGGCGGGATGTCTGAACGAGTCCTGTGGGGTTGAAAAGAACCAAAGCGGGCGTGTCGCCGTATTAGTAGGAAGGGGGGGGGGGGGGGGGGGGGGCAAGAGCGGAGAGGAACGTACACAGCAAACCGAGGGTCAGCGGAAGAAAGGCCCCGAAAGGGGGGAACCAGATTTCTGGGTGCAGCGGAAGTGCCGCCGCAGTCGGGAAAACAGCAACATGTGGTTGCAATAAATTCTGCTGAACATGAAAGAGAGGCCGGTAAAAGCGTAAGAAATAAATGACAGGAAAAAAGACAAGTGCCTACAATGGCGGTGGGAACTGGTTTTCTTTCTTAAAGCGCAATGTGTGTTCCATGAAGCCGTTACCGCTTTTCGGTGAGAGTTGACACACTCACAAAGTAGAGCGACAAAAGAAAGGCGACGTACGAACACGCAACCGGGACCGGGCGTCCCGTCCTGGACGCGGTTCCCTCTCATGCCCCTGGGTTTCGTCCCTGTTGCGCTGCCGAACTGCCACATTTTACCCACTAGGCGGTCCGCATGTCGGCTTCGCTTTGAGTCAACGATGCGGCCTTGAAAAGGTCTGAGCTCTTCGTAGTCGGCTAGCCGTCGTTCTAAACTGTACTTAAGCTTACAGTGTTTGTTTTATAGGAACACATAAAAACGACGCCAAGATAGGATGTTCGATAGCCCTCTTCATAGCAGCTTGCCAACTTGACTCCCTTGCTTCCTTACGGAAACATTACAAGGCAAAAAAAGAAAGAATCAGAAGAACGGAAAGGCAAAAAGGTTAACTAGGCAAAAAAGGGCAAAGCATCAGGAGCCTGTAACCCTCAACTTGAGTCTGGCTTTTGGCATGGCGGGAGTTAAACGCAAAAGAACAGAGCTGAACGTAGGCGCGAAGAAATCTGTGAATACAAGCGGCAAAAGCCATCTCAGCCAATCTAAGCCGCGAGGGACTAGTATCAACAGCTCAGCTGTTTCTTCGCCTCAGGAGAATCTCAAGCAGCTACTTAGCGGCTAATTTGCTCAGTGACGAGGCCATTTTGGAAGTGGCGGTGAGTAGAGAATCAGACGCTGATTCATCGGCCAGTGAGGAGTTCGTGCTCGAAAGTTCGACCAACACAAAGCCCACCATCACGGATGTCATGGTAAGCGAGTCGCTTCAGACTGCACTACAATTTTTCGAAGACAATGACAAGGATAATGCACTCAAAATTGCCGGTGTTCTGCGAAATTTTGAGTCCAGTGCACACCGTTATGTACAAAAGCAGTCGTTAATTACAATTCTTTTTTCTCAATAAAATCCATTTTGTTTTTATTCATGATTCCTTATTATGGATGACTCGCTTTATGGACAGTTTTGGTTGGAAACCAAAGTGTCCATATTAACGAGGCACGACTATATACAGTCAACAATCCGCTCACGCGCGCGCGCACCTTCGTCAGTGCGGCCGCGCATGGTCGAATGAAGTTTCGGGTACGCTTCAACATTTTTCTCCTAAGTTTTGTAAAAAAATAAATTTACCAGGCTATGCAATGTACTTTTCAATGTTGTAAGCAGGTGTTGCGCGACTTGACGGTAGTGCATGGTGAACTATTGGGTGGAGATTCTGTCACCCGTTACCGTTTTCGTTTAGATCAAAAGAGGCACTGACGAAAACTCATGGCGCATCTCAAATTCAGAGTAAAGAACAAAGATTTACTCATATAGTTAAAATTTCACTTGTCTAGTGGAGTGGGCTATTCTAGCTTCGTTCAAAACAAATGTTAAAAGACAGAAGATGTATATGTCATCTCGCGACTACTTTTAATCAAGGAAATGGGCATAAGCAATTAAGCAGATTCGAGAACATTTGTGTGTAGTAAGTGTACGGCAGCTTTTTCAAAAAAAAAAAAGCTTGTCCAATAGGGCAACAAGCTTTGGTTTCAAATAATTCAGTCCACTGGAATATTGTCCTCGTAGAAGAGTGTACTTACATGGGGCTGCTTATTTCGCTAGTTTCAAGAATAGCGCAAGCGTCACACCCGAAGTTGATGAACTTAATAATATATCCATCGACGTAAGCTAAACCGGAATATGTGACAGTGGGAAATGGGATGGCAGGAGATGCCATCACTTCCTTCAGTTCTTCCGTTACTGATTGCGGCACAGTAGAAATGATTTTTTTTTTTTGCATCGACGCAAGGTGCCTTGATTTTGCTTTCAGAGGAAACGTCCATGTAGTCAAGTGCCGCTAGCTGTTACGGCCCTCGCATCTAGCATGTCGCTCCCTTCCGCACATTAGCCTTACTTTCCCGAAGAGAGCCTCAGTGGGTCGCTATATAGGGCTTGAAATGTGTCTTCAGTGAGTGTCCTTCTTTAACGCTTTAGAAGTTTCTTGCATACTTTCGATATAGCAGGTGAACTCATTTGTAAGTCACTGCAATCACCTGGGTCATTTATTGGCCTCTTTTTACCCCTTCCAGCACAAGTGGTGTCATGAATATCAAACCATTTTTTGTCTTCATAATAAGCTTAAAATCATGTAAACGTTTCAGCAAAACAATGTTTATTCGCAAAATTAAAATATGTTTATAATACAACACATTGGCTGTCGCGTTTGGTCCCTTGCCGGACGCCGAGCGCGGCCGTGTAGCGTTTGGTTCCTTGCCGGACGCCGAGCGCGGCCGGGCAGCGGGCAGGAAGGAACTGACTGGCCCCGATCTCGGCACGATAACAAAAACCCTTTATTTCACGCAAACAGCATCTTTATATAGCAAGCACTCATGTGACCAGTGACGTCACGGACAGACAATGTTTCAGGCATCCGATAACGCAGACACATGACACGCGGCACAGGCGCTATCAGCACATTGACTAATATATAAATTTAATTGCAAATTACGAGCGCTGCGACGGAGAACAACAACGAGAGAGTAAAGACAAGGACAGGCGCTCGTTGTTGTTCTCCGTCGCAGCGCTCGTAATTTGCAATCATGTACCAACTAGCTCAACTTTCCGTATTACTGCAATATAAATTTAAATAACATTTATAACTCAACCCTACAACATTTACTTTGACTGTTAAACTAATACTTTATATCATGCAAGCATTTTGCAATTTACTTTACATTTTTACGAAATTATTTTCATCTTTGGTGCTACATGGATGGTTTCGCATCTAGCGCTGAAAGACGGTTTTGCTGTTGCAGACGAGATGCTGTTTCGTTAGCCTTGAAAAAGCTTCTATGGGATCACTGTTCATTCAGTTTTTTTTATTAATCCTATTAACGTACAGGCTTGGTAAAAATTCGTATTAAAATGGACAAAAGTGGTTACCATGCCGCAATGTATGTCACACGCTTGTCGAATGTTTGCTGAGCGACAGTGTTTTTTATATAAAGACTCCGTTCACGTGTGGAGTACGCTGACGAATGCCGCTGCAGCATCTACCTTCTGTGTTCTTTCATCCTGCACTCACCACCGAATTCGCGAGTGACAGCGCGAAACCAGGCAAAAGCCACCCGCCGCCGCGGTTGCAGACGCGGAGCGAACAGTGAGCAGGTCGCGCCCCTTGCGGCGGCGGAGAGCGTAACTCAAGGAGAAACGTTCCCATTGTTCCCACGGCGATTGAGAAGGCCGTAAGAAAGAGCGCGCGCTCTCCCTCGAGACCGGCCGTGGCTCAACACGGTACAGTGCCACACTTATCACTTCTTTTAGTGTGCAGCACTCATAAGACCAGCAGTGTTCCGCCTTCCTATAGTATTTTGTGTCAACATGCTTACTTTGTGGCCTTCCTGTTGGCACCTTGTAATTATGGTTTCACTTGACATATAGTGATAATGACACTGCAAAAAAAGAAAGAAGGGACCAACACAACTTTATTTGAGGCTTCTACAAGAGCACTTCTTTCCTCGGTAGCAGCAAAGCTTCCAAAGTACTCAACTATGAAATTTAACAGCATAATAAATGCTGGGCTAGTTGATACATATAACCTGTTTGCTTTGCACTGTCGTCTTGTAAACGGTGTATTGTAATGGATGGGTAACAGCATTCTTATAAAGAGATGGATGTGGCAGTTACGTGTAGAGTGGACTCACTTTTTACTTGCACAGTAATAATTGGGCACGATGTTTCCAGGGGGTACTGCCTCTTAGCAAAAAGATAATTCATGCTGTGTAAGGGTGGCACAGTACTTCTAACTTCCTCGTGGGCATACCTGCAGCCAATGAATTCCTTTGCCGAAACAAAACATGCTTCAATCCTTTCACATGTGATAAAGCACTTTACGTGGATGCTAATATCATATGCAGGGAAGTGGCTACTTCTCTATGCATAAAGGCCATATTGATTTTGCGTCTGGTCCAGCTGCACTTGTCACCAGTCAAAACATTCCATTCTTAAATATTTTCAAATTCTTGCACATGCCTAGCCTTTTTTTTTTGTCCCTACCTGGCTAGAGCTGTAGTAGAAAACAGTCTTCCTACTGTCTGACTATTGTATTTTATGGTAAAAAGCTCGTTGCCTGCTAGACTATCTATGCCATTTTTTTTCTTGTGTAAGTGTTCCCATAAAACTGCTGTTCCATAAAGCTTTTATAAGTACCCTTGCTATGCCTAGGACACCATGCAGATAACTTCCTAGAATTCTTGAATCAGTGTGAAATGAGGCTACTCTTTTTTTGCTGCAACTACTCATACCGTGCAAGCGCATCTGAAATGAAAGGCCTCAAGCTTCCTTGACTTGTTTTGATTTGCCTGTGCTTTAGTCTAACATCGTTTAACTGAACCTGTCCCTCTTTAATGAAGGACAGTTGTATCTTAAACCAGCATATCCTCATCCTTCTCTAGGCATCGCTTGAAAGGTAGTGTGGCATTTGTTTGTGCTTGCGGTTCCATGAATTTTTTTTTATACCCACATCTTAAATAGAATCTTGTTTCAGCCTCTATTGCAGCAATTTGTAGCTAAACTCGAAGCTATTACCAATTTTATCTGTTCCTCTGCCCATTTCAGTCATGTAGCCAGGCACTAAATTATTCAAAACAAATTTTAAAACAACATTCAGCATATGCTCTCGCAATAGGTTCTTGATTT
The DNA here is from genome assembly GCF_055883805.1 of Amblyomma maculatum. Taxonomy (NCBI): domain Eukaryota; kingdom Metazoa; phylum Arthropoda; class Arachnida; order Ixodida; family Ixodidae; genus Amblyomma; species Amblyomma maculatum. The sequence goes on from NC_139344.1 coordinate 54,018,789, forward strand.
CAGTGGCTGAATTTTAGAGGTAGAATGCAAGAATGCATCTGAATCAGGTGCTCCAATGCACTGCAAATATCCATGTGGCTGAAGTCAGTGCAAGGCCTTCCTCGTCACTACACCTTATGGGTGATATGTAGCTTTGATGTCCAATATGACATTCACTAGTCCTGCTGAAGTTCCAAATTGTGCCTGTGCTCAGCAATTGGCTCATCTTTTGAAGTTCTTTCGCACACATCTGACATTAAGTCATGTCCTTGTGGAGTTGTGTTTACAGTTACAACCTATTGTGATAAGTTAGCAGACCAAGTCTTGAAACCTTGGAGGAACCTATGGACATAAACTATGTGAAAGAGTCCACAATATATTTTAGTTTCTCGCGTAACATGTTCAGCAGAATGCAGTTTCTTACTTACACAATGTAGGCTTTGTTTTTAACTGGAGCAATGCTGTAATATCAATTTCTAAATTTTGCTACCTTCACTTTCCAGTAGTCTTGTACTTTCTAGGTATGTACCTGGATACTAATAGAAAATGAGGAATATAGAGGCATACAGTGGTATCTCTTTACCATCTTCAAGTTGAGGAGGGAGAACCTTGCACCTTTTTGTGGACAGAATTTCTCCACAAGCCAACCTAAAGAAGTTCTGTCAAGCATCCTGGCTGGGGACCACGAAGAACACTCAGTCCAGCAAGGCTGAAGGACTAAAGGAGGAGGCTATGTCATATCACACGTCTTCAGTGTAATATGAGCTTTTTTTTTACAGTGTAACAAAATCAAAGTATCCTTTTTCCTGATAGTGGTATGTGGAAAAAGTTACCTATTCCCTGATGCTGCTACCTGCAAAAATAAAAGAAAAAAAAATGGTCTGTTCGCAAGTAATGGCGGGTACTTCCTCTCATGTTGGGGAATAAGTCTTGCGCGTTGTGTTTATGGTTCGAAGTGCTCTTTTGTATGTTTTGTATACGTTTTTCAAACTGCACGCTGAACGTCATCCGGAGCAGAAGCCTTTGTCAGGCTCTGTAGCCTTTAGCTTTCGCTCCGGCTTTCTGTAATAGAAAGGAACAAATAAAGAAGGAAAGAAAGAAAGAAAGAAAGAAAGAAAGAAAGAAAGAAAGAAAGAAAGAAAGAAAGAAAGAAAGAAAGAAAGAAAGAAAGTATGGCCATAGCTTTCTCTTTCACTGTATCCCTCTCCACTGAAAGAGCTGTGAGGATGTACTGGTAACACCTTTTGCTGCGGATGGCACCCGAATACCAGGGGTGACCGACCACCTGATTCGACCATACGAAAGAAATAAGCTTCCTCAACTAGGGATCTGGGGATCCTAGGGCTATCAAATAGAGACTGCTTCAGGTTTTGGTCTGCTTCGATCATAAATTTCTAAACTTGCAAAGTAAGAAGGTAAAAGTTATTGTGCAGTCTTTCGGTAACCCTTTCCAGCTCTTCCTAGTATAATGGTAGCCCTTCAAGCTATGATTTGCATACTTCATCTGGTGAAAGTGGCAATCCAAGTGATCCACAGTGGACTCAAAAGTGAGTGGAAATTCTTGACCTATGAGCATAGTATTATATTATGTATTAAAATATGGGGCCTGAGTGAGGAATTACTGATTCCTAGCAGATATTTCTGTGGTATTATTTTATTGAAAAATGCACAGGACATTTCAGTATCTTCAAGGTTTTCTATAAATAGGGCAGCCAAGATAGTAGTCGAAGTCGTCAACTAGTGTGACTAATTCCAAAAACAGGCTAATTATGCATGCAATTAACTATCTTAGATTATTAACTTCTGAAAAGGCACAATCACGAGTATGGAACTAAGGACGTGTGAACGTTTTAAATTTCTGAACAGCGAACCGAATATACAGCTATCCAATTCAGTAGAAGCATCAAATAGTGAATGCCTAAAATTATTCCTAACGCATTGGGCCTGACGAAAAGTTTTTGAATATTTATGAATATTTGGTACGAAGTTCGCATCGGGTATACGCTGCAGTGTGTTTTGACAAATGTTCAAATAAAGGGTCCACTCCAGTGTCTCACAGCATACCACAGCGATTTTGTTGAGTGGGAGAGAAGGTTTAGTGCTGTGAAGTGGTTGGTTCTGGTGACAGCATTAATAATGTTCATACATATGACCTTCAGACTGGACAATGTGAGAGGGTTCAGCCAGGTTTTATGAACTGCTCCATTCCCAATATTGGAGGCTATGGTGCAAACTAGTCATTCTTGGCAGCTGATATTTGCAAACAGCAAACGATAGCTTTCACTTGTGCATGACATGAGGGCCTCAGTTAATACACTGACTTCTCATTGCGTCTCCCTTAACATAGGTGAGTGCTGAATTTTTCAAGAGCTGAGCTTCAACTCCATGACTTGTAGCGCCGGGGCCAGTGCTCTTTGTTTCGCATGAATGTTGATTGCTTAGGAATATTCACATAAGTAGCAAATAATGACATAAATTTCAATTCACATTTGGTTTAGTTCTTTCACTATTTGATTCGTGTTCGATTCAATCTCTAACAACACTGTTCATATTCAGTTTGGTAGCAAAGCTAGACCACTCGTATTCGAGTCTATTTCGAAATAAGTACTATTCGTGCAGAATTAGCTCGAGCTAGTGTGGCGAGTTCTCAGCAATGGACAAGACTATGCTACATCAGCTTTTGAATTAAAGGGTTATTCTATTCCTGCCCTACTGCGTCTTTAAGAAACCTCTTTCCACAGAGACTCGCAAATGGAATCAGCTACCAGCTCGCAATGACTAGAGTTATGTATACGAACTCGTCGACTGTATTTCTAATTGCTTTATAATTCACTGTTTGCTATTTCTTTTACACTCTAACTTGTAACTGCTGTGATCTTTTATTACAGAAGAGTTTTTTGTGTAACTGTATACGTTGCTGAGGCTGCAAGGAGGCTGTCTACAACCTCTAGAGCATTGAAACTAGAGAATTTTTCTGCACGAAACTGAAACAGAGATTATGAATGGTGCACGCCAGTATGTGCAGACTCAGCTTCTGCTTATGGCAGCTACAAGCACTTTCTTTTGCTTTGCCCATAGGTCATCAGCTTCATGGTCATTATTTTTGAAAGTGATGAGAGAAAAGAGAGCATATGCAATGGTGTCGCACGGCGCATTATTCTATGGAGCGGTTGCAGATACTGCGAGGAGACGTTACGTTTGCACTGAACTTCCTGCACAGCTGGTGCACTTTCCGTTGCTTTGATGCGAAAAAGAAAGAATCAGGTTTCCTCTTGTACAAGCCTTTAGAACCTTTAGAACCTTTAGAACCACTTTTTCTTTCATTTAAAAACTGATTTGGCATCTCTATGGCTGATATGCATTGTTTTGCTGTGAATTCTGGCCGTAACCACCCGACCCTTTTAAAGTTTAGTAAATGTTAGTGTTTTGGCTATGTTGAACCTGCAGGTTTCCAATATTCCAGATTTCTGTTAGGACTAACAGTTTCTAACTAATTTTTTTTTTCAACTGCCCTACCTTTTTACCTTTTGAAAGTGTTCGCCCGTGGAAACCTTCGGAACTCTTTTGTAAACCCTTAGCAACTGTACCCCATAGCTTAAGCGGTTGCCAGTGTTAAATAAATTTTTTATTAGGACTTTCAGGCGACAAACACGAGAAAGATGTACAGATTGCATCGTGTATGCGAAACTTGCAAGGTAGAAGAGATGGGCTTAATTTTGGTGAAAATCAAGCTCATCCCTCTCCTTCCTTCATTGGATACATTACTTTATCCCAGCCCCACCTGGGTGGCGCAGTGGTTACGGCGCTCTTCGATGGAGGTGAAAAGCAAGGCACCCGTGTGCTGTGCGATGTCAGTGCATGTTAAAGAACCCCAGGTGGTCGAAATTTCCGGAGCCCTCCTCTACGGCGTCTTTCATAGCCTGAGTCGCTTTGGGACATTAAACCCCACAAACCAAAACAAACTTTATCCTGGTATCCACCCGTCGTAACGCTGCTAACTGCCTTTTCAATTTAACTGAGCGAAGACGCGCACTGCCCAGGGGAAAGACAGAACGAGAATGCCAGTACTTCGAGTGTGCTGTGAATCCGGTGTGAGGAGCTGGTAGCCACTGATGACTGACGGTGCAGTTGTGTAGGCATGCGTGCGAGCATGTGTGTGTGTTCGTATGCCCGCAGGCACGTACCGCTCTGCTATATGCCGCAAAATCACTTTTTTTTATTCTCCTCTGCATGGAGCAATTCTGAATGATTGCTGTAATGTTTTGCCATGCTACGAGCCGGAAAATATTTTGAGCTGAGCTACAACATAGTTTCATGACTAATTTTGTTAATTATCACTCTTTTAGGAGATATGCTGCCCTTTCAAAAAACCTGTCATGGGCACAGTACAGAAAACTAAAACATGAACACAGCAATGAACTAAAGAAGAGTGCAAATGCCCTGAGAAAGTGTGTCAACGCAAAATACGTCTCGTCTAATTCCACTAAGCCTCCCAGGAAATGATGTTGCTATAACAGCGACAAGTCAAGAGTAGTCCCACAGTTGAGAAGCCGAAGCTCCCCTCCAAAGTATGGATAAGTCGGAGTGCTCTGCTGCTTCAGGGCCTTCCACCAACACCATTCTAGCAAAAGAAGACACGGAAAGAGAGCCAAAGGATTGTGGAAGAAATTTCATCATCATCAGTCAGAAGGCACCCACTGCAGGGTGAAGGCCTCACCTATATTCCCCCAATTAACCCAGTCTGGTGCTAGCTGCATCCACTTGACCCTTGTGAACTTCTTAACCTCATCTACCCAACCAAATTTCTGCCGCCCCCTGCTACACTTTCCTTCCCTTAGAATTAAATTGTTTACCCTGGGCAACATTCTGTTATCCTCTCTTCACACTACATGCCCTGCCCTTGCCCGTTTCTTTATGATTTTCACTAAAATGTCAGTAACTTGAGTTCTTTCTCTGACCTACTCTGCATGCTTCCTATCTCTTAACATTACCCTCAGCATTTTTAATTCTATAGCCATCTGCATTGTCCTAAACTTAAGTAAAACCCCTTTTGTTAGCCACCACGTTTCAGCCCCATAGGTGAGTACAAGTAAGATGCAACCATTGTACACATACTTTCCTCTTGAGCAATACCGGTAAGCTGCTAACCATAATCTGTGAGTACTTGCCAAATGCCCTCCATTCTAATCCTATTCTCCTTGTTATTTCCCTTTAATGGTCCGGATCTGCAGTTACTACCTGTCCTAAGTAGACATATTTGCCTACTATTTCCAGTTCTTCACTAACAACTGTAAACTGCTGTTTGTTCCCGAGGCTGTTAAACATTACCTTAGTCTTCTGCATATCAATTTTCAAGCCTACATTTTTGCTTTTCCTGTCTAAGTCATCAATCCTTCTTTGCAGTTCATCCTCTAAGTTACTTAGCAAGGAAACGTCATCATCAAATTGCAAAATATTGAGGTATTCTCCATCTACCCTTACTCTAAATGCTCCCATTTCAAGTCTCTGAATACTTAGCAAGCTGTGAATAGTACTGGGGAGATCATGTCTCCTTCCCTGACAACTTTCTTTATAGGAATTATATTTCTTTCTTTATGCAGAACTATCACTGCTGTGTAGCCACTACTTATGTCTTCCAGTACTTTCACGTAAGATGCATTTACACCCAGATTTTGCAATGCCTGCATGACCACCGAGATTTCTACCGAGTCTAATGCTTCTTTGTAATCAATGAATGCTATGCATAAGGGCTTTATATATTCCAAGCATTCTTCTATCACCTGGTTGATGGTATGAATATGTTCGATCATAGAGTTCCATTTTCAAAAACCTGCTTGATCTTTTGCTTGATTGAAGTCAAAGGTTTTTCTAATTCTATTAGTGATTGCCTTGGAAAACTCCTTGTACATAACAGATAGTAAGCTAATTGGTCTCTAATTTCTTAAGTCCTTAGTGTCCCCTTTCTTATGAATTAAGGTAATGTTTGCATTCTTCAATGGTTCTGGTACCATTGATGACACCAGGCATTGTGTATACAGGGTGGCTAGTTTTCCTAGCATGATATTCCCCCATCTTTCAACAAATTTGCAGTCACCTCAAGCTGCTTTCTCCATTTTCAGTTTTTAAAGCCGTCTTAACCTCTTGCTTCATCACTGGCAAACGTCTTACTGTTTTTCCCTTCTGCCAATCTCATTATTGTCCTGATTACTTTGGCTGCTGTGGAGATCAGTACAGAACTCCTCGGTTACTTTGATCCTTTTGTCCATATTCGTGATGACGTTGCCCGCCTTATCCCTTAGCACATGCATCTGATTTTTGCATATGCCCAATTTCTTCATCACTGCTTTAAGGCTTCCACCATTCCTTACAACATGCTCAATTTTCTACATGTTATACTTCCTTATATTGGCTACTTTATGCTTATAGATTAGCTTTGATATCTCTGTCAGAAATTTAGGTGACCCTGATTATGCTTCAAGATTACAACAAGCATTCAACAAATTTTAGTGCTTTGAGGACATGCTGACATAGACAAAGTCAGCAAGGAATTTCCCCTAGATGAGACACAACTGGGTTTCTGGAAAACATCTTAATTATGAAGAAGTTCTCAAGTGGTGCTGGCTTTGTTATTCTACATCTGCCGACAGAATATTCTGTTGCAAGCTCTTTGACAGGAATCCCAAATTGTCAGTGGCATCATCTGAGTCCACTGACTGAAGGCACATGGCACACATTTTTGTCAGTCACAAAGTCAGTAAATCACTTCATGTTGTATCAAGCTTGGACAGAGGCATATATCAGACTGAGGCAAAGCAAGTCCATTGACAATAACATGAACTCATCATGAGTCAAGAAAAGGAACGCTGGAAGGGCATTCTAGAATGCCTGATCAGAATAACACTCTTTCTCTCGAAGGACTGCAGATATTTCATGGCTCTTCAGACCAGCTTTTCACCAAAAACAATGGAAACTTTCTTGGATTAGCCAACCTTCTTGGTGAATATGAGGAGGTCATGAAAAAGCACTTAGGCATGTGCCAAGTCGAGATGTGGCAGATCACTATTGCGGAAGAACAATTCAGAATGAAATTATTGGAATGATGGCGAAGAATGTGGTCAGGAGCCTCACAGGTTAAAAGCTGCAAAGTATTATTCCACAATATTATAATATATGCCTGACATCAGCCATATGGAGTCAATGTCTCTTACAATTCGCTTCCTGGACACAACTAAAAGCATGGTCCATATCCAAGAACATTTCATCGGGTTTAAAGCAGTGAGCGACACCACTGGAGCAGGCTTTAAAAATGTATTTATCAGCGCTACAAGAGTTCAGAATCAAAGTTTCAGACTGTCATGGCCAAAGCTATGACACTGGCACAAACTTGAGGGGAAAAAAAGGGGTCCAAGCAAGAATTTTTGAGCTGAATCCAAGAGCATTTTTTGTTCCATGTGGATGCCATTCAGTGAATCTTGTCATTGGGGATGCTGTGGCATCCTCAAGAGGACCTATCACTCTTTTTAGCATTGTTCAAGGGATTTATATGTTATTTTTTTCTTCCTGTGTTCAGCACTGAAAAATCCTTACAGGTCATGTTCAACGGCTTACGTTAAAACCTGTTTGAGACACTTGCTTGGAGTGCAGAATTCAAAGCCCATCCCTTACCAGACAGCTGAGCTCTACAGCACTGTTGTTGAACTATAGCTGAGTCTCAGGCCGGTGTGAGGCACGAAGTATAAAATATCACAAGGCAGCTCAAGACCTCAGATTTTCCATACCCATAGTGGTTTGACGTGTTATCCTGTTCCAAGTTAACACTGCAAGCAAGAACATGCAGTGAAAAACAACTGACATTGCCTCAAGTACACAGCTGCTGACAGCATGCTCAGATTACATTTCCAATTATCCAGATGTTGGATATGAAAACTCTGGTGACAGCCAAGAAACTCACTGATGGTATGGGTGTTGATGCCAACATTAGCGTATCTCCATGGTTGCATCAGAAGAAAAGACAATTTAGCTTTGAGGATGAAGACAAAGCAATTAAGAAACATTCAAGAAGAATAAATGAAATTTATACTTTTGAAATGTGGATTTAATGGTTGGCTGGAACGTCTAGCACTGGCAGTACTTCGGGCACAGCAGGGTCGAATTACCAGCCGCAGGGCACAGCTTCAGCGCGAGCGAGATGGGCGCCGGAGACAAGCGATGGTGATGGCGATGCCGCAGCGTTTTTCTGTTCTTTGTCTTCTTTACATTTCCCCCGCGTGAAGAAGTCGCCATCCTGGCGACTCAGGGAGAAGAGATGACCAGAGGGTTGTAATATGGCTTGAGGCGGCTAACGTGGACAACCTCGCGGCCGCGACGGCGGTGGTCGGAAGAAGGGGTGACTGGCTCGATGACGTAGTTCACAGGGGATGTGCGTTCCAAGACGCGATAAGGTCCGTGGTATTTGGTGTCTAGTTTGTTGGTGGCAGGAACGCATAGCCAAACGAAGCTGTCGGCCAGGAACGTGGGAGCAGGGGTATCGGTATCATGCTGATCTTTGCGATAGCCTTGAGTGTTGGAGGTAAACGTGCGAGCTAGCTGACGGCATTCCTCGGCCTCCTGTGCAATATCTGACAAAGCACTGTACTCAGAGGCATCTGGATGGTATGGCAAAATTGTGTCCAGAGTACAAGATGGTTCACGGCCATATAAGAGAAAGAAGGGCGAAAACCCAGTTGTTGCTTGGGTGGCAGTGTTGTACGCGAACGTTACGAATGGCAGTACTTGGTCCCAGTTGGAGCTTCCCGATTCAGATGTAACATACATTGCGAGCATGTCCCCAAGCGTACGGTTGAAGCGCTCCGTGAGGCCGTTTGTTTGCGGGTGATACGCGGTTGTAGCCCGATGTATCGATTTGCAAGACGACAGGAGCTCTTGAACTACTTCGGAAAGAAAGACACGACCTCTGTCACTCAGTAGCTCGCGAGGGGCGCCGTGTCGAAGAATGAAGTGGTGCAGAAGAAAATGGGCTACCTCTCGGGCTGTCGCCGCGAAAAGTGCAGCAGTCTCGGCGTAACGGGTCAGGTGATCGACTGCGACGATGACCCATCGATTACCAGCGGCAGTGCATGGTAGCGGACCATAAAGGTCGATTCCCACGCGATCAAACGGGCGAGCTGGACAAGGTAAAGGCTGGAGAGGGCCAGCGGGGTGGCGAGGAATCTTGCGTTGTTGACAGGCGGTGCAAGAGCGGATGTAGCGCCGTACGAAATTGTACATTCCCCGCCAGTAGTACCTCTGACGAATTCGATCATAGGTTTTGAGGACACCGGCATGAGCGCTTTGAGGGTCAATGTGATGGTGGGCAGGGGTTCGCAGGGGTCAAGTGGATGCAGCTAGCACAGAACCGGGTTAAGTGGAGAAATATGGGAGAGGCCTTCGCCCTGCAGTGGGTATAATCAGGCTGATGATGATGATGATGATGATGTGATGGTGGGCACAAACCTCGGAGCAGAGGTGGCGCGGAATGACAAGAAGCCACGTTCTGCCGTCTGAGTTGTAGTTCCTGCGGTAGAGAAGGCCGTCCCGAATGGCGAAATGGGAGGCCTGTCGGCGGAGTGCCCGAGGATGCGTAGCCGCGGAAGTAGTGCCAAGGATATCCAGCAGGTTAGAAATCCAAGGATCTTGTCGTTGCTCGAAAGGCATATCCTCAATGGTGAGTGCTGACAAGAATGCTTGAGGAGGGGACGATGAGTTAGGCGAGCGCACCGGTGACCGAGAAAGAGCGTCGGCGTCTGAGTGCTTGCGGCCAGAGCGGTACACTACACGAATATCGTATTCCTGAAGCCTGAGAGCCCAGCGCCCGAGACGGCCAGACGGATCCTTGAGAGACGCGAGCCAGCAGAGAGCGTGATGATCTGTAACTACCTCGAAGGAGTGGCCGTATAAGTAAGGGCGGAACTTCGTTACAGCCCACACGATTGCTAAGCACTCCTTTTCGGTAACGGAGTAGTTGGACTCGGCTTTGGTGAGAGCACGGCTTGCGTAGGCGACAACGTATTCGGAGAAGCCAGGCTTGCGCTGGGCGAGGACGGCGCCGAGGCCGACACCACTGGCATCGGTGTGAAGTTCTGTAGGTGCAGTAGGGTCGTAATGGCGAAGGATTGGTGGTGACGTCAGAACATTGCGCAGTGTCGCGAATGCATCATCGCAGGCTGGCGACCAAGAGGAGAGGTTAGGGGTGCCTTTCAAGAGCTGTGTAAGGGGGGCTATGATGGTTGCGAAATTCCGAACAAAACGACGAAAGTACGAGCAGAGGCCCACGAAGCTTCGCAGTTGCTTCAAAGTGGTCGGTTTCGGAAAGTCAGCGACGGCGCGCAGCTTCTCAGGATCAGGCAGAACGCCATCTTTACACACAACATGTCCGAGTATTGTGAGCTGGCGGGCACCAAAGCGGCACTTTTTGAGGTTCAGTTGAAGACCGGTGCGGGTTAGGCAAATGAAGACCTGGCGAAGTCGAGTCAGGTGGGTCGGGAAGTCGGTTGAAAAGACGACGATATCATCGAGGTAGCATAAACAGATGTTCCATTTCAGGCCGCGCAGTACAGTGTCCATCATTCTTTCAAATGTGGCTGGGGCGTTACAGAGTCCGAATGGCATAACATTAAATTCGTATAGTCCGTCTGGAGTAATAAAGGCGGTCTTAGGACGATCCGCCTCTGCCATGGGCACCTGCCAATACCCGGAGCGCAAATCGAGTGAGGAAAAGAATTCTGCGCCTTGCAAACAGTCTAGGGCATCGTCGATTCGTGGGAGGGGGTACACATCACGACGAGTGATTTTGTTGAGGCGGCGATAATCAACACAAAATCGTATGGAGCCATCCTTCTTTTTAACTAGGACCACAGGAGACGACCATGGGCTACAGGATTCTCTAATTACTCCGCGTTGCAGCATGTCATCGACTTGTTGGGCAATAACACGGCGCTCAGTCGGGGACACCCGATACGGCCGCTGATGGAGAGGTGGGTGAGCGCCAGTGTCGATGAGGTGGGAAACGGTCGTCGTGCGGCCCAAGGAAGATTGCGGAATGTCGAAGGAGGCGCGGAATTGGTGTAGAAGGTCAAGAAGTTGCTCGCGGTGGCGCGGTTCTAGAGCGCTGTCCACGGAATGGTCAAAAAGGTCCCGCAGTAGCGGATCTGAAGCCACACGAGTTGGAGTCAAGACGTCAACTTGGCAAACAGGGAATGACACATCATCAAAGGTGAACAGAAGGTCCACGGGCTCGATGCGGCCGAGGCACTCCCCTTCGATCAACATAGCGGGAGACGGAAGAGGATTGGCTACCAGAAGTGTGCTAGCGCCGTTTTTCATGTCAAGGACGGCAAACGGCAGCGGTAAGTGGTGGCGGCGGCAGACAACGTTAGAGGGCACAAAGAGGACTGTCGCGGCGGTGGTAAAAGAGGCAGTGAGGGGAACCAGAACAGCGCTAACGGGTGGGATGGTTGTGTCATGTGCTACGAGGAGTTTGGTCGCAAAACGAGGACACGGCTCGTGGAGCAGGGCATCAGACGGTGCATCACTCGATTCAATGAGCTCTACTTGAGGACTGGCGCAGTCAATGATAGCATGATGCTGGGACAGGAAATCCCAGCCGAGAATGACGTCATGTGGGGAGAACGACGAATTCGATGATGTACAAGGCTGCAGCAATGACGACGCGAGCAGTGCAGATAGCTGTCGGCTGTATACTGTGAGCGGATGCGGTACGAAGCGATAGTCCCTCGAGAGGCGTAGTCACCTTTCGGATGGAGCGGCAGAGTTTTTGGCTGATAACTGATACAGCGGCACCAGTGTCGACGAGCGCAAGAGTATGAACACCTTCAACGATGACCGGAATAACATTCGCGGGATTAAGACGAGGACTTTGAAATTCGGTCGGATACGCAGTTCGTGCCTCGCGAACTGCGGCGGTTAGTTTTCCGGCTGGGTAGCGGGTCGTCGGCGCATTGGCGAAATGGAGCGGCGACGTGGTGATGGCGAACGACGAGGGCGGAAGTCCGGAGGTTCAGGGGGTGCTGTTGGAGGACCCGATGGGACTGGGAACTGGGGCGCCAAATAAGGTGGCGCAGGCCGTGCAGCAAAGGCCATATTTATTCGGCGCCTGCAGTAGCGTGTAGTGTGCCCAGGGATGCCGCAGTGGTAGCAAATAGGCCTGTTGTCTGATGTGCGCCATGGAGATCGTGTCGGAAGCAAGGGGGGAGCAAAAGCTGTTGGTGCCGACCGCATGGGGGGCGAAGCATAGGCATATGCTGGCTCAGGCGGTGGACTTGAAGTGACTTCGGCATACGTGCGGCGCAATACTTGAGGAGGAGCCGGCGCGAATGCTGGAGCGTAGCTCAGTGGCGCAACGCCGGACGATGAAACTGTGGGCGTGAGTAACGGCATTGAAGGTGCGACCGGAGCTGGTTGAGGAACAGGATTAGGGAGGACTTCAGATACATGCTGTTGGATTGCATGGCGAAGCTCCGGAACAAGGCCAGTTGTTGACGACTCCTTAACATATGGCTGCAGGGACAGTTGTCGCGCGACTTCCTGGCGTACAAAAGCCTTGATGTCTTCAGAGAGGCTAGATGACTCCCTCTCCGCGGCTAGTCCAGCAAGTGATGTATGAGGCTGGCGAATCAAAGCACGCTCCCTCCGGAGCTCGTCGTAGCTTTGACAGAGGTCATAGATTTCCTTGACCGTAGTGGGGCCTTTCGCGATGAGCATGTGAAAAGCGCCGTCATCAATTCCTGTGAGGACATGACGTATTTTAGCGGCCTCGGTCATGGTCGGGTCAACGCGACGACACATATCAACAATGTCCTCAATGTAACTGGTGAACGTTTCACCGGGCAGCTGCAGTCGCGACCGAAGACGCTGTTCCGCGCGGAGTTTTCGGACGGCGGGGCGGCCAAAGACATCAGAAAATTTCGTCTTGAAATTCGCCCAGGTGCCAAAGTCCGACTCGTGGTTTCGAAACCACAGATTAGCGACGTCGCTCAAGTAAAAGATGACATTGTTGAGCTTACGGTTGTCGTCCCAGTTATTGTGACGGCTGACCCGTTCGTAAGTGGTCAGCCAATCGTCGACGTCGTCATCGCTGCTTCCACTGAAGGTAGCCGGGTCCCGTTGACGAACGGCACCTGTGCAGGTGACTGGCGGAGGTAGGTGCAATGAAGTCGGCTCCGTCATTGGGGTAGTCAATGTTCTGCTGCGAAGTTCCAGGGCGAGATTGGTACAGGGAACCTCAGATTGACCTCCACCAAGTGAAATGTGGATTTAATGGTTGGCTGGAACGTCTAGCACTGGCAGTACTTCAGGCACAGCAGGGTCGAATTACCAGCCGCAGGGCACAGCTTCAGCGCGAGCGAGATGGGCGCCGGAGACAAGCGATGGTGATGGCGATGCCGCAGCGTTTTTCTGTTCTTTGTCTTCTTTACACTTTCATACTTTCAGGACACTAAAAAGATGTCAATCAAGGAATGCTTCACACAGATGGAACAGCGTGTGAATCTATGGGCTTTCCTCTACAACTTCTCAAAACTTCTAGAAAAAGTAGTGCTCGCTAGACTGTGCAGTGACCTTCATTGTGCTCTCATAAACAAAGAAAGTGTTGACATAAACAGTAAAAAAACTTTGTGACGAACTTTTGTACCTAAGCAGCCTGTTGCATCCTGGCATCCTGATTGCAGAACCCTTTTTGACATCATTTCATATTAGGTCACAACCTTGAGGATAACTTCCGAAACACATGGGTGGCTCTTAGGATACTCCTTACACTGCCCGTTAGCGTGGCGACAGTGGAGACAGGTTTCTCTAAATTAAAACTGATAAAAACTTACCTAAGATTGACTATTGCATATGAGAGGCTGCCATCTGTGATAATTTTGTCTGTCAAAAACAAAGATTCGTCCACCGTCAACATGTCCAAAGCCGTAGCTCACTTCTTAGTGTTAAGGGCCCACGTTTCTTTACGATATCTGAGTTAAGTTCTCCTACTTCTTGCTTTCTGTGCTTAACATTAATATGAGAAAGCAGCGTAGAAGCCACATTGTTGTTTTAGACTAAGCCGCATTGTTGTTTTAGACTAAAACCTTTTACATTTATATGTTGCAAGATTGTATTTTGGTATGCTTTTTGATTTGTACTTGTATGTAACATTTATGTTTGTAGTTTTGTTTCATGCTTATGGTAATTTCCTTTTTCTACAGGTTTTGTTTGTTGATTGTTAAGCACACAATCACTATTTTGCACTTTCTGTAAAAATAGGTTTCATTTTTCATTAGAGAGTACCTCATATTTCTTGTTTATGTCACCTCTGGCATTATAAAATAAAGCCACACGGACTGATAAATTCATCAAATGACCGAAGTTGATTCTTTTTTGCCTCTGTTGCCTGCATAATAAGCTCGCATTGTCGCAAGTGCTAGAAGATGGCTATGCAGAACACCAGCAAAAATGCTCAGCTACAAACTTCCTTATTCAGTGCGATCAATAGAGCATATGTGCAGGCGTAAGCATGTGTTTTGCAAGTGTGCTAAATCAAGGGCTTGGGAGCAATGCAAACGACTGCGCTCAATAAGTAGTGAGCGAGATATGTGACTGTTCATTACTAAATAGGCATTTTATTGGCCCCTTCATTATGAGGAACTAATTGCTACTATTTGTCTCAGACCAGCATACTGTTACACTATTGAGGATCGTTAATTTACTGTGCTGTTTTTTAACTTGCTGTTTCATTTGTATATATGTGCTCTTTCTGTGCTTCAAAATTTTCATGTTATATATGTATATCTTCGCCTTAACGTCACACGTCCTGTTGCTCTGCCATTACTGGGCCTCGGGCATCTCTCAAGCTATCGCTGTAGCTTTTCGCCCGAGGCCCATTTCCTGTATATTACTGGAAATAATTTTTTTTTTCAATTCAGTAGTATGTGTTGCCTTGGTTTGCACGATATTAATGCCTCTCGCATTGGCTAGTTTCTTATAAAGCTTTATATCAATCAGACAGCCAATATTTCCGCTTTATGCGTCCAATGTTCTTGAATAACTTAAGTTGTCTGGAAATGCAACTTAATTTATTTTTCACTGATATGCTCTTTGCATATGCGTTTTTAGACCGTATCAGCCGCTTGTAACGTTAGCGGCCTGTGACCAACTGGTACATAGGTATAACCTAGCATGCAGTTATGGTGATGACTTCTGGCTGGAGCTATTGATTTGCGGGCTCCCTTCAGGCTTCAGCCATCGAAATACACAAGTCACATTAATGCACTTAATGAAAGAAGTGGCCGCAGTCACATTAATGAAATAGGTGGCCGGTAGTTAAACGCTGGCGATAGTTTTGAAGAAGTTTGTGAAAAAATATTGTGCGTCATTGCGGAGGCAATCGATCTTTAAAACGCTGCTAAATAAGTGTTGTGAACCCGCACGTACCGACGACAGGCTCGTTATCCGCCGAGCTTCTCCGAATCCCGCAAGCTTTTCTTGTAATCTGATATGCTGGCTTATGCAACAAATTGCCATAACAATAACCGTCGTGTTCAAGGTGTGCAGCATAGGGAAAACTACATTCAGACAGCACTTCTCAAACGTCATGACAAGGCAATGAAAGATAACGACCCAATGTAACAGGCGGCGGCGCAGAGGACACTATTCCAGCGCGGACGACGCCGGCATCCGCGAGCGCAGACGGGGCATTTTGGTCGTCTGCTGCTGCGCGCGGCTAGTTTGTCGTGCTGTGCGAGAACTGCCCTCAGCTTAAAAGTTTGTATCGTTTGAGCGGCAGTATTTACGAAGGAATGTAGGCTGCACGGCAGAATGTCGGACAACACAAGAAGCGGTCGCGATTGCGAGAAGCACAGAGCAGATAGCTGCTTTTTCAGGGGTATGTCGGCCTTCACAGTGCGCATTTATCGAGGCACTTTAAAGATTAATTGATTGCAAAATGACGTAGAACTTTATTAGACTTTTTCTTCAAAACATCTAGTAACCTATAGCCAACTGCCGTGTTGTTTGGCGCTCTCCGGATTTCGAAAATTATTTTCGCAAATTTTCCTCGCATGTGTTTCTATGAGGCAGGCTCCGACTTGTACCCTCCTACGTTTCGCAGTGTTTTAAAAATACTCCGCAACGGCTTCATGGGGTCACTTCCTGCCATGGGTATTTCACACGCTGGGCAGTGTGCTTGGAAAAGTGAGTGACATTGGGAAAAGCGCAGCTGATGTTGCAGCACAAGTACCAGCTTGCGGGTCCACTTTTTCTGCCAACGGTTCCCCGACCGGGAAGTGCACAAACAATCGAAGTGGCTGTATGAAGATTCCGCTTCCGCACGGCTTTTATGAGGACTTCCACAACAATTATGCACAGATGTACCACGGAAAGTCAAAATTTAACAATAACAAGTATCAAAAAGAGAAGCGAAATAAACGGGGAGTCTCCTTCCTATGCTCGCCGAGAGCAGACGTTCGCCTGCCCGCTCCGTCAACGTTAAGCGTGGCCCGCATGGAGCGTTTTTTGCACGCGAAAACGCGTCGCACGCCCGACGCCCGCGCCGGCGTCAACGATTTCACTCCCGCATGGTCAGCAGCCGAGCGGCGTTTTTTTTGCCGCCCAGTTGCGCGACGCACGCGCCCCCATCCGGCCGTGCGTAGAAGGTCGCGAATATCTTGTTTTCCCCGTCGCCGCAAGCTTCAAGTTGTGTTTCCTCTCTTTCTTCTGGGTCAGGTGTGTCAAGAAAACAGGCACAGGTATCACTTCCAACAGCTATGGATCTAAATGCACAAGCCATAGCACAAGGGAGGCATCAGAGGTCCGCTGGCAAGGCTAGCAGCTCATAAACAACCTCCGAGCTCAGCGTAAACACTCGTGCCCCCAGCGGACGGCTCACCTTCACTGAACTCTAACCTAAAAACCTAAAAAAAAAGGAAATGCACGGTGCCCGATGCCCGGACCTTGCTGTCGTCACCTCGTGCGCCCCCGCGACTCCGAAAGACTACATTGCTGCTCGGCCGTTTCGGCCGAGAAACCCGGAACCCTCGGCGCCGTCGGAGCGCCAAACCCCCGTCGTTCTTTCCGCTCTCGCGAGCTTCTCTCTCCCGGCCAGCGTGGGCGTGGCTCCAACCGGAATCACGTGACGGCTGCTCCGGCTCTCATTGGCCCTCTGCCGCTGCCGACTTCCGGCGTCGGCGCGTCGTCGGCGTTTTTATCTGTTCAGCCAGATCCCGACGATTTGGCAAAATCGTCCTCTCCGGCGGCAAAAAAACGCTCCGCTGCCGTCGGCGCCGGCGAATCGCCCGGAAAAACGCTCCATGCGGGTCACGCTTTACTCGCTTCGTTGCACGGATGCACGCCGTTGAGTGGCGCCGCGGGACTGGTACCTGAGCGGCCACACGATTACAACATATGCTTCACGCCCAGCACTGTGTGCGTATTGCCTAAGCTTGATTTCTATACATTTTTCCCACGGAAATTTTGACCAACTATTTTTCCAATTTCGCCGCAAAAAAAGAAAAAAAAACGAACAAAAAAAATTTCCCCGTTTTTTTTTTCGAGATTCTACACACTACACCCGATGTCTACACCCGAGATATTATATATATATATATATATATATATATATATATATATATATATATATATATATATATATATATATATATATATATATATATCAAGGGGAAATGAGGGTGCTCGTTAAATTACATGAAGGAAAGAAGCCAACAGTCGGCGAGGCCAAGGAAAGCGTTGGGGATGGTACTTTGTCTTTTTTTTTTTTTAATGTTTACTTGGATAATCACAGAAATTAGTAATGTAATATGTTTATGGGAAAGATAATTAGACAGAAAGTAGAAGAAAAAACAACGTGCCGATGGTGGGATCCGAACCCACGACCTCCGAATAACGCGTCCGGTGCTCTTCCAACTGAGCTACATCGGCCGCTGTCCCCCCTGCTACTTTCTTGGGTATTTATGTTGTCTGTATACGAACCTTTCTACTTTCTGTCTGATTATCTTTCCCATAAACATATTACATTACTAATTTCTGTGATTATCCAAGTAAACATTAAAAAAAAAAAAAAAAAAAAAAGACAAAGTACCATCCCCAACGCTTTCCTTGGCCTCGCCGACTGTTGGCTTCTTTCCTTCATATATATATACACACACACACATAAGACAGTTGTAATCCCGTACATTCATACCCTGTCGCACTAAAAGGATCGCACAACGTTCTCAGGTAGGAGTAGCCTTCTCAGCTCCGTGTAAGCTGTCAATGCTCAGTCGCGTCAGTCATCCCGTGACCGAGCCAACTGGTGCTTGCAAAACTAAACATAAGAACAGATTTGTTGACTGTACTGAGGAACTAGTTTACGAGATTCCTCTGTCATGTGGGAAAGTTTATGTAGGGCAAACGGGGCGATGCCTTAACGAAAGATTAAGAGAACATAAAAAGGATGTGGAAAATTCCAAGGACCGTAACTTGCCTCTTCACTGCCTCACATGCGCTAAGCAACGTAAAACAGAATGTAAACCCCTTTTCGATAAATGCAAATCTTACCAGAAAAATAAAGACCGCACCACAAGAGAAATTATTGAAGGCGAAAGAATTTTGGAGCTAGGGGTCCGATGCATTAGCACTCCTTCCCTTGCGTTATCGGACAAAGAGCTTGCGTTCTTGGCAATGCGTAAAAAGAGATAATTGGCTTTGGTTTCGGCATGCGCATTGCATCTGTTTTATCTGTTTTTCTGTCGCGCTTCAAGCCATGTATATATGCTTGCCAACTTCTGGAAATAAAATCAGTTGTCAGTCAGCGCTTTGTTTGTGTCCTTCTGATCTTCGTACTCGTCCTTCGCGCTGTTATTCCAAAATGTATTACCAACTAGCCGGCACCTCAACGCTAGATATATAAAGGCCCGCTTAACCAAGTCTTACGAACGTGGCTCCGCCGCCGTATATAGGTACTGGGTGCGAGGACATACCGTGACAGTACCTCTTGAAAGGGCCCGCGTGTTCCTAGGCAGTTTATAGTTGTGCGTTCATTTGTTTATTTAATATACACCCCGGTCTGGGGCCTGTATAAACTTAACTGGAGGTATCAAACCCACTCATTCGGAAGAAAGCACTTCACTGAATCAGTTGTCGAAGCTGACGGACGACGCTCACTGGCTGCAGAATTCCTGTTGATGTTGAGGGAAAAAAAGCTGAAGCTGCCATACAATCGCTCAGAAGTAAGCGGTCACTGAATCTAGGTTAGGATTCCTCTGCAAGAGCAGCGGAGCTGCCAGGTGCCTTGCAGACGCTGAGCGCCTTCGAATAGCTCCGGCGGAAGCGGCACCGTTCGCGTGCTCCATGAAATTAACGTAGTAGAGCAGACAAGTTGGACTGTGGGGAAGAGTGGATTAATTTTTATAGGAATTTTGAACAAGTGCTTTCCACGCAACGAATACTTAGGCACTGACTACTGTGATTGGCACTCTTGGTGCTCTTGGTTCGGGCGGATATTTGTCTTTCCCGCGCAAAGTAGTTTTGTTGACGCATACTTCAGCACACCACAACACGCATGTAATGCCCTCTCTCGTTCATTCACGTACTTAGTCTTTTGATATCACTGCAATAATGCAGACGCTGAGACGGTTATCACGCATACCGCTGCCCGTGGCGGCAATCTTCTAGTTCAGTTCAGGGAAATTTCCGTGTTAACGCCTTCATTCAGAAAAATTTGAGGCCTTCTGACTTTCGCACGATTCTTCCTTGCTATGGGAGGGCACTGCTCCGTGAAGAAACATTTTTTCCATTCCGCCAGCAACAGGTCTTCGCTATCGTCACAAGTGACAAGCGCAACGTGCACGCCGCTCCTTCTGCCGCTCACCGAACTGTTTAGCGCCAATCCACACACACAAAAAAAAAAAAAAGAAAAAGAAAAAAAAAGCATATACCAGGTGTCCCAGCTAAAATTTAACCAAGGTTGAAAAAAAAAGTACTCTGAGCGCGAGCCCCATGAAACCAATTCAGACCTGAGAAACAAGCGGGAGCTATCAGCTGTCTGAAATCATTGGCTAAGTTTTCTTACAGCGACAAGGATCTCTGCACATGGGTACGTCTCGTACGTTTTAGACTCAGAGTCGCCTATGCTAATCTGCGGTATTTCTTTCGTTCACCGAAGCTGATAGTTAATAAAGAACAATGAGCTTTTTTTTTTTTAATTATTGCCTTGAGATAAACGTTTCAAGGCAGAAGTTGTCGATCTTTTCGAAAAATGGCTAGCTACGTTGTTGCCAGCACGCTATGACTTACGCCGCCCTATTTACAGGCCTTCAAAAATGCTGTCACGTGACCAGCTGTTATTTTTAAATCATTCGCCAAGTGCGTACAACCAGCTTCACCGTAGAGAGCACAGCACAGAAAAGCGCATTTTGTTATCTCGGACGTGTCTCGGGGCTTTAAAGTGATGCTGAAGTCACGACAAAAGTTTTTTTTTTTTTTTTTTTTTTTTTTTTTTGCGCCAGGCGTTCCTAAAATTTTATTTCTCTCTTCTACCATTGGTAACCACGCAGCTTCATTTGCTCTTTAATCACTGGCGTAACTGCATGCCCAATACCAAATAGGAAAATAATGAATGGAGAAGTTATCGTTGAGGGCCTTCAGGTGGCTTCCACGGCCGCAAAATCTTCGCTTCCGTCAAGTGCCTAACGACCATGCGACGAAACTACTGGCAAAAATGTTTCTTCATTGCGCTTGCCGCGAGGACTTCACGCAAATTGGAAAAAGAAGAAAGAAAAAAAAAAACATTCAGTACGCCGAATGAGACGTTTCGAGGTCACGACATTGTTGCAGTAGCTACATCACGTCGTCCTCGCAAATTCAGGTAAACCTTTCTCTCTGAGCGCCAGATGGTGCAGTAAACCGAAATGTTCAGGTTAGAAGGCGTTTCACCCTAAATCTTTGTCATGCCCGGGGCACTGCAACGAACGCGCGTCTCCGCTGCGCGACCTCTGGATGGTGGCGCGTGCTGCTGCTTTCGCGCACACACTTCCTAAATAGCTTTACATCGCGTTCACCTTTCCTCGCTTTTCCAAGATATTGCAAACTAGGCCACCGCGCGTGAGTAACGCGATGGCTGGTGCTATAAATGTCGCCGAGCTGGCTCCTGAACTTACCGTAGATCCGAAAACGGACCCAGGATGCTGAGACATCTCTCAGAACGTTTCTCTATAGTGTCGTCGAGGTCAGCGTACTGCAACCTCAAGCTCCTCTCCTCTT
Source organism: Amblyomma maculatum (assembly GCF_055883805.1). NCBI lineage: Eukaryota > Metazoa > Arthropoda > Arachnida > Ixodida > Ixodidae > Amblyomma > Amblyomma maculatum. Next base: position 54,040,059 of record NC_139344.1, read on the forward strand.
TTCTTAAAGAGAGAAGAAGAAGAAAAAAAAAAGGGGGGGGGGGGCGCACAAAGAGCTTTACTTTCACAACAAGGAACCCGTGTACGTTATATTAAATACACTGCAACACTTCTTCTTACACATGGTAAGAACTGGAGCTAGTTGGCCCATCATATTTTAAAAACCCAACACAAGAGTGCTCGGGGAAAAAAAAAACAAAAAAAAGGTGACCGGGCAGTTTAGCTTGCGGCTAATCACGAATTATCGTGCGCTAGCAAAGTTATCCCTCATTTTACACGGTTTATCTTGACTTTCCACTCGATTTTATCGATTTTGGACCTTGGTTGACATATCGCATGGTGTGTGTATGTGATAAAACCCCAAAGTGCCTGAATGACTAGGGCGTCTGACTCGTGGCTCCAATTAAGGGTCCCGGTGAGTTGGATTCAAATATTAAAAGAGGAGCCCAAGCTGTCTCGTGACGTCACACAAGCAGTTCCGACCAATCAGTGCCCGGCCGTGGAGAACCGGAGAGAAACGTGGACGAAAACCGGCTTATCGGCGGAAGGCCTTGTGACAGCTCGACTGGAAAGACAGATATTCACTACATTCCTCCAATGTCTTTCTCGTATACCTAGCCCCTTACTTCTCGAATAAGTCTTCCAACAGTGTGGTGGCGCCCCTTTTGCCCTCCGCGTTATAACCGCGCAGCACACACACACAAAAAAAAAAAAATAGTCATCAAACGCTTCGTTCATTGCAAAGAGAATATGCTGCAACCCGATACCGCGCACAAAAAGAACACAAGTGGCTATAATTAACGGACCTAATAATAGATAACTTCCCTTCTCATGAAAAACATAATATAAACATAATTTTGAAGTACTCATTACGAAGTCGCAGAAATCAAGGCCGCTATGGATCACGCCAGGGCACGGCTAAATAACGGTGCACGCCGGCGCCGAGGCACCTTACCGGATGCTACCGTCCAAAGGATCATTCACAGCGTAGCCCTATAAGGCGCTTCATGAGTCGTTGACCTGTACACGCACCTTTCGGTGCCGAAGGGTACGCATGTAATCTCCGCCCGCACGCCTGTCCTGTGACGCATCCCGCGCGAGGATCGGCGTGACCAACGCCACCGCATTGCCGGACGTTCGGAACTCGGTCTGCGGTGGAAACGAGGTCCTCGTGGCGAGGAGGAAACAGGCTGCTTTGAGCGCGAACGTGAGGCATTTTGCCCGTCGAGTCTGACGAGATTGCGGGCACTTCGCGAGCAGACCCTCGATCGCGTGCCTCGCTGCACGGGCCGACCCCGCGCAGTTTCGCGGATGAGTGGGACGCAAAAGTAAGCACTATAGTAACTCGTGACAGATAACTGCCGAGCATGCTGTGACGGACGGACGGCGCAAGATCCTCGTGAGCAAAGTAAAAATCGGCAGAAGCCAAATCGGCAACACCCACCACCGAAAATATGCGCGCAGAGAGTGCCGTCGCTGCCAGAACCGGCGCCATCGATCGAGATTACAGGCGGTCGAACCGCGTGGTTTCTCTTGCCCGTGGCGGTGCATTGCTGGGGATACAGGTTGCGCAGCCGACCGAATGCCAGCGCTTTTCAGGGTCAAGGCGTTCGCATCGGAGTGCTGCAGCTTCTTGCGACGGTCCGGTGCGCTGGTCGTGATACGCGGCTTTGCCGTCCTACAGAAGTTCAGGTCTGTGGAGAGAGCCTTCTGCACTGGCAGAATCTCCTGCTTTCGTTTATTTTATTTCATTCGTACACTGCTCTTCTCGTGCGGCATAAATAACGCCCTTTCCTCTTGCCGCCTACGGACTACATGAAGTAGGGCATTTTGTTTTAAGGGTTCCATGAATGAGGTTCCATAGCGTGCACTGATATATCCCCCAGCACACAACGGCTTCGCATTTCGTCTCCACCAAAACGTGGCCGCCGCGACCAGGTTTCGATCCCGCGACCTTGGGATTGACAGCCGAACGCCACAGCAATCAAGCCACCAAGGCGGGTGCGAAGAAAATAGCAAGCAAATATTAGCGCCTGCAGTTTGATGCAAGCAAGTGGATATATTTTTCCCCCAAATGAAAGAAATTGGCAGGGGTTCAGCGAAAATGACGAGAATTCCAGTGTTAGCTGTACGCTTTTGCTTTGCCGGCCTTCTATCTCAGAGCTAGACCAAATCATTGTATGGTAGTGGCGTAAACACACACCAGCTTTGGCGATCGCATAAAACAGTTATAGAATAGAAAAACTCGGACCAACGCGTGATTGATAAGACCTGCTCATAAGAAATGTGAAAAAAAGTTGGAACTGCGTTGCACCACAGACAAGAAGGACCATGCAGTATTCGGAAATGAATAAATACACATTCCGTGCGTACTACATCTCAACTTGAAGCAGTCCTGATACATCAGACACTACAGAATGACAAAATTTACATTCATTAAAGGACGACGATTGCTGCTTTGCGATCAGAAAAATGATTTACAAAGACGAAATGTCGTTTGGTTTGGATGATACATGTTTCTCGAGGTGATATGGTTTGCAGAACGAGTTGGATTTGTCGCGACAAGTCGAGGCAAAAGGTATCCGATGCTCGTTGGAAGGTACACATATCTTCGATTTGAATCCCTCTCACGACTTAGCCTCCAACATTACTAATAAGAGTTCTGTGCTATATGCCACGAGAAATCGTATGAAACCACCCGGAGCTATGCGCGACGAACGGAACGGTTGCTTCACAGTTTGGATACTCGAGAAGATACACACGACTATGTACACATAGACGCACTCGCATTCCTCTCGTGAGTTTGACTAGCAGATATATATGCTGTATAGTACAGAGTAGATCAGGGAAATTAGTTACCGATACTGTAGTGGAAATCAAGATGAAGAAATGGGCAGGGGATGTAGTGCGAAAAAAGATAACCGATGGTCGCTTAGGTCAACAAAGTTGTCGCATAGAAGTCCGCCCGCGGTGAATACCTCCGACCTAAGATGGTTTTCGTCGCGGTGGCCACTGGCCGATTTTCAGTTATTTAGGCACCTAATTTAAAATATAGATCCATAAGAAGGCGGCACAGCCGTCTGTAAAAATTTATAGCTGACCGTAGAAAATGCTAAATACTATAGTACATCGACTACCACAAGTCCATAGGAAAAGTTAAACACCAAATATCTATATATGGGCCAAATATCTATAGCCGACCATACAAAGGATTTTCTATAACTAACGGTAGTAAAACCGGTGAGTGCTCTTAGGAGTTTTTTCGGTGCATCCGAAAACGAAAAAAAAAAAAAAAGAAGAAACGAACGGCACATCATTTTGAAAGTCAGTTGCTCAGACACGTACAGATACCCTCTATCACGGGAAGCAAAATCAGCCCTGTGCACAATCGGGGGAAAATCGCCGACATTCCAACAAATCAGACCTCGATCAGGCCGCAGCGATAACGTGCGCGGCATCGACACGAGAACGCCGGTTGCGGCATAACACGTCTGGAGAGGAGGGACTAGCGGCGCGTAATTTCGACGCGCGTTTAATACAATTCGCGCTGGCGGCAGCTCTTGTTGCTCGGGGGCAGAGGCGGACAGGCGTGTGACCCTGTTTCTGCCAAAAAGTCGAAGCCCGCTGGGCGGCCTGGAGCGGGCTGGCCGGCGACGCACGCGGGCCCCGCGGCATCCGGCCCGTCGGAGCCAAGAAGTATGGGGCGGGTTTCTGGACGGGAGGGGAGCGGCGTTTCTGGCGCGTCGTTTCCTCGTTAGCCTAGTAAAAAAAGGCCAGACAGGCTCCTCTTTCCTGCGGGTCGACCGATTTCAGAGCGATCGCCTCTCTCGTTCTCTCTCTCCGGGCTGCGCTCGCGCAGCATCCCGTCAGCGCCACGCGATTTCAGGCTGGCCAGCGCAGCTTCGGGGCGCAGCGAAAGATGGCCACCGATTACACAAGCAGCTTGTGGGTCGCCCAGGGAGAGCCGGGGGAGGGAAAAGAAGGGGGAGGAGATCGGGATCCGCTGGCGCGATGTGGTGCGCCGACAGAGTCGACCGGTTCGCTTCGGGGTCCCGTTTCACACCGGCGGAGGCCATGAGGTAGTACCTTGGCCGTGAATGCGCAAGTGCGCTGCTGCCACCGGGGAACGAGTCCAAGTTCAAGGGACCCAGATAGACGCCACGACACGCCGCGGGGCCTTTCCTTTCCGTGAGAGGGGGGGGGGGGGGGGGGGGGGGAGCAAAGTAAACACGCGCTTGTGTTCCGCTCTTGCGCACTCGAAGCTGCTGCGCCGGCATTACATAGCTACGGGTGTGCCTAGTCGTGCTTCGCCACAATACAAACCGCCGCCGTGGTTCACTGATTAGGGCGTTCGACTGCTGAACCCATGGGCGCGGATTGAACGCCAGCCGTGTGTTGGGCGATGTGAGCGCACGCTTAACAACCCCACGTGGTAAAAATTAATATGGGACCACCTGTCTGTTCATGGCATCAAAACCTATACATACTTCATTAGGATGCTCCACAATTAATACGGCAAAACTGCAAAAAAGAAGAAAAAAAAAAGGGGGGGGGGGGGTATAGGCGCTGCCGTGTTTGTAGTTTTTGCAGAGATAATCAGCCTTCCTCGCGCAAGAGCGCTATGATTGCGGAAAACTTCGTAGGTTCACCCAGTTTTCCTAGTGCTCCCAGAAGTCTGCACACCGACTTATATTTAAAGGAAAGTGATACGGTTCCGGAAATTCTGTTATGTGTTATCATCGAACACATCATCGCAGCATCTCGATAGTAACAACTTTTTTTCTAGCCAGCATGGGTTCAAGAAAGGCTTTTCATGTGAGACTCAAGTATTGGAATATACTAACGAACTACTACATAATATGGACGAGAACTTTGAAACATACTGCATATTGGACTTCTGTAAAGCTTTAGATCGCGTCGCGAATTCACGTTTGATAGCTAAAATCACCTGCCTTAACTCATTAATGACCTCATGGATCAGAGATTTATTTTCACCTCGCCAGCAGTTTGCAGTTGTTACGGTCACGAATCTCCACTTAGCGACGTCCTGTCGGGTGTGCCTCAAGGTATAGCGCCATGAGCCCATTACTCTTTCTCATTTACATAAACGACCTGCCATCTAACATTAATTCAAACATTCGCTTGTTCACAGATGACTGCATCATTTACCGCAAAATTCGCTCATCTGCCGATCACCTTGAACTTCAGAGAGACCTCGATCGCATTACCGCTTGGTGCACATCATGGCAAATGTCACTTAACACCGAAAATTGCAAGTTAGTGACATTCAGCGAGAAAAAAAAAAATCTAGCTCTTCTTACTCAATAATACTTCAGTGTCCTACGCGTGTTCATACAAATACCTCGGCGTTAATTTCTCGAGTAACCTCTCTTGGTCAACTTACGTACAGAAAGTAACAGCTAAAGGATCACGCACATTAGGCTATCTAAAACGCAATCTTCATGGAACTCCTGCCATTACCCGAAAGCTCGCCTACCAAACATTTGTTCGTCCACAACTAGAATACGCATCTCCCACCTGGTCACCTCATCAGACTTATTTCATTAATTATCTTGAATGCGTTCAGCATCGTGCTGTGCGTTTCATTTCCAAAAAACTACAAACAACCGTCACTCGACCATAACAAACATCAAATCGTCGATCTCTCCGAGTCTCTACATTGCAATCACGAAAATTAATAGCCCTAATCTGCCTATTTCAGAGCCTAGTCTACAGTTCCAACTATTGAACGCTGCCTCTTGTACAACCATACCGCACCTCCCATCGTTTAAACAACCATCTAAGCTTCCAACGCATTTCTGGTAGAACCGTTGCATTTAATTAATCTGCCCTGCTGCAGGCTATCAACCACAAGAATGGTCTTCCAGAACATCGCAAATACTCGGGATCCAACTCGTTTTAGGGCAGAAATAAAGGCCATTTTTCAAGTTACCTAGCGTGTCATTAAACATGTATAATGATGTTCCTGCTTTTCAGTGGCCAGTACTAACAGTAAGTTTTGCATAAACGTGGTACACATGCTCTTGTCATTAGCCCTACATATACAATGTATCCCCTCCCCCCCGCCCCGCCCCTCACACAATGCTCCGTCCTCCTTGGAGCCTGTGAGGCGATATAAATAAATAAATGATATGTTTATTGCGAAATCAGTAGTGCGAAGGCCACTACCGCGGGCAAAATTCTGCCTTGCTGGCTTGTGGAACAGCTGCCTAGCAACGCTGCGGCTCTTCCATCTCCACATCGTTGCAGGGAAGACGAGGAGCGAGGTAGACGATCCCGCATGCGCACCGTGGGATGCAGCTCATCGTAAAAGGAGATTTGATCCGCGACAAAGATACGTATCATTTCAGCAAACGGCACTAGGCTTGGTGACAGAGGAGGAGCAAAACCAGTGCAGCACCACTTTGGGCGCAATGTTAGCATTGAAGCCAAAGTTGTCCGTGTGTGTGTGTGTGTGTGTGTGTGTGTGTGTGTGTGTGTGTGTGTGTGTGTGTGTGTGTGTGTGTGTGTGTGTGTGTGTGTGTGTGTGTGTGTGTGTGTGTGTGTGTGTGTGTGTGTGTGTGTGTGTGTGTGTGCGTGCGTGCGTGTGTGTGTGTGTGTGTGTGTGTGTGTGTGTGTGTGTGTGTGCAAGGGCGCGCGTGTGCGTGTGTGTGTGTGTGTGTGTGTGTGTGTGTGAGAGAGAGAGAGAGAGAGAGAGAATGTTTAACGTTACTATTTATTGTCTTTTAATCGTGTGCGAGCTGCGCTTGTTGCACTGAAACAAATGCGAAAGCTTTCTCAACAGGCGTACAGCGTGGATGAAGTACTAATATTCTTTGATATGGCTGCCAGACAGCACCGCTTGCAGTGCTTGAATCAGAACAGTTAACAATACAACCAGCAATGAGCGAAGCTGATTCACAATAATTCTCAAATGCACCACGACCGGTGACAAGCCGTACCATGCGCCGCTAGCTATCCTGAAACGCAAAGCTGATTCACAATAATTCTCAAATGCACCACGACCGGTGACAAGCCGTACCATGCGCCGCTAGCTATCCTGAAACGCAAAGCTCTTACAAAATGAAAATTTCTGACTGTCGGGGCTATGTATGCAATAATGAGGGGTAAATTAACAGAATAAAACGCACACAAAGTGGACTGATGAAGTTCTTCGGAAGCGGGAAGGAACACTAACCCAAAGTGCACCTTGGTTATGAGTTCCATGCGTGCGCGTCGCAGGGAGGAGGAGGAAGATCAGGAGGAAAGGCAGGGAGGTTAACCGGTAAAGGAACTGGTTTGCTACCCTGCATTGGGGGAGAGAGGTAAGGTGGGTATAAAAGTTGTGGGTGAGAGAGGGATGGGTGATGACAGTACAGTCACATCACCGACATGTCACATCACATCACGTCACAGTCATATCACGTAACATAAAAAATCATAGCCTTTCGATCACTCCTGTGCTTTTCATAAAGCGGAGCAGTGCCTGGGAGGCCTTCACCGCAGACGATCGCCGTGGCCAGGGACCTAGGATCTTAATTTCAGTTAGTGGGCGTCCATCTAGACGCTCCAGCGCGCGGCATAGGCACTGTCTTTCCTCGCTGTATATGGAGCACTCGCAAAGAATGTGGCCTATAGTCTCGTCGCACCCGCAGTTTGTGCATGTAGGGCTATTTGCCATACCAATCACAAAAGAATAAGAGTTTGTAAATGCTACACCAACCAACAGGCGGCCCAGCAAAGTTTCTTCACATCGGGGTAGGCCAGGTGGAAGCCGGAGCTTCAGGTCGTGGTCCAGGGATTTTAAGCGGCAGTTAATTGTTAAAGGATAGATGGAGAAGATAACCAATGCAGTTGCTATATGATACCAGGTGGCAGGACTGAGCATTTTCAGCTTCTGGATATCACGGTGAGCCCGGCATTCAGAAGCAATGTCCGTAAAACATTTGAAGCTTAATGGAGGCTCGCTGATACGTGCAAGAAAAGTGGATGAACGCTTATCTATAGTGCGGAAGTGTGCAAATGAGCCGTTGTTTCGCGCACGCTGTCACGCGTCATGTCGGCGTAAACGCTTTCACGAAAGCCGGGTTAAAAGAGGTGTTCGGGAGGCGATGAAAGTGAACGAGCCTTTCATGGAATCCGACATGCGTTTATTTGTTTTATCCCGCCAGGCTCGAGAAACGTGATTTTAGCGATATTTAGAACTCAAAGTTTTACAGTTTGACAATAAATTATTTGGTTACGGCATACCGGTCGCGAATAAAAAAAAATTCATACTTTTAGCTGGAGCTTGCCCCTCCGGACTATACTCCAGGTGCGGGCTATATCCGGAAGATTCGGTAAATTATGGTGTTTCGCACTCACTGACAGAACTTCGTCAAGCAAAGATAATAGTCAATCAGTGTTAAAAGCTTTTACAGGCTTCCAGAAACTAGCACGCGCTATTGGAAGACAATCATCGCGACCGTAAGGCTGACAGTTACCCACTGTTGTGGGCGCAGTTGTGCGGCAGCAGTCCTCGACACGTCACGTCAGCAGCCGTTTTTACCATGTTGTCGTTCTTTAGCCTTGAATGCGTGTAAGTCGGTTGGAGACAATGGATGCAAATGCAGGAATTTGGTTCAGAATGGTTCTTCATTTCAGCCAGCTTCTGTTCGCGTGGCAATCGACGCCGTAGGAAATCATGAGAGACGTTGATGCACCTTGAAATTGATAAGGGTACTCTCTCAGTTCCTCGTCAACTTACACTACGCCAGTTCCAGCCCTCAGTAACGATGATGCTGTAGCAAGAGTTTCCCAACGTCCGTGCTGACTTCCACGGATGTTTATCTCACATCTCACATGTAAGTGCACGTTAGAGAACCCCAGGTGGTCGAAACGATCCGAAGCTCTCCACTACGGCGTCTCTCATAGAGTGAGTCTCTTTGGCACGCATGCAAGCCCTTTTGCTTAACGTCTCTTTCGAAAGCGCCGACCTGTTCGACCATGAATTCTACCCGTGAAATTGTGGTGAATAAAAAAGTCATTCCACTAGCCGCGGAGATGTTGTCTGTCGTAATCGTCGTGGTCGTCGTGTCTGCGTTGAGATAATTTGGTCACAGAATAAAACTCCGGTGAAACTTAACTGATTTAATGGCTACATGGAAGAAACTTTACACAAATTGAAACTGACGACCGTTTTGTTCGGCGTCTTGCAAGCTACTGTCCGAGGACAGTTGGCCTTGTTTCCCTCTCCACGCATTCACTTGTTCCTCTTTTTCTTCAGAGGGGCCCCCCGCTTGCGTGAGCCCTTGGAGCCTGGCAGTGGCGGCGCTCGTTCGGCGGTGTCGATAATAGAGGAATCCTCCTCGTGTCCCCGGTGCTGGCCCGCAGCCCCCTCGTAAGCTCGAATTTCAGGGCAGGCGGGCGTCCGCGTCTTGTTAGGCCCATCGCTGTGCCCGCTAGGTTTCCAAGAACCTCTTCTGCCGACATGTGGTTCAGGCCCGCCGAGTTTCGTGAATTATGGCCCCGGCTGTGTCCTCGACGGCGCCAGTGGATCAGGACGCTTTGAGGGGCGACGAGCCGCTGGTCGAATAGCCGGCAGTGGCAAGGAGCAGCCGTGCCATTTCCGAAAAAGCACTGCGGCGCGTACACACACACACACACACACACACACACACACACACACACACACACACACACACACACACACACACACACACACACACACACACACACACACACACACACACACACACACACACACACACACACACACACACACACACACACACACACACACACACACACACACACACACACACACACACACACACACACACACACACACACATCCGCGAGTGGCCGCTCGGCCGGCGATCAGGGGGACGAAACCGCCGTCTCCTGACACGCCCTTCGGTTCTGGCCTTTCCCTGTTTTTGTCCCCGACAGATGCTTTAACGTTTAGACACAGTGAGCCGTAAAATATAACTGACAAAATCTCGAGGGAATGCGAAGTAGTTTATTACTTATGCATGCAGTGATTTGCATTTGCCTCTTGGAACTTTCTAGTTCCTCTCTAACCCCGCCGGGCTGGCGCAGTGGTTACGGCGCTCGACTACTGTTCCCAAGGACGCGGGATCGAATCCTGGCCTCTGCGGCCACTTTTCGATGGAGGCGATAAGCAAGGCGCCCGTGTGCTGTGCGATGTCAGTGCACGTTAAAGAACCCCAGGTAGTCGAAATTTCCGGAGTCCTCCACTACGGCGTCTCTCATAGCCTGAGTCACTTTCGGACGTTAAACCCCACAAACCAAACCATTCAAACCAGTTCCTCTCTGTTATCTGTTCGCGTTACCATGATCACTGTTCAAGAAGCCGACCGAGTGAACGCGCCTCATCACTTCCTTTCGTATTAACTTTTCTTCGGGCGTTACTGCGATTCAAGCTTCTTTGTCGGCCAACATACCTGTCAATACCACCGAGGAGTTTAACTTATGCCTTATTTGAGAATGGGCCTTGGCCGGGCCCGGGCTTCATCCCGACCTTTGATGGCCGGGCCGGACTCAGTCGAGCGATAATTTAGCGGGCCCAAGCTTGGAGTCGCGGGCCTGGGCCGGTCTCGGGATTCGGGCCCGGGCCGGGGCTTCAGGTTCAGGCCCGTGCAGTGCTCTGATTTATAGTACGATCATTCAATGGATTTTCCTGCTTCAAGGCACTTCAGTGCATCATTCCTTGCTACCCTAATGACTGCATGAAAATGATCAAAAAGTCTCTTTCCTGAAAACATAGCACAAATAAAGACAAGGACGACACAGAATGTAGACAGGACGTCTTTATTTGCGCTATGTTTTCAAGAAATTGATACCAACTAGCCCAAACCAAACACCTTTTCAATCAAAAAGTGCAATCGCAAGATCATTCGCTTTAAGTAAAAAATCAATTCTTGTAACCGCAGGTTCCGTATACTGATCACGTGTATTTATTGCGGAATTCTTAACAGCATAAAGCACACATGGACTTCCTGAAGGTACACAACCACATTTCACATTTAGCTTATGAAGTGGCCAACTTCTAGCAGCGAAGGCATCAATAGCAGCATTAAAGCAAGTGATTCTTGTTAGCATGGATCCTTTCGCTGTCGCACGTGCAAATAGGTGAAGTCTGAACCATCGCGAAGGGACTATCTTGCGCAACTTGCTATTCTTCTTTTTTTTTTTTTTGAAGGGCGGATAACCCATACGTGCCGAAAGGAATACGCACCTACATAAGAGCAGCTTTCTCTTTAATTGCATGACGTATAACAAATAGAAAATAAATCAAGTGCAAAATCAAAATTGTTTATTCCGCCCCAGTTGTCAACTGCAAGGAAAATTATTACCGTAGCGACAGCTTTCTTAACTAAAAGTATAAAAATGGTGTCACCGGTTCTCGAGCACAAGTAAAATTAATTTGTTTCAAAGTCATATCACGCGCTGTTTTTTTTTTTTTTTTTTTTTTTTTTAAACCGCGAAGAACGAATGAGGACGCCACAAAACACTAAGCATAATAATTTCCTGCCTAATTAAACAACAGCGATGCACTAGGCTAGCAAAGCAACGAGAAATTACGTCTAAACATACATGTATCCTTTCCAATATGGTTCTCCTTGAAAAAAGAAAAATGAAAAGAAGGATCCGCTGCTCGACATTGGATTACATATATTTGAATTCTACTATGGGCATACTTCAAACATTCTTAAATATCGCTCCAGACTTGGCAGGAGAGGTTTGAAGTTGCGTAAAGTGTCGGTGACGTAAGTGTGAACAAACCACGTGTACAGGTCCGTAAGTTGTACGCTCGCGTAAACGCATCATTTTTCTTCAAGGGCAGCCATAGTAATAGCTCTTAGAGGAGTAGTCGTAATATTAGTAGTAGCCGCAATCAAGAGCAGTACAGATTAATTTCGTCTCACGAACTACCGTTCACCACAGACCAGCCCGAATGAAGAGGCAGTTTTTAAAACCTTAGGGCGGCTGTCATACGAGCATTAACTTTAAAAAGGGGAAACTTGCGATTGCACCAAGGTTTTAGCTTACTTGATGCGTTATCAATGCAAAATGTAACAAAGTATGCTATGAGACGAACCCTCAACCAGTTGCTTCACTAGTGTCAGCGGCACCCGGTGAGGTAACGCGGCGCAACTGCCCCCCCCACCCCCCCCCCCCCCTTCCCAATCGCCAAAACATCACTTGTCTTCATGGCTCGCGTCGACGGAAGGAGAGGGAGTGGGGGGCTCTACATAACGAACGTCTCCGACGGGTAATAATTCAACGAAACATCACTTAAAAGCAACATGATTACATTTTTGTTTTATTCCTGAAACGATGACATGCTACAAGCGGCAGGACATGCGTGTTTTTTTTTCTCTCTCTCTCTCTCTCTCTTTTAAGAAAGGTGCGCTTGTGAAGAGAAAACAGAGCAGGCGGCTTTCCAGAGGTTTGTGTGGATCGCGACCATGCAAACTTTGAGCGTACAGAAACACTTGAACCGATGCGCGCGCAAGGGTGTTTAAAGAAACGAAGTGGAACATGTCGCCAGGATCATAACGTGGTGACTGTATGGACTATTTCGTACACGTCTGGCATAACGGACACAGCGAAAAAGGTGAGACCTGGCAGATGTGCCCTCTTGTGTATAATTCATGATCTTTTCGCTGGTTCCACAAACTCAGCATAAGGATTGCAAAAAGTTTTGAACATGGAGAAAACAACTGCACTTGCATCCGCAGGAACGACAAAGAATAAACGAATAAAAAACAACGTTAGTCCTAATGATCACGCTCCCAGGGGTATACATAGAAATGGGAATTGAAAACTAAACGGACTAACAGCCAGAGGGCAACTCTAACACACAGAAAAGAACTGAAGTTACGAAACGAACAAGCTGTCATTCGAGGTCTTCAATCGCCGCAGCTCGAAACACGAAGCTTCTAACTGTGACAAGCGCGTAATTAAGTCTGCCGCACGTAAGAAGTAAGATACATCCAACAAGCGGCGGATATACAGGACTGGCCCCACACTGGAATTTGTTGTGCGCTTCTAGGTGTGCGCAGCTCTTCTCGGATACATCCTCGTTTCGAACCAGAACCATCCGACAGGCCAATTCCCGAGTGTCAAATACCGACATCCGGTCGAGCGAACGTCGCAAAAGACGATGCAAAAGACTCGCATGCCGTCTGTGGCTGCCCGTGCAGAAGTTATCGTTCCCGAGCGTCGGATATCCAGATGGTGAAATGCTTCAACCGAGTTGCACCAGGCTCTTACATGCGGCGATGTCCACATTAAATTTTTTTGCGTGCATTTTTCGGTGCAGTGTTACATTCTTGGGCCTTGCAAGGCGGAACCGTCTGCGCCGCAGTGCACAAGGACATCAGTAACGCTCACTTGGATATAATTTAGATTAATAACATATTTATAAGCCTTATATTTCGTGGGTCATAGATGTGTATGTAGCAGGATTGATTAGCCATACTGTCGAAGTGAGTTTAGGAGGAGGAGATCGGAAGCACCTAATTTCAGATTGTCAAAAAAATGAAGACGAGTAAGAAATAACAGGCAGGAATTGTGGTCCCGCATTACGCGACAATATTTGTAGCCGAATTTCTTTGTGTTAGGTAGATGGCCCCAAGACAGTACTTCTACGGGCTAGCTATATTTATTTATTTATTTACGAATACTGCTGCCTCACATGCGCAACATAGCTGCAGCAGTCTTATAGAGCATTACTCGGGTGCATCTGCAAAACTTTTCTTATTCTTCCTCGTCCTCTAAGGGCTGACTTCTCTAATTATGAAAAACTATGAAAAAATGACGGCGCGCATTTTCGCAAAACTTGTGTGGTAAGCGGTAACGGGGTGGTTATCGGCCTTTTTTTTTTTTTTTTTTAAGTATCTCGTACCGCTCGTACCTCGCACGGCTGTTTGTCCCTGGCGGTGCCGCAGCGGCCATCGCGGAACCGAGCTAGCCTCTAACAGGTGTGTCAATCTTTCTATCCTCATACGCGATCCTGCTTCCGGAGCTCAAACACAGCCCACTCGCTCGAGCAGATGACTGAACTGGGCTGCAGAGAGTGGCTGTAGAACTACGAAGACAAAGGTCTCGCTGGAGAACTGTCCCCGTCTGCATGGAAAGTCATCACGCATTTCCTTGTTCTTCGTCTCGTGGAGAGAAAAAACTGCCGCAAAAATGGCATGCCTCGGCTTCTGGTGAACGACGCAGGTCGTTAGGAACCCCTCATCGTTAAAAGTAGAGAGGTCATTGATTTCGGATGGCAGCGCCACAGCAGCCGAACTTCCCCTGGCCGCTGTCGGCATGAACCAAAGGGTAAGGCGGCACGCTTTGTGCCTTTGTAGGGAACGCGTCCTAAACGCGCCAAAAACAGGCACCACGGCGCCGGTAGCGTCCTGTGTAGTCGTCACCCTGCTGAAGCGAATGGGTCATTATGGGTGGCAACATTTACTTTCGTTCACCTTGTTGGGGGTTTGCCTAAAACGTCTGTCCTCAAAGAGTTGAAAGGGCCCCTTTCAAGTAAGCAGTCACAAATGGAAAGGAAGCTCCCCAACCAGCGCCCGGAGCACTCGTCACTGTGTACACGCGTATCAATGATTCTCCACGAGAAGGCTGGACCCTTCATTCTCTGAACAGCATGGACATGGACAGAGACATCGCTTCTGCATTATTCTTTACTCTCCCACAGCCTAACAGCACAAGAGGTGCCGCCTCAAGTCCCTGCTGCTTACCTCTAGCCTCTGAGTACCGAATCCGCGCTCATGATTTTTTGTTCTTTTTTTTTTAATGCCTGAGCCTGCCAACAAGCGCTCACTAAAACAATGTTCGCGGCGATCAATTAATCATAATTTCTCGCTTTCGACAGCACCGATAAAAAACACGTTTCCAACCGGTTTCTTCGTCAACCAGGGAACAGAAAAAAAAAAAAAAATAGAAAACCCCACTGGCAAAGAGCGTCAGTTTTGCACGTGTCTGCACGCGTTTTGCACGTGTCTGCACTTCACAGTTTGAAAATAGCTGACAAACAAGGAAGCAACGAGTAAAATAGTTCCGGAGACGGTGGGGGTGGCCACGGCCGGCCAAGCCAACCATCTCCAGTTCCAGCTCCGCGTCTGAGCAACAACAAGTTGGGGCGGTCGTTCACCCCGAGCTTAGAAAAGAAAAGAAAGAAAAAGAAAAAAGTCAGGTCTCATACTTTCTCTGGAAGTTGGAACCACCCTCGCACACAGGGAAGCAAAAAAAAAGAAGAAAAAAAAAAGGGGGGGGGGGGGACAAACACAAAAACAAGTCCAAGCCCCTGCTCTTTTTTCTCCCTTTCCCAGCACGTGCGTCCACGGGACCGGCGTGCTGCCGCTACCGCTGCCCTGTCTGAACGCGCTCATGGAGTTGACAGGGAGCTGAAGGAGCCCGGCACTCGGCTAATCGCTTTAGCTCCGGTCGCTGTGAAGCTGTTCGATGCGAACAGGTGGCAACGTTTATGGCAGGGAAGAAGTACCTGCAGGAGCTTTCAGGAGTCGTACATGCGAAAGAAAGGAAATTTGTTTGCCTTTTCGGAGACCCTCCCCGACTGCAATAATCGAAACCCATGCGAGGAAGGCAAGGAACAAAAGCGAACGGGGGCTGAGGTCGACGACTGTCCTTTGGCACATCCCCGTGCTGGGAAATGCTAGCCGAACTAAGCCCTGCCAAAACTATGTGACACAATCCCCTACAGCCTGAAGAGCAGTGACTTTTGTTCGTTAGGGAGAACGACGTTAGGAATGAGGTTAGGGTGAACGTTTTATAGAACACATGACGTTTATTGTCCAATTGCATACAAAGAGGCACGGGCCGGAGAGCGTCGAAAAGGAGGACCGCACTGCTCCGGAGTCGCTGAGTCTGTTTTCTGACCTTGAGCGTGTGAACCCCCCGAACACAAAACCCTCAACACAGGCGCACACAACCGTTCCCCGCGAGGAAGATGGGCGATTCCAGTCCGTGTCCTACTCGGGTCGATACGTCCCTCCCTCGGAGTCAATGGGATGGCCCAAACGTTGTGCAGTGAAGACTGCGATAGCGGAAGCGACACGCGGAATATTCAACAACCTTGCTATTTACCGTCGTATATGCGATCATCAAAATTTCGCGACAGCTAGAAGCATGTTAGCTGCAGCTAAGTATACTTTCGAAAGGATGACCTTCTGACCAAATTTTCCTGCGGTGACTATACGCACAGTTAGGCGACCGTACTCACAGAGCAGGAAGTACTTATTAATTCCGCGGAAGCAAATTCCTCATCGCACCCTCCTTAGACTTTGCCCTGAAAGGCGACAGAGCGGAGATAAGTGCCCTTCCCTGCGGGTCGGACGCTTCATGCGTAGCCCTGTGCGCAGCTTCGGTCTACGTGAGAAGAAAGCAATCAACCGACGAAAAAAAAAAGAAGAAAGAAAACATTTTGACGCCAACGAAAACATTGCGACCGCATCGCAAAAAAAAAAAAGGGGGGGGCGGAGGGGGACCAAGATGGATTAAAACAAAGTGCACAAGAAAAAAAAAAGAAAAAGGACTCCCGGTGTGCGTGAGTTGGCGTTCCTCCTGCAGCCGTCCACTGGAACCTGCAGTGTCTGCGCTGCCAAGTGTAACGGAAACGGAACACACCCATCACTTTACGCGGTTTGTGGATGAATACACGTGCCACTGCATTCGTAACATGCGACGGGCCTGCTCCTGTCAGAATGAACGGAGGAAGAAAGGAAGCCAGGTGTTTTGAAACTTTGTATATACAGCATGTGTGCACGTGTTTCGGACGCAGCCGTACGGTCATACATACGAATGGCATAATTTTACGCATCATTTTAGGGTGTCTCTTGTGACTATCCGAAACGAAAGAAACGTTTTGAAAGGGCATTCCGTCCATCAAGGTTAGATGAAGGAAGATTCGAATTTTTGAAGTGTATTTTTCAGTTATTCGGCACATGACTGGACCGACGTTATTCTAACACTTTGTATTGAATCCTGCTTTAGTTTTAGCCGTCCCTATACACACACTCCGAACACTTCGCAGTTTTCGAGTTTTGTTGAAGATTGCTAAGGGATGGATGCTCAAATGTGAAGGTAATCTTTGTTCGAGAAGCACAAAGAAAGATTAAACCTTAGAGATTACGCGAATTCTAGCGTGCGCGCGGTATACACCATGCATGCAATAATCCGCACATTTTCATTTTCCGTTCTCGTAACCTCCGGATGATCGATTATAGAATTATTTCTCACGTCTAGCCTAAATCTCATATCATCTTCCCTTGGAAACGAAGTTCTTTGAACATAGACGGAATCAGCTATACCTCACTCAATTCCCATGTATATAACGAGCGGTGAGCTCTGTAACCGCGGAAAGTAGTATTTTTCTCAGTGTAGCCAGCTCCCGTTCCCAACTAGCAAGTGCAGAAATAAACAAGCAAGACGTCGATATAGCCGTGGTATTTTCTCTTATTCTAATAATTTTTCGGCTTTATTTCAGTTAGTCATCGGGCAGCTTAAAGAAGACCGATCCGCCAGTGTACTGTTGTCACACAGACTCGAAGGATGTTCCCTTCGATTTAAGACCTATTGGAACAGAGTACTCAGCTGTATTCATTTCAAGGTTAGAAATTCTCATTCCACACATGCTTAATTCAAATATCGGCCTCCCCTGAAGCGGTATTTTCTTGGCTAATGGTCTTCCCTTTCCGCTCAGCGATATGCAACTAAAAACTTTGGTTTTTCGTCGTACACCCCTTATACTTGCACCCCGCCGCGGTGGTGCACAGGTTACGGCGCTCGACTGCTGTGCCTAGTGACCGCGGGATCAAATCCCGATTGTGGCGGCCGCTTTTCGATGGAGCAGAAATGCTATGCGGCGATGTGCTGTGCTCGTTATAGAACCCCTGGTGGTAGAAATTTCCAGAGCCCTCCACAACAGTGTCTCTCATAGCCTGAGTCACTTTGGGACGTTAAGCTAAATAAACCAAAGCAAACCAAACCTTGTACTTGCATATCCGTGCGCCTTATAGCAAAGCGCGAGCTTCTTTTCGGAATCAGTCGTTATTCTTTGTATCACAGGCCACATTCTCAAAGCTTTCCGCGTGTTGCGTATCCTTGGTGATTCGTTGGCGCCCGTACGCTGCTCAGTCTCAAAAGCGTTCTCACGTAACCAAAGGCCTGCGCGCAGGTCTGAATGATGACCACAGTTTTCATATCGTTGCTTAATGATACGTCGGTAAAATATTTTGTTAGCTGTTATCTAAATAAGCAATCAGTTTCGGAAAATGCTCGTGTCCTTGCAATCCTCGCAGTGACCCCTGTTCTTGAGTACCGACCGCCCAGCCTATAGGTGAAGCGTGCGCTAGTCTTGCACAACATTCATCAGCTCGTGCCAGTGTGGCACTCTGCTGCCGCAGCAGAAAACTCGGACAAACAAAGAAAGGAAGGGAAACGTTCACACCCAGTGTAATCACAAAGCGAAGGAAAAGGCGGAAGGCCGCGCAGGTCTCTCTTCGCCACAGTCGTAACAATGCGCGTGGTTGTGTGCGTGCGCGCACGTGTGTGTGCGTGCGTTGGTCACACACAGAGAGCGGATGTTTGCTTGGAAGGCGGTCGTGAAGGGGGAGGGGATGACGATGTCGGGGGCGGGCGCCAAGATCCACACCCTGACCTCTCTTCTTCCCCTTCAGGCGCCCTTGTTTCGACGGGTCACACCAATTTTCACGACGCGTCGCGCGCCGTGGGTGCGCGGTCGCGAGAACGCGGGTCGCCACAATCGTTTCTGGTGCGGTGAGTCCACCGCCACCTGCCCGTTGCGCTCTTTCACCTTCTCTTGGGATTGCAAACGCCACCGGCACAAACATGACCCCACCTCCCCCCGACACCCACGCATACACACTCACGCACGCACACAGCGACTGGCACAATAGCAAGGAGAAATTTCGCGGCCTGAGCGCGCGCTGCGACTGCGCGACAGGCACGGGTGAATGGTCGCGCCGTGCTGGGGCCATCAGGCCGCCGCGTGTTTCGCGAGTGTTTCTTCTTACTTGGTTTGTTTCGGCTGGAAGCGGGACGATAACCCGAACGCATGAACGGTAAAGTGAAACGCCAGCAGCTGCAGTGCAAGGAAAAGAAACCGAGTGAGCTCGTCGTCAAAGCAGGACTAGGCGTATATATTTAGGCGGCGTGTTATTAAAAGCACAGAGAACTATCAGTGGGTGCCCGTGGCGTGCAGAAGCCCTGCGGCTCAAAGAAATGTTCTCCCCCTTTGAAAAAAAAAATATATATATATATATATATATATATATATATATATATATATATATATATATATATATATATATATATATATATATATATATATATATATATATATATATATATATATATAAGAAATGTTCTCCCCCTTTGAAAAAATATATATATATATATATATATATATATATATATATATATATATATATATATATATTAACGAAATGTGCGACAAAAATAAGATGATGAAAAAAAAATGATTTTCTGACATTGAGGTTGCGAAGCATGAAACACGTCAGTCAACATGTGATGCAGTTTCAAAGGAAATGTTCATCTCAGGCTATGAGCGACTCTCAGGCTATGAGCGGCTCAGGCTATGAGCGAAGGGGGGCATTGTGGAGGACGCCGGAAATTTCGACCACATGGGGTTTGTTGAACGCGCACTGACATCGCGCAACACACGGGCGCCTTACTTTTCGCCTCCATCGAAAAGCGACCGCCGCGGCCGTGATTCGATCCCATATTCTTGGGTACAGCAGTCGATCGCCCTAACCGCTGCATCACCGCGGCGGGGCAGAATGTCCGTCTGTTACCACTAGAAGTACATTGGCAAGACTTGCAAAGCTTCCTGGCTAAGTCTCATGGCAGTCTACTACAAAACCGAGCTGCTCCACCGCCGGCCGTATGCACCTGCGTTGTCTTTTGCGTTGCAGAAAACTGTCGTTAGTCTCTCAGTGTTCAAAATCCCGAGAATTTAAGCTTTCGCTTGGCTACTTAAAAAGAGAGAAAAAAATACCAATTTCTCCTTGGCTTCGGCACGGAAATAAAACGTATCGTCAAGTTCACTGTGAGCCACGTTTCAGATGCGCTTTAACTTCATGACTCTAACTTGGCCTTGATGAGGTTCAATATTCTCTCTCTCTCTCTCTCTCTCCAAGCACTTTTTGTTCCCCGGCGTCGTTAGCTCAGAAACCTTGACAAGTTGGCAAGCACAAGCGGTGCAAGCGTGAGCTGCAGTACCTCATGTGCTTCATGAGGTACTCATTGGCATTTTTGCCGCTGGAAGCGCCTGTGGGAGTACATTTAGGAAAATTATAGCTCTGTTAATCTCTGCCCATATTTTCCTTATTCGACTCTGCAAAACTTTTTCAGCTTCTCAGAAGTTTAACGAGGCGCCGCTGCTGCATGCCCGAATCGTATTTATTCTTAATAAGTAACTGTACGAACTTTTATTTTCCTATTTATAACAACAAAAACGCGACAATAAGTATTGTTTTCTGTTTGAAGTTAGTGAGCTCACACCGCGTTGGATTCTACAACAAGCTTCTTATCTTGTGTTGATTGCATAGACAGACAATAAAAGAGAGAGAGACCCCGTAACAATATGTACAAAGAGAGGTTGGTGTCTAGCGGCGCCGGCTACTTCTTTTTGCATAAAGGAAAGACCAGACGAGAACTGGCGAAGTAATCACCGACAAAACGAAGCTGTTATACAACGCTCAGCAGACAGGAAAACTTAAAATAGGGAGTAATTAATCCTTAGCGTCCACCCAACCGCAGCCATGGGACGGTTACGCAGTTTTCTCAAAAGCTTCGCCGTCGAAGAGAAATTCATCAGACAAATTTTTCTTTGCGTACGAAGTTTCTGAGAAAGTTGAATGCTGGTGAATAATTACTCCCTAAGGCACACAGTCTCGTGTATTACTTGTTTTTCTACTCTTCCTTTCCGCGTTGTCGTTCTCTTCTTGCTTTTAGAAAGATTACTTCAGCCAACCAATTAGATCACTATCAGCATCTTCTCTTCGAGAGTACAAGTCCTATATGTATTGAATATCAGACTGTTGAAGGTGGTCGCCAGGTAGGTATATTCGTTTTCTTTTCTGAGCCACGGCAGGGAACATTGCGTTATAGATGTGGCTTTATAAGGCGATTAAGTGTTCAAAGATTTTAAAAATTCTTGCTGCGTGCTACGCTGCGATGATTTGAGCGTTGTGTGTCCTGAAAACAAATTAAGCCACAGGTTTTAGCCTTTCCAAACGCGTTCCATGGGACAGGTAGTGGCGGGAAAGAAAAGAAAATATTCGGGCAGCGGGGGCCTAATAACATGTCCTGATTAGCTGGGCACCTATGGCGCACGTGCAGAGGCAAATGTGCGCCGCAGTCCCGTGATTCATCCACGAGCTGCCGTTCGACGCTCCGGCAGTACTCAAACCACCCCAGCTAATGTCCGTGGGAAGCACCTGGGTGTGTTGTTGTTCCCAGTAGAGAAAACATCGATGAGGGAGAGAAGGCTGCGCTTCTCCATCGAATCACGACTGTTGCACTTCAGATTCACAGTCATCGAACGCCGATATCTGCACACGCTGCTCTGCAAGATCCGTAGGCCAGAGATAGGCGAAGCCCAGCGAGCGCGCAGTCATCGGCAGTAGAGGAGACGTCATTGTTATCATAACAAGCGCGCAGTGATTTTTTTTTTTTCCTTCATACTAAAATGAACCGGGAAAGGTTCTACGCCGCACGTCGGAGTTCTACTTTCAACCTCTCAGACTTTGGATTCGTTCTTTTCACTTTCCTCTTTGTTCTCACGGGCATGTAAAGGAAAGGAGAGAGCTGAGCCTTTAAAATCTATGCAGGATCGCATCCATCCCGCTCGTCCGTTTATCTCCAGCGCCTGCATGCCGCCGCAAACGAACGAGCGGAGAGGGCGGTAGACGAAACACAAAGTCACGCACGCTCGTCTCCTCGCCGCAGACGGTGGTCGGCCCCGTATTCCAAAAACGACGCCAACCGGCCAGCGCACGTTCTCGTACTGCCGGTCTTCTCAGCCTGCCGACTTGAGTCAGTCTGACCGCAGGGAGGAAAGTCGGCATCACGAGCCGTATAAAAACGTTCATCTAAAACACCATTAGATAAAAATCATCACCATGCAGCAGTCTCTGCTCGATCCCCCCGGCCTTATGGAAAGAGAGAAATTAAAACGCCAACTGAAAGAAGTGAAGCGCAATACAAAGCCAAGATGGTTGCGTTGCAGTGCCAGAGACCATCAAGAACAACGGCAACATCGAGATGGAGAAAAAATAAGCGAACAAAAGTTTACAAAAGAAAGAAAGAAAAAAGAATAAGAAAAGGGGGAACCTCCAGGAATCTTGTTCGGCACGGAGGAGGAAAAGGAACACTTTTCGAACCAGCGCGGCGCTGGTCGGGATAGCATGGCGAGAGAGCGGCGGGCCCCTCAGAGAAAGTACCTGCGCGGAGCGCGCGCGCGCGGGGAACCAGGTCAATAATTGGGGCCACGGAGGCCCAGATGCAACGGCTCCTCTGCGCCCTGCCAGAGGCAGCTCCGGACGACCGCGGAGCGCTTCGGGATCGCCCTCGCAGCGAGTGCTCGGTGTGGTTGTTCGGGCTAGTCCCTCGGCGAGACAGCATGGAGCGGCGTGCCGTAGTCTGCGCGTTCCTCGTCTTCCTGTGCGCCCTGGTGGCCGTCTGCCGGGGCGGCCACTCGCAGGGCCCCTTCCAGGGCCTCCAGGACGCCATGACCAACACCTCGTGGGAAGACCAAGTGAACAAGTCCAAGGTCAACATCGACGCTGTCGCCAACGAGATCTTCCCTTATGTCGTGGAAGGCTCGTCGGAACTTGACGTCTCAGTTGATTGCATGACGGCGCTACTGAAGACCTTCAAGGCTTTCCGGGACCTAAAGGGATGGGCCGTCAGGCGTGAGTAATCCCTGCGGTGCATATTGCTTGTGTGCTTAGTACGCAGCGGTTTCGATACAGCTAACCGCTGCTGTACTCGCGCATGCATCAGAAATGGATGCGAGAATTGCTTAACGGTTTCTTGAGTCAGACGGCCGAAAGTTTGCGTGCCTACGCGTCATAAGAGTGGTGCAACTTCCTTCGGCTGAAATGGACGCACTGCGCCTTTGCTCTCACTTGGGAGAACATGGTAGTTTTGAAGACCGCTAGTCAGTTTTGATCAGTGCTTTCGCTGGACGTGGTCATCGTTTCGTGGAAGCACTGATGAAGGCTGAAAATGCACGTTTTGTTTCCTTCCGAGAAAAACAGCACAAGATTTGCATATTGATTCGAAATGTCCATGGCATCTCCTATGCGGTTCGATGCTTTCGTATCGCTCAACGTGATGTTTTTACAGCCACTAATGGCCCATCGAACCACGCGAAAGTCTTTGAAAGGGGCGAACAATATGTTGTCATCGATGGTAAATGTGACTGATTCTGTGTCACAATGAGTGCACTGCAGCTATTTTGATAGCATTAATTTGACCGCTGCGACTACAGAGCTGGACTCTTTGCAGAGACTTTACCCTCTTAGTTAATCTGCGCGCAATCGCCACCAGATACTATTGCCTTCTCAATTATCTCCTCTGTGTGATGCTGCCGCAAAACACATTTTATTTGTGTGCCTGGACATCGGTTAGTGCCACACTTTCCCCTACAACCTCTTGTTCTGATTGATTTTCGTTCTGCTAAGCTTGACCAGGTATATACAAGTAGTCATGGTAATCAGCTCAATCCATGAAACTACATCGCCTTATACTGGGCCCGCTGTGTAACACACGAGAAACATCATATTTTTACAATAATAAACACCTTAAAATTTTACTATTTGAACCAGCTCACATTCTTGCTTATGATAATGTAGATGTAAAAAAAAAAAAATGGGAATGGATTCTTTTGAAACGCGCTTGCGAGTCTGCTTAGAGGGTGCAGAATTTTGTTAATTTTACTGTACTCGCTTTAGCTGCTGTGCACCGAATGTGTTTTTCCCCCGCACATCCGTCACGGTACTCTGTCGGCGGCCCCCGCTCCGAAGTAAGCGCGTCGCAATATAGGAAATGGCTGGCGAGCACAAAGCACCTAGCTCTTCTGCTTTATCAGTGAGCCGAATCCTCCGCCGTTGCTCAGTGTTTGAAACGCTATCCTACGGAGCACGAGGAAGCAGGATCGGATTCCGGCCTACCCGACCGCATTTCGATGGAGGCGAAAAGGAAAAGCACCGGTTTACAGTGCGATGCCAGTGCACGTTAAGGAACCCCAGAGATCGAAGTTATTCTGCCCCTCTCCGTTACGGCGTCGAGTTGAGCTGATGTTTTTGTAAGCTATACTGGCCGGGGATCCTCCTTGCGATTACTCGGATGGAAATCGCTCCACCGTAGCGAGGCTTACGCAGGTGTTTAAGCTACAAAATTTCAGGCCCATATCTATCACCTGGAAGATCTCAAGCCCCCAATCAACCACAGTAGTCATCTGAAGTCCAGATCGCGGTCTTGGAGGAGTTTTAGAAGAAGACATGCAACCTCCTTCCTAATATGACTCTGCTTCCGCACGGGAACTGTATGGCACTGAAAAGTTGATCGTCCCCGTACTAACCACAGCGGAGATACTGCCAGGCCAGTATTATGCGTCTGCGCTGGAGTACAAGCAGAACCAGTACGAATACGGTGTATATATAGTAATGCATGTGGCTTTAAGTCACTTTAGTTACTTTGTCACGCACGGCAGGTTGGGTCGACACCATACAGATCTGAAATGACTGAACACAGCTCCTCAAAAAACCTCTTGGCATCTTGATGGACTTTTCTTCGTAGATTCCAGGTCACCTCTTCATGGGCGAGACTGTCCGCCAACTCGTTGCCTAAGACACCTATGCACGAAAGTATGCCCACTGGAAATTTATAGGGTAGCCTCTGCTACGCCACTTATGCACAAAGCGCAGAGAGCTATAAAAAAAAAAAAAAAAAATCTCCAAGGGGAAATTCATGCTTCAACCGTTGAAGGCTAGCTTACGCATGTGTCAGGATGACAGATTTGGCTGGATAGGTCCTTAGCTTTTGTAAGGCCGACCCAATTGAAGCGCTTTCAGCCATTGTGGAGAACATATGGCACGACACGAAGTGGAGCTGTGCTAGTCTCGTGAGCCTTGCCAACAGAGCCACAACCAAAAACATGGGTTCTGTTTAAAATGGTCCAGTACAAACCTCCTCCAAAGGAACGCAAGGACCGGTCAACGTAATGCCAAAATTTTCAAATAATTGAGGTATGTATAATTGATCGCCGGCTAATTGTCTCCAGAAGTAGAGACCTAAAACGCGAAGAGTGATAAGTGGCATACAAAATAAGCCCGGGACTTGGACCTCTTTCGGAGACGCTAAAGAAGATTTCTCTCGCTAGCGTTTCTCTGAGGGGCGCAATTTGCGTAACCTTTGTGAAGACACAAGGCTAATAGGTTTCAATAGCGACTCATAAAAGATCTGATTGTAAGAACATCGATCGTGGTGTGCGAAAAATCAGACCTAACAAGTGCTCTCACTCGTTAAATGAATGTCTTCATTTCATGAATTATTCTCATCTGTTTTCAGCAAATGTAAACAAGTGCTCTAAGGCACTTCCGGTGGAGAATTTTGAGATGTTCAAAGTGAGATATAGGCAGGGGAAACCAAAGGTAGTTGTTACGTTATGCGGCTCAGCATCAGAACGTCGCGGAATCTGACCACTGAGAAAGACAAGCTGTCGGAACAGTTGGTATAGGGATCCCAAACTGGGTCAGGCGGCGCTCCAAGAGCAAGCGATCAGAGCCCTCTTCGGCGGGAATTTCATAACGCGGGAGGCAGGCAGCTGAGGCGCCTCATTTCGCTATGTACCGGCTGAAGTGCGGTTTTTAAAAGTACGCAACCTTGAAGGGCATTTTCGGTGTGGAAATCTTAGAAAAGGTGAACACCGCTTTCTAATGTGTACAGTGCGGATAAAGTCATACAAGACAGCAATGTTTCTTTGGAAGCGAAGTGCACAGGTGGGCTACATCGCCTGCAACGTACACCTCGAGGTTAGCACAATTTCTCAGCATTTTGACGTCATAAACAGACTCTTGGAAATCAAACTAGCGCACTTCAAAACAAAGACACAGGAAGAGAACGACAACACAGTCGTTCTCTTCCTGTGTCTTTGTTTTGAAGTGCGCTAGTTTGATTTCCAAGATGATTTACCAACTAGCCCGTTCTTCCACCCTTGCAAATAAACAGACTCGCACTGCCAGAGAAAACTGTTCGGATTTTTCCGATGATGATGCATGCTCGGCATGGAGATTAACCCCGTTTCTCGCGCATGTGGTTTAGAACTTCATTGCATGCGTTTACATTTGGCTCCTGATCATATAAGTGCGGTTCAGCTCGCTGCGACATTCTAGCTCGCGCGTTCATGTGTGCACGCGCAACGACATTGCCGATATCGTCCCCCAGAGTGGATTTCCAATAAAGAGTACGCGCAAACACGCCGCGGAGATGTAAAGACTCCGCTTTATTTTTGTCCGCAGGTGTACACTTGCACTCTTGTCTAGATGTACGTTTACTGAAATTTATTCTTAAATTCTGAAATTAGATTAACTGCACTTAACGTTAAATTGCAAATTTCCGAATCCTCCCAGCTGCAAAGTTTCCAATAGTTTGCGTAAGAACAGTCGTTTTGTCTGTGAACTTATCAGGCAAATCCAGAAATCCGGTGATGTTACGCCCTCTTAACTACAACCGAAAACTGCCGCCAGGTGTCATAGCTAATTGGAAAGCATAGCGAGGAGCACGATAAGCGATGCACACAATTGCCGGAAGCGTACTTGCCAATCTGTGTTTCGCGTTTTTAGGCTGCTAATTCAGAATAGGTCAAGCAAATTAGCTAAAATACCATCCTGCTAATTGCATGCGGCGCTGTCAAATTCGTTTAACATTACTGACAAAGCGCGCTGCCTTCTAACGCGTGAAAAGCAGCGAGCTAGTCGGCTCTAGGTAGGGCATGCAAGCTTTCGTTTAAAAAAGCCAGCCTTGGAATCCGTCTAAGGCACGGATGCTCTTACTAGAATTAAACTGACACTACAGCAAAGGAGACGCTTACTTGATTCTGCGGACCGCAGCTCAGCACGCTTCGCGCCTCTGCTTCTCATACGACTTGCCCGGGAAGCGGTAAAATCTCGCCGCCGGACCCCGTTCTTTGTGTTGCGCCGACTGTTGTGACACTGCGCAACACAACAATAATGGCTTCCTTGTTTTCGCGAAGACGAGGGGGCAGATGTCATTGCGAACACTTTAATAATATATTACGAGCGACGCATGTTTCGGCACTGCTAAACGTGTTGCCGCGCCTGCTGCGCTCCGCGACTCCGCTGAGGGCCGGCTGCGGGTAATTTCGCCGCCTTGCGCACCAGCGCCGCACCTAGAAATTTGAGGTTCCGAACGCTATTGCATCAATTTGGTCAACGGCGCTTAGACACACGGACGGTACACAAAACTTGACTAGACAAGCGCCGGTCTCATGTTCTGTGTTCCGACCGTGTTTAAACGCTGCTGATCAACATAACAGTGAATAAGAATTAGTGCGAACATAGAGACAAAACAATATAGTCCACGACTTGTCACTGCGGACGGAAGTCAAGAACGACGTCAAGAAAGCGCATGTAGGTAAGTTATGATAGCCACCGCGGAGTTTATGGACGTTATTCTCCATACTTTGTTATTGGTTACGCGCGGAATGATAGCCACGGAGAGAAACGAGACTACAGTTATGGCCTAAAAATACTAAAAACACCAGCACTCACCCACAACAATCAATAAGCAAGTATTTCGTGCTTCTTGCTTATGGCGTGAGCACCAACGTGTTTGCTGATGATGATGGTTAGTACCCTTGTATCGGTGGACACCTGGTTTAAAGACAGAAAAAAAAAAAAGTTGAAAGACACAGAAACTAAGAAATTCACATTAAAAGCGCAAAAAGCAATCTACCCGGGCCCATCCACACCGCCGCGCACACCCACACACACGACCCAACCTTCGGCACAACTGGAGAACTGCGCCCCATCACTCAGCGGGAAGGAGAAATATGGGAGAGGCCTTCGCCCTGCAGTGGGTATAATCAGGCTGATGATGATGATGACTCAGCGAGCCTTCTCTTCGTCGCCGCAGCAGCTTTGAGCAGTACTTTTAAAACGGCCATTCCTCCATGTGAACGGCCGCGTTGTTCCCAGCGGCGCCGTCGTCTGCTACGGACTAGGGTGCCTCGTAGCGCGCGCTACATCGAGGTACCCTAGTACGGACGGTTGAGTGGAAACCAAGGGCATTATATGAAAAAAAAAAAAAAAAAAAAAAAACTTCTGGAGTGGAGGAAGCGCTCGTCGATTGAAGCCTCCGCGACGCCTTCTTGAGGGGGGCAGAAAGCGAGCCAGAGAGCCGGGTGGATGTTTTTGCAGATCCTGAGTGCGCAACCACATGACACAAGTGACGTAGGGTCTACGTCACTCCTGCGCGCCCTATGGGTGTTCATTGTTATTTTTTTTTTTTTCGTTTTACTGGAGGGAATGAGAGGGTGGCTGCAAGCTGTTAAGTCCAATACGCGGGAAGGATGCAAAGAGGCGCTTGGTCATCGGAGGGAGCGGGGCTTCGACCTGGAGGATGGGGAGCACCTAGCCGTCCTGCGAGCAAAGCACACAGCAGCACGCACGCACGCTTTCTGAAAGGATGAAAGGAGAAGCGGGCAGGCTAGCCAACGTAGACAGCGTGGTTTCAAAACAGACGGCTTGGAGCTGCCCTCAGCAAAACACAGAGCAGTCCTACCGTTTATTTTTTCCTAGCAGTTAGGTATGGGCTGATTTGGCCTGAGCGGCAGCTTAGGTAGCACTAAAGATTTGACTGCTTCTGTATGCGCGTAGTTCTTAATGGGATGTTTTTGCATCTAGGATTGCGCCTCTTATGGGAAACAACTATAGAGACGAAAAATTGTCTGTCTATAAGCTAAGCAACATATTGTATAATTTCACAGCTTAATTCCAAACGTCAGCATTTACGCGCCCTTGGAAGATGTTCTCAATCTTGACAGTTATTTCTTTTCTGCCATTGTAAAACTGCATGTGTGTGGGCGCGCGTGTGTGCAGATAACCCATGCTCAGGTATTCACTATATGTGCGACCCAGCATACGGTCAGTGCTCTTCAAGTTTTCATTACAATGAGGAAAGCAAACACACGATCAGTGCAGCGCACTGCGATTACACGGACTCACTCACGAATCCGAGTCCCTGTGTCGCCTCGAATACCAGCCACCCCACCAAACCACCGGAAGACTAAGAACGAAAGCAAAAGATTGCGAACGCACAGAACCGGCGCTCACTGCCGTCACTGTTTAGAAACCGCGCTGTCTACGTTGGCAGCTTGCCCGCTTCTCCTTTCATCCTTTCAGAAAGCGTGCGTGCGTGGTGGTGGTGGTAACTATGATGAGGGGGGGATGGGTTACCGGAAACGACGTATGCCAGCCTGAACGAGCAGCGGCACTCTTGGTATTGTGGGGTTTTAATAGGCGGATAAATACGTTTCCCCGCTTAATCGCGGCTGACTGTCACAACCGCCGACCCCACCCACTGATCGCGTGCGCTGCCGAGCGCACGCTGACCACTGCGGGCCGTGCTCTTGGGAACAAAGGAACAACACGTGCTGACAACAAACAGGCATTTATTACTGCGATAACAACAACGCCAGCTAGCAATAAAACACACTAATGAATACAGGTCGTCTGACTCACCAGCAGGGCAATGGGCGAATGTTCGCCCACGCTAGGGCAGGGAATAAACTCCGAGGCCGGACAAGACGGGCAAGCGGGATAAGTCCCACGAGGCTTCACCTCGCCGGTGACTGCGGAGTGCCGCGCGGAGACGCCCGCCCGCGTCCAGGTCCCGATGCCGAAGAGAGAAGAGTTGGCTTTCTCCGCGTGTGCGCTGACAAGCTCAGGGGTGGCGATGATGATGATGATGATGATAATGTTAGCTAGTCCCTTTGTAACGGGTGGACACCAGATTGGTGTCCCAGCTAATAATAAAAAAAAAACACACACACACACACAATTGTCTAAAGAGACATCAAGACAAAGAGTCACACGCAGCACTTCACCTGGACACACCCCACACCCGCGCCCACCCTCACCACACACTCACACCCCCACACCCGGCCCAAACTTCATCACAGTTGGCGAACTGCACTCCACCATTCGGCGAGCCTTCTCGTCGTCGCCGCAGTTGCTTTAAGCAATGCTTTGTCAGCGGCCGCGCTGTCTCCGGCGGCGCCGTCCATTGTTGCGGGTGGGGTTGAGGGGAAACCGAGCGCCTGTGGGAGTGTGGCGCCCTCTATGGCCGGCATGGAGAGACGAGGGCAGCGCAAGGCTAAATGCTCCACCGATTCGTCCTCAGTGCCGCACACCCTGCATAGAGTACACGACACAGCAGGATCGAAACGGCGCCGGTAGAGCAAAGTCCGCAAGGCACCAGCCCGCGCCTCAAAAAGGAGGCCGCTGCCTATGCTGTTGTCGTAGAATCGCACCGGGCCGATGCTCTGCTTGTGCTCCCGGTACAGCGCCAACGTGGACTTGGCTTCCATATCCCTGGCCCACCTGACACCCTCAGCCTCCCCGACTCGCAGCCGCACTTCAGCAGCCCATTTGGATGGAGAGTCAGCCGCCATAGGGTGGGTGAAAAAGCCAAACTTCTTCTCAAGTTGGTAAACTCGCCTGGCCCAGTCCGTCCGGATGCAAGTGGCAGCCAAATACTCGAACACGCGCCTCGCCCAGCGCTCCCGTGGCAAGAAGAGCAGTCGGCCGCGAAAGGCCAACTTGCTGGCCGCCTCCCGTGCCTCGAAGGTGGACCAGCCTACGTCGCCCTGGATGGCCTCAATGGCGACCTGACCATGGCAGCCAAGGGCAATGCGCCCAACCTCATGTTGTCGCCTCTCAAGCCATCCGCGCGTAACAGCCGACAAGCAAACCACAGAGTTGGCGAACGACAGTGCCGGCACGTGCACCAACTTCCAAAGGTCGCGCACCATCAAATAACGGCTGCAGCCCCACAGGCACCGGCGGCGGAGGATGCACTGAGCCCGGAGAGCACTCTGGCGTAGCGCCGCTTCGTGCACAGAGTACATGTCCGCCCCGTCGGAGAGGTGTATTCCGAGGTATTTATATGCTGTGCAGGTGGTCAGATGGTGCCCGCCCAGCGTGATCTCGTCCTCGCCCGCGCGCTCACCAGCCAGCCGGACAACCGCCGTTTTCCTAGTGCTGAACCGCAGCCCCAGCACGGAGATTTCAGCGTGGCAGATATCGACGAGCCGCTGAAGGTCCCTCGCCGATTCTGCCATCACGACCAGGTCGTCGGCGAAAGCAAGTCCTGGCAGTCGGCAGCCCTCGTCGACTCCGCTTGTGCTGAGCCGCAGGCGAAATCCCAGGCTTGATGCAAGCAGGGCCCGCTCCACGCTTGACACATACACCAGGTACAAGAGCGGCGACAGTGGGCAGCCCTGCCGAAGGCCTTTCGTCACCACTATGCGCTCTGAATGCACATCACCAAAGCACACAGTGATGTAGTTCCGCCTGTAGAGGCGCCGGATGGTCAACACGAGTGTCCTTGGGAGACCGCGCGATAGCAGGCACGCAAACAAGGCCTCATGGGGCACGTTGTCATACGCTTTCTCGACGTCCATGAAGCAGCACAACAACGAGCGCCCCTCCTTCCGCGCGATGCCTGCGCACTGCGTGATGACAAATAAGTTGTCATCTAACCGGCGGCCTGGCCGGAAGCCATTCTGCAGTTCGGTGAGCACACCGCGAGCCTCCACCCAGCCACTGAGCCACTCCTTTAGAACCCTGGCAAAGAGTCTGTACACGACACTGGTGACTGTAATCGGGCGGAAGTCCGGCAGGTTTCCCGTCACTTCTCTATTCTTTGGAATGAGAACGACTCGCCCCCGCCGCCATTCATTCGGGATTGGTGCTCCCTTGATAACAGCTGTCAAGAGGCCAGCAAGCTGTTCTCTTGACTCCGGGCCGAGGCTCTTCACCAAACGAGCCGGCACCTCATCAGGTCCCGGGGCTGTACGAGCACTTATGCGAGTGAGGGCGCGCTCCATGGTCTTGCTGGAGATCTCCCACCGCGGCTCCATCTCTTCCGGAGACCCCTCATCCATCGGCGAGGTTACGGTCTCCTCTTCGGGCTCCTCACATGCCACCGTCTGTCCATACAAGGTGGCATAGTATGCCGTCAGGTACACTTGCTGATTTTCAGCTGGCTGCCCTGTCGTCGCATCGATGATGGGGGGCAGCGGGGGATCCCGCCGGTCCATTGAACGCACATAGCCCCAAAATTTCTGCGCTGCCGTCTTGCCCTCCTCGCGCAGGGACCTCATGAGCCGAAGGTTGTGCTCTGCGAGTTTCGCCTGCACCAGTGTCTGCACCTTGTGCTTTAGGTGCAAGTAGTCTGCCCAAGCGGCCGCTATCACATCCGGGACACCTTCCTTAATCGTCATCCGGTGGTTGCGATTTGCTGCACGCCGCTCCCGCCACGCCACTTCCACCTCTCGGTCCCACCACGGATTCCTCCTCCTACGAGGACGTGAGCTTTCACGAACCATGTGGTCCAGAATTGTTGCATGTAGCGCAGACATGTACTGGTCATAGGTCCGCGCCTCCATTCTCCCCGGGGACGCCTCGAACTCGTCGACCACTCGCTCAGTCGCCTGGCATGGAAGGTACGCGCCAGCCCGATGGGGGGTACGTAAGCTGGTTCCGTCTTTCTTGCGGTAGCTGCCAAAGACGAGTCGTAACCGGTTGTGGTCGCTTCCGAGGCTGACAAGACCCCCCTCGTCGACTGCTATCTCCCGCAGTGCAAGCATAAGGCTGGACGAAACCAACGCGTAGTCAATAGTTGTTGAACTACCACGCGCGCACCATGTTGCCTGCCCCTCACATCGTGGCTCAAGGTTGGCGACCGTCAGGTCGAACTCCTCAGCCAGCTGCAGGAGAAGTTGCCCGTTAGCGTCTGTGCGGCCGTCCAGCTCGCTAAGGTGGCCATTGAAGTCGCCGAGGATTATTACTTGCCTGCTGGCGGCTAGGCGACGCACATCCCGGCGCACACAGTCCATCAACTGTAAATTCTCGGCTAGATGTTGCGGAGACAGGTAGAGCACGCACACTACAGTGGGATGCCCCATCACTTTACCTTCCACCCACAAGTGTTCCCTGCAGCCTTCTTCTACGCGTTTCCATTGGAGATCCCGTCGCCACAATACTCCGACCCCGCCTCCTTTACGGCTGTGGGCATCCCTGTTGCACCCCGACCAGCACCACTCGGCATCGATGGGTGGTTCTTCCAGGTCTCTTAGGTGCGTTTCCACCACCCCATACACTGAAAACCGCTCCATGTCCAAAGCGCGGTACAGCTCGGCCCATTTCTGCTCCCGCCGAGCGCCCTGTAGGTTCAGGAAGCCCACCGAAAAACACAGCTGCTCCTTTCTCCGCCGGTGGACGCGAGCCCGCCCGCGGCCTGCTACTGCACTGGTCGGGGCACCTGTAGCGCCATGTGGCGACTGACCATCTCGGCCACTATGTGGTAGAGGTCGCGGCCTATTCCGGCGTCCGTTTGGTGGGCTTGGGACCCGGACTGCTGGGCGAGCGTCTGATAATAGTGGTTCTGCAGCACACTCTGTGTCGGCACAGGTCCATAAAACCGAGGATCGGGCCACACTGGCATTGGCGGAAAAGGTAGCTGGGGTGCAGGTGGTGTCAGATATGCTGGTCCGTCCCGATCGGTGGGCTGGACCCAGGGCACCCGTCCCTGAGCGCACAACTGCGGTGGTGAGGCCACCTTTCCGAGGGCCAGGGGAGTGTTCCCCTCTCCGAGGGCCCCCGTTGTCATCTGCCCGCGCGCGCACAGGCTTTCGGTGCTCATGCCAGCATGTTCTGCCGGACCAGAAACGGGAATTTGCTTGCTCTGCGCCGTGGTCTGGTGCCCCTGTAGGCGATGTTCCGTGCGGGTCTTCCGTGTCCCGCTCTCTCCGCCTAAAAAACGCTGCGCAAGCTCCACCAATTTGTTTGCCACTTGTCGGGCTGCTTCAGCACGGTAATGCAGACCATCCCTCGCCAATCCTCGGTCTCCTTGCAATCCTGCGGCCTCCACGAATGTGGCGCCTATAGATGTACACAACGCTTTCAGCTCGGCATTGAGCCGGACAACGCGCGGCCTTGGGTCGACATCCCCAGCACACACCACTGGAAGGGCACAGATGACCAAATTCGGCGCATACGGGAACACATCGTCACGAATAGAACTGCACACCACTTCCGGCTCCACACCCTGTAGTATGTCGAACACTCCAACGTGAAGCACCACCAGGGAATCGCGCAGCCGCCCGTGGCTCTGATAATGACGCAGCAAACACTGCGCATCGTGCACCGTCGCCCGTCGGACGTAGCGCCATTTCAAGCAATCTCGAGTGCCCAGCTGGCGGCGAAGGGCTCGCGCCAGGCGTGGGACGTTTGTGTCCCCGATGACACAGATTTCCCGTGAGGTCGGGGCCAGGGCGTCCCCCGCACCCGTACGGGGCACCTTCCGACCAGCACACCTGCCTTCGTTCAAGGTGTTGTCCCTCCGTTTACTTCGGGGCCTGGGCTGCTGGCCGGCAGATGATCTTGTGGTGTCTGGTAGACCACCGCTGCTCGCCGCTGGCGTGATGCCACCCGGAGCACCGATATTCTGCCCGCTTTCTCCAGCCTTCGTCTTTCTGCCGTCTGACCCAGTGCCAGCCGCGTGCAATTTCGAGCACGGGGTGGTCTGCTGCGACGTCGGGCGTGCATCAGTTTGAGTGCTCAGTGTCCTTGCCTGGGCGTTGTTCGCCGGACTTCCCGTTGTGCACAAAAGGCTATTATTTAGCATGTCAACATCTGTCGACTGGTGGTCGCTCGCCGCTTGCTCCCGCTGGATGTGCTCATCACCACCCCCTGTCAAAGGGGCATGGCCCACGATAGGGCCGTCCGTGTCCACTGCAGGTAGCTCCCCGCTGGGCTGGGTCGAAGGTTTAGGCAGGACACTCACCTGGGGTCCCCGGTCGGGCGCCAAGTCGGCAGCTCCATCCCCGTGTGTGAGCGGTAACCCCCTTGCCTGCTGCGGTGCCCGAGCGGCGTCTCGCCGAAGTGCCCTCACCTCCTCCTCCGCCGCGCATAGCCTGGCACTGAGCGCCTCCAACCGCACACACAGCTTGCAAGTAAACGAGACCGCTGCATTGGCTGTCTGAAGATCCTCAAAGTCGGTCTCGTCGAGGTAGACCCATCTCTGGCAGCCGTCGCATTGCACCATCTGTGCGTCCGTGCGCTCTCGCCTCTTTGAGCTTCGCGCCATCACCGCGCGGGACAACAGGAGAGCCGGTGGAATGAGAGGGAGGAACCGGTTCGGGATGAGGGAGCACTGTTGCAGCGCCGAACCTGAGCTAGCCTAGGCCTACATCACTTTTCCCTGCATAGCCGTGCATCCTCCACGATATCACGACAATTCAGCATTTAACGCCGTCTCGCACAAACGTAGCAGGGAGCCTGCACAGCTCGGTCACCCCGTCACATACATTCCAAACTCCCGCACAGGCTCCGGCGCCATCTCTCGATAGTTAATGTTAACCACCAATGTTGGCGCCATTCCGCGATAGCTAGAGTAACTACCGCGAGGGAAAGCCGACTTTAAAGGGGACGATGGGAGATCATTTCCCACAGTATCCGGGAGGGTATTTTTGCCGGTCGTGAACGCGCAATCACGTGACACAAAAGTGACGTAGAACTACTACGTCACTTCTGCGTGTCCTGTCAACGTTTTTTTTTGTTTTTGTTTTTTTTTTAATTTTTATTCTACTGGAGCAGCGAGAAAAGCGCTTGGCCGTCGGAGCGCGGCTTCGAGCTGGCGGAGGGAGAGCATCTAGCCGTCCGCACGCTTTCTTCTGTATTTTTTTTTTCCTATTAGTAGGGAGAGGTTGAAAGGAGGGGCGGGTAAAGCCCCTCGATAAATGGGCTTTAGGGGCGGGCAGGCTAGACAACGTAGACAGCGTGGTTTCAAACGAGTGACTGCTTGAAGCTGCCCTCGGTAAAGCAGTATGCACGCTTGCTTCCTTTTTTCTTTTTCGCTAGCTGTGAGGTATGGGCTGGTTTGGCTTGAGAGGCAGCGGAGGGAGTGCTGAAGATTTGCTGTCGTTTACCTGGCTCAATCAGCCGCTTTTGCACCTTAAAAGTTACGCCTCAATAATGTACATACAACAACTATATATATATATATATATATATATATATATATATATATATATATATATATATATATATATATATATATATATATAATGTAGTGACGTATCCGTAACATCAACGTTTACGCGCCACAAGATGCTGTAAAGGTATTTGCTTTTTGCCACTAAAAAGCTGATGCGCAGGTACTCAATATATTTGAGGCCCCGCATAAGGTCAGTACTCTTGCACGTTTTCATTGTAGTGAGGAAGCAAACTCACAATCCCTGCAGCGCGCTGCGAAGAAGCAGACTCGTGACTCGGAAGTCCCTGCGTCGCTTGGAATACCAGCTCTAACCCCGCCAGACCACCGGAAGAAAGAGAACGAAAGCAAAAGACTGCGAACGCACAAAATCTGCGCTCACTCATTCCCCCGGGGGAGGAAAATTCTGTTTACTGCTTGAAGCCATGGGGGAGGGGAGAAGACTGTGTTGGAGGAGAAGCCATGGCGTGGACAAAGCTGAAGCCCCTCAACAAAACTGCCGCGAGCGCTTCCTCTTACAAGGAAAAAAAAAAAAGAAAGACTCCGCGACATACGCGTACGTGACGTGTAGGCTACGTCACCCATGTGTCACGTGATTGCGCATCGTCGATCTGCAAAAACATTCTCCCACAGTATCCAGGGGAATGGGCTGCTGTGTGCTTTACTCGCAGGACGGCCAGGCGCTCCCCCTCCTCCAGCTCGAAGCCCCGACGGCCAGGCGCCTCCTTTCATCCTTCCCACGCATTGGACTTGACAGCTTGCAGCCCCGCTCTCACTCCTTCCAGTAAACGAAAAAAAAAAAAGAAATGGACACTACGTCATTTTTGTGTCACGTGATTGCGCACTCGGGATCTGCAAAAACATCGTCCCCAGAGAGCCTGCAGTTGCCGCAGTAGCCGCAGAGCGCGCCCGCTGAATGCACGGAGCAGTTGTTCAAGCGCGCGGCATGCCAAGAGCAAGAGAAACATTGTTGGTTCATACATGGCTTACTGTTGTACAAAAAGTGTAAAAACGACACCAGGAGTCAAATTTCACAAGTTGAGCTTATTCAAGGTCGTTCCGAACTGGTCGTGCTCTTTTGTGGAGCGAGCGTGCGGGCATATAGCGGTTATTTATTTTCTGCTAGGTTAACAAAGGATCTGGAAGCGCGAAGTTTGGGAACGAGCTGTTCGCCGCGAGGGCTGGCAAGCGAAAGACGCAGACAGCTTGTGTTCGGCTTATTTTACTCCAGGCTTCTTTGACTGTAATGGACAAAGGGTTGCGCATACGCTCTGTACCGGCACTGCTTTTCCCGGAGCGGCTACAGGC
This sequence comes from Amblyomma maculatum, assembly GCF_055883805.1. NCBI lineage: Eukaryota > Metazoa > Arthropoda > Arachnida > Ixodida > Ixodidae > Amblyomma > Amblyomma maculatum. Next base: position 54,077,753 of record NC_139344.1, read on the forward strand.
GCCGGTAACCATTATAAGAGCTCAGCATCATTTCTTCGCTCAACAGGGTGCGTTCCAATACCCCCTAGAAGACGTCTACTTAGACGGCTACGGGGGCAGCCGCCATCTTGGGACGCGTTTCAATTCTCGCGAAGACGGCTTCGCCGAAGTCAACATCGATGCAGACTACTTTGCTGTCTAAACATGGCGGACAGTGCGCGGTTCGCGCTGAGCGAGTCGTGCGTGCGGTGGTCGCAGTAGCTGTACGCTGGTCGTGCTCTTTGCGAACGCCGGAGTATGCATATGTACGATCTTTCAAAAGTGAGTTGTTACGTCGATGTGCGCGCTAGCTAGAGGCTAATTTAGCTGTCTTTATGGTCGTGAGTTTCATAGCACTGTCGCGCTCTAAGACGAAAACGTGCGTTGGATGCTGTTGGTCTTCTTTTTTAACTTGACGAGTTTCTTCAGTCTTGATGTTATCGACGAACTCTTCGCTTTCTGGGCACCTCGCCGGGAGTCAGGACGGCTGCTGTACGGCGCACGTGTGTGTTTCTATCTTGCTGTAGTAGCCGTGGCAAACTCTTCCGCGGATTTTCAGTTAATCTCGGAAGAGCGAACTCGCCTGACGATACCGGCTTGTTGCGCATTGATTTTTTGTGCCTGTATATTATTAAAACGATTTGCTGTCTTTGGTTTCCGCGTCTAGTGACTACAGACGACAGGTGTAACGGCACAAAGTTTTTCGTTTGCTGTAGCCGGTTATCACATTTCGTCCGTAATCCTCTCAAGTTTTTACAGCATTTTGCATGTTTTCATTATTACAGCTGTGTGAATGAGACATCTGAGAAGCATGTACACTTCAGTATCAGTAATAAAAAAAGGAAAAACGGACTAACATTCTCTTCCGTCAATTCGTGAGCGGGCCCATTGCGTGAGAAGTCGGTCCATGGTCGGTCTGCTACAAGTTAACCTATTAATAGTCTATCTACGTAATAGCGATTACACATGCAATATTGTTGCTGCAAAAAATCGGCGAACCGTTAAAAACGTGATTTTCACCTATATTGTCGTAAAGTTTTAAAGAAAAAAGCGTTATAGTAATTATTCAAACAATTTAGTTCAACCTTTATGCCGCGAGGTGACTCCAGGTGTAGACAGGTAGACGCGTTCCAATACGCGAACGTGTAAACGTCTACGTAGAGGTCTACGAAGCAGTCTTGCTAGACGTCTAAGAATTGGAACGCACCCACAGGGTGTCTCCACCTAAGCTTTCACGCAATTTCTAAGCAGAGGCAGATTGAGGGAGAGTGGTGCCCTCTACGTCGGCGTGGAGAGTCGACAGACGTCTACAAAGACGGCTTCGTAGACGTCTACACACTCTTAATCTGGTTCCACATACGTTCCGCTTATAAATGGAACCTTTAAAAAAAGTTCCACTTATTAAGCGGAACTTTTTTTAAACTTCCACTTATAACTGGAACCTATGTGGAACGAGATTAAGAGTGCACGTTCACATAATGGAACGCGTCTACCTGTCTACGCATGGCGTCACATCGCGGCATAAAGGTTGAACTAAAACGTTCGAATAACTATTATAACGTCTTTCTTTAAAACATTACAATACAGGTAAAAATCACATTTTTAACGGTTCGCCGATTTTTTGCAGCAATAATATTGCGTGCCTAATCGCCACAACGCAGATCGACTATTGATCGGCCAACTTCTAGCAGACCGCGTACCGACTGATCAGGCAATGGGCCCGCTCTTGGCTTGACAGAAGATAATGTTAATCCGTCTTTACTTTTTATACTGATTCTGAACTGTACATGCTTCTCGGATGTGCTCCTGCACAGAGTTTTAAGCATGGAAAAAAAAAAAAAGAAGCAAAATGCTGTAAACTTGAGGGGATTACGGACGAAAGGTGACAACCGGACAGACAGCAAAAGAAACTTTGTGCTGTTACACCTGTCGTCTGCAGTCACTAGGCGAGGAAACCAGAGACAGCAAATATACTCGGGGACAACTTTCTGTGGCAATGGAGCCAAAGATACGAGGGCAGGGCTTTCCTAACTGTGTTACTACGCCATGTATTGTCCACAGGCCGCGCAGCCGTCGACATGAACGCTGCGTATTAAACTCCTGCTGTACTGGCTAGTACTGTAGTTTAAGCCTGATACAATAATACGCTGAATAGTTCCGTAATGGTATAAAATTCCAGAGCATCCACTGCGAAATGTCTGGAGGCACTATATTCTTGTGCAGAGTGAGCTGGTGCGTTTCGGCTCCGTAGCTTCCACCACACTGTCACAGAAAGTTGTCCCTGAGTATACTTTTCATAGCATACAGACACGCTGAAATCAATGTGCAACAAGCCGGCATCGTCAGGCGTGTTCGTTCTTCCTATAGTAACTGAAAATGAACGGAATAGTTTTTCACGGCTACTACAGCAAGAGAGAAACACATGCGTGCCGTACAGCAGCCGCCCTGACTCCTGGCGAGGTGCCCAGAAAGCGACGAGTTTGTCGGTAACATCAATACTCGAGAAACTCATCGTAAAATTAAAAAAAAAAAAAAAAAAGGAAGACCAACAGCATCGAACTCTCAAGCAAAAATCTCAATCGCGCGCTCTCCTTTTCAAGCACGATTCAAGAATCTGCAGTGCTATGAATCTCACGACCATGAAGGCAGCCGAATTAGTCTCTAGCTAGCGCACGCATTGACCTAACAACTCACATTTCAAAGATAGTGTATATGCATACTCCGGCGTTCGCAAACAGCACGACCACCGTACACTACTACAACCACCGCAAGCACGACTTGCTCAGTGCGATCCCTGCACTGTCCGCCATGTTTAGGCAGCAAAACAGCCTGCATCGATGTGCGAAAGGGGTTGTTTAAAAGATTCCTCTCAGTTGTGGGCGTGTTTATATTGGACAAACCGGTAGGTGCTTAAATCACTTAATGATCGTTTACGAGAACACGCGCGTTCCTTGGGGGAGGCAGGGTTCGAATTTGCCGATTCACTGCCGCAGTTGTCGGGGCTGTTGCCCACAGCTCAGGCAGACTGAGATTATAGAAAGAAGGAAGGGACAAGATTTTAGAGGCGGTTGCCATCCTGCGTTCGCATCCAGATGATTGCTTTAGCTCACCTTCTGTCGCTCTCCTCCAAAAAGAACTAGATTTCCTTGTCATGTGACCTCTTGGGTTGCTGTTTTTTTTTCTCTGTCTTTTTTTTTATGCATGCACTTTCTCCAATGGTTGTCGGTCTTTTAAATTTTTTGGAACCTTTTGTTTTGGTTTCGTTTCATGCTCATCTAGTGCGGAGATTTTTGTCTTTTCATTCATGTGCTGATGTCGATTGTTCAGAGTCTTTCGTAATGATTTCCTCTTTTGCAGATCCTATTTGTTATCACCCTTTTATATATTTCCACGTGCTGATTGTTGTCTTTTAAGTTTTGCCGAAGATCTTGTTTGGTTTTCATGTTTCATTCTACTTTACCTGAATGTAAGATCACATGTGTCATCTGTCTTTAAAAGCCCTTGTTTTTTCAATAAACTTTTCAGTTGCCAGTACCGCCCCATGTTGTCTCCACCTGTGCCTGCTGCGGTTTTATTTTCCTTATAAACTGTGAAGTACTTTCTAACCTCCTTGTATACATCCCAGAGAGGAAAACAAATTATTCGCTACTATTTACAAGAACGTGCCTAATACTAGCCTTGGTGGAACTAAGCATTGCATGCAGAATAAATTTTGCCCATTTAGTAATTCTTTTTTTTTCAGCCTTTAGGATACAAACTACCTTTCACTTGAAGAAAAGTTCAAAAGCTGCATATCGTAAATCGCTGTTATTACCGTTGTGCATACAGTCCACCTTATCTACTAGATTACCGTTTTCGCTAACCCCCTCAACCTACAGCTCTCAGGTATAGAGCACAGTTAAAAAAATATATATATATATATTATTCAAAATGTTTAACGCAGCCTTAGAAGGAAACCATACAACACAAATGAAGATAAGGCGAGAAACAAGACACGGACAAGTGCCGACCAGGACTCGAAGGCCGTTCAACAGTCTTTGCGAGGTATCGGTAGCATTGTGGGAAAAACTCAAAAAAATTCGCGCCATTTCTGGGGTCCTGCTCTCAGGTTTTCTTGGATGAAGATTACTGCGCGTAGCGAGTTACGGTAAAACCGAGCCTGTATCCGCCACTCCGCCCGGAAGTTCTTGCGGATTTTTGTCTCGTGCTCTGTCCAGCTACCAGGACGCCAGAAGTGGCGCGAAGTTGCACATGCCTTCCGAGGCCTTCTGGCGAAGGGCGTTGGACGACCTTCGAGCCTTGGTTGACGCGTGTCCGTGTGTTGTCTCTCATCTGGTCTTTCTTTTTGTGCGCTATATGGTTTCTTCTTAAATATACGAATCGCCAGCATGGCCAAAATTATTCTCTGGTGTAGCGCAGCCGCCGACATTTCCCAAGGTTTCAAGCGGAAACATATAGTAGATCTAGGCTTTCCGGCTTAGCGCATGAATCAACGAAAGTCGTTACAACCGTTCAAATCCTTAACCCTACAGACATCCGTTCTTCCGCGGAACAATATTATTCCGCCCTCATCACAGCCTCGCAAGCCACATAGACCATCTGTTGCCTTCCATCCTTTTTCCTCCCTCTCGAGCTTTCACTTTCCCTCAAGTTTCATTAAAGCCGAGAAGGGGAGTGCCCAATCCACTACGCCGCTTGCCATGGTCGGCAGATGAATATTTACTGCATTGAATTTACTTTATTCAATTCAAATCATTTGAGTTGCACCTGCCTAATGTGGCAGATAGAAATCAAATTAATTCGCTAAGCGATTAAGGCCCTACGACTGACCCTGTAGATTCCACGGTAGAGTGAAGGGCTATATGGCTGGTATACAATCCTATATAAGAGCTTTGTAAAAAGCGCAGCATGACATTGTGCAATCATTGCGAACAGATTGTTGCCCTCCGCAGCTCGCGCAAATATCAGAACGCCCAGAGTTGTCGGCGGTTCTTATTGATCAAAGACGACCATTACAGAACTTTTTCTCGTGCAACATTCGTTTATACATAATTCCGTGTCATTGGCCATAATTGGCCACGGCCATATTTGATATCGTTTCATAGTAGATCTATATTTTGGATGATGTGCATACAAATATTTTACATTTTGTACACTGACTGCGTGCATTTGAAGGCGGGAAGTTATGTTTATTTCGTCAACTGCTACGTTTGAATGGCTGTATACCCAAATCGTGTACAAAGGCCTTCCTTTGAATCTGAAAGGTGCCTTTCTTTATTTCTTTCTTTTTTTAAATGGCCAAATTAAAATTATGCCTGCTCAAATAGTAGTACGAATTTATCCCGTGTCATGAAGAAATTGCGTATCGGCATGCAAGTATATCGAACTAGCATCATCAGCTTCTTTTCGTTGAACTGCGTTTCTAAAAGTAGCCATGGAGTCACGAGACTACAAATAAAAAGGACCAGCAGCAGCCAGATCAACGCCATGGGTAAATAATGCAATATCCACGTGATATGAAATGCAGCAGCACGTTGTCCGCGTTTCTTTTCGCAATAATACACACGATAGCAGCCGTGTTTACAAACGCACCACCCCACGGGAAGGTGGTTTGTCTGGTAGAGCGGAGATGGTCTACGCTGGCAGACATGGAGTCACCCAGTAACTCCTCGAGAGAAGCAGCGGCCCACCGTGTCATCTATTGCGCTGATTACGCGTTCGCCACAGAGAGGCCGCAGAACAGAGCTGGAAGGAGCGCATCCCGACCCGTCGGATCGGTCACGTGAGCCAAACATTACGCGTGAGACCTGCAGCGGGACGACCGGACCTACGCGGGGATTGTAATAAGCATACACGAGGGAATCCGAAGAGGAAGATGTAGGGCACCCAGAGAGGAAAGAGAAAAAATAGCGAGACAGGAGAGCTCCTAAAGCGTATCACGTGCGCGCGCTTCATTTGCGATATGTTCTACGCGGGTCCCGTAATCACAAGGCGACGTAAGGAGCCGCGACTGTCTCGTTACACACAGGGCGTCTCCATTACGATCCTCTTGCACGCTGAAGCTAGATGAGGATAAAGAATCCGAAAAACAAAAATAAAGAACTCTGCAAGAATCTCCGAAGGTGTGCGCCTTTCAGTTGAGCCTGTGACGGCGCCGTCCTGTACTTTGTGAGCAAAACTATCTTCTGCTTTTGCCCCATTTTTAGACTGGAAAACTGCGCTTACTGGATATAAGTATTTTTGTGGCCAACAATATAATGTTTAAGCGCTACGGATTCCTAAAGGCGACCATTGGCAGCCTTTGAAATATATGTGCAGTACTCGCAGGCCATACTGTAAATCGTTTTATTATTATTTTTTGCTCTTTTATAATAATTATCTTTTAATTATAATAACGCGCTTTTATCGTTATTGTTTGTAACACTAGACAACACAAAGCGCCCTGCAACGATCACAATCATGCGCGACAGTTTCCACTATGTTCAGGCCCCATGTCCAAAGTTAGTTTTTAGAGTGGTCAAGGGTGGCGGTCATTTTTACCCATTTGACAGCCTATAGCGCACTTGTCGCTACTGCCGCCGAGTTTTCAATGTTTTCGGACTAAAGTTTGTCCGAACAAAGTGTTTTGGGCTTTATGCGCGTCTTCCTATATACCTCCCATTTCTTTACTGCCACCCCGACGTCTTATTTCCCAGGTATTTTCCGAGCTGAGCTTGAATGCATTCCATGGCCCTTACAGTTTTGCGAAATATATGCGCTAAAAATAGAAACGTTGGTTGGACCTTCATTGCTTATTTTATTCAAAATTCGTAGACAAAAAATAAATCCACCTCCTTTGATTCTGCTTTATTCATTGTTCGTGGACTTCCGGAACGTATCTGCTCCAAAAAAGAATTTTTTTATGCCGCATCAATTGCAGCTAGAGATACCACCGATTTAGTCCTCGGCGAAGCGAACGGGATCGTTTTGAGCTTCGCAAATCGTGAAGTGGGATAGAGGGTGCATATTTTCACCGCCAGCTCGTTTCAAAACGTTGACCTCGCCAAAACTTGGGCCATATCCCAACAAGAGCGTAGAAGGAAAGCACTCTTACAGCGCAGTGGCGGTATTTCGTTGAACAAACGGGCCGTTTTCGGTGCGCGAGCTGCAACTTTTCCGTGGCAGACGGGAATTCTTTTTTTCGGGCCGTGTGGTCTTCAAGAGAGAAAATTTATGTTATAGCCATACGGCTGCTTCTTGAAACGTTATTATCACGGCGTTTTGTTGTTCTCTACTCACACCTTACTTCCTTTCCTTTTTATTTTTCGAGCTTAAAAAGGGACAAAGCCGCCACTGTTTGAATTTCGAACGAAGTCGTACCACCTGGCGCCAAGCCGCGATTCCTCTTGAATAAGTCTGCCCTAGCTCTGCCGCTTTCCTGCAATGCCGGAGCCAAAAACTGGGTTAAGTGCGACACGGTCTGCTGGCCAGCAGTAATGCCCGCCGGCGTTGGGCCGGAGGCTCTCGCTTCACCCGCTCGCTTCTCCTCGGAGTGAACGCTCTTCATTTGGGATAAATTGAGTTTTCGTGCAGAAACAAATAAAGAAACGGCAATAATAGACGTGTAAGCGGGCGTAAGACCGTCGAGGACGGAGAACTATGGAAGCATCTGCGACAAGTACGTTGACATCTGGAACTTTCGCAGAGTACTAGTAAAAAAATAAAAAAAAAATTCTATTTCAGTAGCGTGGTTTTTTGGGCTTGTTGGTACATGATTCCAATACACTATAGCGCAGCAAAAGACGAGGACACAAGAGACGAGAGACGAACAAGTTGAGACGAGCTAGCTTGAAACCTGATATTTCCTTATTTCTTTTTCTTCCCCGTTACGCCTCTGCTGCGTGCCGTGTGGCAGTTTTTTACACGCGAAGTATCAACAGTGTCCTTGTACTTGTGCGAATGCATATTGACGGTCTAAAGTTATTCTTGTTTGTTGCGTTGTTCAGTCATTTCAAAATTCAGCGCAGTTCTTGCGAGACCTTTGCTTGGTGATCACAATGATTTGATAGGGGGGGCACGAATGTTCGTAATTTTTAAATGGCGAATCAAATATTTTCCTATTCGATGCGCTGAACGAATCAAACAGTGGTTGTTCAAAATTATCCGAAGCGATTCGAGTATGTTCTCAAAGTCTCCTTAGGTGGCCGTTTCAAACAAAGAGCCACGCCGACGCCGCACAGCATGCTGCCGCGATCAACCTGCGCGGGAAAAATGGTTCATGCGCTCTCAAGGGAACAATTCCTTCGCCGATATACAGAATTATCAGATGTGTAGATTACATGTGTATAGGCAGCGGGACAGGGTTTCGCCACGCTTAGCAAACCTTGCCTTCATGGCTGTTATCGGAGGCCATATCTCATAACTTTCGTCTTTCTCATCAAACTGGGTTGTGACGCTAGTTTCCTCACTCTCATCATCACTACTGGAATAAGCATTTGCCCTCTATAAATGATACGACGATCGCAGAGTGTTTATACGTAAATCGCATGGCATGCCCCCTAGTTGGCATCAGTGTTGCTTCCTTCGGAAGGTACGTCTTTGACTCCACTTTGAGTTTTAGGCTATCACTAGCGCTTTGGCGTTCCGCGTGAACGTAGGCTTTGAACAAGTGTCCGCAGAAGTAGAGAATAATCACGAATATTCGATTGATATTCGATTCGTATTCAATTACGCTCTAAACTACGCTACTCACTTATTTGATTCAGTTTCGACCAAGTGCTATTCGCGCGTCCCTACAATTTAAAGCTATGCTGCAGTAATGTGGAGTACTTACAGCAATACAGCAATAAACCTATTCCCTGAAGGTCCTTCTTCAAGTTCTGGAGTTTGACGGCCTTTGATTGCTGGTTTCCTTCGACTTTGTTAAGCCTGTGTGATTAAATAAATAAAACACTTCGAGAGCACTGCAGAATCTGATTCTGCAGTGCAGAAATGCGAAAGTCTGAGCGCTGCTGCTTCACACGGTATATCGCGCGCGCCTTGTAGAGGTGACATTGTGCAGCAAGCTGCGCATGTTCTTTTCTTTCTTTTTTTTTTTATGAAGGCAAAAAACCTTTCTAGGTTCATAGTGAAAATATCGCTTCGGTGAGATTTGCCCGCCGGATGAGTCAGCGAGATTCCGCGAGTGACAGATACTGCGCCTTTCCTTTCCTGTAAACCAATTATAGAATGCCGGTGAACTTCGATGCATTCAACAGAACGCTGGTTGTGTTCGACAAGGGCTGCGCGGTGTACCGTGTGCAGCGGCAACGCTCAGGCTTTCGCATTTCTCCACTGCAGATCCTGCAGCGCTCTCAGAACACAATGACGTCACATATTGATGTCCACATAACTCTGTCACTTTTCCGACGTGTTCACAGGTGACGTGAACGGAAGTGAGGTATCACGTGATCACTTTGGTCGTCGTCATCACTCCGGTTGCGTATTTCGACATCCGACTGTCTTAACTAGGTTCTAATTAACTAACTAATGACTCCACACGCAAAACATTTTTCCCTGGCGACATTTTGTCATCCTCTATTGACTACAACAATTTGCTTTTTCCTATCACCCCTCACTTCAACGCAATCCTGCCGACAAAGTTCTGGTGACAAACTCCTCAAACATAGCCACTTATCCTAATGCTTACGCATTAAGTATTAAATGATTAAAAATAATGAAATAGGAGCTTCCTTACTCATAGGGAACAAAGTGCCCATTTGCAGATCAAAATCTTGGAAGCAATATAATTTCTCACCGCTGGCGTATCGCGCTCGTTCGCGAGAGAAAATCGAGATTTAAAAAAAAAAAAGGTTTCAAGTTGTCTGAATGCCAAAACTCTCTGATTTCGTATAACAGTAAATCCCTTTCTTGGCGAGCTCCTTTCTTTTTATGTTTATTTTTCATGTACGTACGAACGTTAAGGTAATTAATGGCGTTATTTTATTTATTTTTTTTTTGTTTTGCAAGGTACTCCTCAAATTGCCTTAGGCACGCTCGAGTTTTCACATTCTGTCAGAAGCTCCCCCCCCCCCCTCCCCCCGTCGCCTTTACGGTCAACAGAGGCGTGGGATCCCTTTTACGGTTACCCGTCCTCCCTCTATGAGGTTTGAGAACAAAGTTAAAAGTTAGGCCGGTCAACCCGTGAAGTACGTGTGTCGGTGTGTGATTGAGGAATAAGTTCAAGAAAGTCACTTTCTTTTACAAACAATTGAATATATGTTTATAGATAGTACATAGTAATCCAAATTACACTACATAATTATAGAGCACAATAAAAGAATAAAACGCCACAACACGGTAGTGATAAAAGACAACTCGGTAAATGACAAGAGGAAAAACCCGACTATGAGCAAAACACTGCGATAAAAGAAGACTATACAGATATCAAAGCAAGTATTCCTGATATAAAAAAGTAGGGAGCAAGAGTTACACAGAAAACACAGCGTAAAGTTACTAAGTCAGATTAAGGTTAAACAAGGACGAAAATAACATTCAATTAACCGACAGTCTGTGGCAAAAAAAAAAAAAAAATTCTTACGGCTTTCTTGTTAGATGAGGCGTCGAAGTCACAGAGGCAGCCGTACTGATGGGAAACGGTGAGTTGATAGCGGACTCGATGAAAAACAAGACACTTTCCTAGAGCGGCCGCGAGAGAAACCCGGAAGACTGAATCTTCCCAGAGCGCACTGCCGCGAGCGTGCTGCGGTATGCCTTTTTATACTCTCGGCTGTTTGCGCTGTGGTTGCGTCAAGGACGCGCGGTCGCTGCCCCGAACATCATGCCGAAGCATGCTCAGAGGAACGGGGAGATCCCGTAAGTTCCGCTCTATATGTGAGGCAGGAGTTCCCGTAACTTCCACTCTATAGGTGAGGAAGCTTATGACACATTCACACCCATTCACACCGGCCGCACTAAAGGATGGAGAGAAATGTGGAACTGGCAACTCCCGAGGTCTATAATATGGTATATTTAATATATCACCGTTGAGCCTTTGACACTGCACATTCTCGGCGGCGCCACTGTAAGGTCTCGGCTTGGATATTATGTATTATTAATGGGGCTACCCTAAAGTCGCGGCGTGCAGAAATTTTATCACAGGCTTAGGGGCAGAGGTTCTGACGGTGGCGAGATTGTTTCGGCTTTAAAATAAACTTGGATTACACAGCTGCAACAAAATACGTGATTTTTATGCCGCAGATTTGTGGTGTGGCATTTGACTTAGGCTTCGCGACTACGTTCGCATCTTTCGGGCGAATTCGACTGCATTGTTGACCGACGAGCAACCACAAAAGAAACTGAGGTCAGTAATATGGTCGTCTTCCCTACTTTTATGCCAGCACCTGCCAATAAGCACGCGATCTTCACTACAGGAAACAGGCTGGCTCCCACTATGTCGTACTGCAATCTTTTCCTCCAAAAGTGGTGACTGCTTGCTGCTGGAGTGTCCTTCCAGTTTATGCCGCAACATATATACGCTTCACCACGCAGCCGAATTGCCTCAGAGACAACGCGCTCGCTTTTATTACACATGCGGTACTATATGCAGAAATATTATTTTATATTTTACCTCCCAAGCCATTAAGCTATAGTTATCGTTTTTTTGTTGTTGTTTTTTCCGCATAAGCGACTGTGGCTATGATGCGCCAAACGCAATAAGCCATTAGCGTCAACACGTTAAAGATGCTCCCTAACTTACTGGACCCAAGTTCCTCATATCGAGAAAAGCAAAAAAAAAAAAAAAAAAAACGGCCAAAAGTGGAATCACATATTTCATTTCTGCACCTTGCCCTCCCATACCAAAGTTGGGGGCCGCCATCTTCAATTATAACATCATTGCCACGTGGTTCTAAATTAGGCCGTTATCTTGAATTCCGAATCCTAAACAATGCCACCATCTTGAATGATGACATAAGCGTCACGTGATCACCAAATATATCGCCACCTTTGGTAGCATCACGGGACCTAGGGTGGGCCTTACGGTTTCCGCCATCTTGGGTGGCACTACGCGATCTAGGGTGGGCCTTAGGGTGGCGCCATCTTAGATGGCATCACGTGACCTAGGGTGGACCTTAGGGTGGCCGCCATCCTAGGCGGCTAGGATGGACTTAAAGAAATTCTAACTGAAACCCTTAATGGTCACATGACAGACCCGGACAAACCGACGCAAAATCGCCAAACGTGAAAAGTAAGATCTAACGCTCTTAAAGTTCGAATTGAGCACGCCGTAGTTCCCTTCCACGACTCTTTCAAAAACTGCCCACTCCGACTTTGCAGAGCGTGCTGCAAGTTTGGTCCGCATGAGCACAGAATCCGTTCGTGTATTTGTATTCTATTTGTACTCGATTCGGTTTTGAAACAACATTATTCCTATTCGATTCTGTTTCGAAACACTACTAAATTCGTACACCTCTAAATTTCTAAGCAATCTCCAGCCTTTATTACCACGCAGCTGAAAAGGGAAATGACGTTTCCATACAGCAGTGCACTTGTTTGCTTCAGTTTGTATCGCATACGTCATGTGAAGCTAGAAACGCCTTGGCAATTGATCAGTGGTTAGCTTTCACGTCATCCAGACCGTGGTGTCGTATTGGGCTACAGTATGGTAGCCAAATATCATTTTCAAAGTACAGTAAGTCATTTCAGCTGCTGATTACTAGTCGTGAAGTATTTTGAAGCTTGCCAATGGTGTAATATAGGGCATTCAACGTTTCCCTTTTTCCTTTTTTCCCCTCCTTTTTTTTTTTTTTTTTACCAAGGAGCCTTTAATACCATGCCGCCACTCAAGTTAGTAATGGGAACCGGATTCCCACGAAGGGTAATTGCGAAGATGCTCGCGAAAACTCGAATCGATTTAGAAAGAACTGATTAAGAAACTTACTTCATTACACATGAATACCTTCTATGTGCACTGCCCATAGCGTTGTCACGGTGGTCTACAGGCGGATGCTGATTTCGTCGCAGCGCCTGCCATCTGGCATACTGCTCGTTTTTCAATAAAAATAATAAATTCGAGATCTTTGTGCTAACCGAACAATGGTCAAGTTGTTTAGTTTTGCTGTGAATATCGGTAGACTTACAACGCCAAGTGTGTACCGCAATAGGCGGTTCCATAAACTCCCTCGTGCGTAGCTCCTAACAGCCTTGACACTCCAAAACGATGTTGAAAGAAGCGGTAAAGCTCAAACATTGTACATTTAATTTTGGGAGCTCTTCTGCGCGTTTAGAAAAAAAGATGTTGGTGACGACATTGTTAATAAGGCGCCTGCCCTCTCCAAGGAGTAACAAAGGACTGTTTCGAGGCATAGCAGGTCTCGGCGCAGCGTGACTTTGACAAAGGTTTTATCTTTTTTTCGCAAGTATCCTAAACGGCAGGTAATAGCTTTACTTCCTAAGTTCCATCACGTCATTCCTACTTTTTTTTTTTTCTCTCTCCAGAACGCATTTCCAGCAGAAGGAAAAGAGTAAGGAAGAAAAAAAAGTGCGCGCTGACAGTAAAGGGATTTCAGAGAAAGCTTGCAATGAGCGCAGTTGCAAACAACGGGGCTAACGACCCGAACGAAGTCAGGTATCCGTGTCATGCGGGCAGCAAGAGAGTTAACGGCAGTACGCATGCTCGTTGAAGAGAGGCTGGTGCGTCCCCCTGGAGGAGACTTCGAGCAGTATTCGGTGAATACTACACAAGTATCTGCTAAGAAAAAAGTGTGACAAAGGAACGAGTTTTCTAAGTGACTACGTCCGCACAAGATATTAGAGTAGCCAGACGCAAAAGTAGACATAAACAACTTAAAGACGAAGCACTACGCTAATACCAGTCTTACAGATCGCGCTTTCGCACCTTGTGCTCTTCTGCAGCTAAAGCCGAGTCTTGAAACTCAGTGACCGACAACCGAAATGGCTATTAAGAACGTATTCATCTGAACACGTTAGCCCAAGTAAACATCGCCTAAACCACACTTGTTACAAGAAGATATAAGTATGTTCATTGCAGAGTAAAAGAGTATTTTCCCTAAAAAAAGGGGAAATAAACACGCTCTTTTAAAAGGAGTGAAGTTCACTCATTTTTAAATAGAGGAACATAGTTATATCAGCGAGCCAGTTAGGAACACGCTGCTCGCATTTTCTGTGCTTGAGCGGCTTTTCTCTGAAGCAGCAGCTTGGGCCAGTCGGCTCCAACAGAGGTGAGAGGCACAAAAAACAGCAAGTACGAAGCAAGCACAGGAGGACACAGACAGCAGCGCTGGTGCGTTTTTTTTTTTTTTTTTTGTTTTGGTGCGTCCCTTCGTGCCTGCTGTAACAAAATTTCTTTATTCCTTGGAAAGGCTTCACAGGCGCCGCCTTGCCTTAAATATCAGAGCGTATAGCCAAAAGAAGAGCCACGCGAACTGCATGGCCGACTGCCCATACGTAATGGAAGGGCGCCCTGCGCGAAACAATCCCGCGAAAACATCTACGCAAGATGCACGCAACCGCGAGGGTACACAGTGTCTACTCGAAGTGCACCCAAGCGTGTGTCGCCAACGAGAAAAGCGAGAAAAATTACCTCTTGAGAAGGTGGCGGCTATAGTCAGTGTTATTTCGACATGCACGAGCAAAAAGGTCTCGCTCTGAAAGGCACAGATGCAGAGGGTGAAATGAAATGGGATTAGAAATGTCGATCGCTCACTTTGAAAGGCATGGTCTGAGCAACAAGGAGGAGCAGCCTCTTTCGTTATCAGGTCATGGTGGTCTATACTTGAGGAAATGGGTCCGAACGCTCAATCGGAAGGCTAAGGATGCGTTCGTTGTCTTTGAGCTTCTGTATGCAACACGTAGCTCGCGCTTCCATTGGTATATTACGTGGGCCGCATCGCGCTTACGATACGACTTCTGTCGCTCGTGTGGCGCTCTTTCGAACTGTTAGAAAACGCGATGGGCAGTCAGCCAGTTTTCTTGTCTAGAGCGCAGGAATGGTAGGGACCGTAATAAACAGAAGGTTTGACGACAGCCACAGTATTATGTCCACCCGGCTCAAAGCTTCTGATAGGCAAGGACATGAGTGCAGCAAAAGAATAAACGACCATTCTTCATATCTTTTTAATTTTCTTGCGCAACAGCTCTCTCGTTCATAGAGCATACGAACTACTTGCTGTATCTGTCCATTTTCTCTTCTTTTCTCCAGCATGCTTTTCCGTTCTGTTAGCCAGCGTTGGCACTCAGGGCTTGTTGACAGGACTGTTCTGCTGTAGACTACCAGCAGTCAGCGACTGAGCTTGGCAGTTCGCTGAAAGCCAATGACGAAAAAGTGATTGCGTGCACCCTTTTAGACCACGGCGTTCCGCATTTGATCTTAGTTTCAATGTAATGCAATGTTTTTCACAAAGGCCGCATGTTTAGCGTAATTAGAGTATAGCGGTTGCATCAGTAGTCTCGTTTCTTTCTGCCACGCGAGCGCCTTGTTACAGCAACTTCCGCCGCCATTATTTCATACCTCGGCAGGTCGGCGGTTAATGTTGCTCATGCGTTGAGCGCCGTGTTGCTTTTTTCTTTCTTATTTTTGTAGATTCGTCCGCGCCCAGAGCAGCTTTCCATTTTCTCTAACTTCGTGTGCATTTTTGCAACCATTTTAGATTTGCACCGTTAAATAAACGAGCTATTCGTTAAAGGGAAAAAAATGTCCGTTCTTAACGACACCTGGGCTTTTATAAAACTCTTGTTTTTCCTTGCTGAGCGGCCTGTCTTAGCTTCCCCTTTCAAGTAGCCTAAGAAAACATGCGTAGCAATGGCGTAGATTAAGGCAGGGATCCGTAAAACATACAGTATACGCAACGAGTTCGTATGTCACAACCATCACCAAATAACACGGACAAGCTTTCTGACCTTCAGTCGTCTCGCTGTTACCGACATTGGGCAGAAGGAGCACCATCCCACCGCTCGTTGCAACGCTGCGCAGCTTCAGCAGGTTACCAGAGTCTGGGCTTTCGCTTCTTTCAAGATGCAATAACCTCGAACATTAGCATCATCATCATCTTCTTCTTGGAGCAGAAGACAGATATTAATAACACAGATTGGATAAGTGTAACGAAAATATCACTCTGCTGATAAAACAACGATGGCCGAAGAATACTGACGAGGGTAAAAGGCAAAATAGGCATGGGCGATGATGGGAACCGGATTTCGCTGTGATGTGATCATGATGATGATGATGATGATGATGATAGCGACGACAAAAGCACAAGTGTAATCCCTGATGAGTGAGTGAAGCGAAACGTCCAGAGCGCGCTACGGATCGTAGCAGAAGATAAGAGTGTTGAATCTCGGCTGACTTTATAGAATTAATATTAAGGTAACACTGTATTCTCTCAAAGTACCTTGGCTCATCCATCTCACGCAATCAAGAGTACCACTGCACTGCACCATTTTCAACGTGCTGACAGTCTTCTCTGCAATGTGTACACAGTTAGCATTTTTTTCTTTTTCAAATATTTGAATCACCTTCGATTATGCTGGATCAATGAACCTTAGGTAGGTTGTTGGTGCTTGAAGTGAGATGGAAAAGCAGAGGCAACAAAATTGCTAGACCAAGAAAGGAAGCGAATCAAACCTATAGAACGGCAGTCGATCGAAACAAAAATATCGCCGCTATCACAGCTGAAACCCAAGGTTCGTATTTCGCAACGTTTTTCTAATTCTCACGCTGCAGTGGATAATTTGTAAACCGTACGTTAGTTACATTGATAACTTTATCGGCGCATAATATATAATATTTAGAAAGACTGCACGATGGAACGCGCTTTTGGCTAACGCCGCCACCTGTACAGTGCAATGAACTAAGCCAGGGAGCGTTCGGCAATCAGTGGGGCGCTTTCCTCAATCGTGAGTACGTTTGGGAAGAGGAAACAGAGAAAGCGGAAATGGGGCCTGATCCACAAATCGTGCTCGTGTCTGAACAGACGTATGGAGAGCGACACAACGCAATCACATGATCACATGAGACGGATCTTCCGCAAGCGCTCGCGGGATCATACGCTTTGCGGACGGATAACGGCTCTACGGGGAAGAGCATTCAAGATGCCGCCCCCACCGTTACGATTGTCAGGAGGCAGACGATCGGGCGCGCACGACGCATTTCAGTCGAACAGGATCGTGACTTCGTTGCCGGTCCTCCACTGCAGCACCTCTATACTAGCTGCCGGCATTGTGTTGTCTTAAAGAAGGAAATACTGGCAATCAAAGGCGTTTCATAATGACAGCACCAGCTCGTCTTAAGGTGAACCCGTGAAGCATCAATGTATCAGAGCTTTTGCATTTACGCAACCGTTCGTATAATATTCCACAACGAAGTCCTCACGCAATATACTTAAGTGTCAAGTTTGCGTGCTGCAGCCCCGAAACCCTGGAGAGCTGCCTCGTTCGAAGTACCGCCCAGAACGTTTTGTCCTGGTCAAAATTACTTCATCTCGCGCCAAAAGCATCCCTTGGAGCCAACATAAAGCTTCGTCGTACCGAAGAAGCAATGTAGTGAGGCGCATTTCAAGGAACAAGACTCAGTGCGCTCACTGGAATGTCTGCCGCTTAGCAGTCGCAGGGTGACTAGAGCGAGGGCACTGAAACAACCTGACAGCTGCCATAATGCATAGACAGCAAACTGCGGGCGGGCTCTGGACGCTTTGTGCGGTGACCGTGTTGTGCGAACTCGCGACCTGGAAAGTTCGGGCAGCCTGTATATCTGCGCGCGTTTCGCGCGTTTTCTACGCGCCGCTAAAGCGCGCGTCGCCGATCGAAGTGGCGCGAGGAACGCTAGGGCGGCCGCTCGAGGAAGCTTCGGCTCATTTAGAGGAAAGGAGGGAGCGAAGGGGGAATGGAAGAGGGGGCATCAGGCAACGACCGGTTTCGAAAAGGAGTCGTAGCGCGAGCCAGACGTGGGCACATAGTCCTTCCATAGTAAAACAAAAACAAAAAAAGAAAAAAATCAGGACAATGATAAGAGCAAGCCAAAGAAACCAGAGTAACTGTTAGCGCGTAGCAAATGTGTGAAAACTGAGCCGTACGCACACGAACTCGCTAGAACGGTAGCTCCCGCGTCTGTATCGAGGACGCTAGGGGCACGTCGTCCCTATTTTAAGCACTTGCAACCAACCCTTCGCGAACTGGGAAAGGGTCAGGAAAAAAAAAAAAAAAGAGGATTGCAAACGATAATTACAATCGTACGTTTGTTATGTGAGATACAAAAAACGTTTGCAGATGAGATTCATACGGCATATACACGTGAGCGTTAACGTTCTGCAACATGCTACGTGATTACGTTGCCTTTGTAAAGAAACGACGGAGACAATAATGCTCGCTTCGGACTCGTTTACGTAATCCACCGACGAATCTCTACCCGGCCATATTACTTGCCATACCAGAGGCATCCTCGTTATTTGTTGAGGCTACGAGGCTTCAAACGGTTGACGCTGACGCCGCCACCGAACAATTTTGCCCAACAAGAGTAATACCATATTGCTCTCGCATTAAAAGCCTGCCAGACGTATGCTTATGATTGTTAAATTAAGGCTGCGAGGCTTGAAACTTCCGATGCCACCGACCGACAGCTTTTTTTTTTTTTCCTACATGCGGGTACTAAAGCTGTCGGGCTAAAAAAAAAGGGGGGGGGGGGGGTTAAAAGTCTAAACATCTCTCATTATGGTGATCTCGCTCAAGAGGGCAGCAATAGCAGTTTAGACACGTGTAGTACGTACTTCTAATATAGTCTTTATTCTTCAGATACCGAACACCTTTGCAAAGGGTGTTCGGTTAAAAACAAACCGTAACTGCAAGAATTAATAGCGTAGATGGTTAGCTGCATGTGCTCATGGCGCCGAGTTTCTTCCTGCGAATAGTGAGGTGAACTCGTCTATATATATATATATATATATATATATATATATATATATATATATATATATATATATATATATATATATACTGAATTCTACCGTCCCGTAGTTTCTCTTCCTTCTTCATTCCTACGATTCCTGGGGATCCAACCAATCAAATATTGTCTTAACTCAGCTCTACAAATTATTCACTCAACAAGTTGTTGCTTCCCTCCCCGCTGTTTTCATGCCGCTGGCTGCAAAATGTACGAAAGCGGAATGGACCATTTGCGGAGAAGCTCCTGCGCATGCGCGACAAAGGCGCAACTAGCGCCCTCTGTGGGCGATTTGGTTTTGGTTGGAAAACATGACGCGCCAGCGCTGCCTAGCTGTGCATTCTCGCGCTGTATAGCGGTGGATGATTTGAGTTGCTTGTCTCGCTTTCGCCGTATGTGTGTGCCCGCGGCTCGGGAAAACTTATCACGCATTTAAAAAAAAGTCGGACACGTGAAAAAAGGCTGTCTGGATATTTCATGACTGGTCCCTGAGCGCGCGTCGTCTGCTAACGAAGCAGTGTGCTCGGTGTCCTCTTCCGCTGCTTCCTTGCGGAGCCGCTTTTGTTCTCCCCCGTTTTTTTCTTTTTTTTTTTTTTTTTTTTATGTCGGTGCCATAATCTATTGTTATGAGTTTTGTTTCCTGCTACAGCCACACCATTTACGGAAAAGGGGCCATCTCTGCATTGAGACAAGGTAGTGTAGAGCTTTGCTGGAGTGAGTTCTATACCTTACCAAGAACTATCGACTTGCAGAGTACGCCCGTGCAAGAAGAAGCATCCTAGTGCCCTCACAGAAACACTCAACAGCAGCCCTTCTACATGCTGACAGGTTTCGCTGAGCCTTGAATAAGGAGTAAATATACGCAGCATTGTTCACTATTGCATGCAGTCTAAATACAGTCATTTGACTGGAATGCCTTCTATCTAAGCTAAGCATGTGCCATGCAACAGCGACACTGGTACGTATATATAACGAGGACCACGACGACATACAAGGCGCGAAAGACGAAGCCGTGGGGTCGGTTGGGCACAACCGACCCGTTCAGTAGTAGCTGGGCGTTCTTGCTGTATTTGGTGCTTGCTGCCAAATGAACACATATTGGTTTTATAAGAGTTCTTGCATCGACAGATTCGGTGGGAAATGAATTTTGTATACTTGTATAAACATCCACCGTAAATCCAAAAATACAATAGCAAGGTGCGCTATATCTGAACAGCGGGAGCACGGCAGAGTGCAGCCTACGCAGGAAGCGGTCCGTCAGTAAGCGAAGCTCTCGCGTATGAGCGCGAGCGTAGTTGAGAAAATATGAATCGCTTACTAATCAGTACAGCCTGGCCTACATCAGAAGCTGCAGGGACGAAGTCAGCATTAACTCTTGCCCTACATCAGAAAACCTAGACAAACTTTTGCGCGTGTTACAAAACAGTGCATCCCAAGTCACTGTAACACTCGTCGGCCCATTAGCGCCCATGCAATACACGTTAATTTTGTGTATCAGCATTCTGCACAAGAGAGATACACATCTTTCTAAGCAAAATATCTCACCCCACAACGCAATCGCAGTGAGTTCAAACGATGTGGCCCGAATCAACAGCGAACCATGGCATTGTCGCATAAACACTGCGGTCTTCATGGATTGTGCTCACTCTCATCAAAACTGATTAGTGGTATGAAGATTCAAGTTCCTGACATGGCCTTCCTCCTTTAAGCATCGGCCACAATGCGCCTGGCGAACAGTTTAGGACGCAAACTGCACGTACGTATTGCTCATACGTGGTCATTATTCTGGCTAAAACAGAACGTCGGCGCTCTACATCGTTCTCCTTCTATGTTATCCTCTTTATTCAGCATATGCACGTTTTCAGCAAAAGAGCAACACTAAAACAACGATTTAAGCGCACGCGAAACGCCGAACGCTGCCTTGCGCATGCCAGTTCGAGAAGCTCTTTCCAACCAAAAGTGCCGGCGAAGCTTCCCATTTTGGACGAAAGGTGGCGCTCGCTTTTCCGCAAATGGTCGATTGGGGATGATTTCAAAGCGAAAAAGTGAGTGTGCCCGATGAGTATATGCGAGGGGCCTGACGTGTTCGTGAATTATATATATATATATATATATATATATATATATATATATATATATATATATATATATATATATATATATATATATATATATATATATATATATAGTGCAGTCCGCTTATATCGATACCAGATATAGCGATATATTGCTTACAACGATCAAATTGTTGAGATTTATTATTTTTCCCCTTTCCCCCCCATGTAAAAATAAACCAGATATAACGATCGATTATCGGCGGTACATCTGATACAACGATAGCTTTATCGCCGCCCGGTAGGTGTTTACCACCAAAATTTCACTGAATGTTTAATAAAAGATAAAATATTAAGAAGACAATGACGTGAAAACTCGACATATGCGGCGAAAACGGAAGAAAATGAGCACTATCATCGCACTCGCAGCCGCGCAAAGGGTGCTGCTGCGGCCGTATCGTGCACGAAACCGCTAATCGGTTTCGTGCACGCAATAAGGACTGCTGCCAGCGTACACGCTACTGGAAGCGATGCTCACAACGATTGACAAGCTTCAGCTGCTGCTCAAGAGAGCGCGAATTTCCGACTTCTTTAAGTATGCTTAAGTTATTTTATGGCTATTGATGTACACTGTAATAAAGTGTTGAGTGCTCTGTGCTGTGATTAGCGTTATTCAACCCGATTTACTCATCGCTAGTAGTAGGCAAGCCTACATGCATGGGAAAATACGTGGGTGTGCTTTTTTTTTAATTTTTTTTTTGTTTCGCCGGTCCAGATATAACGATGATCGGATTTTCAGGTTTTCTCAATATCGCTATAAGTGGACTGCACTGTATATATATATATATATATATATATATATATATATATATATATATATATATATATATATATATATATATAGCATAAGTAAATAGACGTACTTGGTTGCTAGAGGTTACATAAAAGTGAAAAATTGCTTCATACTGTTTCCAAGTTTATTTGTAGTCGACGTTTCGGCAGGAGCCCTGCCTTTCTCAAGACTGATGGTACATGATTCTTGTTTGTCTTCTTATAGGGTTGGCCAGAGGTGATACAAACAATATGGGCACACACAGGTGAGTCAGCTGGACACGCACAACACACACATACACACACAGGTGCGGAGAGCAGGCTAGCCCCAATGGGCCATCAACCCAAGGCACCGGCCGCCGCGAGTCATCTGTATACAATACAAGACACAATACAGGCAACCCCGGAACAACCTTGGAAGGAAAAAAAAAAAAGAAAAGAAAAAAAGAAGACGAAAACAGGTGGGGGAAGGTGTTTGCTGCAGGTGGTGAGAAAATTATTTTTCTTGTTCTCACTAAAAGATGGGAGCGCCCAGCGTGATGAGAAAACCAGGTGGACACTGCTGGTTAGAAGAACCTGACAGCGGCGAGTAAAGTTCGAGCAACTTGCGACGGGAGATGAAAGTAAATATGTGGGACAGTAGAATGGTGAAATACTTTGAGGTTTTCGCTAACAGATGTGAGGGCTAAGCAAAAGAAGAAAACAGGTGGGGGAGTGTTTGCTGCAGGTGGTGAGAAAATTATTTTTCTTGTTCTCACTGGGAGCGCCCAGCGTGATGAAAAAACCAGGTGGACACTGCTGGTTAGAATAACCTGACAGCGGCGAGTAAAGTTCGAGCAACTTGCGACGGGAGATGAAGCTCAAAGAAAGAATAAAAAAAAAAAAAAAAAAAGTGAGTAAATATGTGAGACCTTAGAATGGTGAAATACTTTGAGGTTTTCGCTAACAGATGTGAGGGCCAAGCAAAAGAAGAATACAGGTGGGGGAACGTGTTTGCTGCAGGTGGTGAGAAAATTATTTTTCTTGTTCTCACTGGGAGCGCCGAGCGTGATGAAAAAACCAGGTGGACATTGCTGGTTAGAAGAATCTGACAGCGGCGAGTAAAGTTCGAGCAACTCGCGACCAGAGATGAACCTCAAAGAAAGAATAAGAAGAAAAAAAAATAATAATAAATAGATGTGGGACTGTAGAATGGTGAAATACTTTGAGGTTTTTGCTAAAAGATGTGAGCGCCAAGCATGAAGAAGGTTTTTACGAGAAGTGGGATGTGGAGGGTATCAAAGAAGCGAGGAAAAAAAAAAAAAAAAAACGAGGAAAAACTGTAAAGGGATAATGATTGATATATATGTATAGCATTAAGCTTGCAGGGCTCGTAAGGACGACATTGCCCCAATGTTTTCATTTATCCCAGTATTAATTGTCCTAAACTTATAAATAAAGTATGACTCACGCTGCTCCCGCTCTCGTGTATTATTGAATCCCCCCTGAAGAACTGTTAGTTTGACTGAGTCGAATGAGTGCTGTTTCTGGTTGATATGTTTTGAAAAAGGAAGGTTGGGCAGAGAGCGGACATGAGCTCGGTGATTATTAAACCGCATTCGAAGAGGGGTAGCTGTCTGGCCAATATACTGCATGCGGCATACACCGCATTCTAGGAGATATATAACGTTTGAGGCATCGCAATCAAAGTTACCATCTATTCTCCACTTAAAACTTGACGCTGTGCTTGTTGCGCAGCTTGATGTCTGCGCAGACATCTTTCTTTGAGGTTCATCTCTGGTCGCGAGTTGCTCGAACTTTACTCGCCGCTGTCAGATTCTTCTAACCAGCAATGTCCACCTGGTTTTTTCATCACGCTCGGCGCTCCCAGTGAGAACAAGAAAAATAATTTTCTCACCACCTGCAGCAAACACGTTCCCCCACCTGTTTTCTTCTTTTGCTTGGCCCTCACATCTGTTAGCGAAAACCTCAAAGTATTTCACCATTCTACGGTCTCACATATTTACTCACTTTTTTTTTTTTATTCTTTCTTTGAGGTTCATCTCCCGTCGCAAGTTGCTCGAACTTTACTCGCCGCTGTCAGGTTCTTCTAACCAGCAGTGTCCACCTGGTTTTCTCATCAGGCTGGGCGCTCCCATCTTTTAGTGAGAACAAGAAAAATAATTTTCTCACCACCTGCAGCAAACACCTTCCCCCACCTGTTTTCGTCTTCTTTTTTTCTTTTCTTTTTTTTTTTTTCCTTCCAAGGTTGTTCCGGGGTTGCCTGTATTGTGTCTTGTATTGTATACAGATGACTCGCGGCGGCCGGTGCCTTGGGTTGATGGCCCATTGGGCCTAGCCTGCTCTCCGCACCTGTGTGTGTATGTGTGTGTTGTGCGTGTCCAGCTGACTCACCTGTGTGTGCCCATATTGTTTGTATCACCTCTGGCCAACCCTATAAGAAGACAAACAAGAATCATGTACCATCAGTCTTGAGAAAGGCAGGGCTCCTGCCGAAACGTCGACTACAAATAAACTTGGAAACAGTATGAAGCAATTTTTCACTTTTATATATATATATATATATATATATATATATATATATATATATATATATATATATATATATATATATATATATATATATATATATATATAGTAAAGCAGTACTTTCTCATCAGCAATTGTTATAGATATGTGAAACGACGCTCGAAACAATTCTTCAATTTTTCTTGGTGACTCCAGCTGTCTAGCAGTGCTTTTAACATTGTCAGAACTTGACCACGTGCGTTTTTTTAGAGCGCAGCTCTTTGGCGCCCGTTTCTGGAGGGGCGGGGGAGGGGGGGGGGGAGATAGCACTAGCAGCGACTGACTGATGCCGCTGTCACCGCTAGCGAGTCAAGACAATGTGACTGCGTAGAACACCGTCGCCGCCATGCAGAAAGAGGAGGAGGGGTCCCCCCTTTCCCCCTCTTCCTGCGTGGCGGCGAGAGTGCTCTCCGGTTGCCGAAACGCCGGTCCCGTTCTCACTCGCTTCACTTCACCAAGAGTGATGCCACAAAGATGGCTAACATAAGACGTGACCAGTATCCCCACCCCAAAAATTAAACCATAGTCACCACCACCACCACCACCACTCGCTAGCGGCATCAGTCAGTCGCTGCTATCTGTTCGTCGCGCAACGTTCCTATGGACCCAAGCGTTGCCTCCCGCAACCTCCCGATAACTCAATTGCTCTCTTCATTTCTCCGACCACAAAACTTCTTTCATGACAGCCAAGAACTGTTAGGGGAGTGTTTCTTGAAGGAATACGAGTGAAAAATTACAAAAAGTGGTCTGTAATTGTACATACGTGTCTTGCTCGAAATCTTTGACTCAATCTATCGAAAAGGTGAAACAGGTGATGAGCTGAGCTCAAATTTCCCATTAGGAAGTAACATAATCATGGGTAATTTTTTTTAGTTTACTTATTTATTATACCCTCAAGACAAAAATTAAAGGGGGAAATGTATGATACACAGAACAGTGAATAAACTCGAATTAAGAGCAGGTAACTGTAAATGATGAAAATAAAAAAGCAGGGTCCAACTACACAATCAGCACAGTATTACATATCATAAACGGCAATAGCAGAGTGAAACAGTATATGTCGCAAATAATGTCACAAGGCCCCTCACCCTTCCAACATTGGGCTTGCATGTAAACAGTGCAGGCAGCACGCTCACCTTTCGCATGCAATCAATGCCTTTTCCGCTCGTGCACTCCATCGGTTGTATTTAGGTCGCGTTTTTCTGCCACATACTGTTCACCGTTGCACAGCCGCCATTCTCTTTTTTTAATGGCACATTGTATTCTTCTTCAATCTCATTCTTTGCACAGTAGAATGTGAGTCACACGTTTGTTTGCTTGTTTGTTTGTACAGCTCTGTTGCAGCAAACGCGGTTCGCAGATCGCCTCCTCTCCGCCTCTATATTTCTTTTTTAAGCACTTAGTTTACTTTGGGGAAGGAGCCGTTTAAATAATAATAATAATAATAATAAAAAGAAAGAAAAGCCGATTGGGAAAGGTCACTGGCAGAAGCAATACGGCACTCACGTTGCTGTGCCAGTAAGTAACTCGCACTCTGCCATGAAGCTCACGGGCTTCTAACCGGGCCACGGGCGGCTTAATTCAATCACTAGCTTCCTTTCGACATAAACAACTCCGCTCGCAGCCCAGACGACACCGCGAGCAACGGGGAAAAAGAACGGTCGCGGAAATGACCGCGTTTCGAACGCACGCGAACACGGCGTTGGCAACGTGGCGCGGGGACCTGCGCTCGCAGCGTGATACCATTTGGAAGACTACTTTTACAAGCTGAGATTCTTCACAGTGAAAACTCTGCATGCATGTGGCTGTTGAAAATATCCTGGTAACGTAGGGAAGAGCTGTTGTTTTTGGCTCATTTCGGCGCGCGAAGCGCTTTCTTCACCACCAGACTTCACCGCATAGTTATGCATTAACGGCGAAAACAAAGTAGGGAGTTTTCGCCACTTCCCTGTTCAGAATCCTCCGCAGCACCTTCATGCTGATCTCACTCTCGGATTTGTTTGTGGAAAAAGAAGCAAACCATTTCAGTCTGGGAATGGTCCATGCGACCGCGTGGCAGGTGAACTTTATGGAAGTCACATTTCTCCCCATCCTGCGTTATTATGTAGGCAAACCGCAAATGCGCGTTTTAGAGCTAAAGCTGTTATGGAAGCATTCCTTTGGTTTGGTTTGTGGGGTTTAACGTCCCAAAGCAACTCAGGCTATGAGAGACGCCGTAGTGAAGGACTCCGGAAATTTCGACCACCTGGGGTTCTTTAACGTGCACTGACATCGCACAGCACACGGGAGCATTCCTTTGGACTATACTGTTCGTGGCAGATCTTCCGCATTGAAACTACGCTCCCGGCACGGCACTAGGTAAATCCATCTACTCTGTTGCGCAGTGATGGATGCTTCCGGAAAGCTTCCAGAGGGCCTGCTCGAGGGACGCATGGCGTCTATCGGCTCCTACGACGAGTGTCTCGACCTGGTGGCCGAGTACAAGACGCAGGAGCTCTACCGCGGCAAGTACTGCACAGTCTACCTCTCGTCGGGCCACAACGTCCAAGAGATGTTCAACAACGAGACCGACGCCTCGGCCCACCTGTCGACGCTACTCAGGCACCCAAAGGCACGTAAACAAAACTGATGGTAGAGCACACACGGGATGGGGAAGTAACCTTGTGGGCTGTGTGCATTACACCGGGTATCGTGGCTGCGCAGAGTCAATGACCGTTGACCTAGACCGACCGAGAGATCGCGGACCCCACTTTGGGCAGCGTTTGTTGGAGCGTGCAAGCTCTTTCTCGAGTTTCCTCACACGTGGCGAAGTGCCAAAAGGTCAAAATAAAAAAAAAAAAAGTCCGCGGCCTTCGATCCTGGTGTTTCGGCGTTTCGCGTGGCTTTATGTTTGCGTCGAAGACCACCCTCTTAGTGGCATTCCAAGAAACACAACAGATGTGTAAACCAACGCAAAAAAAAAAAAAGGGGGGGGGGGGGAGGAGGTGTATTTCAGGATATCCTCGTTTGCGTACATGCCCTCGCTACTCGCTTAATCACCAATATCTTATTTCGTGTATCTGTTATCCCAGTACCACATTACTTATCAGCATAAAGTCGTTAGCTACCATGTTATACGAAAGACCATCCGCAATAGATATAAGGCCCCTCTTCAGTTAAGCCGTCAGAACCTGCCGGTGAGGCTAGGAGAAGCGTGTTTAACTGGGGATCGAAGGGTCCTGAAGAGCTGGATTCCGCTCTCTCTCCCCTATCCCCATTGAAGGCAAAACCCTGCTTGGCAGCGCCTAGCCACTCTACCGTGTAATGTGGTCTCGTGGCGTCACATAACCCGACGACTAGTTAGCGCCCGGTCATGTTGCCTGCCGACTACACCTGCGAGAGGCATGCCTATAATCGCAGAGAACGCCAACGCTGGATTTTCTGGAGAACGAGGCCTTTAATCCTACCGCGTTAATGCAGCGCTAAACACTTCTCGGGTTAAAAATGCACAATCCAACTTCATACGCCAGTAGCTGGAACTTAGAACAGATTCCAATAGGCCACTGACGGTGGAGTGAAGGAAAATACCAACTACCTTGCGGTTTTGCGGCTTGAACAAGCATCCCGAGCACAGCGGGTGTACTGCGAGTAACCTACGCTCACCTCGATTTCAGGCTACTTCTTTCTTTCTTTCTTTCTTTCTTTCTTTCTTTCTTTCTTTCTTTCTTTCTTTCTTTCTTTCTTTCTTTCTTTCTTTCTTTCTCTCTTTCTTTCTTTCTTTCTTTCTTTCTTTCTTTCTTTCTTTCTTTCTTTCTTTCTTTCTTTCTTTCATCTTTCTTTCTTTCTTTCTTTCTTTCTTTCTTTCTTTTTTTTTTCATAGCTGGACAGAACAAAATGGTAACGTTAAATATTTAACTTCATGGAGTCAGACCCGGATACGTGACGACTTTCCCCTAGTTATTCGCGTTAAGATACCGCTAGGAAGGCGATTAAAGAATTGGGGAGACACAAGTTCCATAATAAAACAGCGCAAAAGATGACGGACGAGAGAAAGGAGAACACAGGACAAGAGCTGGCTGGCAACTAAAAGTTTTGTTCTTTAAATATTCATATATAAAGGAACATACAAAGCACTAAACAAAATAAAGCATATAAATACAGCCAGACCCCCTGCGCAGACCCCCTGAAGCACTATCGAGAAAAGCATCTTTCTTAGCAGATAAAAATGTAAACTGCGCGAAAAACGAGACAATAGGCGAAAGAACACAAATTCGACAACACGGGCGCAGACTTCCAACTGTTTATTGGTGAACGAAAGCACGTGCTGTATACATGAGGGAACTGAAGCGCACAACTCAGTCTGATTGTGGTTTACTCAGTCTGATTGTGGTTTTTCATGTGATGCCTTTTTTGGAACATGAAGTCTGAGTGCTCGACCTTTTATCTGGCATTCTGCAATACGTTTTCTGATAGTGTGAAAGAAAATTACTATAAATGTTTACCTTCTTACCGTTCATCACGTCTTGTGTGAAAGATAGTGGTTGTGCGCCTCAGTTCCCTCATGTATATAGCATCTGCTTTCGTTCACCAATAAGCAGTTGGAAGTCTGCGTCCGTGTTGTCGAGTTTGTGTTCCTTCGCCTATTGTTCCGTTTTTCGCGCAGTTTACATTTTTATCTGCAATGAACCAACTCGCCCGCGAAAATATTCTACATCTTTCTTGTCACGCAGGAAAACAGTTGGTCTGCTTATGCAGTTCTGTTAGTCTTTTGCGATATGGTATAAGCCTCTACCACTTCGCTTGTTGTCTGACCTTTGTGGGTGCATAATGCACGTGTGTCTGGTCTGTCGTTCTTCGCGCTGTTTTATCATGATGCCGTACCAACTAGCCCAACTCAACGGTTTGCTAAAACACAAGTTCCGTAGTATAGGTATGTCACGATAGCGATCTGTGCCCCTTTCGAATTACACACATGCTCATTAGCATACAGTCGTAAGACAGCACTCTACTTGAAATACAACACACATATAAACCTGCCCGTTTCCAAGCTGGACAAGCGTACTTTGAATGGTCAGTCAATACCGGCCCTGACCCGCAAAATAAAGGTCGCACCCATAACTGTGAAGCTCGACTTGTTTCTTCGAGCGAAATTAATTTATTTGCAGTATAGTTAAATGATGTAAGGTATGCGGCGACTTTTACCCAGTGTTACGTAGTATGGTTTAATAACTTGATTCGTTCAATGCTTGACGTCACATTTCACGTGAGCGTTGTGGGTGTGAAATTACCGTGCGCGGCCGTGTGTCTGTGACGTCATGACCATGACGACCAATTAGGATTTGTGTGGCAAGACGCCGGACGTCGACGGGACAATGCCGGTTTCCCCGCCTTAAGGTGATCGCTTGAAGACTAATTGTTAAAGGCAGGTGCCGAGCAAAATGATAAAAATGTGTGACACGTGTCCCCCAGTGATGTGAAAAAGTCTAAAAATTATGCCTAATAATCAGACTTTTATCAAAAGAGCGAAACGTCAAGGTAAAAAAGTAATAATAATAAAAAGCTCAAACCCGCTCTGACTTACCCGCTGTCATGAACGGCCCTTTCCTGCAAACTATTTACTCTACAACTTAGGAGAGATAGCTAATCATTTACTTTGAGGCATCAATTGAAAAAAAAAAATTTTTTTCTCGCGAAAAATACGAAGCCCTTCGTCACGAGCACGATTTCACCAAAGTAAATCTCAATTATTAAGTAAATCTTAAGTGCCGTTCAGTCACGGACAAATGCTTGCGGGATGCAAACTACCGGGAAAAAAAAAAATATTGGTGCGAAGCATTCTTTCGGACACCATAGCCGAGCAAGATTGTGCTCGACTCCTGATTGGCCCGCCATATCATGACATCTCAGTTCACGTGTGATAGCGAAAGTAAGTCAAACAGCTCTTTCTCACGGTCTAACTGTGTTAAACCCCGGATAATGTTTGTGCCAAAGATCTACTTCACAGGGACCCAACCAAGAATGCTGTGGCTTGCACATGCCGAACACAGACAAAAAAAAGAAACGGTCGGAATGGATTTGGGCCCAGGAATTTCTCGTGGGAAGCGAACACAGAACGATGTAGCTACTGCCGCCTTATTAT
Source organism: Amblyomma maculatum (assembly GCF_055883805.1). Taxonomy (NCBI): domain Eukaryota; kingdom Metazoa; phylum Arthropoda; class Arachnida; order Ixodida; family Ixodidae; genus Amblyomma; species Amblyomma maculatum. The sequence goes on from NC_139344.1 coordinate 54,108,252, forward strand.
TGTTTTTTTTTTTTTTTCGTCTGCCGCCGCAGCCGATCGCCTCGCGTGTTACTTCTACAGCACACTCTCGCGCTGTGCATTGCAAGTCGTCGTCTCCATCAACTTCCATCTGTGCGTAAAAGCTTTCGCACGTCCTACTCGGTTAAACTACAATAAAACCCTCTCGTATTTTTTTTTTCTCCCGAGTAGCTGTCTTAGCCACTCACCTTTTTTATATTCGTTACAGCGGATGGAACGCGTGTATGTCTCCTCAGAGTTTAGGAATTTCGTTCTCCTACTTTAGACGACCGCACAGAAAAAAAAAAAAAAGAAGAAAAGAAATCCACAAACCAGCATTTCCAATATTGTTGCTCACGGCAGTACGCAGGGCAGATACTTACGGTTATTTCTGCTTTTGCTTGCACACCCCTTGCAGCGGATGACCCGCATCGTGTACCGCGTCTCTCCCAAGAGTCGCAAGTTCCGTCTGGGTGTCTGCGTACCTTCGGTCTGCACTCTGGATGACGTGCAGAACGTGGTCGCTCATAGTGAGTACCGCTTTTAGATGCATGTTGTTCGATCTTTTGCGGTTTAACCCCACTGCATTCAGCCACGACAACAAAGTTCCAAGCATTAGGGAAGTCACTTTGAAAATTTCCAGGATCTGACATTACGGTTATCTGTGATCGGCGCACTTTAGTCGGCTTTATAGTTCATGTGATCTTGTAGTTTGTGAGACACGAGCTGTTTTATTATGGAATGTGCAAAGTGGCCAGGCCGGGAAAAGTCGTTTGCTAATGCTACAAATATGGTATTAGAGCAGAAAACACCTCTCATGAAAACACGGTTCCTTGATACATTTAACGAGCTATTTGCCTACCTTTTGAGTGATTGTTTACTCATTATAAACCCTGCTGCTAAGACGTGTGAAAACTTTCGCAAATGAGTGCACGTGCAATGAATATCATCGTGCCTTAAAAACAGCGTAACAACTCTCTCTATTTCTTGTGAATTATCCGCGACAATTAAAAATTAGAGAAGCACAGCAGACTTGTTTGGAGTGCCCGACCGGTGTTGTGCGGAGAACGAAAGCATTAAGTTTGTCGGGCAGTGCTGCTGCTCGATCTCACTTTATATTCACACGAAAGAAAAACAAAATTCACTACGAACGTGTTCTTCAAAAAGCAAATGCGATGTTATTTTAGTTTAGTTAACCGCTTCAGCGCAAGTCTGCTCAGTGCTCACACGCTAAATTCACCGCAAATTTTTGTTCTTCCCCTCCCCCCCCCCCCCTTTTTTTTTTTGTTAATTCTTGCAGCATCATCGAAGTCGATTGGAGCGAAGACACATGTAAGCCGCTGCGAAGTTAAACAAGATGTTTCGATTACCGGAATACAGGTCTTCCTCATGTAAGTTGTACAAAGAAAGCTGTTGCATGCGGTATAGTTTTATATACAGCGTACAAACACGTCTTGGGTTACACTTTTCGCTAAGCTTGAACCAACTCAAGAAAACACAGTGCTTAAGAGCAAGCGGAACGAAAACAGGTGATCAGCCCTATACGATATGACACCGCTGCTTTCAGAGCAAGATATGTCTCATTTCGCCATTTGAACGTCGTGAAAAAGCCGCAGTTTTGACCTTGGGTACTTCTTTTCTTGATGCGCACGGCTACCGATCCCCGTGCCTTTCGTTTCTTCGCAACAGGTCAATAAAACATCCAATCAGAACAGAAATGCTTTAAATTGTGTTCTGGCATGCACGCTATCATAGTTCATTTGGATAGCCTTCTCGGGCACTGTATGCCAGGTAATATTTTTTAATGTTTTCAGATTTCTGTTATAGAAACTGTGACAGATGTCTCGGCACGGTTTTGGCAGGTAGCTTGTACAGCACGGCGAAGATTATATACAACGTAGAGTTAATGATTAGGCTATCGTTATTTAATATAAAGAACCAACTTATTTTTTATATATATTAAGGGCAACAATTCGAAATTGAAGGCCGCTAACTTTTTCTCTGAATTTGCCTTTTCTAAATTTTCTTAACCGCCAAGGCTGCTGGAAATATCGAACATCAAAAACACGCATCTTAAATCTCGTTGCATTGCACGTTTATACAATGGCGCCGCTGCGTGCATATTTTTGCCATTATCGCTGTTACCTTATTCTGCATCATCAAATACTGAAACGGCGTCTGTTCTTGATACATAAGCCATGCAAGGGACGCACTTCTGTAAGTGTGCAATGCGTGAAAGTTATCTCAACAGCCTTTCAGATGCGTGTTTTGACTTTCGCTATTTTAGCCCCATTGTCGATTAAGAAAATTTAGAAAGAAAACTCGTCTTTGTAAAGAAGACAAAGAACGGAAAATGCTGCGGCATCGCCATCACCATCGCTTGGCTCCGGCGCCCATCTCTCGTGCTGAAGCTGTGCCCTGCGGCTGGCAATTCGACCCTGCTCTGCCCGAATTACTGGCAGCGCTAGACGTTCAAACGAACTATTAAATCCACATCTCACTTGGTGGAGGTCAATCTGAGGTTCCCTGTACCCATCTCGCCCTGGAACTTCGCAGCAGAACGTTGACTACACCAATGACGGAGCCGACTTCATTGCACCTACCTCCGCCCGTCACCTGCACAGGTGCGATTCGTCAACGGGACCCCGCTACCTTCAGTGGAAGCAGCGATGACGACGTCGACGATTGGCTGACCACTTACGAACGGGTCAGCCGTCACAATAACTGGGACGACAACCGTAAGCTCACCAATGTCATCTTTTACTTGAGCGACGTCGCTAATCTGTGGTTTAGAAACCACGAGTCGGACTTTACTACCTGGGCGAGTTTCAAGACGAAATTTTCTGATGTCTTTGGCCGCCCCGCCGTCCGAAAACTCCGCGCGGAACAGCGTCTTCGGTCGCGACTGCAGCTGCCCGGTGAAACATTCACCAGTTACATTGAGGACATTGTTGATATGTGTCGTCGCGTTGACCCGACCATGACCGAGGCCGTTAAGATACGTCATGCCCTCATAGGAATTGATGACGGCGCTTTCAACATGCTCGTCGCCAAAGGCCCCACGACGGTCAAGGAAATCTACGACCTATGTCAAAGCTACGACGAACTCCGCAAGGAGCGTGTTTTGATTCGCCAGCCTCAAGCATCACTTGCTGGACTAGCCGCGGAGAGGGAGTCATCTAGCCTCTCTGAAAACATCAAGGCTTTTGTACGTCAGGAGGTCGCACGACAACTGTCCCTGCAGCCATATGTTAAGGAGTCGCCACCAACTGGCCTTGTTCCGGAGCTTCGCCGTGCAATCCAACAGCATGTATCTGAAGTCCTCCCTAATTCTGTTCCTCAATCACCTCCGGTCGCACCCTCAATGCCGTTCCCCACGCCCACAATTTCATCGTCCGGCGTTGCGCCACTGAGCTATGCTCCAGCATTCGCGCCGGCTCCTCCCCAGGTATTGCGTCGCTCATATGCCGAAGTTACTTCAAGTCCACCTCCTGAGCCAGCATATGCCTATGCTTCGCCCCCTATGCGTTCGGCACCAACAGCGTTTGCTCCCCCCTTGCGTCAGACACCATCTCCATGGCGCACTGCAGACAACAGGCCTATTTGCTACCACTGCAGCATCCCTGGGCACACTACACGCTACTGCCGGCGCCGAATAAATATGGCCTTTGCTGCGCGGCCTGCGCCACCTTATTTGGCCCCCCAATTCCCCGTCCCATCGGGTCCTCCAACAGCATCCCCTGACCCTCCGGACTTCCTGCCTCGTCGTTCGTCATCACCACGTCGCCGCTCCATTTCGCCAATGCGCCGACGCCCCGCTACTCAGCCGGAAAACTAACCGCCGCAGTTCGCGAGGCACGAACTGCGTATTCGACAGAATTTCAAAGTCCTCGTCTTAATCCCGCGAATGTTACTGCTGTCATCGTTGAAGGTGTTCATACTCTTGCGCTCGTCGACACCGGTGCCGCTGTATCAGTTATCAGCCAAAAACTCTGCCGCTCCCTCCGAAAAGTGACTACGCCTCTCGAGGGACTATCGCTTCGTACCGCATCCGCTCACAGTATACAGCCGACAGCTATCTGCACTGCTCGCGTCGTCATTGCTGCAGCCTTGTACATCATCGAATTCGTCGTTCTCCCCACATGTTCTCATGACGTCATTCTCGGCTGGGATTTCCTGTCCCAGCATCATGCTATCATTGACTGCGCCAGTCCTCAAGTAGAGCTCATTGAATCGAGTGATGCACCGTCTGATGCCCTGTTCCACGAGCCGTGTCCTCGTTTTGCGACCAAACTCCTCGTAGCTCATGACACAACCATCCCACCCGGAAGCGCTGTTCTGGTTCCCCTCACTGCCTCTTTTACCACCGCCGCGACAGTCCTCTTTGTGCCCTCTAACGTTGTCTGCCGCCGCCGCCACTTACCGCTGCCGTTTGCCGTCCTTGACATGAACAACGGCGCTAGCACACTTCTGGTAGCCAATCCTCTTGCGTCTCCCGCTATGTTGATCGAAGGGGAGTGCCTTGGCCGCATCGAGCCCGTGGACCTTCTGTTCGCCTTTGATGATGTGTCATTCCCTGTTTGCCAAGTTGACGCCTTGACCCCAACTCGTGTGGCTTCCGATCCGCTACAGCGGGACCTTTTTGACCATTCTGTGGACAGCGCTCTAGAGCCGCGCCACCGCGAGCAACTTCTTGACCTTCTACACCAATTCCGCTCCTCCTTCGACATCCCGCAATCTTCCTTGGGCCGCACGACGACCATTTCCCACCTCATCGACACTGGCGCTCATCCACCTCTCCATCAGCGGCCGTATCGTGTGTCGCCGACTGAGCGCCGTGTTATTGCCCAACAAGTCGATGACATGCTCCAACGCGGAGTAATTAGAGAATCCTGTAGCCCATGGTCGTCTCCTGTGGTCCTAGTTAAAAAGAAGGATGGCTCCATACGATTTTGTGTTGATTATCGCCGTCTCAACAAAATCACTCGTCGTGATGTGTACCCCCTCCCACGAATCGACGATGCCCTAGACTGCTTGCAAGGCGCAGAATTCTTTTCCTCACTCGATTTACGCTCCGGGTATTGGCAGGTGCCCATGGCAGAGGCGGATCGTCCTAAGACCGCCTTTATTACTCCAGACGGACTATACGAATTTAATGTTATGCCATTCGGACTCTGTAACGCCCCAGCCACATTTGAAAGAATGATGGACACTGTACTGCGCGGCCTGAAATGGAACATCTGTTTATGCTACCTTGATGATATCGTCGTCTTTTCAACCGACTTCCCGACCCACCTGACTCGACTTCGCCAGGTCTTCACCTGCCTAACCCGCGCCGGTCTTCAACTGAACCTCAAAAAGTGCCGCTTTGGTGCCCACCAGCTCACAATACTCGGACATGTTGTGTGTAAAGATGGAGTTCTGCCTGATCCTGAGAAGCTGCGCGCCGTCGCTGACTTTCCGAAACCGACCACTTTGAAACAACTGCGAAGCTTCGTGGGCCTCTGCTCGTACTTTCGTCGTTTTGTTCGGAATTTCGCAACCATCATAGCCCCCCTTACACAGCTCTTGAAAGGCACCCCTAACCTCTCCTCATGGTCGCCAGCCTGCGATGATGCATTCGCGACACTGCGCAATGTTCTAACGTCACCGCCAATCCTTCGCCATTACGACCCTACTGCACCTACAGAACTTCACACCGATGCCAGTGGTGTCGGCCTCGGCGCCGTCCTCGCCCAGCGCAAGCCTGGCTTCTCCGAATACGTTGTCGCCTACGCCAGCCGTGCTCTCACCAAAGCCGAGTCCAACTACTCCGTTACCGAAAAGGAGTGCTTAGCAATCGTGTGGGCTGTAACGAAGTTCCGCCCTTACTTATACGGCCACTCCTTCGAGGTAGTTACAGATCATCACGCTCTCTGCTGGCTCGCGTCTCTCAAGGATCCGTCTGGCCGTCTCGGGCGCTGGGCTCTCAGGCTTCAGGAATACGACATCCGTGTAGTGTACCGCTCTGGCCGCAAGCACTCTGACGCCGACGCTCTTTCTCGGTCACCGGTGTGCTCGCCTAACTCATCGTCCCCTCCTCAAACACTCTTGTCAGCACTCACCATTGAGGATATGCCTTTCGAGCAACGACAAGATCCTTGGGTTTCTAACCTGCTAGATATCCTTGGCACTACTTCCGCGGCTACGCATCCTCGGGCACTCCGCCGACAGGCCTCCCATTTCGCCATTCGGGAAGGCCTTCTCTACCGAAGGAACTACAACTCAGACGGCAGAAGGTGGCTTCTTGTCATTCCGCGCCACCTCCGCTCCGAGGTTTGTGCCCACCATCATAGTGACCCGCAAAGCGCTCATGCCGGCGTCCTCAAAACATATGATCGAATTCGTCAAATGTACTACTGGCGGGGAATGTACAATTTCGTACGTCGCTACATTCGCTCTTGTACCGCCTGTCAACAACGCAAGATTTCTCGCCACCCTGCTGGCCCTCTTCAGCCTTTACCGTGTCCAGCTCGCCCGTTTGATCGCGTGGGAATCGACCTCTATGGTCCACTACCATGCAGTGCCGCTGGTAATCGATGGGTCATTGTCGCCGTCGACCACCTGACCCGTTACGCCGAGACTGCTGCACTTCCCGCGGCGACAGCTCGAGAGGTAGCCCATTTTCTTTTGCACCACTTCATTCTTCGACACGGCGCCCCCCGCGAGCTACTGAGTGATAGAGGTCTTGTCTTTCTTTCCGAAGTAGTCCAAGAGCTCCTGTCGTCTTGTAAATCGATACATCGAGCTACAACTGCGTACCACCCGCAAACAAATGGCCTCACGGAGCGCTTCAACCGTACGCTTGGGGACATGCTCGCAATGTATGTTACATCTGAATCTGGAAGCTCGAACTGGGACCAAGTACTGCCATTCGTAACGTTCGCGTACAACACTGCCACCCAAGCAACAACTGGTTTTTCGCCCTTCTTCCTCTTATACGGCCGTGAACCATCATGTACTCTGGACACAATTTTGCCATACCATCCAGATGCCTCTGAGTACAGTGCTTTGTCAGACATTGTACAGAAGGCTGAGGAATGCCGTCAGCTAGCTCGCACGTTTACCTCCAACACTCAAGGCTATCGCAAAGATCAGCATGATACCGATACTCCTGCTCCCACGTTCCAGGCCGACAGCTTCGTTTGGCTATGCGTTCCTGCCACCAACAAACTAGACACCAAATACCACGGACCTTATCGCGTCTTGGAACGCACATCCCCTGTGAACTACGTAATCGAGCCAGTCACCCCTTCTTCCGACCACCGCCGTCGCGGCCGCGAGATTGTCCACGTTAGCCGCCTCAAGCCATATTACAACCCTCTGGTCGTCTCTTCTCCCTGAGTCGCCAGGATGGCGACTTCTTCACGTGGGGGAAATGTAAAGAAGACAAAGAACGGAAAATGCTGCGGCATCGCCATCACCATCGCTTGGCTCCGGCGCCCATCTCTCGTGCTGAAGCTGTGCCCTGCGGCTGGCAATTCGACCCTGCTCTGCCCGAATTACTGGCAGCGCTAGACGTTCAAACGAACTATTAAATCCACATCTCATCTTTAAGGTTCACACCCTTCAATTTCGCAATATAATGTTATCCCTTCAATTCAGAAATCTAAAAGTCCATTAATTAATTTCAGTTAATTCGTCATCCAATCACGAGGCTCGATAGCGTGCATAAATGTCCGACTTGCTCTACAACTAGCCTGCGCAGACTGCATTGAGTCATCTGTCATAGTTTATAAAATGCAGATATTTAAATAGCACAACAATCACCCGGTATATTAAACACACAGGGTGATTTATATACCAGGTATATACCCGGTATATACCCGGTATACTAACTATACCGTCAAACAGCTCTTATTAGGGCGTTGTTGAGTTTTCGCGCCGTTCTCGGGAGTGGTGTCCGCAACACCACATGTTCCTTGCCTCATTTTACAGGTAGGAAAGTGGAGCAAGGTAGCCCTCCTCTCCACTTTGAGATAGAGAGAGAGAGAGAGATTGAGGGGGGGGGCGTTCGCTTGGGCGTCTGGCTTTGCTGCGGAAGGTGGCTGGTTCGAAACGCGCCGCTGGAAAAATATGAGTACAAGCAGCCTATGGCCTTACGCCCGGCTTTCTTAGAGGTTTGCGCTTTTAAGACGCTGCGCAAGCATTGCTACAGCAGTACGTGTGGAAACACAGCTTTGGACGTTTCAACCTGCAAAGGTTCTTCGTGTTACCCTATTCCCACAAGGGCTCAAGTTCACACTATCTAACCAAACAGTTTGGTGGCGCTAGTGAACACTCTCAAGTATAGGTTACCTGCAACATAAATACCTAAGAAAGTAAAAGATTGTGTCAGTGACTGTTGGTTCCCTTCTTATGCAAATGCGCGTAATTTAACTGTCAAAGCTGTAAGCGACCAGTTGACAAGTTGGCTTCAAAGTATCACTGCAGTGTTGGGCAAGTCCGGATCCACATCCTGCTACCTGTCTTTGGGAGGAAAAAAAAAACTGAAACATGTGCATGGCCAATTATTCCTCACATCAAACGCTGAAGCATTCGCTTTCCACACTCGTAACTATCCTGTGAGTTTTGTTTTTTGAGAAACTGGAAAATTTAGAATATGATTCTTTACAGGACGCTACACCACTGTCGTTATAATGCATGTATCAATGACCTCGCACAGGCGCAACACCGGTCGTTATGATGTCGGTGTCGATGTCTTCGCAACGTCATCCCGTGCAGATGAACAATAACGCTCGCTTTTCCCCAGGAAGACTGAAATTGGTCACTGGGCACAAGCAATCTTCATAACTTTCACAGCTTCAAACGACACCACAAAGTCAACATTTTTTTGGTACTTGCTGATTGTCTTTTCCAGCATCACCTTGTGCCTCCTCGTCGGTGTCATACTGGTGGCTACCATCTTAGACATGAGGGTAGAAGACAACGCACAGAAGGCGCTGCCTGGAGCAGGTAGGCAAAAATACTCTTTTTACGCTTTCTTTTGGAGGCTTCGGCCAGGAGTTTTGTTTTAATTAGCAGTGCAACAGGTGGAAAATAGCAGGCAAGTGCTACTCTCTGAAAGATATAGAGGTTTTATTTAGCTTGCACCTTTTTGGCCATATTTGGTGTCTAGTTGCACCTTCATGCAAGGTTTGCTGTTACATCTAATCGACACCGGAAATCTGCCAGAAACGAGCGCTGAAATGACGCATAGCTGCGAGACCCAGTGTGTAAAGACGACAGTGGGGCTTCATGGAACATGGAATTTCACTAGAGGACCGCGAGCGAGCTATTACCATTTGCCACCGTCATGTGCGCGAGCCGACGCGGCCGCGGCGTAACGCAAGAGCATCAGTCATAGCAGCGCGCATTTCGGCCATTTCAGTGCCGTGCAATCGGCCGCCCATCGCTTCTTCCAGCGGACATACTCCGACGTGTTCAATCTACCCGTGTCGTGATGTGTGCGTGCGTTTGTGTCTAAACGCTGTCCCCAGCGCTCGAAGGAGAGAGCGTCGCCCTCGCCCGTTAGCAGGAGGTTCCTCCACGCCACAGTGACTAGGTCAGCAGAGCTGGCGATAATATGAAATCTTCTCCCTTTATCTATGAACTGCCGAGTGTATAAAAATAGAGACTACGAAGAGACGACGGAGAGACGACGCCGAGACACCTGCTTTGTGAGCGTGTCAGTTTTCTCTCCAGGTCTGCTTCTCTGCCCGTTCCTACGTGATGCTGTATTAAACGTTGTTTTGTTAGTCGACGCCTCGTCTTTGTTGGGACTGCTGATGCCCTCTGCCGAGCCACCGAGCCGCAAGGCCAATGCTACCAATAGGGCCTAGAGCCACATCTAAACAACTGGTGGCAGCGGTGGGATGAGCCAGGCGTGACCGCGGTGTAACAACTGGTGGTAGTGGTGGGATGTCTCAGCTGTGACCTTGTCGCAACAATTGGTGGCAACGGTGGGATGACCCAGGTGTGACCGTAGTCTAACAGAGCGAAGCGAGCAGCGAGTAAATTCTGAATGTTTTGTGCACCATGCCCGATAGCGTTCTGTTCAGCATCCTGGTAAGAGTCGCACTCTGTAATGATTACCGTGCCCAGGCTCGAAAGCATTGTGCTATCGCTGCAGCCGATCCCGCCTCGTGTAAAACTGCAACACACTCTCGCCCCTGTGCGGTAACCATCGTTGTCTTCATGAGGTTCCCACTGCAACACACTGTCGCGCTGTGCATTGAACATCATCGTAATCACGAAGTTTCATCAATACCACTCCTTCATTTACCTTACGTAAATAGGACATGAACATATATACGCCATCTCGCTAAAGACCGCAGTTATGCCAGACAGTTTGCCGAGACCATCGAATAACGTGAAGCCTAACTAGCTATTTGTCGAGAAGCTTACCAAGCGTGGAAGCGAGCTAAGATCGAAGCGGTAGCAACGACTGCAGCTCAAGCCGATGACTCATGCTCGTGAAACTTGATTGAAGGATAGTTGAACCTCTACATTTTTTTTTTTGATAAGCAAACAATTTGCAGATCGACCTGAAAACAATATGTGCTTGAAGTTAGAGACAATGCGAAAAAAGAACCTCAAAATGCTGCATAAAATCTAGAAACCACCAAGAAGGGCCCCGCGCATTTTATCAGTACCGTTTTGCTACAAGAGGCGAAATCAGGGCCATGACCAAGAGTAAGGGCTTTAAAACAAACTAGCCACGATGTAGCAACGCATCACAAAAATAGAAAGATGTAGATTGCGAACTTACTAGAAAAGAAAACAGTTCTCTCTCTCTCTCTTTCTTTTTTTTTTTTTTTGCATACACGCCGCAGAAGGGCGCGAGAAGAGCAGTTCTAATTCTAATAAGATGCCGCCTGCATGTTTGCCAGAGAATAAATATACTTTTCAGAGCTATACACGGGGAAGGAGTTGGCTTCAGAAGACATGGGAGTTTAACAACTATATATGTCTACAACTGTATAGACGGACTGTCCAGATTTTTCCAGAGGAGCAAATACTTTGAACAAAGAACATACTGGTTGCACTCTTTGAAATCATCATCATCATCAGCCTGACTATACCCACTGCAGGGCGAAGGCCTCTCCCATATTTCTCCACTTAACCCGGTTCTGAGCTAGCTGCATCCACTTGACCCTTGCGAACTTCTTAATCTCATCCGCCCACCTAACTTTCTGCCGCCCCCTGCTACGCTTTCCTTCCCTTGGAATCCAGTTTGTTACCCTCAGCGACCATCGGTTATCCTCTCTTTGCACTACATGTCCTGCCCATGTCCATTTATTCTTCTTAATTTCTACTAGAATGTCGGTAACTTGAGTTATTTCTCTGACCCACTCTTTGACAATGGTTGCGCATAAATTAGTCGGAGAGGGAGTGGACGAAGAGCTTAAGTTTTAACTCATCCTCCGTAGTCTTCAAGAAACTAAGTGGCTCAACTGGACTGTGTATAGCCTCGCCGCGGTGGTTACAGGTCAGTCGACTGCCCAATCCAGGAACGAGGAGTGAAACTTAGGCCGCAGAGGCCACTTTTAGATGGAACTTGAAAAGCAAGGCGTCCGTGTGTTGTGCGATATCAGTGCACGTTAAAGGACCTCAGGTGGTCGAAATTTTCAGAGGCCTCCTCTACGGCGTCCCTCATAGCCAGAGTCGCTTTGGGACGTTAAACACTATAAACCAACTCAAACCATCGACTGTATTACTTCAGACGCCCCTTCCCCCACTACCCCCTCTCTCAGTAACGCACTTCTCAGACTGTTCCTGACCATTCGGCGAATTGGTGGTTTCGCCCAAGTCGGCTAACAAATGCCGATTTTTGCCCAAGTTCCGGCTCACCAAAATTTAATTGAAGCTATTGAAGGGTGCCTAGTTCTTGAGAAACGTTCAGTGAAGAATACATATGTTTTATTTACATTTAATTGTAAGCAATAACTGTTCTCTTTCAAATAGCATTTTTGCGCTGCCTAACAGGAATACTATATGCATGCAAGCAATATTAATTTTAACTGCCCTGTAACCCGGAACACCTATGGACAGCGGCTAATTGAGTATAATGGGGCGAAAGTATGAAATATTGTACCGCTTGAAGTTAAAATGCCCAAAAACCTCGTCTTCTCCATTAAACTTTTCTACTTTTCGAAGATTAATGGGCTCGTTGGTTGTATTTTCTGTGTGCGCTTGAGTGTTAATATACACCCGTGGTGATCATGTATCACCGAACTTTGTGTATATCCTGTTGCTTGAATAACAAAGTGTAATATGGATCTCTACTAGTTTCAGCTATTGGCCCAGCAGAATTTTGCAAATATTTTGTTCATTTCAAAAGTACATATATAAAAATAAAAACAAATATCCGCCCGCAAAGTTGTTACGTCGAAAGTTTTGCACCCGACTCTGCATCGTGTGTGACGCAGGATGTCTGACCAACTGCCTGCTGTCGTTCTCCTTTGCTCGGAATCTTCGCCGGCTCACGGATCCTGTGGAGCCTCCGGAACTGGGTGCCGCGCAGGGCGTGCAGGCAATCAGCATGGCTTGGCTCATCTGCGGACACACCTACTTCCTCACCGAGAACACGCACATGTTCAGTGAGCGGAGTTTTTCGCGTATTTTTCCGCTCCGGCCCAACTGTTTCCGCGTGAAAGTTTATTTTTCATGTAAATGTTTTAAAAAAAATGTGCGTGTCCTTCCTTCCACGAGCATCCCGCATGAAAGAAAACAGACGCAAGGATATAGTTTATTTATTCTTATTTTTCTACGCAAGACAAAAGAGAAAAGGGATGCTCAAGGCGCTGCTAGACTAAAAAAACTTTTTTAGAGCAAATGCGCGTCACTAGTTTTTCGTCGCCAGTTATAGTGCGTAAATATTTGAGTGCGTAAACGTGTAATTTGTGCCCAGATCCATAGTTTTTTGCCGCGCTAAAAACGTATAAAAGGCTGATTATGATTTCAGACCACATGCGACAAGACGTGCCGTTTGGCAAAAAAACCTCCGCGTTTTCATTAAAAACGGTGCCGATTATGTCACCTAATAAAGGAAAAATACGGCGTTTTGGTTGACCGACCAGATCATTCATTTTAAACGAGCCAAACCGTTACCAACTCGCCCAGTCGTCAACCTTGTTGAATTTCACGACCAGATTATATGGCAGTCATCGCTACACAACGTCTTCTGGGCAGATATTCAGCAGCCATGACAATGAAATTTGATTAAAAGTCCTAACGGCATTTATCTCAGTTCTAATGAAACAAAGAAACCTTCTTTTCATGTACACGGCGTCTCTTCGATAATTAGGTCGATTTCAACTTTAACATCTTCAACATATTTAACATCTTCAAAAAGCCAAGTATATGCTCCGAGCAAAAACTCTATAAAACGAAAGCAGTCAGCCACATACATAATTTTTTTTCTCTATTACTTGAACATAAATGGCGACGACTGCTGTTTTTGTTTTTTGTTTCTTGTTTTTTTTTTTTTTTTCAGAACACGTCTGTAATATGCTCCCTGTGTAAGCACTGTTGTTGGTGCCATTCATACTATACGTTAAAATTATGAACTTATGAAAAGAAACCGGATTGCAAGGCGGTCATGTCCTTGGTGTTTTTATTACCTCAGGTGGCCTGCTTAGAGCGTACGACAGCATCTCGAATGACATCCTTTTCTCGCCTTTCGTGAACTTCACCCTGGCAGCCAACACCTTCTTCCTCACCAGGTGCGTATATTGCGAAAGGCCAGACACTGCAGAGAAAGATATACGGGTCATGTGCCGTTAAAAGCAGTGCGAACACAATTTCCGCCATGGAGAAAAGAAGTCGGAACCTTTCGTACGCAGTTCAGTAAATGGAGTACAGGAAACGTTGAACTCGCGCTATGTCAGCTTATTCTGTTGTAAAAAAAAAAAAAAAAAAATGTCAGTGAAAACAAGGTTTAAAGGCGCGTTTAATCCATAACCATCTTGCTGTAAGAAAGCCGGATGTTTGGCGAACTTTTAACCCCTTTAAGTGCTAGCAACGACAATTATGCGTGCATATCACTGAAGCCGTATACTTTGCGGTCACTTTCGGAACTAAATAGCGAACGTGTTATACATGACATAGCACACACAAAAAGTAAAACCATCGCGGCCTTGTTTTAACCTATCACACGAACGAAATTCGCAGAGAAATACCTGACAGAAATTACGTTGATTCCATAAAAGTGGAAATTATGCGAAAATAGCCTATATAAAAACACGCTTAAGGCCAAGATCAAGCACAACGTTTTATCGCAAGTTTTTCGCTTACTGAAAAGTAATATCACGGGGCGTTGTTCGCACAGCTGACTGCACATAAATAAGATTCATGACAAACTAACGAACCAGCACTCGCCAAATTCGATAGCCAGCAAGAAAAACAGTGACTTTATTTTGCGTGCGAAACTTTGTTAGACAAAGCCTTGTCCACTTGGTTTTCCCTTCACTTTCACCCACGCATGTAAACACGTAATGAGTTTTCTACAGAGAAGTAACTCAAGAAATGCCCATTTGTGCAATTGACGCTTCAGCACATCGTAAGTGACGACGTTTGGGTGGAACCGCAGCATAAAATGGAATTATTCAGGCTCATCGCTTCGCCGTCGGCAAAGAAGTGCTCCAACCATACTTTCTTACCGGTGGATTCGGAAAACCACTCCACATAACAGCGAGCGTAATTAGTGAACACGAATGTCGTAAAGAGTCATGTGACCGTAAGGTGCTTAAATCGAGCCGTCATCGTTGCGAAGGGTACACAGCTTAACAACTTAAAACTGTAAGAGGCAGGTTTCGCAGAGGCGGTGGCCGTGTGTCTCCACTGACAGGGTTTGGCTGAGCAGCACGGTCAGAGGCTATCGTAAAAGCAAAGTGGCATGCAGTTAAGGTGACAAGACAACGATCACATATTCCTGCAAATATATGGGAGAGGAAATCTTGTGCCACCGGCAACGCGCGGGGAATATCCGCTAAATATGAAAGCTTGCAGCTGCCAGTGGTGTTGCGCAGCGCGCACATGCAAGGCTCATACGAATACACGAACAGTTTTTTGTTCCCTTCGGAAATGACTCGTGGCAGTCGTGAGCTAAAATGGAATAGCGCCGACCTTTTGTATCGCATCTTCCTTTTATCCATTTTGTTGTGGCACCAC
Source organism: Amblyomma maculatum (assembly GCF_055883805.1). NCBI lineage: Eukaryota > Metazoa > Arthropoda > Arachnida > Ixodida > Ixodidae > Amblyomma > Amblyomma maculatum. The sequence continues at coordinate 54,123,441 of NC_139344.1, forward strand.
AATAACGAGGACCGAGACGAGTGTCCTCCTTCGACTCAGTCCTCTTCTAGTGGTGCCACAACAAAATAGATCTGTACCAACTCGTCCAGTTTTCGACCATTTTGCAATTCCTTTGATCACTGCAATGAGTAATGACAGAAAGGAACGCGTTCTAGATAAGGGAAATAATTTTTTTTTTTTATTGAGAGATGAACTGCAGAGAGAGGGTGCAGCCTCTTACATTTATTATTCAGTTTATCACTGGTAAAATCATTAACGTTGTAGCAAAACCAATCGTACAAGCCTTCACCCTTTCACCTCGGTACAGTTCATCGTTGTTCGTCGTCAACAGTGAAGCGGTACCAACACTTTCACGGTACCAAAAAACCAGCTATCGTCGGCAGCAGTACGAAAATAGCGGGCTCATGTGGAAAAGGAATGCGCCCCGTGAAAGCACGCGTGCGGAGAGGGTCATCTTCCTGCGCTTGCGCAGAGGACACCCTCTACGCGCGCGCCTGTCCTTTCTTACTCGCAATCACGCGTCATTACACACATGCAAAGCGGGCGGGCGTCCCCGCAAGCGCACACAGAGCGACAAGGCGCGCCTTACGAAAATATATTCGATTGGTGGTGGGGCACCGTCGAAGCGCCGTGCTCCTCATGCGAGTCTTCAACGTGCCTGATAATATGCCGACGAAGAACTTCGAGTAAGAGAAACCGAAACTATGAGAAAAGCTCCATCAAGACGCTGACGCGTAACTCCGCAAACGTGAGGCGGGCGAAGAATTGAGACGGCGAGAAGCAGCAGTAAGGCTCTCTCAATGTCGCACCATAAGTCTTAAATTTAGTTATTTTTTAGGCGAATGCTTCGTACGGCAGGTGTTTTTTTTCTTCTGCCTTCTTCTCTCATACAGAGTAGTGCTAGTGACCAGTGCCCACCGCTGTGTCCGTGGCTCAGCGACACATTGCGGCGCGGAGATGAGACTGTTCCTTGTGGACCGTACACATTTATTTACATCATATTTTACAATGTTTTCAGGTGCGACATAATGACATAAAAGGCTAAACTGTAATGGCTGGACGATCGAAGGTCAGAGGCTAGCAGAATCAGGCCTTGTCCTTCTGCTACACTTTAGGCTGCAGTCCCTGGAGACTTCCGTCCCTCAACCCTCGACAGTCGTCCGAACTCGATCCCCCCAAATGCTCGCTTACTTCGCGTTACCAAAATGTCCAATCCAGTACGTTGACCAATCAACGACTATAGTCACTCTGTGGTCGATAGCATGAAATGTTTTCAAATGGGCTGGTCAATCGCTGTGCCACATATGTCTATTCCATACGCATGTTACAGTAAAACAGACGCAAATCATGCACACAGCAGCGAGTGGTTGCGCACGCAACCACACACATCTCCGATTTACTCTCTCTCTGAAATCCCCGCAGCTCACGCAAGAGGTGCCAAGCAGTCGCAAAAATAAACAGCGCCGACGGTTGCGTTTCCAAAACACGCAACACACAAACCTGAGGCCCAAACATTCCGATCGCTGCTCTTAGTCGGTCGCGTGCGGGCGGCGGTTTCAAAGGGACGGGTGGACAAGCGCCTTTCCGAGAAGACACCGACAACGGCTCCCTCTGCCGCGCATTCTCTCCAGCCTGTGTTTCGCCGCGTTACGGGGATTTATGGCCATCCGCGCACTCTACACCCAAAGCGAGAAACAGACAGAGCAGTTAGCGCCGATCCCACAACTGCGCTTACGCTGTGCTCCTTAAATGCTTGAACAAATATATGGCAGCGCAAAGAGACAAGGACAAGTCCTCGTCGCCTCGTCTTGTCCTTGTCTCTTTGCGCTGCCATATATTTGTCCAAGACATGTAACAACACGCCCAATTTACCACGTGAATCCCTAACTGCTCTGTTTTGCCTCCTTCGTGGCACGGTCGAAGCGCTACTCTGGAGCCATTTTCCGAGAATCGGAACGGACCAAACCGGCGGCGTCAAGTGCGGTCGCTTGACGCGGGCCTATTTATGACGGTTGCGCCCGCGTCAAGCTGCTCGTTGACCTTGGCCGCCCCTCTGGACTCTTCCCCGCGACAGTGGACTCGGTTGCCACTTTCTCTATGCTTCTGGGAGAATTCTGCAAAGCTTAACTAATGTGTCTACCAATTTTTTTTTAAAGAAAAGCTTTTAAAAATTGGCATCGAGAAGGAAGCGGCGCAAACAAACGTGCAGATCAATTGTCGTTGAATACAACTTGCATGATCCGTGTCATATACCTACACAATATGCTTGGGCACTCTTTCGCGTAATGATCGCTCTTTATTTGGAAGCTTATGCGATCCTTATCTTGTTTGAGAACAGTGAGCTAGCTCTCACTTGTCGGACTTTTTCTCTTCATTCATGCCTCCACGCTGATATTTTGTTCCTTTCTTTTCATCATTCCTTTCTTTTTTGTTCATCATTTTTGTTACTTTCTTTTCAGAAAAAAAAAAATACCGTTTTTGTTTTTGTTTTTTTCCAGTGGCCTGTTCCTGGCGTACAAGTGTGAGTTGTACTCCTACAAATCAATCTTCAGCATTCTGCTCCAAAAATACTTTCGGTAAGTGTCTGCAGTTCGTTCATCACTAGCCCACGTATCAAAATCCGGAGGTCTGTTAGGCCCAAACTCGCAAGCTAGCAGACTGCTGAGATGCCGGTAGACAGTAACGTAGACGGTGCAACGTTGCGAAAATCAGCAAGACGAATGGACTAAAGGAAATGGGTAGATGTCACAACCAGATAAGCAAATCAAGCGCTAAAACAAGTTATACATATCAGCGTTTCTAAATTAAGGTGACGGTGACTGTCAGCGATAGCTTTTCTCGCCAATATCCCTTCTCCCGTATCCACTCAGGACGCTTATCTGAGCTTATTTTATGTTATGGGGGTGGGCTATCTTTATGTTCATTGCTGATAACAGCAGGGAATCGCAATGCATTTTGTGAGCCCTCTTACCTACTTTTTGTTTTTATTTTCTAATTTTGTTTTTCGGATAAAGCAGGCAACTTCACGATGCTGCTACTGTAGCATTGTTCATCATCTTTCGGTGTATTATCTGCAAGTTATTCAAAGCCATCCCAAAGTGCAATTCATAGAACGCGGCAACGCGAAACCTTTCTAGAGCTGACTGCTAGCACCACCTATGCACTGCGGCAGGCACCACGCATGGATGTTTTGACTGCGCGTCGGCGGTGGCGGGAAGCGTGCACCGCGCGGTATAAAAAAACGCAAGCTAGTCTGCAGTCCAAGCGCGTTCGTAGAATGTTACGTGTGCAACCATTGTTGACGGGTTATCACAATTTTGGTTGATGCCGACCTTTTTATGGTGTCGCAAAGTATTCCTCGGCTGAAAAGTTTGAAATATTCGCCGTATTAGGTTTGGGTCTCGTGCGACTGGGTATCGCACCGCTGCCAGCAGTTATTACATGCGGCTCGCGGCCCCTTTGATAATCGCGCTTTCAAAAACACCATTCTCAAACAAAGATAATACAATGCAATATGTTCAAAATCCTATGTCAGGAAGAAAAACACCAACTAGTGAATACAGACTTCTTCTCACGTTAGGGGCTCCGACTTAAGCCATCGGCGTTACCGTTTAGATCACCCTTTTCACTAAAGCTTCGGCTGTCCGTTGCACGGAACAACCTTACCTTCCTGTTTCTGAGCAAAGAAACATACGAGCACGAGTCACTCGCTTTTCTAAACAACCTATCCCTCTCCTTACGCTTAACGCACCAGTCACACATTTTCTGGGCACGGGCGCATTTGTGCCTTTGGGATAGTCGCTTTCTTTTTCGCGATAGCTTCAACTTGCTCCATTCGTTCTCGCGCCTGCCTTTCCGCTTTTTTCTGCGGCAGCTCTGGAACACAGGCTTTCTGCTTTCTTTTTGCAATCGTTTGAGTTTGCTCTCCTTACGATGGCAGCAATCTTTCTCGCGCTGCCTTTCCGCGTTTTTCGGTGACAGCACTTGAATACTAGCTTGCTATCCAAGCTGATGTCGCCGTTTGAGTGTAACTGATATTGTGTATACGAAGTGAAACATTATCTTGTGCATGCGGGCACAGAATGACGCCGCCGTTCCTGGCTGTTTTGAGCGTTCTCTTGCTGCTTCCGTTGACGAACAATGGGCCTTTCTGGGAGGACTACGCGGGCGCCGAGATCGAGCGCTGCTCGGCCGCATGGTGGACCAACCTATTCTACATCAGCAACCTCTGGAGCGCAGACAGTATGGTAAGAAGCCCCCCCAAACCTGGAATCGGGCTCCACAAGAATGTGGGAAAAGAGTTGTTATGCTGTTATGCTTGCTGAATATGCACTTGTGATCAATGGCAGAACTAGCTGAGTGATCGATGGCAGAACTAGCTGAAAAAAAAAGTAATCATTGGTTTCTCAGTTCCTCCTCGTTACGAGTCTATCAGATCAAAGGTTCGAAGTCAGTGCAAAGGTTCGAAGTCAGTGCCACTGAGGCCGGGTGTCCACCACTTATGCAGTGTCTTTCTCCTTAAATCGTTTCAACAGGCAATCGCTGCAGCACACTGAATCGAGTTGTTTTCTCTCTGTATTTCCTACATTGAATCGATTTTTCGTTTGGTTTTCTGCAGTATTCCGAACACGCTGATCATAAAATACGTCGCCCCCTGCATGCTTGCGCCTATTTGCCACACGTTCTTCTCCCCAAGGAAAATGTGTTTTCAAGACTGTTTCATTCAACTGCTGGTTATTCACGCGAGTAATAGCAATAGTTCATTCCTATAGTTATATACGTACCAAAAACTAGAAATGAAGACTACGCAAGCTGCCATTTTGGCTCAGTGGTTAGGGAGCTTGACTGCTGAACCCAAAGACGCGGTCTAAACCCGACCGCGGTGGCCACTTTTCAATGAAGACAGAAAGCAAGACGCCTGTGTAATTGCACAATGTCAGTGCGCGTTCAAGAACACCAGGTGATCGACATTTCTGGAGCCCTCTACTACAGCGTCCTCATAGCCTGAGTCGCTTTGGGAAGTTACGCTCCATAGGCCATGTCTACGCATTTTAATCGCAGAGAATTATAGTGAAAGGTATCAAGTTCCTTATTGACTTGTGCTGTAGATTGTTCGCACCGTATAGTTTGAGTTTTTCAGAGTTAAAATGTATCTGGACTATTACAAAAAGCCTGGCTCACATGAAAGCCATTGCGCGAACTCAATGGCGAGCAGCAGCGACAGATCGAAAAATTTCCAACGTGTTTGAACTTCGTCGCTCTAGCCACTAGAACAGCCGCGACAGCACAAAAGTTTTTGCGTCGCCGCGGCAGAAATCGCTAACGTTTTCGCTCTCTGCAAATGATGTGACATTTCATTTCCTTGCAGTGCCTCTTTGTGACCTGGTATCCCGCCACGGTGTTTCAATACGCTGTTATTGGACTCATCTTCCTCATTGTCATAAAAAGGTAATTTCTATTTATTTAATTAACTTCACCAAGTGGCATTACGTTTTCAGTTTTCTTTCAGTAAGTTTCGACCCCCACTCACACACACACATAACGGTCGCGCGCGTTTCCTTTTTATTTTATTTTTTGTACGATTTAAAGTGATACGATAAGTAAATTCTGACAAAGAGCACTGCTTTCTCATCGGCACTTCCATACACCTCAATGGTTACCACTGGTTACCTAAATTTTCGGCACTTTCCTCGGCTCTACGCCGACATCGGTTTTGATACAGCTGCGACGTAATGCAAAGTTGCGCTCAAAACTCGTGTATTTTGAGAGCACAAATTGTGAAAAGCAACATACTTTGTATCACATTTTGTTTTTAATTGCCTTCTCTTGTACACACGCAATCGATATTAAACTATGGCACCTTTAGCGCCAAGAGAACTACCTCGTAAACTGTTGCCTTTGGCGCATATTGCAGGAATGCGAAAATCGGCTACTGCAGCGTTCTCGGCTTTGCCCTCGCTAGTTGTGTGGTGACCGGAGCAATAACCTTCGCCAAGGACTTGCCTCCGGGAAGCATCTTTGAGCCTAACTACAGGTAAGTCACGAAACTAATGTAGGGAGGCGTTCCAAATTTTACGTTCTTACAGTATAGCTGAAAATAAAATGACATCATCACCCGAAACCGAAACTAACGTCATCAAAAAAATAAAAATTCCATCTTCACCGGGAATCCTCCATCCCTCGGATCCCCATCCGAGCGCGTTAAGCAGCTTCGCCACGCCCGGGACCATGAAACGCACATCCTAATTATCCTTTCTACCGTGAGGATGATAGTTATAAAAAGTAAGTCCTGTATCCATCGGGAATCAAACCTCTATTTTTCGGTTCCCCAGCCGAGCGCTTCCACTAATTGCGCCGCACCCGGGTTTCTTTTTCTTTTTTTCTTCATTGCCGGTCAACAAAGTACATACAGGCATAAAAACCGCTAACCTAACTTTGACTAAAATGATTTATTAAATATTTTTCATGTTGATCAATCCACCGACCACATCCATCCACTAAGGTTTCGCAGGCCGACTACGGAGAACACCTCTGAGAAATGTTACACTTTCATTGAAGTTGTCCCTGACAGATCGTACATTTTCTTCGGCGTGCCTAAATGCCATCTACGTTTTCCAAATGTTGTGAAGGCCCAGCACCCTAATCATGCCGTACGGGACCTCGTCCATTTGTAAAGGGTAGAAACCGGATGCCGTAAGGAATAATGGGTAGTTCTTTCTTTAAGATTCTTTGTAATATATCCCAGTTAAAAACAGGATCCCAGCAGTCTATAAAAACGTGATCGATGGTCTCTGGTTTTTTTACAGATTGTGTAGTCGTGAAACACACATCATAATTATCCTTGTCTACAGTGAGGATGCTAGTAGTGATGACAATGACGCTGCAAATTGCAATGACGGCATTACCAATGACGGCATTACCAAAAGCTTAGGCTTTTGCATTTCTGCAGAGAATATTCCACAGTGCTCTCGGAATTTTTTAGTCCAACCGATTGTCAAAATGTCCAACACGACGCATTTCTCAATAGAGAGTTTTAGCTTACAGTGATCCGCGATCCGCTACCGTGATCCGCCACCGCGCGCTCCACTGCGCATGCCCAGACCCCCTTGACTCCGATAGATGGCGCCACATACTGGATGCCAGCACATAGACCTGCCGCGTTGGGACCAATCAGCCCACGCATGGTAGCGGGTCACGGTGGCGGTTCTCGGATCACGGTAAGCTAAATCTCTAATGTCTCCTCTACATGAGGCCTAACTCGCGTATGCTTCGAGCAGAGTAAAGCTACACTCGGAAGGTACTGTGAAGTGAAAATGAGGCAGTGTCACTTTGGTTTTGCCGCTCTGGAGTGACACGGTTCAGCAAGATGCAGCCCTTTGACAATTTTTTTTTTGCTATTTTTCGTCTTTGTAAAGGACCGACTCGCTTGTTTGACTTAATGACTGCGTTAATTGATAAACAGTCCTCACGCTTTGAATTTTTTTCACTGACGCAAATTTTCTTATATGTCCAGCTGAGATCTCTTAGACAAAATGTGTCACATTGAAGACTTCGCTGCAGTTACAGTACTTGCAAACTGCTCGCTTTTTCCATTAGTGGCCATTTCATATAAAGTGCTTACAGACGTTAAACCGCGGCCGAACCATTCTTACCGCTAATCGACTAAAACCGCTGAAAAAAAGAAAGGAAAACGTTCCTGTTGAAGAGGTTCATGCTTGCTTGACAAAGTGCGACGCCGTGGTTCGCAAGGCTTCTCAAGCAGCTCCTACGTTTCGTATTCTCCCATTTTCTTTCCTGCTGTATGGAGACTGCCTTTGGGAACACCAATGCGCTTGATGGCGCCGGCACTTATTGCGTCTCTCCAACACACACACACACACACACACACACACACACACACACACACACACACACACACACACACACACACACACACACACACACACACACACACACACACACACACACACACACACACACACACACACACACACACACACACACACACACACACACACACACACACACACACACACACACACACACACACACACACACACACACACACACACACACACACACACACACACACACACACACACACACACACACACACACACACACACACACACACACACACACACACACACACACACACACACACACGCACGCACGCACGCACGCACGCACACACACACACACACACACACACACACACACACACACACACACACACACACACACACACACACACACACACGCACACACGCACGCACGCACGCACACACACACACACACACGCACACACACACATACACCCACACACATACATACATACATGTATATATATATATATATATATATATATATATATATATATATATATATATATATATACGACTCACGCGGGCAGCATGGTTAGCTTCTATTAACAACGCCAGATAAGTTCTCGTCCAATACAAAAATTTTAATATCTATTGATATCCGCGTGTCTATTTTCTGGCACTGTCGAAAGCATATCTTTTTTTTTTTTTTTTCGTGAGTACATAGACAAACCTTTATGTTACAGCCCGTTATTTGCTCACTTTCAGGGAAGTCGAGCGCTTGTCTACATGGATATATCACAAACCATACACGCACCTTGGGTCATTTTGCGTTGGTCTGGGTCTCGGATGCCTGCTCAGCCAGTTTGACAAGAACAGACTCTCTAAGGTAGGCTTCATCTTTTTCCTTTCTTCGCGCGCACTTGCTTGTGTGCGTGTGTGTGTTTGCGTGTGTGCGCGCGTGTGATTGCAGTGTGCGTGTTGCGTGCATCTCTAGGTGCGTGTGACGTGCGCACGCTCTAGTGGTCTTCTTTCTTTTTGCCCCCAGGAAGCGAATTCGTTGTAGCCAGCACCAAAATAGTTGGTGGTGGTGGTGAAAGCGTTTATTAAAAATAGAGTTACATGGAGGTTGCTCTGGGGTCAGGCTTAGTGCCCTTCCCCTCACAAGCACTAGGTGGAGTCTAGTACGGGACCCCCGTAGCTTCCGCTGCCGCCATTGCTCGTTTGACCAGCGCCTTTTGGGCTTTCAGGTTCGAGCAGGCGAGTAGGGTCGCCTCTCAGTCCTCCCAGGTGGTGTCTGGGTTAGGTGCAAAGGCGGGGTTGGAGGGGCAAGCCCACACCATGTGGAACATTTCCCCAGAATGCGGGCACTTCCCGAAAAAGGCATTGTGAAAGTGTTTAAGTGATGCCGGGCACATCATGGTGTTCGTAAGGAGGCGAAGAAAAACGCGTTCTTCCACTCTCGTTAACCCTTTACACGGGTGGGGGTAAATATTGTATCTGTTTTGGTATAGCTGCGTAATTTCTCTGAAAGTGTAGGCTGGAGTGAATTCTTCTGAGAAGGAGGGAGACGGGGTTGCCCGGTTAGAAAGCGCGCGGGGGGCGGCATCTGCTGTCTCGTTTCCTCCTAGCCAAGAGTGGGCCGGAGCCCAGACTAGGAAGCGCCGGGATGGACTCCCTACGTACGAGCTGTTTTGCTGTAGTCGGTAGGCCAGGTCCGAGTTTTTTTTTTTTTTTTTTTAGTAGCCGGTAGGCCAGGTACGGAACCTGTATAACGTTCCTACACGCCCCTCGCGAGTCCGTTATGATTGTTTTGGAATCGGAGTGTGTTAGTGCTAACGCGATGGCGCCCTCCTCTGCCTGCGTTACGTTTCGGGCTTTAAATGTGATTGCAGTTCACCGTTTTGGATTCGTGGATCACTGCCACCGTGTACCAACCGCCTTGGTGCGGGCCGGACGCGTGCACATAGTGCATTTTGGGTTTCCCTCCGTAGTGGTGAGCTAAGGCCTCTGCCCTGGCCATGCGCCTGTATACCCTCGTGGTCGTCCTTGGACATGTTAGTGGGGAGTGGTTTTACACGGTCTTACTCTTTCCTCGGTTACAGTCTTGTGTCGTATGTGTAGGCGGGCTAATAGGCGACGCCCCGACGGTGTCTGTGATAATCGCGTGTATTGGCTTTTGAGGTGGGCTTCTCTCAGCTCCTTGAGAGAAGAGTTCGTCACACCCAGACCTTGGAGTCTCAGGTTCGATGTGGTTATAGAGAGGTCGAGGGCCTTCTTCGCTATTTTGCGCGTGATCACCTGGCGGATTAAGTGCCTTTTTTTAAAGCACATGCAAGGCCAAAAGCTTTCTGGAACGCCACTTTTAATTGTGACGCAACTGTGGGATATCGTAAGATACATATCTGCTCATGTTGATTGGAATGATCTAAGCTTTCGATGCGTGGAAAAAACGTGCACTTAAAATTTGTCACAACTGTTAGTTAGGACTGCCCTAAAAACTATAGTGAACTATACTAAAAACTAATGAGGTGCGATTTTGAAAATAGCAAAACTGCAGGCCTGTCGGGCATGAGAGAGAGAAAGCACTTTATTTGCACCGGTCAGAGAGTATGGATGATCGGGCATGCGAATATATTGGCAGTTATGGTGCAGGTTTTCACTATGTGCAAAGATTACGTCCAAAAACTTTTTCTAAATTTTTTTCGAAATTTTTTGGATATGATTGATATTCTGATTCATCTGCAGCATTATTAAGTAACAGCACCTGACCCGCGCGTTTGCATACACCACACTACGGATGAGACGGCACGAGTAGGAGAAGCTTGATCTTAATATTCGTGCCGCCTTCCATGCAACGAAACCTTTCGAAGATCGTGATAAGGTTCGCTAGACTTTTTTACAAAAGTGAACGAAAGAAGCAAATGCGAACAAGAAAAGCAAGAGCCTATATTGTGAGATGGTAGATTTCTGAGCTGAAGGCTGCTGAAATACACTGAGCGGATTACCTTCACAACGCTAGTTGCCAAAACCGCACTTTTCCTTGTTAAGTTATTGTTCACAAGGAAAATATAACTAACCTTGGAAATCAATCAGCGTTGCACCTTACTGTGTCAAAGACTGACATTTACAAACGTGCCTGGCGATTGCTGCAGTTTGTTTTATTTTCCGCTACGTTTGAAAGCGCGCGAGGTTTTGCTTCAGGGTAGCTAATCGATGTACTACATGTCAAGTTCAATCGGCAAAAATGCCTCCGTGCTGACACACTATGTATGAAAGTAGGTGTAATAGGACAAAACAACTGCATAGCCTACAGTTATCGAGTTCGACAGGTATCAAAAGCAAAAAAAAAAAAAGAAAAAGGAAATTAAAAAACGCCAGCCAGCCAGCCCCGGCTGCAGTATAGCTTCAGGCGCACGTACGAGGTCACCTCACCAAGCGGCGTCATCGCGAAGCCCCGTGGGTACCTCTGGAGCCGCCGTCCTTTAAGCGGATAGGGAGGGCAATACCCCGAGTTCTGCGCGACTTCACTTTTTTCCGGGTTGCGTTACTGAATATGACTCGATGTTCCGCTTCGCGCAGTAGCCTTCCGCAGAATTAATTCAGGTCGCCTTAACAAAAGTACTTACACTGGTAAGGTGGCGAAACTTGCATTACTCGAAAACGTTTTTTTTTTTTTTTTTTTTTTTTTTTTAAGCACTAGTGGCCCCACCGGGGTGGTGCAGTGGTAAGACGCCCGACTTCTGTCCGGAATACCCGGGCTCGATCCCGATCTCGGCGGCTGCGTTTCGATGGAGGTGAAACGAAGAGGCGGCCGTGTGCTGTGCGATGTCAGCGCACGTTAAAGATACCCAGGTGGTCTAAATTACTCCGGAGCCCTCCAATACGGTTCCCCTTCCTCTCTTTCCACTTTCACTCCCACCTTTGTCCCTTCCCTTACAGCGCGGTTCAGGTGTCCACAGCCACGAGTGTGACAGATACTGCGCCTTTCCCTTCCTCTGAACCAATTATGATTATAAAGCACCAGTGAATGGGTCTAGCAAGATACTTACAGAGCTTTCACTCGAGCGGACAGTTCGGATGCTTGCGCAATAACTGCAACTGTGAATAACACGTGAATGGGTTGCGAGTAAATAATATGGCACAAATACGAAGCACTGACATGTAAATATACCGTGAAAAGTGCGCACAACCCAAAGAGTTTGCTTTTGAGTTTTGTAGCGTGCCTCGTTTTGCATCTCTAATGCTAAGAGCCTCGCGTTTGATCTGCCAGTTATGCCAAGGAGCATGGCTAAACAGCTTAGATGCAAAGGAAGGGGCGGTACATCTTTGCTTATCTTCCGACGGCGCTCCTTTCTCGCCCTAAATATAATTTCCGAGTCATTTAGTGAATATCCCCGAGTGTCCACACGTGGAGGAAAACTAACGCCTAATCTCTGCCTTCGTCGCAGCTGGCGTACGCAATGGGCTGGGTAGCGAGCCTGACGACGACTAGCGTGATCTTCCACTGCGGCTTCGGCTGGAGCCTGGATCGCGCCATCGGCGCTGGGGCCGCCCTCTACGCGGGACTACACCGAACCCTGTGGGCGCTGGCCGTCGCCTGGGTCCTCTACTCGTGCTGCACGCTACACGCCCGTCAGTGCAGTTCATTCTTTCCCGACGCGATGGCTCAGGGGCTTTGGCTGCTGGCCCGAGGTCGCTGAGCCGAATCCCGGCCGCGGCGGTCGCATTTCGATGAATACCCCTGTGTACTGTTTCATGTCAATTAATCCCAGGTGGTTTAAGATAGTCCACAGTCCTCCACACATACGACGTGTCACATATAGCCCACCTGTACTTTCGGTACATCAAACCTTAAGCATCGTATTACCGCTCCCATCCCTTAATTATTTCAACTTGTTAGTATGCATATTGCTTTACTTACTTCTTATAGCGGGTTATACTGGGGGCTTTAGACGCGTCAGTATTGTTTCTTCTCGAGAATTGGCAAGTTTCGGGAAATGTAATTTTTGAACACTCAGTCGCCGACCTTTTTCGGTGATTAAATGTGACATATCCTGGTGGTGGTCCCGACTTTTATTTTTAAGTTATTTACCTCGTAGGCGTTTCATTCAGCATGAACAGTTATTTACCGATAATTGGCGTGGATATGTGATGGGACTCTTTGAAACTGTGCTTGTAAATGGAATTGCTATCCCTCTTAAACAAAAGTGAGCAGATTACATGACATATCCGCAAGACAAGAATGGTCGCCCAAGTTTAGTTCCAGGAATTCGATTAGCATTTCATCTCATGGTAGCTAGAGCATAATATTTTAGCTTGGCGCCCATGCACACTTTGGTGTCAAGCCTACTTAACCGACTAACTGCTCCAACCTTGTGATGTTAGTGAACAGTGGTTAGCGGTGAGGAGCTGGTGCTTCCCAGTCTTTAGAGGCGAGTAGACTAGCTCAGCAACACCTCAAATCCCTCAAGTGCGGGGCTTATCCCACAATTCCCCCGTCGCATCACGCGGCTAGCTTCCCTATGATTGGTTCATTTTCAACTTTTATTTACTGCAACTCGAACTCAACAGCCATCTAGCTATGCATTGCATGCCAAAATATCGACATTTCTCGGTTGAAAGAGAATTTCGAAAAATGAGTTCGGTCACTTTTTTTCCCGATTGTTATTCGGTTTACACCTAAACATTCAACCTCTAGTTATATACTTCTCAGTGGCCCTTGCAAGCCGCAGTGAATCATATGGGAAGGCGTTAGCACGTCAAAACCAGTACATCTAGACGATGGCTTCAAATATATCCCTATGAATATTTTGTGGGGTAATAAACGGTGGGCGGAAACCATCATGAAATTACCTGAGGAAGTAGATATGTGTGCGATCTGTGGCTAAAAACAGAGCTAACAGTGGAAGCAGAGAGAGGGGGGACACGACGCTGTGCCTCCCATCTGTCTGCTTTGACTCATGTTAGCGCTGTTTTTAGCCACAGATCATTTCACCCTGTTATTATGTGCTCGACTATGTGACAACAGACCAATTTTGCAATGTACAGTGTATAGCATCTATGTACTTAGCACACATGTGTGTACCCATGTGCACAGGCCGAATTAACGGTGTTGCATCTATGTACACTTGGTTGTGCAGACCAGCCAGTGAATTCCCCCCCCCCCCCCCCCTCCTGATTTGTTGCAGGTTTGCTGAACGATTGGCTGTCTTGGGGGCCCCTTAAGGTGGTCGGGCGGATGAGCTACTCCATGCTCCTCGTCCATCCGCTGGTCATCGTCTCGCAGAAGTCTCAGAACCGCCACATCACTTTCTTTTCACACTTCGACATGGTACTGTGTTCCATTTACACAGCGAGGGCTATTAAGCGTCCGTTCCTTCATTTCGCGTCGGTTTTGTGGTAGTAGTAGTCGACATAACCGGGGGTTGATTACCGTGTAAGGAGCTCCCTAGAAGTCTGTCGAGAATGTAAGAATGCGCAACTGGAGGATCGTTGTCATGGTAACCACCCGGAGATAACGTATTAATGGAGGACGGTGAAATAGTGTGGCGATCGAGATGAGAGATGTAGCACAGTCGGTATTTGGTAGCTGCTGCGAAACGCGCCACCGAAGGACAGGCTCATCGGCAGAGTGGAGCGCTAGTCGAAGAAAGAGTGTGTGTGTAAAACTAGAGAGAATATTTTATAACTGTACATATATATATATATATATATATATATATATATATATATATATATATATATATATATATATATATATATATATATATATATATATATATATATATATATATATATATATATATATATATATATATATGCATATTATACAACTGTACATATATGTAATACGAAAATTTTTGTCGCGTCCAACGAAACTGGTGGTCTCAGTGAATGCCAACCGAGCAGCGATTGCTCACTACGCACTTGTATTGAGCAGTGCTGCCCCGTTCTTAAAACAGGCACCTTAAATTTTGACCCTAATGACATGGTCATAGTCCGCAGCAGCCTTGTTAAGTGCGAGAGCTGGGAGGTTACAGTCACGAGCCGCACTTGGACCCGCGAAGAGCCGCAGTTTTGCCACTACCGCTTAAATTAATCACCACTCGCGGGTAACCAAGCGATGTCCTTCCCGCAGATGCATCTTTTCTTCGGCCACTACGCCGTGACCTTAGTGCTGTCCTTCTTCGTGCACCTGGGCGTCGAGGAGCCGTTTGCGCAGCTGGGAGAGCTGCTGGGCTCTTGCGAAGTCTCGTGTCCGCCCAGACTGAAGCAGCTGACGCAGAACTTGTATGCGGGCGTGGCCACCCAGCTGCGTCGTCGAGAGCAGCAGCCGCAGCAGCAGCAGCAGCAGCAGCAGGCTGCCGCTTCCCGGAAGGACATGTCCGACGTAAAGAAGTCACAGGCCCAGCAGCAACCGCAGCAACAGGACAATCATCACGCTGAGATCACCATCGATGTTGACGGAGGTGGCCGTCAGCTGGAGAATGGCACCGAAGTGGCCGTAATCAAGGAGAACGGAAGGGACATGTCGCACGGCGTCAGAGATGGGCACAGGGATTCAGTTGCTAACCCAGAGGCGTCTGTGTGAGGCGGGCGCTCTCACGTTGCCTATACCGAGGAGGTGGAGCGATCGTTTGCCAGTTTATTTTATTTCCATTTTCTGCCTTTCTCTCTCGATCCGTTTTGACGGTCAACGCGCATGCGTGGCGCTGAACCCGATTGGTGCTGAGGTTAGGGGTTTAAAAATGCCGCTTCATTGGGTAAAGGTTGAACAGAACGCTCACGATCAGAAACCGCACTTTCAGAGCAGGGTCTCTACTCGAAATCTTGCATGTCGCTGGGCGTCGTGCAAAAGTTTTTCAAGGTTTAACCGACTCCACACGGCTTCCGTCCAGCCTAGGAAACTCGGATGTGGGCTACACTGCGGTAATTAAAAAAAATGCCTTATCAAACAACAAGACCTGAGGTAACTAAAGAAAAAAAAAAAAAAAAAAAGACCCCTTTTGCGACAACTGTGTGCCTGAGCGCCAGAGTGCGCCACCGCCAGAAAACTACGCCTTGCTCTACGGACCCTTACAAATAATGCGCTTTTCAGCAGTCTTTTTTTTTTTTTTAGTGATGGTTATTAAAATGACCTACTGAGCACCATAAGCACTGCCGCACGTCGTTATCGGACCGACCACGTTCATCGCTTGCGACAACCGAGATGAGCGGAATGCGTGCGTCAGCCTACTTTGAGCAAACTAAAAAAAAAAAAAAAATACCAACACAAAGAGCGACAGAACGATGCATAACGTTTTTTTCTTTTTTTGCTTCCTTTGTCGTTGGTAGAGCGAGACAACATTCTATTTTCGCGTTAACAGTGACCATGAATATCTGACATGCAGGTGATTCTGACTACACTACATCAAGCGCTGAAATAAACGCAAGGTATTAGGTGGTAGGGGCATACTTTTAGGTATCTTACTTGGTTGGTAGCCTCTCTTTATATCTTCACTTCATTCTACACCAGATGCTTTCTAGGTACGACCTGGCACATTTTTCGCGTTTTACGTAGCGCCCATGGGCTAGTGCATACCGGCTTGTGAATTCACAGGCAAGATATTTGTAGAACAGTTGGTTTATAGGGAGGCAACGAGTTTCACTTGTAACCTCACTGTCGGCCCTGAACACAATGTCTGCATTATCCAACATCGCTAGTACATGGCGGTTACTCCATTGCCTGGTTGCCACGCGATAAAGTAGATGAAATACAGTTTTGATTGTGTTAGAGGGCGTTTGGGCTGATTACACAGCAGATATTTAAAATACGCTTAGCTGTACTCGGGTTGTTATTATTTTTTTAATGATCACTGACAGAAACTTGTGATACATCATGGTTCAAAAATTATGCCATTTTCTAGGGTATGCCATCGCCTCACCGTCTTAAATGCAGCTTCTGCAGACCGTTTGTTCGCAGTGCACATCTCGCACAACATAACTTACACAACTTACCTTTCACTTCTGCGCAACAAAGGGAGCTCATTTCATTTGAATATCGATGGCATGTAATACTGGTACAAGTTCTAACACACGACTACGCCCCCCCCCCCCCCCCCTCCCTCTCAACTCACTGTACAACTTTATTTTCTTGATCGCTGTATTTTTTCGCCTCAACCCTGCATACTTGACGCGAAAACCTCCCCCAGTATCATTCGCATAGTACCTCTTTCTTGGCCGAAAATATAAAAAGACAACGCTCCGATTCTTGTGCGACGGATTATATTTAAGCAGCTCATTTAGAGATAAATTCCCATGCAACTCGGCGCAGCTTCAACCTCATAGTAGAATCTACCTTCGCGAATGGTACAGGAAACTCTGAGAACAAGTCAACTGCAAGCGTTTCGAACGCAGCTCTTCGACTGGCGCAGTCACTTCCGCTTCTAGCATCTGCCTTAATGTATCCATCAGTCGAGGCTCAGCATGAAACGCTGTTACTAAAAGGAATGTTAAGTCTAGTAACATTGCGAGTCGAATTATTCTGGAAATTAAAGATTGCTAATGTGCCATGAGCTGCAGGTCCTGCTGAATAATGGTTCTTATCAGGGAAAGAAAAACCAGGGAACATCGCTATATTTTTTCGTTTACAAACTTTCCTTGGCACTTTTTTCGCTGCGTAACATTTTGAATTCGTCCTTATTTTAATTTTACTTTCCCGCTTTTTGCAATAGCTCTCGTGGTGCATTGCGATCACAAATTTAAGACACCTGTGTCCCTTGTCTTATCTCAAGCTCTTGATGCAAGTGTTATTAGGGAATGTAGTAATTGTTTGCGTATTTCTATCTGCCTTTTACGCACGTTTTTTCGCCACTGTCATCTAAACTATCTACTTTACGGAAATTGTAGCGACCATGTCGAAAACCATCGCTGACTTTTGGCGTTAGAGTGTATGATAGTGTACATAGCTCTCTATGCAGGCATATATCCATCATTCCTGAAGTGTTGTGTAAATAAAGTGCTCGTCTGAAGTTTTTTGTTCCGCGCGTCTCCTTATTTCCAAAATACAGAAGTGAACGCCTTGACCACAAGTATCAGAGGCAAAAGAATAGGAATTGTAAAATTTAGTGCTCATAGGACGCATAGAAGACAGCGCTGCTTGAAACGGGTCAAGCTGATACCACCAACAAACCATTCTTAATCGCATGAATTCAGCCTAGCTAAGGAAAAAAATAGTGCTAGTTTCCGGTCTTCCAGAACGAATGTCAAAATGTGGAATGCAGGCGAGAGTCACTTGAAGAGCTTGCATTCATACAGACTTACAAGTGCTGATGGAATTTTTTTGTGGGGTCTAACGTCCCAAAGACGCCGTAGTGGAGGACTACGGAAATTTCGACCACCTGGGGTTCTTTAACGTGCACTGACATCGCACAGCACATGAACGCCACTCCGTTTCGCCTCCACCGAAACGCAGCCGCCGAGGCCGGGATTCGATCCCGTGTCCTTCCTTGGGAACAGTATATCGAGTGCCATAATCACTGCGCCACCCCGGCAGGGCCTTACAAATGATGAGATGTTTGCATCCACATTGCGTACTCTTCAAGCGACCCATGCGGTGCTTGTTCGAGTTCCTTCACTTTACGAACTAGGGCAAGTAAGTGCTATAGTGGCTGAAATGAACACCTTGAAAAACCAAAGCGCCCTACTTGAAAGACATGGAGTGAAATCAAGAAGGTTGGGACGGTGGACATGTAAGACGGCGAAGCGTGTTTCCTCTGTCATGGCGTTCGTCCCAAACTCAGTATGTACCATTGAGCTCTTCAAAAAAAAGGGGGAGTCGGACGGGGGGAATCACAACAATTTGACTCCTTTCTGCCACTTTGTGACTCTTATTGACATAAAAGGAGTCATATAACGAATTCAGTGGCTGCAACACCTGCTGGAGTGAAAGTCAATGGGTTGGGATGAAGCCTGCGGCGGTTATCTTGAGGGGGGTAAGAAGTGGCCTGCCATACTGGACGTCTCCGAATCGATTTGAACCACCGGGATTCTTAAAGATATCGATTATATCCGATTAGTGGGGCGTTTTTCGCTCTATGCGTGCACAAGTCGCAGCTCAGCATCAATGTCAAACCTTTGAGTGATGCCGTAGCAACGCTAGTATTGCCTAGATGCGTAGCTTATATCGAGTATAAAAGCACTGCATTAATTGCAAGTCTTAATTAAACATGAATGATGTATTAACTGCTAATGAAATTTGGATTTTATGCGACATCATCGAGTCATATGTCGTTAGATTATCATATGTCAAGTATAATTGCATTGGGCTATTTTCAGGTCCTAATATTTTAGTGCTCATTAGATAATTGTGAATAAATAATAATATACATGCTTTGGCTACAAGTCATATATCGTTGGATAGCTTATGCAGAGTACAATTTCACTGGATTAACTGCACGTCTTAATTAATTACCGCTAATATGCGGTATTACCTACGTTTTGCGTGGCTTTTGCTTTGTTCAGCGTTTGATTTTTTATTCTATTCGTCGAGATCATTTCAGCAATATGTGACTACTTTGAAGCATAAAGTTCAATTTTAATCATGATTACTAATCATCTGCAGTTAAGCCCTTAGTGCATTGCAAAGATATTAGTTTAATACAACTGTACTCGATATAAGCTACGCCACGTCATATGACTTGAAAGAATAGCATACATTTCAAATTTAATCACAAGTGAATAATTAGCGGTAATTAATTATTACTTGTAGTCAAACCATGTATTTTAATATTTATTCACAATTATCTAATTAGAAGTAATTAATTAGGACCTGAAATTTGCCCACTGCAGTTATGCTCGACATATGCTATCTAACATATTACTCGATGTCGCATAAATTACGTCCAAAAACTCCTGATCATTTTTCGAACTTTTTGGGGTATGTTTGATATTCTGATTAATTTGCAGCATTATTAAGTAACAGCATCCGACCCGCGCTTTTGCATACACCACAGTCCGGCTAAGACAGCACAAGTAGGAGAAGCTTCATCTTAAAATTTGTTGCGCCGAAACCTTTTGAAGCTCGTCATAAAGCTCGCTAGGCTGTTTTACAAAAGTGAACGAGAAATGGTAGATTCGTTTCCAAATTCCAAAGTTCATTAGTAGTTAGTGAATTCCCCATGTTTAATTAAGCCTTGCAATTAATGCAGTGCTATTATACTCGACATAAGCTACGCAACTATGTAATACTAGCGTTGCTACAGCTTCACTCAAAGGTTTGACATTGACGTTGAGCTGGGACTTTTGCACTGACTGGGTAGAGCGAAAAACGGCCCAGTAGCCGAGTATCATCGATACCTTTAAAAATTCCGGTGGTTCAAATCAGTCCAGTATGGCTCACCTGATAGCCCACACTTGAAACACTGTGGCAACGCCCGCGAACAGCGTTCCCTAGCGCTTGGCAGGACACTTCATACCCCCTCAAGATAACCGCCGCAGGCTTCACCCCAGTCCATTGGCCGGTACAGGGAACTTCCACTTCAGCAGCTTTATTATTTTTTTTTTGTTATAACCTCTTTGGACCCCCCATGTGACCCGAACGCGGTCACGGCCAAAGACGGCATGGAGGACTTGATACGGCAGCTAAAATATAATCGGCAAGCAATTGCCTTTCGAATGCGTTTATAAAAAGTCAAAGGAAAAATCTCATTTCATATATGTCATACTTCTAACTACGTATTTGTCTGATTCTTGGGCTCATTTTTTTTTTTTTATCATGAAATTCGACTCATCGAACTTTCATTATTCCCGTTACGCTTCAACACAAACCAGAAACGCGTAATAACGGCCGCTCGTTAGATTTGCGGCGTGTTGAAATCAAGTAATGACGCTAATCACTCTGTGTTCCCTCATAGCCGTTGTTGTAGCCTTACGAGCATGAAATAAGGTTTTAAGTAATTGGAACCGAAGCCGAAATTAAACGGAAGAAAATTAATAGTAATCAATTATATTCTAGTTTATCGCGCGATCCACGTGAATACTGGTATTCTGTATAATGTCCTTCGCGTCATTACAAAAAAAAAAAAAAATGTGATGCCTACTAATTCAACGTGCACTAATAACGCATAGCAAATGGGTTTTTTTGCATTTCGAATTTGCTGAATACATAGCCGCTGCGGCCGAGTGCCGAATCCAGCGTGTGAAGTGCAGTCTAGGAATAATGTAGTGCTTAAAAATCCATTTCTGTGTTCGTTGTACCCGCATGCACTTAGGTGTCTTTCTTACGGCATAAAATGCTTTAATATGCGATGCAGGAACCATAGCTTTATTTTTCATATGTATATATTTAATACTCATTTACAGTATCACATATGATGTCGTGCTAGATATGATGCAGCAGAAGCAGGGTACACAGGTACACAAGAAATAAGGAAGCATTATAGCCTAAGCAATTTAAACAAGCTTTCGAAAATAGAAATCCGGCACTTTAACATTTGTACCCAATGAATGCAAATCAAAGAATAAACTTGCCATAAGAGAGCAAAGAAGACGCTTAATCAAGCAAAGCAATTTCAGAAGGCCCTTGCTACGAAGATACGACAGTGTACCACATGAGCCACTAATGCGGCGACTGGAGTCTTTGGGGCTGCCTCCCACTTGGATCAGCATGCTCTATCGCATGTATGTGAACTGCATAGTGATAGCCACAATGTGCGGAATAAGCTCGCAGACAGTGATATAAAAGGGCTGGGACAGGGTGCCCGTTATCACCTCTTTTTATACATGCTCTATGTTGCACGGCTGGAGCGCCGGCTTTTGGATTCCAAGTTAGGTTTCTCATTGAACTACATCCGCGACGGTGTGAAAGACCGCTAGATCTCGCCAGGCCTTGTATTTGCTAACGATATGGTATTAATAGTAGACTCGAATGGAGAGCTTCAAACGCTCATTGACATATATACAGATGCCATGGAATCACTTGGCCTGAAGTTCAATGCTCAGAAGGTAGCGGTGCTCTGTTTCTCAATGCCTTCGGATGCTCAACAACCTGTCCACATATTGAACGGGGAAGCCATTGAGAGAACGAGTATCGGTACCTCGGCAACAGGTTCTGCATTCAGCCCGAATACTCAGCCAACCACAAGCAGCACTTGCTTGCGAAAAGCTTCACAGCGGGCAGACAACATACTTCGACGACGGTGCCTATGGGGATACAATCGATTTCATATGGTCCGTGAGCTGTGGAAAGCAGTACACGTGCCTGCATTGACATTCGGGAATGCTGTCATTCTTATGGCATCGCCCACGTGGGAGTGGAGCGAACGCGGCCAGCGTGCTGCAGGGCGTCTTGCTCCGGGGTGCCACGATCGTGTGGCAAATGAGGCCGTGCAGGGCTACCTCGGTTGGTCCACTTTCGAGGCCCGCGAGGCACGAAGCAATATCGTGTATGACGGCAGGTTGCGGCTCATGACGTGTATGGCATAGATGGGCGCGCAAACTGTTCGACTACGTAAGCCAGAGCTACATGCGTACGAAGTGGACAAAAAGGCTCCAATACCTGCGTCGAAAGTTCGGCTTTTTCGAAAGCAGTATGGTACAGACAGATACCGCAAAGAACTGGATAAAAGCGGTCGACTCCCAGGTACGGGCGCAGGTGCAGAAGACGTGGAGAGTTGCCATGGAGGCGAAGCCGACGCTGGAATTATATGCTTCATGCAAGCGTGCAGGACATCCGCGTCGAAAGCTTCTATGACAACAGCGTCGGCAGCCGCCTGTTGAGGCGCGCGCGGGTGCTATGCAGCCTGCAGGCGCTTTCGCAGTCGAATGCACCCTGTGTAGAGCGTGTGGGACAGAGGAGGAGACTACCAAGCATATTGTTCAGTGCTGCAAAAAGTGGCTGACGCCGCTGCGGGCGGGAGCCACGTTTCTACAGGCGCTCCCAACGAGGACGGGGCAATAAATATGCAAGCGGTGACAGCACGAAGCGCCGTTTGACCGAGTGAATGGTGGCCGCTAGTGTGACGCTGACGTTTTTCCTTCTTTTTTCGTCTCAGCTACTTCTTCCCCCACGCCCTGTATGGTGTGTGATTCTGTGTGTGTGTGTGTGTGTGCGCGCGCACACATTTGCGTGTGTGTGTGTTTAGGTTTGCGACCTTTTTTTTTTTTATCGGCCAGGGTTCTTTTCATTTTTTGACTGCCAGCCGCTTCAGAGGGACGGTCACATTATCATCATCATCAGCGGACTGGGGGAAACCCACCCCGAGTGGCGGGGACAAGCGCAGGCAGTCGCCCGCTGGCCGGCACGATGGTTGGAGTCACGAAGTACAATAAATACATGTGTGTTGTTGCCACTAAAACCCTTCAATAAACTAAAAGTAGCGCCAACATGTGAAGATTGCCGCCCGCCTCCTCTCCGGCGCTCTCCTTCAGCCTTTGACGCTCCCATGGCCGAGCGCCGTCACGTGTTTTTGCGCGCATTTTTCTTGCTTGTGTTGGCTGCCTCTTTTCCACCGGTGCAAAACGACGCACGCGCAGCGCATATCGTCGTGTGTTTTGCTACGGCTCGCGCTTCCTTCACTCTGTTTTTTTTTTTTTTTCTTTCTAAGTTGCGTCTTTCGAAATGTCGTGTTGTTGCGCTTTCTGCTGCCGCACACTTGGACATGATGAAAAACGATTGTTTATAATGCCGTCCGCGAATCGAGATGCGGCGCATGAGGAAGGTCTCGCGGCACGCAATCGGCCGGGCGGACTCTAACTCAACGCTACGGTCGCAGCTTTATCAGTTAAGTGAGCAATTGCTGATCTCTAAACTAATATGCCGCCACACACTCTGTACAGATTTGCTCTTTTTTTTTTTCGCCTTGCCAAGTGCCACATGCCCGCGTGTCATATATATATTTTTTTTACACTTTTCGCGTTATACATATAAGTATAGAATAAGATCCTTCATTTTTATCTACTCAGCCATACTTTCTGAGGTGTTGTCTGTCGTGAATGTAAGCTAACTGCATGTTTTGAATGTGTCGCCGCACTTAACGAAGCAGTGACAGCTCTTAAGCGACCTGATAAAGCCACATATTCCGTGCTTTGCTTTCGTTCGGTGTGCTAGTTCTCGTTTTCGCACGCCACGAATGCAAGCGCTGATAGATCTGCAGCTAAAGTTGAAAACACATGAAAGACAACTGCTGCCACGCTTCTCAAGTTTACCAGCCGCTCGCAAACCATGCAATCAAATCTGCGAAGAAACCATACACAGACTGTTGCTAAATCGCTCCCGTCTGCCGCTTAGTTACAATTTTTAAAAGCATGCCGCTCAGTTTGGCTAACGGGTGACGGACTACGGACGCACGGAGGTGAAGGCAAGTTGAGCCAACGCCGAAATCGCGTACGTGTGGTGTAAGACACTGATATATGGAACTATTTTGGCGGGAAATCCCGGTCAACATTCTGTATTGATGTTTCAGCAGCGAGTAATATGTTAACGTGAACACACTGCGACAAAATTCAAGCTGAAATGCTCTGGTGAGACACGACGCGCCAACGCCGTCTGCTCCGGACAGCGCGCGCTAGCCGTTGTTGTGCCGGTATCCCAACGTCAACAGGGTTGAGCACCAAGGGGTTGGTTGCGTAGCGCTCGTAACCCGTTTCGTGAACGAGGGCTGTCAGTTTCCTGGGCGGTAGCGATGAATCCGAGTCGGCGCTGGTGAGATGAAGAAAAAGCTTTATACACTATTTACAGGCATTCACACAACGAGTTCGGCTCTAGGGCCGAAAGCTAACATAGTCATACGCGACTGTTCTCGCGCAGCGACGGCCGGGGAGATTCCGCCGCGTCCGCTCCCTCAGGGGGCGAACTGCTCCCGATAGACGCGAGTGACGAACTTACCCTCGGAGTCTCGAGCGGACGCACTTGAGGCTCCGTAAACCGAGAAACCGTTGACGCTCAAATGGTCCAATTCGACGGCAGAACTTTCGCAGGGCCAATGGGGGAGCTTGCTGCGCTCTTGCTTCAAATATGCTGCGGGGCGAGAAGGGGTCCACCGCCAGGGCCACGGCGCCGAGCTTTCTGGATGCTCAGCTCATGTTCAAACACGTCGCTTCTCTCCCCTTGGCACGGCTCGCCTCCAGTGCACCGGTGCATTGCAGAGAAGTATCTAGATTTTGTGAAGGAGGCGTTCGCCGGAGAAGTTTGGCGTCCGGCTGAATTTCTGGGTGGCTTTGGCCGGGCACACCAGCACCCCGGCCATCAGACAATGCGCCGGGAAGACGAGCTGCTCGCATGGGGCTCGGATGCCGGGCGCGCCCGTTCGCCAGGTTCCTCCAAGCTTACGTCCAGTGTGCGGCCGCCAGGTAGCCTCACATGCCTCAGATCTCTGCCGACAGCCTTGCTGCCGTGGCACGTCGACCACCTTCACTCGGGTCGCTCCGATGCCCTTGCCTCTCGCCACTGGTAGTGTTAGAATATTCTGCGGCTTGCAAAACCGACCGACAACACCCAAAACAAGGAAATACCTTCGTTCATCCGTCAACTACCAGACAGAGGCAAATTTTCAAACTCAGTTAGCTAAATTGTTGTCCCCCTATTGCTCCCACTATAACAAGAGACAAGTGTATAGGGTGCTGTACACAAGGTTCAAACAACAATTTTGCACATTAACGATACATTGAATAGCAGGGAAAATTATTAATCAATAATGGAAAAGAGTCTCCTTGAAATCACTTGGACCGTAAACCACAACTGAGGAAGCAAGGAGGTCATTTAATTTTTTTCGGTCTGCCTGCGAACATGGCAGTCCGTCGCGAAGCAAGAGGAGGTAAGCAGCGCGGAGTCACTGCAGGAAGCGCGGCCTAGAAGGCCCGACTTCGAGCGTCTGCGTTCGCGTTCAATCTCCCAGTTTTATAGCGGGCAACGAGATTGTGCTGCTGGAGTGTCATGCTCCACCTCAGTAAACGGCCGCTTTTAGACGACACGTTACTTAACCATGTTAGCGGGCAGTGATCCGTTTCCACAATAAACTTAGAACCGGAGACATAGCAGGCGAGCCTCTGAACGGCCCACACAAGGCAGGCGCACTCTTTTTCAGAGGTGCTGTACGCCTCGGTCTCTACAACCGAGTTTGCGGCTCAAGAATAAAACTGGTCGTTCATGACAATTAGCATCTTCTTGGCATAGCACCGCTCTCATGCCGCGATCACTCGCGTCACACTGAATAATGAAGCCCTTGGAAAAGTCTGGCGCCGTTAGAACCGGCTTGTTGCTCAAGGCTTGTTTCAGCCTCTGAAACGCGTTCTCTTTCTTTGAGTCCCACGTCACTTTGACGGGCTCAGATTTCCGGAGTGCGTCTGTTAGCGGGTTGGCAAGGTCAGAGTAGTCTCTCACATAGTGTTGGTAATAACCAGCTAAACCCAAAAAAGGCCCTTATCTCTTAGTGGTTGGCCGGGGATAGTTCACAATAGCTGCTACCTTGATGTCTGAAGGTCTACGCAGGCCGCGCCCCACCACATGGCCCAGATAAGTCACTTCCGCACAAGCTAGGTGACATTTAGCCGGTTTCGCAGTAAGACCTGCCTCTTTCAACCTGCTCAACACGATTCGCAAGTGCTCCATATGTTCCTCCCAAGTATCTGAAAAGATGGCCACATCGTCGAGGTATGGTAACGCGAAATTCGCCCAAGCCATGAAGCACTCGATCCATCACACTAGAGAAACAATAAGGCGCGTTTTTGAGTCCAGAACTCAACTTAACTGGGCGGAACGTTCCGAATGGAGAAACAAATGCGGCTTAACGGCTAGCTTGTTCTGTAAGGGGTACTTGTCAATAGCCTCTCACTAGGTCTAGCGCAGAGGTGGAATTTGCCTTCGGCACTGTCTTCACCCTTTGTTCCAGCTCGGTATTGGAGGAGGAGGAGGAGGAAACAACTTTATTCAACGCACTATTAAGCGTCGAGAATGTCTTGGGCCGGAGTCACCAAGGCCAACTGGTCCTTCAGCTGGTCAGAGGCTAACCAAGCCTCCAGGTTGGGGGAGGAGGAAGTGGAAAGTGAGGTGACTGTATTGCAACAGGGCAGGAAAACATGCAGTGTTCTAAGTTTGCATAATGTTCAGAACAATATGGGCGTGAGGGAATGTCTGATTCGGTATAGAAATGATCACGCAGGAGTAAGGATTGTATTTAGTTGTATGCGTCTAAGTATGCGTATTTGCGTGGTAGTGAGGGATTTATCAGGAAGAGGAAGTCTACAAATAGTTTCCCTAATGTTGTCATAGTGAGTGTTGATTTCTTTTTTGTAGTGAAGAGTAGCGTCCCACGTGGGTGGATAAGGCCAGTGAATCCCAGGCGCCCGGTGCTGAAGTTCGTGGGCGAGGCGATGGACTATACCTCATTGCCTTGAATGCCAGCGTTACCAGGAATCCACCTCAGTGGGACAGTGTTGGGACGTAGTTTGTTGAGAGCTCTGTGTAGATCATCGTGTAGTTCTTCAGGAATGCGACCCGTGTGAATGGCGCGTATAGCCTGTGTATTGAATCAGCGTATATTGTATATCCTGAAGGGTTAGGGGGTGCTTGTGCGAGGTCTTGAATACTGGCGACTATTGGTAGGGTCTCGAGAGTCGCTGTAGGAGGAGGATCTATGTAAGGACCGAGAGTATGCGTCACTACCTTGCTGAAGCTCTCAATTGAGTAAGCAGCTGCTCCGACGTCAGTTCGTGGTGCATTTGTGTAGACGATCGTGGAATCAGTGGGATGAACATGATTGGAAACGCGAGCGGAACGTCTGCCTGGGTTATAGTATCGGGTGCAACGGTTTTTGGAATGGGGGTTACTCTTAAGTTATCTGGGAGCAGAGAAGAAGGTAATGATAGGGAGGTCGATAGATTTGAGTGCAACTTGTTGAAGTAGGTATCCAATGTCCTTGTTTGGTGCTTGAAAGACGTACCATTTGCCAGTCTCGTTGTACTCAACAGGGCAAGAACAGCCCTGTTGAGTACAGGAGCTCCGTAGACGTATGTACAGGGACGTTAACGGCAGCCTTATACAATGTATGAAGTGCAACGCCAATTTGATGTCTTTGGCGACAGGTTAGAGTAAGGTATGGAACTGTATATAAAATTTTGCTCAGTGCTAATGCGTGGACAAGCTGCCTCGCGTAGACCAGCGTGCTTATTGACAATGCGGCGAACTAGATGCGTAAGCTGATTGCAAACTTTAACGGTTGTAGAAACATTGGCCTGATTAGTTGACTCATGGATATGTAGTCCAAGGATCCGGCAGGACGATACGTGAGGGATGGGGTGACCTGCCATTGTGAAATTGATTAGATTGCTAGCTGTCGTTGATAGCGAGTTTTTGCAATCAGCAGCAATTCGGATTTTTCAGATGCGGGAAGCAGCGCTACTTTGCCAAGATATTTGGCGACTGCATTGATACCTTGCTGTAAGGTCTCCTCTACTGCTCCAGGAGACCCAGAAGTGCACCAAAGAGTAAGGTCGTCTGCATAGAATGTATGTTTTAGGTTTGGGATAGATGCTAGAATATGAGATAAGGGAGCCATTCCAATGTTAAAAAGGGTGGGGGACAGAATAGCACCTTGAGGAGTGCTATTCTGTCCGTGCGGTCGCGGAGAAATGCAGTGAAGTAGCCGTACATCTTCGGACCACAGTCAGTAGAGGTCAGGATGTTTAAAAGAGGATCATGGGCAAGGTTATCAAAGGCCTTACGCACATCAAGGGCCACTATGGCTTGGATCTGGGAAGAGGGCGGAGATCAAATTCGTGCATGAGGAGAAAAAAGAGGCCCTCAGTAGACACACCTTTTCGGAAGCCAGTTTGTTGAGGAGGAAAGAAATCTGTGGTATTGGATATGTCTGATCTAGGGTTATCGCGTTCAGACGCCGATAATCGACGCATGGCCTCGGATCCTTTCCTGGAACCTGGACTAGTATTAGGGGCTATGTGCAGTCGCTCTCACTTGGTACTATAACCCCCAAGTCACGAATGCGCTGGATCTCTTCAGCCATGATTTTCTTTTGCACAGGTGAACATCGATACGGTTTACTACGAATCGGTTCCTGCGATGCCAGCTCTATGTCGTGCTCTACGACCGTTGTTTTTCCGGGACGATTCGAAAAAACCTTTTGAAATTCTGAAACTATTCCCTTTAAATCTTCCTTTTGGATGGCGCCTAGACGTGCATCCAACATCAACCGATCCAACATTACCTCTAAACCACACTCTTTAATGTCAGCCGTTGTCAGGATTTCCTCCCCTTCCTCATCGGTCGCGTTCAAAGTCAAGTTTACAATTGCCTGACGTTGAATGTATGGTTTCATCAGGTTGCTGTGATAAATTTTTTGAGGCCGTCTTCCCAATTTCACTTCATAGTTAGTATCAGAAAGCTTCGATACAATTTTTTCGAGCCCTTATCGTTTCAGTGGTTTATGAATAAACCACATTTTTTTGTTGAAGCCAAATGAGAGAAAGCTTATCTGTCATCATCATCATCATCATCAGCCTGATTATACCCACTGCAGGGCGAAGGCCTCTCCCATATTTCTCCACTTAACCCGGTTCTGTGCTAGCTGCATCCACTTGACCCCTGCGAACTTCTTAATCTCATCCGCCCACCTAACTTTCTGCCGCCCCCTGCTACGCTTTCCTTCCCTTAGAATCCAGTTTGTTACCCTCAGCGACCATCGGTTTTCCTCTCTTCGCCCTACATGTCCTGCCCATGTCCATTTCTTCTTCTTAATTTCTACTAGAATGTCGGTAACTTGAGTTATTTCTCTGACCCACTCTGCACGCTTTCTATCTCTTAATGTTACCCCTACCATTTTTCGTTCCATAGCCCTCTGGGTTGTCCTCAACTTAAGTAGAACTCTCTTGGTTAGCCTCCATGTTTCAGCCCCATAGGTGAGTACAGGCAAGATGCAACTGTTGTATACTTTCCTCTTGAGCGATACCGGTAAGCTGTTAGTCATAATCTGCGAGTGCTTGCCAAATGCGCTCCATCCCAATCTTATTCTTCTTGTTATTTCCTTTTCGTGGTCCGGATCTGCGGTTACTACCTGTCCTAAGTAGGCATATTCGCCTACTACTTCCAGTATTTCGCTACCTAATGTAAACTGCTGTTCCTTCCCGAGGCTGTTGAACATTACCTTAGTCTTCTGCATATTGATTTTCAAGCCTACCTTTCTACTTTTCCTGTCTAGGTCATCAATTATTATTTGCAGTTCATCCCCCGAGTTGCTTAGCAAGGCAATGTCATCAGCAAATCGCAGATTACTGAGGTATTCTCCATCTACCCTTATCCCTAACTGCTCCCATTCCAAGTCTCTGAATACTTCCTCTAAACAAGCTGTGAATAGTACTGGGGAGATTGTGTCTCCTTGCCTAACACCTTTCTTTATGGGAATTTCGTTACTTTCTTTATGCAGAACTATGGTTGCTGTGCAGCCACTGTATATATCTTCCAGCACTTTCACGTACGGCTCGTCTACCCCCTGATTTCGCAATGCCTGCATCACCGCCGAGGTTTCAACTGAGTCAAATGCTTTTACGTAATCAATGAATGCTATGTATAAGGGCTGGTTATATTCCGAGCATTTTTCTATCACCTGATTGATGGTATGGATATGATCGATAGTAGATTACCGTTTCCGAAACCCTGCTTGATCCTTTGCTTGATTGAAGTCTAAGGTTGCCCTGATTCTATTAGCGATTACCTTAGTAAATACTTTATACGTAATAGACAGTAAGCTGATTGGTCTGTAATTTTTAAGGTCCTTAGAGTCCCATTTCTTATGAATGAGGATAATGTTGCATTCTTCCATGGTTCCGGTACCATCGATGACACCAGGCACTGCGTATACAAGGTGGCCAGTTTTTCTAACACAATATCCCCCCCGTCCTTCAGCAAATTCGTAGTTATCTGATCCTCTCCAGCTGATTTCCCCCTTTTCATAGTTTCTAATGCTTTGTTGACCTCGTCCTTCGTCACTGGTGGAACGTCTGAATGTTTTTCCCTACCGCCAATCTCATTACGATCCTGACTACTTTGGCTACTGTAGAGATAAGTATAGAACTCCTCGGCTACTTTGACTATCTTATCCATATTCGTGATGACGTTGCCCGCCTTGTCCCTTATCGCATACATCTGGTTTTTGCCTATGCCCAATTTCTTCTTTACCGCTTTAAGGCTTCCCCCGTTCTTTACAGCATGCTCAATTTTATCCATGTTATACTTCCTTATATCGGCCACCTTGCGCTTATTGATTAGCTTTGATATCTCGGCCAATTCGATCTGGTCTGTAGCTTACCTGTAGAGCGAATTTAATCAGTGCCACTCTGATTTGTCCAATTAGCTTTGGACGCGCATGCCTGGCGGCGTTCAACGACGCCAGTGAAAGGCTAAATCACAAAACCTAGCAGCGCGTTCGACTGCAATGCAGGTCTTATGGAGCGCAGCAACGCACGATACGCTCGTTTGTACACGAGCACGCGCCTATTAAAGTTGAAGTAAAAATTGCGGGTGTTAAGCATGACTTGAACATACAGTGTCGTGACGCTGGGACTAAGTCGACCCGGCCTTCACTTGGTAGCGTGCAGAGACTCGGGGTTGAAGAAGGACTGAATCTTCGAAGTTGGTAAAATATGTACAAGCAGGTTTAATGGCACTTTGAGAAAACTTATTTACAAGATTATTTACAAGAAAAAGAAGGGTACATCAGCAAAATGACAAGCGTTAAGATTTCATAGCGAGAAGTGACTGGCTGAGCCGTTTACCCAGGGCTCAGAGCGACATTTCGTGCTCTGCAGCTTCCTTAAAACCCCCTATGTCCAGCCCCTCTCTGAAGATGCTGACCAACCAAATCCAGGGCACGCCCCTCAGATATCGGCATCCAATCGAACACATCACTGCACTGATGGTCTGAAGCACTGACTGGCCCGGCATTGTTTCGATGAGCCTGGTCACTTGTTGGCGGGAAAAGCTTGGGAACGGCGAGGAGGTACATTTCTATTCTTCAGCCAAGAAACGATAGGCAGCTGGTTCCGGCAAGTGGATTTACTTCTCAGAAACCCAAGTGCACGTGGGCGCCGCATACGCTCCCAGCATTGTCCGTTTTCGACAATTGCAAATCTTTCCTGCATTCCCGGGAAATCATTTAATGGCCGTATGCGTCATGCTCCTTTCTTGTCCTGCACGTCAGCGGACATGTCACTCTGTTGTCTCCTTTGGATAGGAGGCATTCATCACTGGAGGATAGCACTTCTCGACTGGAAGGGTGAACAAAAGAAAGAAATCACTTCCTGCTATTTCCCGCAGGGGGACGTTTCTTTGTGTTTTTCCAGACGTTCTCTTGACAGGGTCAATTTGGCATTTGCAGGGTGTCCACAAAGCAAAACAGGCTTACAAAAAGGATTTATGGAAACAGGCTCACTTAGAGCCATGGGACCATCACCACATCTCCACAGCACTTATCCATGCCCACAGGCGAACAATAGAGCGCGCAAATGCGGATGCATGGTCGTAACAGCCTCCTCCCCCGCCAGAAGAGTCTCGGAGGGCAGCAGTCGCAGCTGCTGCATGAAGAGACGACTTAATGGCCTGCACGTGAACGCTTGAAGCTCGCTGTTGCTTGTCGCGTTGTCTTGATTGTCGTAGGCCAAATTGCTCGAGCTGTCTGAAACTCAACCACATGTCGAAGCAAGCACTCGGCTCCCGTCTGAAGAGACCAGGTCAAAAGAAAACTGCCATTGTTGTTCGAGAAAAGCCCACTCTCAAGACGTTCAGGACCCACGTATTCCTAGAAAACCAAACGTGCTGCTTTACATAGTCACACATATACAAGCGCACGAGAAAAAAAAATAAAAACCTGATTATCAATTTGGATACATGGTGAGGAACACCTCGGACTGCTTAGAAACAGCGGCTAAGCGCGTCCGCATTCCCATTTAACTTCCCCTTTTTGTATCTTATTTCAAAATTGTACTGCTGTAAAATCAAGCTCCACCTAAGAAGGCGACTGTTCTTCGATGTCGCAGTTTGCAGCCAAGCCAGGGGACAATGGTCCGTCTCTACGGTGAATTTGGCCCCTCCAAGATAGCACTTCAATTTTTGAATGGCCCATACAATGCAAGCGCACTCTTTCTCTGACGCGCAATAAGCCCTCTCTCTAGAACTCAGTTTTCTGCTCAAGTAGAGCACGGGGTGCTCATTACCGTCGTCATCTCTCTGGCAGAGAACAGCACCTAGCCCTCGATCACTGGCATCACACTGGACCGTGAATTCTCGGTCATAGTCTGGAGCTCGCAATACCGGACGGCTAATCAGCACAGCCTTCAGGTTTACGAAGGAGGCTTCCTTTTGTTCGTCCCAGACTACATTTGTCGGTTCTGTATTGCGGAGAGCGTCGGTCAGAGGGCTAGCCAAAGCTGAATAGTTAGGGATGTAGTGATTGTAGTACCCAGTCAGACCCAGGAATGCTCGAATTTCCGTCTTCGTGCTCGGCCGCGGGTAGTCTGCTACCGCAGAAATCTTAATCTCGCTGGGTTTCCTGAAACCTTGACCTACATTGTGACCCAAGTAGTCCACGGTCGCCCTTGCCAGGCAACATTTCTCGGCCTTTACGGTTAGTCCAGCTTGACGCAAAAGGCTCAGTACAGCTCTTAGATGTACCATATGGTCCGCCCATGAGTCGGAAAAAAACGCAATGTCGTCCAAATAAGGCACCGCGAATGTTTCACACCCCTTTAAAACCCTATCCATGAGTCGGGAAAAACAAAATGGAGCATTTTTGAGCCCGAAACTCATCATTGTTGGCTGGTAGCTGCCCGTCGGAGTGACGAAAGCCGCGTATCTGCTGGCGCGTTCAGTGAGCGGTACTTGCCAGTATCCTCGAGTAAGGTCCAGCGTAGTCACATATGCCGCTCTACTGACCTGTTCTACTCTCTCCTCAATATTCGGAATAGGATACACTTGATCCCTGGTGAGAGAATTTAGCTTTCGGTAGTCTACCACAGGCCTAGGGTCTTTACCTGGAGCTTCTACTAAGATCATAGGCGAAGCATAATCGCTTTCCGAGGGTTTTATTACTCCCAATTCCAGCATGCGAGTTACTTCCCTATCCAGAATTTCTCTTTGCCTTGGAGAAAATCGGTAGCACCTTGATCGCACTGGCACGTCTGAAGTCAGCTCAATATCGTGCTCAGTCAAATCAGTTCTGCCTGGCCTGTCCACGAAGCAGGCCTCAAACTCTGTTATTATCTCGCCCAGATCGGACAGCTGGGATTTCTTTAGTTCTCCTCTCTGCTCCGTCTTTTTGAGAAGCTCCTGAGCGTTGCTTCCTTTTCCGCTGAGGCAAATCAAGTTGTCCCCCATCTCCTCGGGAAGGTTTAACGTTAGATTTACCACGGCTTCCCTCTGCACATAAGGCTTCATAAGATTGCAATGATAAATGCGCACTTCTTTACGCCTACCGGGAATTTTCACTGCGTAGTTAGTGTTAGAAAGCTTTGCAACGACTTCAGCCGGTCCTTCCCACTGTACTTCGAGCTTATTCTGCCTTGAACTTCTCAGCAACATCACCTGGTCCCCGATACAAAACGTCCTTTGACGGGCTGTCTTATCATAGTACACCTTGGAACGAGCCTGGGCTGACTTCATGCTGGCCTCAACGAGTTCCTTAGTGTTATGTAAGCGATTCAAGAGGTTCAGAATGAATTCTACTACTGTTGGGTCTTCTCCGCGCCCCTCCCAGGCTTCGCGCACCATTCGCAAAGGTGAGCGCAGTGACCTTCCGTACACCAACTCGACTGGGCTAAATCCAGTGGATTCGTGCGGCACTGACCGCAAAGCGAAAAGCGCTGCAGGCAGGCAGGTATCCCATTCGCGCTTGTTCTCATAGCACAGTCCCCTCAGGACTCGTTTGAGAACAGAGTGCCATCTTTCTACGCTGTTGCTCTGCGGATGATGGATCGAGCTATGCACTACCTTAATGCCGCATCGCTCGAGAAATGAGGTGGTGAGGACACTCGTGAAAACGCTACCCTGATCACTTTGGACCTCGGAAGGGAATCCAACTCGTGCAAACACTGACAGCAGCGAATCCACTACACTCTCGGACGTCACCTCGCGCAGCGGAACAGCCTCTGGAAACTTTGTGGCTGGGCATAACATAGTGAGGATATAACGGTACCCTGACTCTGTCACAGGAAGTGGCCCAACTACATCTATTACTAACCGGTGAAACGGCTCGGTAATGATTGGTACTAACACCATCGGAGCTTTCCACTTATCTTGCGCCTTTCCAACCCGCTGGCACGTGTCGCATGACCGTACAAAATTTTCCGTGTCCTTAAAACATCCAGGCCAATAGTATTCTTGCAACAGCCTCTGCTTTGTTTTCTTTATTCCAAGGTGACATGACCACGAGCTGCCATGGGAAAGTCGCAGTAAGTCTCCGCGGTACTTTTGGGGAACGACTAATTGGTCCCGCTCTACTCCGCGCTTATCCTTGAATAAGCGATACAGCACTCCCTTTCTCATCTCGAAAGAAATATTGTTTGCTGTCTTAGTGGCGCGGTGGCGCTCCCTTATCTCCTGTATCTTGGGATCATTGGCTTGCTTTATAGCTAAGTCCTCTCGGGTTCCACTTAAAAGTCTCGTGAGATTACCAGACACTGGCGGCAAGAGGTTACTCTCAAGAACGTCCTCATTCCGCGTCTCATCAAGCTCCCTTTCAAGTTGACATATCTGAGATGCCTCGCTCTCAAAGTTTTCTGACCTGCTATCTTCCGCATTTACCACTGTTTTAACTGCCGTTTCCTCCGCTGTGGATTTTTCTGGAATGAGCAGTGTAGCTAGTTCTCGCGCCTTTGAACGTGTTAAGGCTTGCACAACTCTGTCTCCGAAAAGGATGCCCCTCTTTCGCAGCAGCATATCCGATTTGTTGGAGAACAAATACGGATAGCACTTAGGAAGCTTTCCTGAAACGGCAGCCTCGGTTGTTAATTCGCCGAAAGGGCCCTCGATGACCACGTTCGCGATCGGCAAGCACACACTCTGTTCCTCAACTACCTGTCGGATCCATGCACACTGTCCTGTATAGTCGGAAGGCGATACATACGCCGGATGGACAACATCCATCGTTGCGGCCGAATCGCGCAGTACCTTGCAAGGCTTCCCGTTGACTACTAGGTCATGCAGGTAGGGTTCTAAAAGCTGCATATTTTCATCGCAGTCCCTAACATACGAGAAAGCAATCTTTTCTTTCCGGCAGTTGACGGCAATGTGACCCTGCTCATTACACCTAAAGCATGTGAGCGGCTTCCTAGCCTCAAGCTTATTCTTTGTGTTCTGCACGTTGGTCACTTCCCCACTTTTCTCACTGCCGTCCTTTCTAGGGAATTTGCCTGAAGAAACCTTCATTTCTTCGTTTCCAACTCTAGCAAAGTGCCTTTCCTGACGGCTTTTCACACTGAACTTGGGATTGCGGGGCCTATCCACTGCTGGGTTGCTGAATTGTCGGCGCGAAGCATACTCCTCAATAAGTTCGGCAGCTTCAGTTGCCGACTTAATTTCGCCTCGGTCCTGTAACCAATTTCTTTCTTTTTCTGGGAGGCAGTTATAAAACTGCTCCAAAAGAATTCGCTCGACTACAGCGTCCCTATCACTGTAGGAATCTGTGCTCTTTAGCCACTCGCCCAAATTTACTCTTAAATTGTACAGGAATTCAGGGTAACTCTCGTCCCTGGACTTAGTAGCGTTCCGAAAACGTTGTCTGAACGCCTCGGCGCTAAGCCTATACTTTCTCAGAAGGCAAGCTTTGACCTTCTCGTAGTTGTCCGCGTCCTCTTTGCTTAGCCGCGCGACAACCTCCGCTGCCTCGCTGGGCAGAACCGTCAATAATCTCTGAGACCAAGTGTCTCGCTGGAAGGACAGTTTTTCGCAGGTTCGCTCAAAGTTAGCCAGATACAGACCGATATCCCCTGATATCACATATGGCTGCATGTACTTTGACATCTTGAAATCTGCCTCCTTGTTGAGACGAGGTACCGCTAGCTGGGGACAATCGCCCGACCTCTTGCTCAACTCTAGTTCTAATTTCCGGAGCTCAATTTCTTGGTCCAGCTTTTTTGCTTCTCTTTCAAGCTTCTCACGTTCGTGCTCCCTTTCCTCTTTTTCCCTCTCAAGTTCACGCTCCCTTTCCTCTTTTTCCCTCTGACGTTCGCGCTCCCTTTCCTCTTTTTCCCTCTGACGTTCGCGCTCCCTTTCCTCTTTTTCCCTCTCAAGTTCACGCTCACGCCTCTTTTCCTCTTTTTCCCGCTCTTTCTGCTGTCTGAGCTGCTCCTCCTTTTTTTGGGCGATGAGGTTCCATGCTTCACTGAGCTGCTCATCATCGGCTCCCAAATCTGTGATTGCCTTTATAATCAAAGGTTTTCGTGCCAAACCACTTGTATCAATTCCCAATTCCTCACACAATTGCAACAGTTCCGGTTTCTGCAGCTTTTGTAGGTCCATGATCGCTCCGAGTGTCGGCTACTTCCAAAACAACAGTGCAAACTACCAAACCTAAAGGCGTTTCAACCCTTTTTACCAGTTCTAAAATCTAACCCTGTTCTAGAACCTGGTCCACATCAGAAGAAAAGCCAAGCACTCACCCACACATGCGATCGATGTTCCGAGCTGCTCTCTTGTTGGCCGATTGTTGCGCCTGCTTGTTACTTGAGATGCCACCTCCGATCACCAGATGTTGTGGCTTGTAGATTCTGATCCACCTCGAATCACCAGATGTTGTAGCTTGTAGATCCAGATCCCACCTCCAGTCATCAGATGTTGTGGCTTGTAGATTCAGATCCCAACGCTGGACACCAGTTGTCGTGACGCTGGGACTAAGTCGACCCGGCCTTCACTTGGTAGCGTGCAGAGACTCGGGGTTGAAGAAGGACTGAATCTTCGAAGTTGGTAAAATATGTACAAGCAGGTTTAATGGCACTTTGAGAAAACTTATTTACAAGATTATTTACAAGAAAAAGAAGGGTACATCAGCAAAATGACAAGCGTTAAGATTTCATAGCGAGAAGTGACTGGCTGAGCCGTTTACCCAGGGCTCAGAGCGACATTTCGTGCTCTGCAGCGTCCTTAAAACCCCCTATGTCCAGCCCCTCTCTGAAGATGCTGACCAACCAAATCCAGGGCACGCCCCTCAGATATCGGCATCCAATCGAACACATCACTGCACTGATGGTCTGAAGCACTGACTGGCCCGGCATTGTTTCGATGAGCCTGGTCACTTGTTGGCGGGAAAAGCTTGGGAACGGCGAGGAGGTACATTTCTATTCTTCAGCCAAGAAACGATAGGCAGCTGGTTCCGGCAAGTGGATTTACTTCTCAGAAACCCAAGTGCACGTGGGCGCCGCATACGCTCCCAGCATTGTCCGTTTTCGACAATTGCAAATCTTTCCTGCATTCCCGGGAAATCATTTAATGGCCGTATGCGTCATGCTCCTTTCTTGTCCTGCACGTCAGCGGACATGTCACTCTGTTGTCTCCTTTGGATAGGAGGCATTCATCACTGGAGGATAGCACTTCTCGACTGGAAGGGTGAACAAAAGAAAGAAATCACTTCCTGCTATTTCCCGCAGGGGGACGTTTCTTTGTGTTTTTCCAGACGTTCTCTTGACAGGGTCAATTTGGCATTTGCAGGGTGTCCACAAAGCAAAACAGGCTTACAAAAAGGATTTATGGAAACAGGCTCACTTAGAGCCATGGGACCATCACCACATCTCCACAGCACTTATCCATGCCCACAGGCGAACAATAGAGCGCGCAAATGCGGATGCATGGTCGTAACAACAGTAATAGAGCGAGAGCTGTGAGTGTTACATTGATAACCCTTACAACACCGCCTTTTCAATCCGCGCTTTTTTTTGTAATTTCTCTTTAAGTTATAGTTTTGAAGATAGGAAGGCGTCCTATATTTTGGGCAGACACCAAGGAATGTTGGACACCTACATCCTATTAGGTCAAGGTCACGTTTTGATACTGTTTTGTAAATTGTAATCTGATTTATAAAGAAAGCTTCAGCGGGGGACAACCGAGCGTTGCATCGAACGCAACCAGCGTTCTATTGAACGCGTCAAAGTTCACCTCTTTGATTTCTTCTACCTGTCTCCTTGCTATCCCTTTATTTCCACCGCCCCAGTTCAGGTGCTTCAGCTTATTTCGATAGCAGATACCGGGGCAGCAAAAATCTTTTCCTTCCTTTATTATTTTTATTTTATTCTATTATAATAAAGAACCAGTTACTACTACTGCGCAAGCGACGCCAGCAGGCGCTATCCTGCTCCACTCGACCAGCTCTCTGTGGCGACGCGCACATGCGCAGTGCGGAAACTACCCTTCTCCTGCTTTCGGCGCCGGAGCGCACACTGCGACCAGCGGAACGGGTGCCAGACTAGCTGTCACAAGTTAATTTCAGCATTAGGAAAACACAGTGTGTGACGAACTTTGCAAACATGGACAGTCCTCTTCTAGGTGGCAGTCGCTCAAGTCGTAAACACTTTCGCAACACATGCACGGGCACTTTTCGATGCGCTGAGGAGCCGATTCGTGCGCATGAAAATCACCGTGAAACTGTTGCTGGCTGTCGGCCGTGAAGATCCTCGCGGCTAGCGATAATCACAAACACATCGTGACACCGGTGCGACCTAGTACACTTCGCCGGTTGGAAGATCACTGTCTTCAGCTCAGCGCAGATAACAGTGGCGCATATGATCCGACTTGAGGGGAAATCACAGTCGATAGGAACACTAGTAAGCAATGCGCGCAAAGTATATTGGTTTTTGCGGCAGAGCAACAACTACCATCTACGCTTCGCTCGTCGCTTCGCTATCACCGCTGGCGGCCATATTGCCTGGCAAGATCGGGGAGGAGGAGCCAGAGACGTCGCCTACAGCGCAACCAATAGCAGCAATCCGGTCGCCTTGCTGCTCAGCACGTGCGGGCAAAAAGTTGAGATTGAGTCAACTTTTCTGCGGACGACGGATGCGGGTGTGCGCTATTGTATGCCCCGCCGAACTGGTCGCCTCGGTGCGGCCGCATACGTGCGGAGCGGGTCAAAAAAGCAACCGTACAGCGGCCTTAACGCCTGTGGAACGGGGCAGCTGGTTGCCATGGTTACGGCGCATGCGCAGTAGCGGCTTGTGCCATGCATGGCGACCTTGACTTTACACGGCGTAGTGAATATTTCGCTTCAAAAACACCGCTAACATGGAATGTTTCAGCTATCAGTGGGCACTCTTCGTCGGATCTAGCACTCTTGCATTTTCGGTTTTGTGTTACCAATAGCGACTGGACATTTCAAGCCTCATAAGAGCCGCTGGAAAAATACCTTTAACTGACTGTTCGGCAGGCACCCATCTGTTCAGACAATCTGATTGTCTGCCTTCTTCTTAACTCTACCCCCCCCCCCTCCCCCCAGAAGAAAAAATTCTCTACGCTACAAGAAACGCCATCATGATAAGAGCGTACTGCTTTAGGAATCTTCGAGTGTTCAAACATATATATATATATATATATATATATATATATATATATATATATATATATATATATATATATACACATTGTATATATACAGGGTGTTACGGGTTAGATGTGCTCTTCAGTAGAATAATTAACTAAAATTAGTTAATTACCTTTTTAAATATTGCAATTGGGTGCCTGATTGTAATTCGGAAATTGTAGAGAATCATGAGTCAACCCGATATCCATCGTCAGTTTTATGAAAACTTTATTGTGCAGAGAACTGCAGCGCTCAAAAGCTCAGCTCTCCGGACGCGCACAGCGGGCTCCGCGCGGCAGCTGAGCGCCGCAAAGTCACGCCCCGTGTTGACGTCACTTACAGTTGTACAAATCCCACGCGTGCCGCGCTTTATCTGTGGTTCGAAAGAAAAGTGGCTCGCCGCTGCTCGGTCCAAGATAATGCGTGGCTAGCCTGTGATTTGTACAACTGTGATTGACGTCAACGCGGGGCCGTGACTTTGCGGCGCTCAGCTGCCGCGCGGAGCCCGTTGCGCGCGTCTGGAAAGCCGAGTTTCTGAGAGCTGCAGTTCTCCGCACAATAAAGTTTTCGTAAATCTAACGATGGATATCGGGTTGACTCATGATTCTGTACAATTTCCGAATTACAATCATGCGCCCAATTGCAATACTTAAAAAGTTAATTAACAAATTTTAGTTAATTATTCCACTGAAGAGCACATCTAACAAGTTTTATAGAACCCGCCCAGAACCGTGATAACTTCGTGCAACAAAAACAATTTTACCTCTGAAAGCCCATTCTTTAAAATTAAAGTCTTCCCTGTAACACCCTGTATATATATATATATATATATATATATATATATATATATATATATATATATATATATATATGCAGATCAATCAAGGGGAAATGAGGGTGCTCGTTATAATACATGAAGGAAAGAAGCCAACAGTCGGCGAGGCCAAGGAAAGCGTAGGGGATGTTACCTTGACTTTTTTTTTAATATTTGCTTGGATAATCACAGAAATTAGTAATGTAATCTTGTTTAGGGGAAAGATAATTAAACACAAAGTAGAAGAAAAAACAACGTGCCGATGGTGGGAACCGAACCCACGACCTCCGAATATCGCGTCCGGTGCTCTACCAACTGAGCTACATCGGCCGCTGTCCCCCCTGCTACTTTCTTGGGTATTTATGTTGTCTGTATACGAACCTTGAGAGTGTTGGCTCCTGCCGAAACGTCGACTACAAATAAACTTGGAAACAGTATGAAGCAATTTTTCACTTTTATATATATATATATATATATATATATATATATATATATATATATATATATATATATATAATGCGCAATACACAAGCGTTTTGTTTTTCATCTCCGAAAAGATGCACCAATGCGGCCATGAATTATTCACGAGAATATTTTTTTCAGTTATAAGATCTTTTGTTTACATCATGTGGAAGTGCCTCTTAAAGCATGACGGCAACATGGCTATGAATACAACCGTTTGATTTCATGTGAAAATCGAAGCCTTGCATGAAAACGGTGTCATCTTCCGCTGCTTGTTTTTTTAAAGGCAATAAATAGATGAGAAATGCGCGCAGCAGTCATGCGCTGCAAAACCGCATACGCTGCTCCTCCACTACTTTCAACCGCTGCCTTGTGCTTCGTGCTGCGCGATGCTGCAAATGTTTGGCCGTTTCCTCCTTCCCTATTTCTTTCCGCACTTTTACTTTCTGAATGGACCATGCTGCCTTCTTTCCATGTTTGTAGACAGCTTTACTCTTTTCCTCACGGCTCCAAGGCCTGCGTAAAGTTAGCTTCTCCTGACTTCTGATAAGTATGGTGGTAAAACCATTTAAAAACACGCAATCCTGGGTAGCACGCGTGCGGCGATGTAATCTTATGAGACGTCGTCGCCGCATCCAGACGTGCTTTACTATAACCAATTTTTACCAAATATAAAAGGGGGAAAATGTATAGTCATCTATGGAAGATAAACTGGGACTTGAGTTTCACTTTACTATGTCCGGGTTTACTATAGCGTGGTTCTACTGTAGTTTCCTCAGGAAATCCAGCATTCTCTAGGCGAAGTTTTTGCAACACCACACTTTGAAGGATGCAATGCTCGAGGTTTAAAAAACTATCATTTGACATGCCAATAGCATTCTGAAAAGGAAGGGGGGGGGGGGGGGCACTTCAAAAATCTAATAGGAATTCAACTAAGGCCACCGACGAGGGCAAGTTAAGGGGCATTTCCGAAGGCATCGAACGTCTTCCGAGAAGAAAAACCACTCAAGATATGTGAGTGACAGCGTTACAGATGCTGCTCAGTACATACGAGTGAGCTATCCGAAGCTACTAGTAGTGATAAGGAGGGTTGATTTGTGGTTCTGTCAAGCAGTCCGTTCGAAAAGATGGAAAAACTGGTAATAAATAAGAATTTCATTTCTCCGACTATGACAAGCCAGAAAGCAAAAAGTCAGGTTTGCGTAAAGAGGTGGGACTGGACAATTTGGGTAAGAAAATTGGCGACAGTAAGGAAATAGCACACAACGTTTTCGTCACCGCAAAAACATAACCGTTATGTACCGCTGAGGACGATTGTAACAGAAAGGGGGTTCATGGCAAGGCGTTATATCTAGATTCTTGTCATATAAATTAAGTCTCCTGAAAGTCAGAGACCATTTTTTGGTTCATAACCGTAATGAGCTAGTAGACTATCTTAAGAACCACGAAGATTTTTAACAGTTCAATTTTGCTTTTTCTATAGACATAAAGGATCTTTTTTTACTCAATGACACAGGGAAAATTGACTGCTTTGCACAACAGCATTGAAAATGGGACCCCACTTGCTCTTCAGAATGCTATTGACATGTCAGCTGATAGCTTTTTACATCTCGCGCTGTTTTATCTTTGGATAACTGTCATAAAGCATGAAAATGCAGAATATGTTTAAAAGGATGGTATATGCATTGATTATTGCATTGCCCCAGCATTAGTGACGTTTTTTTAGCCTATTGCGACGATGGACGGAAGAACACTGACAAAGTTAAACGCATTTTTACATATGCTGACAACAACCGTGTAGTAATTAACATAGAAAAGTCTGACAAAGGGGAAGATATGGTAGGTAATGTCCTTGATGTGTTCAATTCCAGCAGCCAGGGTTTACCTTTCTCAACTGAAATGTCAAGTGATGATAGGCTGCAGTTCCTTGATATATGCACAAAATTTGAAAGGGCACGTGTTTGCTGGTCGCATCAGCCGAGGACAAAAATAAAAATTCTCAACTATCAATTTTTGGCTCTTACCACAAACATTGGATACAAAAAACAGAACCCATGTAACAATCAGGGCTGTTATAAATGTGCTCAACTGTATTTAACGAGTCCAGTGTTCAAAATTTTATCTTCAGTAGGAACAAGAGTTCAGCACCATGAACAAGTTATTAGTGTGGCATGAGCTATGAGCCAAATTCTGCGGCAAAAATTCACAAAGGTTTGAACATTTTGCCAAAACAGTTATTTGTGGAAAACAAGCCCATCTCATGTACAGTCAGTCGGGATCAGCTGTTGGGTCAGGACACCATAGAAAACACTTATTTGTAGATGTCATGAAAAGCTTATGAGCTGGTGCCAACAATGCAAAGAGAAGTCTGGTTTGAGCTCTGCAGCACTGCAGTCACTAATCTCGTCCACTTTTCCAGTTCACTGTAACATGCATCCTTCTGTACCTTCCTGTGAGAATCAGACAAATGATCGCTCATATATACACAGCTGCTTTGTGTCATTTCATACAGCTACAGTTCTCACTGTAATTGGCATACGAACATGACCTACCTTGAATTTTTCTTCAAGGCTTTCTTCACCTGACACTCTGGAATAGCAGGTTAGTGGCACATTATTCTGCAGCCCTCTAAAATTTTGCTTTGCTGTACCTTGCTTACAGCCTTGCAGCAAACTCCAATATTCATAATACATGTCATGGTCCCCGAGTATAATGCAAAAAACTAAAGAAAAATAAAGCCAACATGAGAAGGTGCGAGGCTCTGTGCTGTAGGGCTTCTTTTTTATTTAATCCGTGTGCTTTATTGGCAGTAGATTGTCCGTTATTTCCTAGGAGCTTGCGACGACAAGTGTGCACAGACGGTGACCAGGGGAACCAAGGTGCAGTACAGCTGGGCGCCGGCAGTCCTGCGCCTTTGTCTTCGCACTCACACACACTTGCACGCACACATACCCACATAGCACATCCAGACACAC
Source organism: Amblyomma maculatum (assembly GCF_055883805.1). NCBI lineage: Eukaryota > Metazoa > Arthropoda > Arachnida > Ixodida > Ixodidae > Amblyomma > Amblyomma maculatum. The sequence continues at coordinate 54,168,061 of NC_139344.1, forward strand.
GCTTTTGGAGATAGTTGCCGTCTCTTCTTGGGCGAGATGAACCAGTAAAACACATGGGCACAGAGGCAGAGAACAAGGAGCTATAGTGACGAGACAGTGGCATTGTTACTCCCTGCAGACAGACTGACACATTATGGTGAAATTGGCGTTGAAAATGGGTAAAAAAGGACAATACTCGGCCACACTTCTCAGCACTAGCAACTGGTGGGCTCTTCTCAATGACACTCCTTAAATTTATCTTTGAATTCATTTAAATCTAGAAACCTAAGATTAGTTGCCTGATATTCTTATGCAATCTGACAGTAAGCCCTAGAGATGTCTTTAAAGAAATACACATACACTGAGGGCACTCTTTGTGAGCTTCTGGCATTGGTCATACAAACAATGTTGATGTTACATGAAATTGACTGGTAATGTGCAAGAAGACAGGAGAGAGCAACAAAAATTTTGCAGGTTTCAAATTTTTTTTTTCAGATGTAAAACATCAATGAGAAAGGAATGAAACATCCGCTATTAATTATGTTCAATTGATGGAATGAACTGTAAGCATAGGGGCAGGGAGTTTTCATTAAGAGAGAAACGTCACTGCAGCCATATTACATGAGTGCCTATACAACAGTGATCATGCAAATATTATGCCCCATCACATGCTGCCAGGCTTTAGACACAAGGAAAAAGTGCTTCCAATATAGTTCTTTTAACATCATAAAAAAACACAAGCATGGCAAAACAACTTTTTTTTTTATCACATTAGAATTTACCACTATGGCACTGTAGGGTCGTGAAAGGTTCTTCAGGGAATTTTTCCACTGGCTGTGAAGTCTACGTTGCAAGATGCAAGCTCACTCACGAGTATATCCAGTGTGAAATGCATTTTCCTTTGTTCTAACAGATCTTTCTAACAGATCTTATTTTCTTTGCATGCATACCCACACAGGTGCTCACTGCACTTTGGTTGCAGCATGTGAGATGTCAGGCTGGAAAGGTGACTTTTAAGGGCTGTTTCACACTGCTTGCATTTGTGCATCATTTGAAAGCAAACAATAAAAAGAAGTTGCAAATTTCCACGTGCAAACAGTAAAATCTGTGGCTCCAAGCCATGTATTCTTGTTGACCACTGATTTCATGATACGGCACAAGGTGCAAAAAGACAACTGCAGCCATACTGCCAGTGGTCATTCCTCACAGTCTACGGTAGCAATGACTTCTAGTACCTAAAGCTATCTCAATTGCTTTAACAATGCCCTCAAGTATGTATAATGGCTTAAGCGACTATGCTTAAATGTATCGTTCATGAGAGCCTTTCCAATATTTGCCTAAATTTCAAGAAGGAATATCTTATCACAGTGCACTTGCAGCTTTTTTGCTTCTTTCAGTGCTGTATAGCAAAACAATGTACCAGTGAAAGGAAGTAGCACAAAATGTAACAAACAAAAATTTAAAGATACCTTTTGTGCATTGAAGTCGGTAGGAACTTCAAATAGCTACCTGGTGTCTAAACTGTAAAGTAGTAGTGTGGTCCCTGACACTTTTCATCAGCCAGTGCGAGCATATTATTAAGCGGCTATTAACAAGAAGTAAAAAAATATAAAAAGGGAGAGTGACACCACTGCCTGGAGCACTATGGTGATAAGCATATAATCTAGAAGAGCACAGGAGAAAAATTGGAGGCCTGCAATACTGCCTTGAATTTTCATCTGCCTCATCCATTCACCAAGCTCACAAATCCATAGCTATCTTTAGCCTTGATTTTTTGGGTGAAATATTGCATTTACACTTGTCAGGAAGAGGGGTTGGCTGTGACTTTAAACATACTTTTTTACAAATGCCTTGCACAGTAGTTTGGATAATTAGTTTCATAGTCACATTAGGTTTGCTTGAGAAACTGACAGCCCAAATGGTTGCATTCTCGAAATGCTGCCAAAAGTTGGAGCAATGCAATAAATGACAGCCATAGCTTGTATTGCTTTCATGCACACTACTTTACCTGAACTTCAGTTGTTGTCCTTTTCAGGTGGCACTAGAAACCCTCTTTCAAAAAAATTCATGGCTTCGCTGGGCTAAGCTGCTCAAATTTTAGGATTTGAGGTTACTTCTCCATATTCAGTATATTTTCAGACTTCCACAATCATGTATATAAATAAGGGCTGCTTTGCCAAGTCTGAAATATTGCCATAGTCTTGAGGAAATTCTGTACAGGGGTTGAGCATGATATCACATGGAAGATGAAAAAAAAAAAAAACTACAAATGTGACCTAGAGAACTGTCCAGAGTAAAGCAATTTGATGACAATGAGTAGCTCAACCCTTACCATGCTTCTACACAGACATAGGTACAGTAGAACAACAAGACAAGTAGATTACTGGGAAAGATAGATTCAATTTAGTATTTTGTCTTGATGAAATCTATATAAAGTATTCCATCAAGAAGCATTCCGAGCTAGACATGCATGGCAGCGCACACAACTCCATTGCAGAAAGAAAAAAAAAGTAAGAAGTTCTTGCGGCACTAGTTGCATTTGACGTAGTGTACCAGTAACACAAAAGCATGGTGTGTCTATAAGTACGTGTACATCGAAAATCCACTAAAATATTACAGCCTGTGCAGTGTATTTATATGACGCATTGCGTCCTCTTCTGGAGTGCTTCACGTAGGCATTATTATACTTTGGTTGGTCATATGTACAAAGGAAGGTAGCAGTCCAACGTGCCCAGTTGAGCGCGGAAGGGGGAAGTCTCATGGCACAAATGGAAAAGCGGCAAGGGGCGTCACTTTGGCAGACTGCCACCAGGTCGCCTAAGGTTTAGCGCAGGCATAGCACTTGATTTCAAGAAGGTGAGGAATTTCTCTTTTTTTTTTGTATTCTTTTCCTAGCTCACATCCGGAAGCTCAACCAAAGTAGCGCAGCATATTCACACTTGCCTCTCTTCTGCATACAATGCATTTCGGCATAACACAGCCCAGCGGTATGCAAGGGAGGAACACGCAGCTGTAAAGCTGTAACAGGTGGTGAAACATGCTCTGCGGGCACTCAAGCTTGTCTGCGTTTTGCTCCTACACTACTGGAGTCCACAGACGTGGTTGCCTCTTCTAGGCACACATTTCAAAGGTCCAAAAAGTGCGGGTGACGAGATCTTCCATGCTGACGACAGTTCATGCTCAGAGCCTGCTGTGCACTTTCTGTTCCTGCATTCGTGTGAGACTGATTTGCTCACCGTGTTTGTCAACAAGAGCACAGTGGCGATGTCACAGCATCACGATGACGATGATGCTCACGCGCAAAGACACGATGTTCTCGGGGCAGTCGAAGATATTTGGGTCATCGGAGAAGGGGTTCTTGGAATAATGAAGGGCCCACTGGTGCTGTCACGTGATGGAAGTGCCAGCGGCGCGCGACGGGGCGAGGCCAGATGAGCGCCGAGCTGCTCACGACTCTGGAGTATATCCAAGGTTCTTCCTCTGGAGGAACAGATGGATCTCCCTAAAGTTTGGCCTCTCTGAGTCGTTGCGCTGCCAGCACTCGCGCATCAGGTCATAGATTTCGCGCGGGCAGTTTGGTGGCTGGGGCAGGTGCGTCTGCAGGCCATCATTGTGATAGAAGTGGCTTACGTTCTCGATAACCTGCTCATCGCTTAGTGATGCAAATGGCTGTTGGCGTGCAAATGTCAGAATCTCCCAGAGGGTCACAGCGAATGCCCAAACATCGCTTTTGGTCGTGAAAGTCCCCTGTGAATGAACCGAAGAACACAAAGTCAGCTGTGTGTACCAAGAGGCAATGGCTCATAAAACTGTAGCCTTGTTATAGCCATTAGCATTATGCCGTGTATAATCATTTAGTTCTATATTCATATTGAAAAAGTTGCTTGTTTTAGTTTAGTGCAAAATTACACTGTTTTTCTCACACGGCCAAATAGCTCAGTTATTACTACATTGTGAATAGAAGGACCAAGTGGACAGATAGCAAAGGATAACACAAGAAAAAACGCACATATCAAAGCTGAGCTTACAATCCAGTACACAGTGCATTAAGTATTTGAAAACACTGTTATTTCCTATCACCATACACAAGAGCAGTCTCACCACCTCAAGGCATGCAGCTCTTTGTTTACTGACACCTTATCATTTATATCATGCAGTTTGTTGCAGGATGGCAGCATACAGGCTGATGCATGGAATGAAATACCATGCAATAGTCGCCATCATAGTGACACACCACAGCAACTTGGGAATTAAAACCTTTCTGAATGTAACAAAGTCTTTTGTTTACAAGATGTGCAAGGAACTGATGTGCTCCGGTGGTGGTGACATGGTATTGTGCATGATGCCAAAAAAGGAAAAAGCACAGCTAGCAGCCTTATGTTGCCAGAACATTTGATTTCCTCCAATGGCTGCAAGTCATTGTGAGTTATGATCCAGAAAAACAATGAGGGCCATGGCAAAGTAGCCCCAAGCCACAGAGTCAGCTGTCAGGCTTACTGTGCACGAGTCATAATGGTGGGGGGGGGGGGCAATTCATGTCCGATAAATATAGGAAGAATCGTCTGCTCTGGTCCAAGCACTTATTAAGCAAGCTGAAGTCTGGGGATCCTGGACTGCTCTAGCTTTTTCATATGACAAGAATATTGACCAATACCAAAGAATTAACTACCGTAATGATAGGTGGCTTTGTGCAAGTTCTGATGAAATGCCTGTAGTGACGCACACAAAATTCCAGTCGTCTGTAATGGTGTTAGCTGTCATCAGAATGAAGGTGATGTCATGTCATCACACTTTATTGCAAAAAGACTCTGTATTAATGCTGCTGCGTACATGGAGGTGCTTGCCACCATTGCTAAGCCCTAAATAGAGACTATATTGACAGGAAGATCTTATGTCTTTCCTCTGACTCAGCTCCAGCCCACATCACCTGCATTAGCCAGTAATGGCTGGCCAAGAACTTCAATGACCATGTCACTCCAAACTTGTAGCCTCCTATTCCCCACATTTAAATCCACTCAACTACTGCGCCTGGAGTGAGGGAAATCAACAAACAGTCCCACAACAAGAAAAACTCTAGACTCTCTGAAGGATTCTATTGCTGGTGCGACAGCCAACATCGCTAAGGACTACTGCTGACCATGCAGTCATTTCCAATATCGAACAGAATTGATCATTCCTGGAGTTCACAGACTCATAAAGTGTTTCGGGAAGCAAACAGTAACAGAAGCAGTTCCCAAAGTTTGGTGGAAATAGTCTTATTTCTTCTGAAGATATGCTTCTCCATCTGAGGTCAGCATTGTTCTCAAATACTTAGCGCACCTAGTACGTGAGCATGTAAGCATTCATAAGGAAAAATTTTCAAGCTTGTAGAGTGCGGTCAAATTAAATCAGGCGTAAGACCAATGATGTGTGACAGGCAGTGGGCAGCAGTGTATGCGTGTGTGTTCCTTCTTGTCGTGTCCTGTATCATCATTCTGCTAGATGCTTATGCTTTATGGTTCTTGAGATTTAACGTTCCGAAGCAAATTAGGCTTTCATAGTAAAAACAGCATGGGAAAATGAGACGAACGAAAAAAGACACAACACATCGTTCATCTCATTTTCCTGAGCTGTTTTTATGATGAATCAGTACCAACTCGCCCAAATCACAACCTTAATCAAATTAAGCTATGAGCCACATCACAATAGAGGGCTATGGATAATTTCAGCCATCTGGGATTCCTTAACATGCACTGACATCACACAGGATGCAGACGTGTACTAGTTCCTTCCATCTGTTAAACTACAATGCAGGCAAGGACTTATTTTTTTTTAATTTAGGGTATCCCCAAACTACCAAAAGTCTGTAAGCTGTGACTATGACTTAAATGGCCCAGCAATTCATGCTATTTTTATCACATTACAAAAGAAATATTGTAATGAGTGGGCTCTATACCCTTGCCTTTTTCCTGTAATATTTGGCGGGGCACAATTCTTGCTGCATTTTTACAGTGCTGATGCACTCATGCAAGAAACTGATCCTTTTTTTCTTGAAAAAGCACGATTAGTGAAGGTGAAGAGAGCAGAACAGATAATGCTTTACAAGCAAAAATTTATGTGTGCTTAGGTGCAGGTGTGTGTTCAAAGATCCTGCCCTTTAAAAGCTTGAAAATGCTTGATCAGGTAAAACTCCTTCTGCTGTAAAATATTTTACGCAAACACGTTCATGCTGTTTGCGTCAAATTGCTTCTGCTAGAATGCACATCTGCTGTGGCAAAGGAAGGTGATGCAACAAGCATAAGTCATCAATAAAATTGCTGCATCATTATAGAATACGACAAGCTGTCAGTGAAATTGGTATTGCACAACTTTTCTGCAATGGTGCATAGCAAGGCAAAGACAAAACGCAGAAAAGTATGACTACAGACGAGTGCTGCTTATAGAGCTGTGAACCAACAAGTAATCACTTCCACAGGTATGATCTTGTTAGTATGCATGGTACATATCTTGAGGAAGCCTTTTGGCAAACATTGTTAGCATTATGTAGAGTGCTGAATGTGCATTTTGGACAGAATTAACATTCCCTAAAGACAATGCGATGAAAATATATCAACTCAACCCAAACCAGCATTCAATTTTAAGCATTCTAACCCTGTCTTATGATGAAGAACACAAGTACACACCATGAGTACACTTTCCCAGGCCATCCATCTGATAGGCAGCATAGCACGACCTTCAATCCGGTAGTAGTCACAGGCATACAGCTGTCGACTCATGCCAAAGTCGGCTATCTTAATGGTGAACGAGTTGCCGACGAGGCAGTTGCGTGTCGCCAGATCTCTGTGCACAAAGTTGAGGGACTCCAGGTACTTCATTCCTGATGCTATCTGTGTTGCCATGTAGATCAAGCTTCCGTAGCTGTTGGAATGAAACATGCAAAAAAGCCTCTTGAGTTATACTGTATTTTTTCCCTTTGAACGTGAGCATGGGGGTCCATTATAGAATATTGTGAATGTTACTACTGGTGCATTATAATTCAATTGTTTTTGTAGGCAAGCAAAAAAAAGCATAACAGCAATCAAAGTATCACAGGCTCAAAGAAGACAGATGATTAACACCTGCTGAATTTTACATGGCTGCACAGTTTACTATGCTGGTTAAATTTACAGAGAATTAAATGACTGACAACTGTTATTCTGCTGCATGCTTCCCCATACTAATATACAAAACGAATATTTTGGAAATTAATTGCGGGGAGCATGGAGCAGAATAACAGGTGACATTCAATGCACAGCCATACCAAAACTAGTAGGTGTTAATCATCTCTGCTTGAAGCCAATGATCATGGGAAACGCCTTCATTTCAGATACGCCAGGACCTAAATAAACATGTACACTGAAATTACATGCCAATCGTGCTTAGAGATAATTGCGATTACACTCATCAAATAATGCCATAAGTGTTCATGAGTTAGAATAACAGGGCAATGCATGATGGCTGAATGCAAGCTGGAGGTGCATGGCTGCAATAGTAGCAGATGAACTAAGAGGCAGTGGTAATGACTCGCATACTTGCCCGTCATCGGTGTCACAATGGCTGAGCTGATCAACCACATTCTACAGTTAAATCTCGTCACAAGAGACACTGTTACAAGAGACACTCGGTTATAAGAGACATTTGAAAATGGTTTGGTTGGTTTTCCTATGTCTGCCATGTTAACAAAATTGCATACAAGAGACACTCAGTTACTAAGGACAACTTTTTCAGGTCCCTATTTACAAGAGACACCAACCAGATGTGCTCATGCAATGCATCTGAAACGTACCAACTCATACATGATGCACTTCAGATTCCCTTAGCTAAATTCTGTTGCATATCAGTGCCCTTTTTATTACTGTATGTATGTCAGGAACTGAGGAGTGCTTCCCCATGATTGGAAAGTCAAAACGGCATCGCATTACTGTTACCTACGAAGCAAATTAAAATGCATGAATGACATCCAGCATTTTTAACTCCTCACTGTTAAAATTCGATCGCAAGATGAAAGCTCAGAATCCTGATGTCTTTCTCTTCTGGTTCATCTGAGGGTGGCGAGCCTGTAAGTATCTGAGAGTGACGAGCATGTAAGAGTGCCTCAAAGGTATTAGATCAACAGGAAGGCTTACAAAGTGAAGTGCTTTACCTCCAGAATTTGGGAAGGAATACACTCTGCCCTCACAAAAATACATACTAGTAGGAATAACTTCTTTAAGCTTTCCTGAACAGCTTCCTGTTAATGCATGTGAATGCATTTATATACTGATGTGCAGTAAACTGATCAATACAGTGATTTTAAAATTTTGGGTTACAAGAGACCGTGCTTATAAGAGACATGTTTTTCGGGTTCCTTGAGTGTCTTTTGTAACGAGGTTTTACTGTATTTAGACTTGAAATAAGAATGCAGGAAGCTGACGTGCATATTTTGAAATGGTCCTGAGCACGAAAGTGTCATCCTTGCACGACTGTAACCCTTTCTCAGAGATGTAGTAGCATCTAGTTAAGGTTATGGGCAAGATAATTTGCCTGGCATGTTAAGCTGAAAATGATAAGACAATGCACCCACGGTGGTAAATAAAGAACGCTAAACAACAATAAAGAGCACAATAAAAACATTCCTCTATGCCTCCCTGGGCATCAGAGACTGTTGGCTCCTTCCTAAGAACACATCATAACGAGCCCCTTAACTCTTCTATTCATATCTGCTCATATCATAGTGACAAACTATGATAAGAGTTCTACGTGAGACTTCCGGTAAAACCAAACATCCCATATTTTGCACTATGGATGGGTGCTACACTGGTGAATGCTCTCAATGATAGCCTGCACGTAACGTGACTATCTTTGACAGTAGTAGAAGTTGAGATAGCCACCGCCGCAGCTCAGCTGGCCGACCAGAAAATGTGACATGTGAAAGTGATGGGTTACTTTGGTCCTCAACTTTCTTCTAAACTATCTCGTATCTGAGGGAATTCCCAAATTAATGTTCTCTCATTAAGAAAAGCCTTAATAAAAACAGTATAAAAAGTAACATTTCCCAAATGTCTTCTGTGGCCTCAAAGGGTGTTGATTTGTTTCTAAAAGCATCCCTTAATAAGCCTCTCAACCCTCCTATTCATGTTTTCTCCCTACAGAAACACACAAAATAGATCATTTCAGAAATATGTGTTGAGGTAGCCACATTAGTTCTTAAAGCCAGCTCGAACTGCTGCTTGTTTTCATTACACTAGTCCATGGCATGTACCTTCTTTTTAATATGAGCTAGCATAATAAAGGCAGGAACCTCACACAGATGTCTGAGCACACATTTTACAAAGATAACACAATGTGACCAGATGCTAAGAACAGATGTATTGATGTGATGTGCTGGAAGCAAGTAGGGTTCAGAAGGCAGCTACGTCACCTTTGGAGCATTCAGTGATATTCAAGGATTCAAATTTATATAGGCTGCACCTAAAGCATGTCACGTTTTCTTGCACTACCTTTCTAAATGAAGATTAAATCAACGACTAAAGTTTCAGCCTCTTTTCATAGCTTGGTAATGATGCCAAGGACAGTACAGTTTCAAACTTCCACTGCCTTCACACACACACCATGGTACATCATCAGATGCCACTGAACAATGCTTTGTGAGCTTTACTTTTGGTGGCATTGTTTTTTTTTCCTTCACATCAAGCGTCTCAGTGTCATATAAGAATTGGTACAATATATGCCATGTATAGAAGTGGTACCATGCACTCTCTAATTGGCACTGCGCAGTTAAAGGAAACCTGAAAGCTGGTAGAAATTTAATCGGTGATTATGGCTCATCTGAAAAGCTAGACCAAGATTTCATATGCTTTGCCTGTTAGTTTCACACAACCATCCCACTAAAGCTCATCAAATTCTAAAACCTCTTCGGTTTCCTTTTAGTGCGTTCATGAGCGACGAATTTTTAAACTACTTTCACTTGCAAGTACCAGGCCCAGAGATGCACCTTGAAAAATATTTCTGTATTATTTGTGGACATACCTTTTTCATGAACAGCAAAACAACCACTTGCAAGAATATGAAATTACACTCAAGTGTAGATGCCTAATTGTCAAACATTTATTTTAAGTATAAAAGCAACACTCTAGCTGCAAAGCATGCCGTGACAAAAGGCTCCAGATAAATTCTGACCTCCTGGTATCCTCTGCTATGCATGAATATGTCAATACACAACTGTTTTTCACTTCATCAAAATGCCACAACTGGGGCCATGAAAATGCATTTTTATTTTTTTCTAAACTTTTTCCAAATATTACAACTGCACATTATATCAGTCTCTCCAAGCAGCGGGATCATGAAACTGAGGGAAGACACCGAGACTTGCATACCTGAGCACATTGTTGGCGATCGGCGGTGCAAAGGTATCAGGCAGATGATGCTGCAGGAACTGATGAAGGTCTCCATTCTCCATATACTCGACCACCATGGTGAGCGGCTCATCTCGCGTGCACACGCCTAACACGTGCACTATGTTAGGGTCACGAAGCCTTGACAGTATCTTCACCTCCTTGAGGAAGTCAGCCCGGGCATGCTCTGTGGCATTCTTGCGCAGCGTCTTGACCGCGACAAGAGTTTTAGTGCCGAAGCTGACCGGCACGTCCACAAGTTCGGGGATGCCCTCCGCCTCGCACAAGTGCACCTGCAAGCATGCCTTTCCAAGTTATTCGAGCAGCCACTCATTCTGAACGCCACGTCAACAGCTAGTACGCAGCAAGCTTTTACTGATCATTGAAGAACTCAAGTGGTGATTACATATAAGGTGGATGACAAGAGTGCTAACCGGTCCACTTCACCCAGATGTGAGCAATGTAAAGAAATGAAAGTATTGCAAACTCGACAAACATTGACAGCTATTTTTGTCAGGAGCCTAACCGCAAGTTCTACTCTCCACACAAGCCACCGCAGTGCCATATGCTTGTACCAAGAGAAGGGGCAAATGGTTGAACTGATTCAGTGCACTCATTTTTAATTTCGTTGGCACATCTCAATTCTGAGCAAAGAGCATGAAAAGGCCACTGAAGAGGAGTCAAAACTTGAACTTATAACGGTTTTAGTTTGGTTTGATTTACGGGGCTTAACGTCCCAAAGTGACTAAGGCTATGAGAGACGATAAGTGACGTAGTGACGTAGTGGAGGGCTCCGGAAATTTCAATCACCTGGGTTTCTTTGACATGCATTGACAACGCACAGCACACGGGCATCTAGCTTTTCACCTCCATCGAAACTCTGCTACCGCGGCCAGGATTCGATCTCGTATCCTTGGGCACAGCACTATACACAGCACAGCATACCTAGTTCACGTGATTTACACAGCTCAGCGCTATTAACAGCATAAATCACGTGAACTAGATATGACATTCATTTTAAACCAGCCAAAAGACAAGACACAGAGAATAGAAGCTAAGAAGACGAGGCTGGACTAACTGAAGGAAATAACACAACGAAGATTCACACTCAGAAGTGTGCGAACAATACCCAAACCAGTGAAAGGGCAGAAACAATTCAAAGTCATGGTCTTACTGCCGATTTATCTAAAAGAGCGAATTCCTTACTATGAAGGTTAACCGACGGCTTAGCCACACACGTGTCTTTAGCCTTAGCGATGTAAAAAGCCTCAACTATCTCCCGACAAATTTGCTTTTAATTCTTTTAATTTTCGTAAACTATAGAAGTGTTGCTGAAATCAGGCATGCAAAGCGACAGGTCGTCTTCCGATTTACATTCCCAAAATTGCACATGTAATGCCAGATTAGAATTCGCCTTCCCTCCTAGAGAGTTGGAGTGCTCCATCAGGTGCACATTAAGGCATCTGCCTGTGTGCCTGCAGTAGTATCGACCACAAGGCAGCAGAATGCAATAAACCACATTCTTTCCCTTGTCTTATGTGACAATTTGCACTGAAAACGATTGTCAGATATACTGTCGAGCCTTCTTTTAATGCTGGCACATAAGCCTGCTGTCTTGCTTTAGCTGTGAAGACAACAGCAACGTCATACTTCGCCGCAAGTTTCTTTAATCGGTGCGAAACACCGTGGAGATAAGGTATGACAGTCACCTTTGACCTCACAACTCACGCAAACAGGATGGGCATGTGTGTCCGTGTATGCTGAGCTAACCTTCTAGATTAATGTTATGCAATATTCACGAAGGAAATTTGGCACCGCCGTTTACATAAAGTCTAGCATAAAAGTAAACAAAGGGGGTCCATCAGACTTTCAACCCACCTCTCCAAACTGTCCCTCGCCAAGCTTCTCGATGAAACGGATTCTGTGACGGGGTACTTCCCGCACGGGTGGTAACGTTGAGCCTCCAGAATTCTCGTCGGCAGATGACAGATCCAGCGTCGGCACGGAGTACACAGTGTTTCCGCTCACACCCTGCAATTACACAGTGCCATTTTTACTGCTTTATAAATGAGATTAAGCATGAAATAAGCCTTCTGACAAGTTTTTGCTCAAAAGGTACATTTCTTGATAAGCGCACACAGATTATATTGGCCTGACGGGGCACCAATAAATGCAGCACTGCAAGTTTGTGATTGCAGCTTTCATGCTCACGTCAAGTGCACTCTGATAACATAGCCCCAAGAGCAATGGATGAGGTGAGCATTTTGCGCTAATTATTTGCACATTTTGAATTGCAATGAGCCAGCCCTTGGGTTCCCACGTTATTCATTTTTTAATGCCAGGAGCTTGACATTTTACTGCAAGGGATATATCGATTGGCATGCCGGCTCGTAATTCACGTGTGGGACGCCGTCTATTCTTCACCCAGTCTTCTCGTTTTTTCCTAAAAAGTTTCTATTCTTTAAATGCACCTGTTTTTTCTCCGTAACTACATCTTTCACTTCTCTCTCTCTTTCCGCCCCCCCCCCCCCCCCTTCCCGAAATCTAACTGAACGCATCAAATCAGCAAACTTCTGACCCTGTAAAGGGTGCACCACCACATACATAGTATGCATGTGGGAAAGCCATAAAGGCGAACACCACCGGTTGAATCCTGTGAAATGAAACTAGCACGATATAACAAACGATATATATATATATATATATATATATATATATATATATATATATATATATATATATATATATATATATATATATATATATACACACGCACACACACACTGAAAGGGGGTTTATTGGGGGTTATTCGAAGGACGGGAGACGGCGACCGGTGAGACAAGATGATCCTAGAGCGAAGCACAATCTCGTCCGAACAAGACAGTCCGAGCTCTCAGTGCGCGCGCCAGCTGATCGGCGTCTTCATCGTCGTTAGAGTCGGCGGTGTATCATCTTCTTCCTTACAATTTATTTATTTACTCACTTGTTTATTTATTTATTCCAGGGGTACTTTCAGCCTGCCTTAGGGCATACATGTAGGAGAAGATGCACAGCAGAAAAAAAGAGTTGCAACACGCGAATCATGGAGACAATCGGACATAGCCTACTTGCGTGCGCAGATGGCCTGATACAATAGGACGGTCAAACAAATATTGTTTAGGTCGAATAATCAGAACAACCTCTTGAAAGTCCCGCGCAATGGTATGGCACTGTTGCTTGCGGATATCGAATTCAACCGCGCGTAGACGAGTCAGATGCGCGGCTTTACGCCGCGCGGTTGGCGCTATGAAATAGCGTGAACTATGAACGCGTGGTTTGCGTGAGCGGCGTCTTAGGTCTCGAACTCCTTTTCTGCATGCCACTATCCTGTCAAGCGGCGAAGCCAACCTAATGACAGACTAGCGGCGGCCCTCGCCTGAAGTGCTTTGTTCTCGAAGGCAGGAATTTCCCTTCACCCCCCCCCCCCCCCCGTATTTCTGAAAGTACCCCGTCAATTGGTAAGACTTTTTTTTTTTTATTCCCGGGCCAAAGACGCCTACTGCTTCTCCTCGACGTCCAATAACCCCCCCCCCCCCCCCCCCGCCCCCCTCACTCACCCCGCCCTCAACTCGGTTTCCGGAGAAAATTACTGATCAAAGCAGTTGCGAAAACCAATAAACCTTAATTTTAACGAGATTAGTCTATTTATATTGTACTGGTAATAGGACTATACATCTTATGATAGTGGCTAGTTCCAAAGCAGCGTCCGCTGCAGCTTTGACGTGAAGCAAGTTATGTCTAACAACGCCTAGCGGCGGGTCATTGCAAGGAGCGTGTCTCTATCGTGGATGTAGTGCTATTAAGTTACAGATGAGCTCATATTCCACTTTTTATGTGTTGAATTATCTGTACATCGAAACATGCATCGAGTTCGATACATTGGGGTTCGACTGTACTGTATAGAAGTTAGTGCAAATACTTTGGCAAATGCATAGAAGAGATAAAAACAAGGATTGACTGTATGCACCTCATTTATGCCTTGGTGTGTGTATTCGCGCAAACTTCTTTTATATTATGCAGAAACAACTAGCCCGACAACACGTCATTTCGGACTGTACTGCGTAAAAAGGAAAACCAAATGATATTACAAGCAAGGTTTTTTTATTGTGAACTTGTTTTTTAGTTTCTTCTAACAATAAGGTATCGAGTACTGAATACAATCTCCCTTTTAATAAGGATAAGGCAGCCGTGGCCCCCTGCTATATCCCAAGATCACGCATATCATTATTTGCAGAAAACTTCCTGCACATTGCTGAGAGCATCTTTCTTTTGGCATGCTCATACAATATATACATGCGGATGTATGAGTGAAATGCAAAGCTTGACATTTGCTTGGCGCTACGTTCTTGGCTTACCTGCTACATTCCCTATCTCACGTCTACAAAATCACGGAGAATTCGCATGATAAATTTATACCATCAGTGCCTCAATCGGGAATAATTCAGTGAGAGCTCCCTTACAAATCATGACTTGCTTTGCAGAGTTCAGGTGGCGCTGTTGTACACAAACTAGACTAAACGTACATTCGACCTCCCGCGTGCTTTTCTGTACAAAGGTTCCCTAAAAAGGCCCGAAAGTTAACTTTTGCACATCCTACATGCTTTCGAATAAAGGTCCAATGTTATCTATAAAGTAATTACTCCCTTATTATGAATCTACTCCACCCTGGGGGTTTCCCCTAAATATTTGACCAACCCTAAACAAACAGACATGAGCACAACCAAATCGCTGTTTGAAACACTACCCTGGTATCGATGATAGCAGGCGTAGATGCTTACCTGTATGTTTGGCAAGCTGACGACGACGTCCGTGGCGGCGTAATATTGTTCGGCCGCTGGCGGCGGCGGCGGTTTCGACTGGGGAAACGGCGACGACTTGTGCGAACTCAGAACAGGGCTTTTGTTCATGTCAGGCACGGCGTACTCGCGGGACGTCGTTGACTCTGAAAGAAGGCAGCGTTCATCTACATTGCTTCGACTAACCCCAGTACGCGGAAGAGGTTGGTAGTATTCCTGAAGTAGACAAACAAAAGATTGTTTGGGCGCGCACCAATACTGCGATGCAGGCACATATTCAAGGGGAGGCCCGAGGAGGAGCGCGCATCGCCAAATCAAGATCTCGGTTTGCGACGAACCCCCCTTCCTCCCCAGCCCGACACAAGAAGTTAGCTTGGGCTCCTCCCGCAAAAAATTCTCATTATGCGTCTGCCACGAAGCAAAGAAGTCCCTCTACTCTTATCATCCTTTTCACAACTGAATACTAGGCATGTATCGGCATGCGAACTGCTAAAAAGGTTTGTAATTGTTAGCACAATAATTATCTCCGAGGGCTCTCGCGGATGATATGAAACTAGAAGGAAGCATAGTGCCCCGGCCTGCCGCATATCACAGGAAATAGTTACAACGTTATTAACTTTTAAGGTAGGCGGTAAGGTTAGCGTCTCCTTGTTTGAATAAGCAGAGTAGAATAACTGACAAATGCCAACTGGTAAAAAAAAAAAAAAATTAATATGTGCATTGTATTCCCTGTCGTAACTTTAGCGGGACAGTACATTTATTTTTTTTTCGGAATATTACACATTAAGAGCTAATCATGTGTTAGGCATGTTGTAGAGCTTCCAGCTAGAAAAAAAAAAAGGAAAGAAAAAAAAACGCTAAAAAACGCGTTTATTTTATTTTTTTTCTCTCACATTTTCAAATGATCTGGAAAGCATACCACACCAGTTTCCACTTCACAGGTGCGCATTCTCTCTCTATCTCTCCCCTCCCCCCCCCAGTCCCCCGTTGTTGTTTTTTTTTTCTTTTAAAGGAAACGAGACCATCGCGAAAAACGACGGTTGACAGTGAGGCAAATTTGATGCGCGAGTATTTATGACTCATTGAGAGAGCCGTGTTTCAAACCATGCCACACTGGAAACAGAAATTATTCTGGACGATTTTTTTTCCCCGCCCCACAAGGCCAGAGGTTTTACTACAACTGCAGGAACAATTCATTAACACGAGGTTGTCTTAAAACGCAAACCACGTCATCAACGTATTTTATTAGCAGTGAATTTCTCACCATTGCTATAGGTTCCAGGGTAGATGGGCTTAAAATCTTGAGGTTCGTGGTACAGCAGCTTGTCTGGGTCTGGATCTTCAAGGGCAACCTGGCCATAAAGATTCCCATTAGCTTCCCGTGCCACGTACTGGGGGGAATAGGCTAACGCAAGGTCCTGCAAAGACACCCGCAGCATGCATTCGAATCAGCAAGGTCGCTGGGTGATCACGAAGCAGCAGTCCACAGTTTCTTCACAGGATTCACCGCCATTAAAAAAAAAAAAAAAAAAAAACAGCAGCGGGCTAAAATTTCCAACAGCGAAACCTTTGAAGAGGATTGAGTGGGCCTCAATATCAGCAGGCAGTCGTTATATCATCCCAATACTGCGGCAAATGCCTCTTGCTGAATGTGAATAAGAAACAATGATAACACGCGTCCGTCATGACGGACATGATTTTTACACGCCAACGCAAGACTGCAGGCTATTATTCAAGTCGTCGTTAAGGGCTTTGGACTGACTGACTTACATCACCGGCGTTTACCGTGCACAAAAATAAGATTGCAAAAACGCCCGGAGCATGCCAGCTATAAGCAGGTCACACTTTACTGCGAATGTCTTACACCTAACATCAGACCGCATGAGAATAGCGAAATAAAACAAACTATTGTTGTCGACAGAGACGCCACGCTTCTCATGATCATGTAAGCATACCGCGCGGGCCCTCTCCGGCCAACGAACACTACTGACGAACTCTGCGCCACTATGGCGCCACTCTCAGGTTTCTCAGGTTGCCCGGGCTCTCCAGCGCCTCCAAGGCAGTGTCGAGTGGACTGTACCTTCGAGAAGACTGACCTTGTGTGAAATGTGCATTTGAACTCCGTACAAGCGTAGTTGCCATGTAAAGCAAGCAGCTTCAAGTGTTGCGCACGGTACAACACAGATCGTGTTACTATGGCTGGTGGTCACAGCACACTCCATCCTTTCGTCACCCTTCGTTTTTTTTTTTTTTTTTTTTTTTTTTTTTTAGCTCACAGAACAGTATCCCGAAGTAAAAAGGGCGCAAACAAGTCGACATACCCGGCCAGCGCGCTCTGCCGTGCCTGCTAGAGAAAATAACGGTACGCGGAGGGAAGGAGGGGCCTCAGCGCCTACCTTCATGTTGATGGTGACGCGGCTGTCGAGTGGCTTGAGGATGGCGTGCGGCGTGCTGTGCTTTCGGCGCCTGTTGCGTGCCACGATGACGAATATGACGAGCACGAGGAGCAGGATGACGGCAGCCAGCACGCCGATGACCAGGCCTACGTACTGCTTCGACATGGGGTCCTCGCTCATGGCCGTACTTACGATCGGGGGCGCCGCGGGCGCCTCCTCCTCCGTGAAATTGCCCACGGCCGGAACTGCGCGAAAGCGAAGGCGTCCCAGAACAACACTGAGCGTCCCTTCGCGTAGGGTGGGTGACCGCGGAACGCCGCCACAAAGTCTTACTGTTCATTAGCACACGTATGCACTTTATGCCCGCCGTGTAGAAGACGACGACGAAGGCTGTACGTGAATAACGCAGATAACATTTCAGTCTCAACAGGATGCGGCGACGTGTGTGGAGAGTTCCCACTGGCTTTTGGCCGGAGCCTCGTAATATTTTAACGTTGAATAAACGAACAGATGACTAAAGTTCACATTACACAGGCCGAGGACAACGTGCTAGTATTACGTTGTCACATATGTGAGGAAAACTCGCCCGTCTATATTCATGAAGACCTTCACGAACCGCGCTGTGTCATGAAAGTAATAGTCGCAGCACTAACTGGAGCTACATGTCCTCCTAAGGCGTTACGTCATATGCCCCGACAAGTTCGCGTCTTTCGCCCGATTTTTCTTTTCTAGGGCTAAAGGCCATATTGCTTACTCGCGATATAATGGACTTGTCGCAGAATATTTGTTAATCACCAGATCAGGCAGCGCCCAGGTAGCGGCTGGGCGAAAGTTCCCGTAGGCGTATTAGAATTAGGCGACGCATTTCCCTCCCGATTCGTTCCGTGCCGATTTTGGATCAGGCTCACGCCTTCTCTGCGTCCTGCGGAGGTCGATGCCGTTAATTCTACAATGTTAAGCAACACGAAGGCGGAACAAAATAATACGACAGAGCATTCGAGCTTTTATTTCCTTTTTTTTTTTTTTTTTGGTCGCTGTCGCTGCTTCGAGTTGCGATCGCAGCTAAAAATCGACGCAAGGAAGCGAGTTTACCAACAGAAAGAAAGAAAGAAAGAAAGAAAGAAAGAAAGAAAGAAAGAAAGAAAGAAAGAAAGAAAGAAAGAAAGAAAGAAAGAAAGAAAGAAAGAAAGAAAGTAAGTAAGAAAGAAAGAAAGAAAGAAAGAAAGAAAGAAAGAAAGAAAGAAAGAAAGAAAGAAAGAAAGAAAGAAAGAAAGAAAGAAAGAAAGAAAGAAAGAAAGAAAGAAAGAAAGAAAGAAAGAAAGAAAGAAAGAAAGGTCTAGACACGACATGGGGATGCGTCGAAATTCTTGCGCAAAGTTTACGCCGAGGCGTCAGAGGTGCCGTCGCAACGCTCGATTACTCATGGCGCCCTCTCGGTTCCTTGCAGATCGACAGCAGCTTTTCCCAAATCGCTGGGGCCAAAGCCTGCTCGCTTGGCGGCGCGGGGAGAGGAATCGCCGAGGAAAACTTCGATTAAACTCTTCCGCTTTCAGCGATCGGTGTGCACAGTGAAAAGTTACAAAAGCGGCCGTCCGTGCTCTCTGCGTAAGCGCCCCCCCCCCCCCCCCCCCCCGTTTATTTTTTGCCCCTCTCAGAATCGATAGAGAAGCTCGGCTTTCGAACAACATGCATGCACCACGCGCAGCAACTTCGTTTCTCGCCACTTTCACGGCTGCTAACAAAGTTTCAAGCAGTATAACGCGTGTTAACTAAAAACAAACAGTTGCACAAGGAGCGCGTCATGGGTTTGTTGACAAAGGAAAGTTTCCAAAACGAGCCAGGAAGAAAGGTAAAAGCAAGGTGTGCGCAACGTAAATATCGCAAAGGCATTTCACTTCCCTCCGGAATTTCTGTTTGCAGCGGGGATTATACCAAATTTATTACTGCCTTTGTTTACGTCACAACTTCGACCCAGTGCAGCATCGTATGATGGCTGTTTTTACGGCTGAAGGCACGAAAGCAGTCTATCTCTTTTTTTTTTTCTTATGGCGCCGCGCCTGTTTATCAGCTTTTCGAGCAAACTTCACCGAGCATAACGTTGTCAGCGACTTGGGCACGCAGCTAATTTACTGAATAAAGTTAAACCATCCAGAGCGATGAAAACTTGTTTTGGGCGTTAGCGCACTCTGTCGTCAAAAAGAAACGCCGGAAATTCTTCCGCGTTTGATGGCATCGAACCATTAGAGAGGTTCACGGGCTATGTAGGTGGGTTATGTGGGGCAGACATGGCTGCCGGTACATTAGAACAAAAGTCAATGCACGCCCTCGCAAGTGTAACCAACCAATTAATGCATTGTGCGCGCTTCTGACGCTGTAATTCATGATCCATGAGTGTTCTTTATCCTTAACTGGACCCTTCAGCGGACCGTTACATAACCTTAAATGACAATCACGATGCTCTTGACTGCATTCAGGAGAAGGATTCGACACAAATTTGGTCTGATTGCGCTTAGTGTTGCGAGTTTGCCTGGGAGTGCATTATCTCTTTTGGCATCATTACGACTATATATAGTCACTGACAACGCGCTAAACGTTAAAAAAAAAAAAAGAAAAAACGATGCGTTTGGCCTATATCGAGTTTATATCTTTCTGGGTTGGTTGGTTACCGCGATTCATTTTACGCGCCAGGCGTTAGCCAGTTCAGAGCAGGCTTGCATTAACCGTCCTCTGCTCCGTCACAATTCCACTGGCCAGATTGCATTTTTAAAAACACCGCCGTTCAGCTCCATTTACTGCAAACTCCTTCCGGCACAGCAAGCGAGCGCTTCGATGCCACGAGTCCTCTCGCCAAGAAGCCCCTTGACGCTGATCCTACAGCCGCCAGAACTACTAAAAAGAGCGGGAGTCTTTACCGGCAGCAGTATACTGGTGCCGATGCTTACCGGAGGTGAAGGAGACCTCGCTGAGCAGCAGCCATTTGGCGGCGAACTCGAGCTGCAGCTTGACGAAGCGGCCAACGTGTTGGTGCAGCCGAATGGTGACGTTGCGAGTCTTCTCGTTGAACAGGCCCCGGCATGAGGTTGAAGTGCTGCGGCTCGCCCAGGTAGTGCTTGCCGCCCACGCTGAACGAGATTCGCGCCGCGCGGAACGGCTGCACGTCGCGGGTGTGCATGTTGTTGCAGTGCAGGAACACTGCCGAGAAGTTGCGCACCGTGTCGAACTCGAATACCAGCTCAAGCGGCTGCGAGTGCAGCGAATCGTTGCGCCAGCCGACCCACTCGTACCCTGCACAGAGAAGGGCCCCATTTCTCTCCGCTCTTTTGTACAGGTCAAAGATGAGATCGGACTGTATACGATAAAGTCAATACAAGAAATTAGCGTTACAGCCAAGCCTTGTGTAACACCACCACCAGTGAGCGCAGGCATAATAGTGTGTACGCACAAAACTGATATGCTTCGTTTTCTGAAAAATCATGTATCAACACAACTCTTTTTAAATGCCCTAACCATAGAATTCTTGCAGCCCGCGCTCGCCCACTGTGACGAAAATATCGTGTACCTTTGCCGTAGCCCGAAAGGTCCAGCTTGAAATTTTCGCTGCCGGCAACACCGTCAGTAAGTTGACCGAGGCCGCCGTGCAGGTAACTGTCGTCCTTGATGCCATCGTACGTAGCGTCCGACAGGTCGACGTCCGTGCCCCGCCGCTCACCTTGTGGGATGGAGTAGGCCAAGATGCCCTCTGCGAACGCCAAGCAGCGAAGGCTCAGCCGTGGAAGAAGCAGCCTCTACGCTGGGCAAGCTAGCGTAAGCATGCACCCTAGAAGATCATGAACTCTACTGCAACAGTAGGTGAGTTGCAAAACTTACAGACGTCTGGAAGTATCTCGACCATAAACGAAAAGCCTATGCGTGCTCTGACACAGCTATATTCTGCGACCATGATTTCTACCTTAATAACAACCGTGTATCCATAAAATGACAGTTAGGAATATGTAAAGACAAAAATATTTGCGGCGTAGCTGAGCTTCCATTGTATACAGCTTAAAAATAAGCTGCTGGAAAGAGAAAAAAAATCGTCACAGGACCGTAAAGTCAAGGCACGTAAGCTAACTTGGTACGCAGCGACTACTAACCCTTAAAGGACGCCTTCCAACCAGTGGCGTCACCTGATGATGATAACATCGCGGTTTAATCAATTAATTTGTGGTTTAACCTTCTTCTTCATGCCATTCCCTTGAGATCATACACTAGAGTTTAAATGGGATAAACTTCAACGTCGTGATAATCCGTTTACACCATTGGCTAGAAGGCCCTTTTTGAGGGGTATTTGGGGCTGCGTTGCTGTAAGTTGTATCTGACTACGGTTTCGTATCGATAAGAGCTCGCCGTGTCGCAAAACAATAGAGGCAATAAAATCGCGCTTTAGTAGGGGATCTGCGGGATGAGTAAGTTTGCACGGAGCAATGCTTTTTTCGGCCAGGTGGGCAAGTAACGAGGTAAAAGTTCGAGGCTCATGAGCGCGCTATGTCATTCCTCGGGAAACGCGACGGAGATCCGCTGTCGGCGGATTCTGTTACCTAAGGCACTACGATGCTGAGAGGAGCCACGCGCGCAGTTCATACGTAGTGTCGCGTTATTCTTGCACGGCGCTGCCCTCTTCAGCTCAGAATCCTCGCGACAGTCGCCGACACCGGTGAGCGCTGCCATATCAGCGACGAGAGACCCGATCCCATTTCCCTCGTGTCGGTCGTCGAACCTCCCCGACGCAGGAGTTTTATTGTCAAAAGGCGTAAATGGGCTGACGCCACCTCTTTCGGCTGTCAGCCAGTGCGCGTCGATCCCAGGCAGCGTTGCAGCCAGACACCGGTGAACGCACAGACTCGGCGCTCGAGGTCGGAGACGTCGCTGAGCGGCGGAAGTGGCTCCTGGCGGCAGCAGCAGCAGCGAACCGTTGCCCAAGGGGTTGAGAGCTTTCTTGTTTACGCTGCCGCAGGGTCCCCCGGGCGAGTGGGCGGGCGCCAACTATTTCAAGCGTGCGCGCCGCGGTTCATCAAGGCTGGGATGAAAGCCCGCGGCAGCCGAGATTCTCACGAAGCGCGGGGAGCCTCACGTGGGCAAACACAAACCCCGGAAGCAAGCAGTGACTGTTGCTGCTGCTGCTGCTACGTCGGGCCACGGCGACAGGCCTCGGCGACGCCGCGCACTCCTGGCTTGGCCGCCGTGAGAGCGCCGGCGACTCGCAAGCTTTGTTGATCCGAGACAGCGCTCGCGGCGACGGCCCTCAATTTCTCCGCCGCAGCGGAGAAGGCGGTAGAACGTTACGAGAGCTGCGATGACGCGCTGGGCTCTGCGGCAGCCTGTGCAGCGGTCGCTTCTCGCTGGCGCGCTCGGCTACGCAAGGAAGGGCGGCTCACGTGCTGCAATCACCGAGTGCTACCTGCGTAAGATGGCCACCGCGAGAGAGACACGCGAGAAAAGAAAAAAAAAAAAGAAAACATTCCGAACCGCTTATGAGTTCTGGGAGGATATCGTCGTGTGACCGATGTGTGGAGGTCCCTGCGGTTTGTTCTGAGGCTGTTCATATTCTAATTGCACGCATCAATGCTTTAGACTATTTTTCTTCTAAAATTCCTGGTATAAGAAAGACAAGACTACTGGAATGTAACGTAAGCTCTGCCACCGGAAGATCCGAGTAGATGAAGTTCAGAGGCATCTTCCGGGTTTAAATCCCATGTGCAGCCCACGCTCATTGATGCCTTCGAAGACTTGAGGTGAACAACTGCTCGACACAATTCAAAGCTCGAGTTCTTAAACCTGCATGCTTACGTTCATGTTTTTGTAGTGTTTTGCAACTATAGTAATTTGCATCACGACAGTACACATAACACAGCCATGTGTTCGACCATTTACCCGGCTTTCTCCTGTCTTTATTCCTGATCACAAGAAGCTTGAACAGAGTGTGTGAAATATTTAGATACGTGCATGGAGGACTGCTGTTCGGCCTCCAACTAGGCTTTTGGTCAGAGAGCGTTCGTACTGCAGTTCGAAAAAAAAAAAAACTTTTAAGACGGAAGTTTTAACCAGACACGCTAGAAACCTACATGGCATTGACGGATTAATAACAAGTGACAGGGACCAATTATAACTGACATTTGGGACAGTTAGTTTAGCATTATGAAATGGATAAAATGGCTCCGCGGCAAAAAAAGTGTACTACGTGGCACGTTCCTTGCTTGCCTCTGTTTTCATAGGCCAATAATAGCTCATACACTAATATTAGGCGGTTTACGTCAGAGGGAGGGAATATAGATGGTTTGTATTATATTGTTGTCGCAGTATGAAAAGACAGGGCCTGCAAAGAACAACAATAAATCAAATAAGATTTGAATAAATATACGAAAGGATTAGATTATTTATTAGTAAACTCCACGTACTCGGGCAACCAAGAATAACGTTTATTCTTATTACACAGAGGCTTCATGGCTTATGTTAGATTAGGAGCCCCCGACGCCTAACAGCTTGCCGGCCGCTCCGGGTTCCCCCTCCCCCCCCCCCCCCCCCCCCCTTCAGCTCGCTGGCACGGTCCCCCTCTGTCGTGTGGGTACGGCGGGACACCCCCCTGTGAAAGAATGGTCATCGGTAGAGCGCTGAGTGTTTTCAGTCGAAGTGTGCGACTCGGACGAAGACAAGATAGCTGTCCTCGTGAGCCCTTCGGGTTCTGAGAAGGAAAGTGTTTTATGGCCCTTCGAAGATGCGTCCCGCGCAGATGCCCCAGAAACGAAGATGGGGATCGCTACTGCTCCTCAGACCGCACGTGTGGCTTCCACTGAGCTCCGCTATTGTTCGTCGAGTGCTTTTTCGTGTGTGTTCGCGGGGCTGTAGCCATGTGTTAAGAAGCTCAACGGTTTCAAGAAAACGCGTTGTGCGGGAAAGTGAAAACAGCTTCATTAGTCCCGGCACCCCATTTGCGCATTTAAGTTTCTCTAAAATCCTCGAATTGGCCCTAAGAAGCTGAACCCTGATTGATGTGTAAGATGTGCCCCAAGATCCTGGGAAGACTGATTTAAAGGGACGTTTTGGCTCGGAATGGGTGAGAGCGTGCCTGCAGTCTCGGCCGCCTCTTTACTGTCGTCTTTGTAACTGCCTTTTCGTCACCTGCCCTGTTTTTGGCTCTGTCTTCAATAAACGGTTTTTGTGTCAACGTGTCGCCGGACGAGCGGACGAAGGAGCTTGGCGCTCTTCGTTCGACTGACAACCTATACGATCCCGATCCACATCAACATCGTTCGACGGAGGCCTTTCGAATCTAACTGCTACCCTTCATTCGGTCACCTGCATCTGCGCGATTCCACTTGGAGGTGTTTAGAACGAGGCAACTATAAAATGTTACTTTTATTATCAATACATTTAATAGCGCCCGACTCTAAATTTGAATTGCACAAGCATGAGCTGAAACAGCTGAGTCTGTGCTTGCTCTGGCGCATCTCGATTCAAATTTGCGTCCCGTACGTACTGCCTAAGAGGGCCGGTAAATTAGTCAGTACCTTTCGCCTCACTCTGCAGTATCTCTCGGCATATTATACATCATCGCAGCCGCGGCGCCCTTTGAAAAGAGCGCACAGTGCGGCGGGCTGGCTGCAGCAGTGACGCGAAGGCTTGTTCCGAAAAAAGAAAAAAAAAAAAAAGAGGGAGGGAGGGGAGAGGGTGGTGAGGGAGGCGAGCGAAGAGAACTGCGGGCAGAAGCGAAAAATATCAGAGGAGGAGGAACGACCTCTGCCACCTCTGCCTCTGGTGCGAGAGGAGGTCGCTGCTAATCAAAGCGCCTCTTTCGGGGCGTTCCTGCTCCGGCGACTTAATTGCCGGACGCCGTAACATTCTTATCGAGTCATTACGCCATGCATCTCTATCGCGCTCGCGTAGGCCTAACGTCGTCGTCGTCGTCGCCAAAATGAGCACGCGGCTCTTGCACCGCCGGCAGCGTGCCACGCTTGTTTTCCTATTTCACCCTCCGAGCCCCGGCTCGCAGATTTATTACGCTTCGCGCCGGCCCGCGCAGAGCAGCCAGGGTGGGGAAGCGTAACGCTAGCGTGCGGCCGCGACGCGCGGGCTTCAAAAAAAACTACGTGTGTGGCGCGAGCTCAGTGGCGTGAAGGTCTCTCTCTCTCCCGCTCTCTCGTCAAGGCTTTCACGAATCGATGACTTTTGCTGCACGCGCCCTATAGACATATATTCGGAGAGGAATATACGCTTGAGGCTCCTCTCTCCCGGCTCCTTTCTTCCTCGCGGCCGGTTGCATTAATGAACACGTTACTCGAGCTGTACCGAAGCAAATTACACCAAGTCCAGCTCCTTCCGAGGCTGCGGTCGTTCACGCAGCAGCAACCAGGTTCCTTCAGGACCACCTTCGACCTCGTTATTACAATTTGGCTGTCCTTTACTGGTAGCATTCGATGCGTCCTTCTCCGTCTGCTATATGAGACGCTTATATTAACTCTGGGAGCATTGATCGATCAGCGCGTGAAACACGGACGTTAAAAGAGCGGAGCCACGTTGCCTCTCTCCGTTCTCTTTGGCGATCCCCACTCGCTCCTTTTCACTCGAACAGCGTGCGGCTTGTTTAACGGCTAGAATATTGAGCAAGCTGCCCTGCGAAGGCGCGCGAGCTCCCGAAGCGGCGATTGGGGTCTTTTTCTTTCAAGAGCCTTATGATGTTTTATTAATTCACGTAACTCTGACTAACGAGAGAAAATTAAAAAAAAAAATGAACGTACAACAAACCGACTTTCACCAGCCAAAGCTGAAGAACGCGAATATACGTAATTGGGCCGTTACGGCAGAACAAACGTTGAGGCTAGTTGGTCAGTGTAGACGGCTAGTAAAAGATACGCCAACGCTTTTTCTTTCTTTTTTACCTCGGAGAGGAAGAACGAAACAAAAACGAGACAGCAAAGCGTTACGAGCGAAATTTGTGCAGTATACGCTAACATTACTTATTGCAACTGAAGGAGCCAAGTGCAACCATGCATTTTCCAACGATATGGGGAAACGGGAAGTAACGTAAGCACGGCAGCTCGCTAGCATCATACGCACTAAATGAAGAACAGAACACTAACGGCGGAGCACTATATAAGGTTCTGTGACACGCGTCTGCTCCCGACGCCGGAACAAATTAATTTTCTTTCCCCGTGGCCGAAATATGGGGGCGCAGAGAACAAAGGGATCCGGGTGCCGAAAGCGCAGGGAGTTTAATTTGAACAATCCCCTGGATTAGCAACGGAGATGAGGAGGGGGCTCTAGCTCACAGTGCGCTAATCTCGCACTGCAAGTCAGCACGAGGCCGCCTTAACGAGGGCTGCACGCCAGGAGTGCACTCTCGTGTCGTACAGGAGTGTTCGTCCGGCGACAAAGATTCATGATCATAATAAGAGCGAAAAACCTAGGCATAGTCTTCAAATTTAGGGATTATATGCTGTTTGGAGTATAATGCCAACGTTACTGCGACTCCTGGGACACCTTCAACGCTTCTCTTACTGCAGCTGGCGTAAGCAAGGAAAATATAAGCTGCAAGAAATCTTACGCGTGTAATGTTAACCGCCTGTTCTCGTGTTCCTGAAGTTTTTTACTTTCAAGAAATCATAACGTGACAACCCATAGAGTGGTTGAAATTACCGATTGGGTTCCGTGAACGCAGGCATGATGCACTTAATTTCACATTCACGTCTAGGCGCGTAAATTACGCGTAGCGCAAAGTCTTCACCCCTGAAAGGAGCTGAATGATAGAACACTTCATTCAACCTATAAGCAGTAAAGGCGTTACTGTAACCGTTACTAGTTTCCGTGAGAAGAACCAAGCATTAAAAAGATCAGAAGTGCGTGAACCTTCATTCGTTCTCTGTCGCGAAGGTATTCTTGACCAGACATCCAGTAGCATTAACCTACACTGTGTGATCAGGCATAGTTTAGGTAATCCCCGGGTCATAATTTTGTCCAAAAGAATAAAAAGCAGAGAGAAGGTAAGCGGGGTTCAGCACGTATATAAAGTGGGAATGATTAAAACAAGGGTGGTGTTTCAGTTAAATGACAGTTCAATTCAGTTCAATTTCAGTTTAAGTTCAATCAATGACAGAAACCTGTGCAATCCCCAAATCAAACTGTTTGAGATGTAAGCACCTCTATGGCTCGGCCTGATCACAGCGAGGCCAAAGGCCACAATGTGGCTCAAAAATAAGACCAATATTGCGTGTGCGTGTGCGTGTGTGTGTGTGTGTGTGTGTGTGTGTGTGTGTGTGTGTGTGTGTGTGTGTGTGTGTGTGTGTGTGTGTGTGTGTGTGTGTGAGAGAGAGAGAGAGAGAGGGAGGGAGGGAGGGAGGGAGGGAGGGAGGGAGGGAGGGAGGGAGGGAGGGAGGGAGGGAGGGAGGGAGAGGCCATCCCAAACCATTGTCCAAAAACTGTTCAAGTCGCGGCAGAAAATCCAGAGATGCTCAATCGATTTTGGTTCGCGGCAAAATGAGCATACAGTAGAGAGCGCTAAACTATAGACTTCTGTACACATTATAAGATACTCCTATTAACATGCTGATAAAGCTTCTGAAGCCTAAAAAAATCTTGTTTGAAACGTTTCTCTTACGTTCACACCTAGCACTTTTAAACTGTCACAGAAAAAAAAAAAAAATCAAGCACATTTTTGACTATAAATAGCAGAAAACTGAAAGCGTCCAGAGCGACGATGCCCCGCCGGTGTGGTGCTGTGGTAAGACGTACGCCCGACTACTGTGACGGAGTATCCGGGTTCGATCCCGACCGCGGCGGCTGCGTTTCGATGGAGGCGAAACGAAGAAGCGTCCGTGTGCTGTGCGATGTCAGCGCACGTTAAAGATCCCCAGGTGGTCGAAATTATTCCGTAGCCCTCCAATACGGCTCCTCTTTCTCTCTATCCACTTTCACCCCCACCTTCCTCTCTTCCCTTACGGCGCCAATACTGCGCCTTTCCCTTCCTGTGAACCAATTATTATTATTATTATTATTATTATTATTATTATTATTATTATTATTATTATTATTATTATTATTATTATTATTATTATTATTATTATTCAGAGGGACGATTGCAGATGTATTGGTTACGATGAGGTCTCACGATAAGCGAATAAACTGCGTCTGTCTGAATTTCTGAGTACGGCCATCTCTCGGCGTTCAAGAAAATTCTTTGCTCCAAGAGTAACGGGCATCTCAATAATCTGTAGCTGAACCCACCGCAACTTCTTTGCCGTAACCTTCGTCTGTCTCGCCGCGAAATGCGAGCAAATGCTCGTATTGCTTTTGCTGACGCTTTGAGGAAACGAAATAAATAAATAAACAAATTGTTTATAGTGCTGAAATGCCGGTATCGACTGGCCTAAGGCTCATATAATGACTCGACGGCCCGGGGATGTTTCCTAAATCTTCCTTCTCTACTGCCGCGCTATCGCTAGCAGACAGTACAGTCGTGAGCAATATGAGAGGGAACAAAGTTTGACGATTGATTTATTGATTACTCTATAATTATGAGTGAAAAGCGCAGTTTTTTTTTTTTTTAGTTTTCTAGCTAGTTTTCCTCTGGATTCATCATAGTCAAATGGTCGTCCTCATGTTTAGTAGGGAAATACCGATAACATGTGCTATTTTGTGCAAAAAATTTGTTTCCTCTCACATCGTTCATGACTGTACATATTTGCTGACATCAACAGGGGCGTATCCCACTAGCTTATCGCGCCTAAAAACGCGAGTAAATAAATTTTTATTCATTCGAGCCTGATCGTGCGAGCGGTGGAGGCAAAATTTTCCTTTCGATCGGCGCTTCTCTATCATGGGGCAGTAAAGCGCGTCAGGTGCGATATACTCACGCGTCCAGGGGCAGCCGTAGAGCTCGATGCGCATGCAGACCGTGCGCAGGATGCTGCTGTAGGGCACCACTCGCACCTTGGAGGCGATCACGGGCGGGTCCAGGGTGCGGCGCACCTCCGTGTACGTGTTTGTGTTGCCCTCGAAGATCTGCGAGCAGCGAGCCAGGAAGCACTCACTCATACTGACAGCCGGACGGGGGCCGCACGGCCCGACGTTTATGGGCACTCGAGACACTCATTACGATGCGCTGGCAGTTTGCAAGTTCAATACGGCCCACACGGCACGACCCTGCTGCGTCGCGAAAAGTACACGCACACGCGGGACACGCGACACCAGCGGCGGCGCCAACGAAGGTTTTCCCTCCCGTCAGAGTCCCCTCTCTCGGGAAGGAGCTGCAAAACACTTCCGAGCGGATAAAAGAGATGCCATTCGCTCCAAGCGGCACCGCGCCCAATATGTGGTGTGCCGTGACGGAAGAGCTTTAGGAGTGTCACCGGAACGACGTCTACTTGAGAACTCAATATTTGAAGTCACTTCTACGTAGTTTACTCCCAGTTTTCAGTTAAAGAATTCCGCTCCCAGCTCCAGCAAACCGGAGGGGAAGCCTGCAATGTTAAGGTAATTTGGGAGGAATTCACAATCTCGCGCTTATTTTCTCGTTCGCTTCCTTTCCTAACTAATTTATATTTCGCTACGCGTAACCGCCGCGATTAGTAGTTGCCCTTTTCTTCTTGTTCACGTCAGCTAGTTCTGCTCAAATGCACGAAAAAAAAAAATTTTACCTTTAGTGAGATTAGCTGGTACAGCCATTTGCTGCTTCTACGAGTATAAATCAATGACATGTTCAGAGACACCATCTGCCCGTGGACCCCGAAGTGCAGGGAGGAGGAGTGTCAATTTAGTGACTCTGGCTCCTTTCTACGATCATATAATGTAGCCGGGCGGTTGGAGCGTTTGTTTTGCAGATGAAGAGAATCGACAGAGCTGAGGCGAGACTACTTTGAACTTTTCGCTCTCTTTCAGCCAGCTTCTGCTTTTTCCGACTTGTGATCAATGTTCCACAGCGAAAGAACAGCGGATCTCTCGTTCGCTGCCTTCTTTTTATTTAACGTTGCTCTCAGCATTGATTCGGACCGGCTGGGATATAAATAATGGAGAACTGTCACGGGGAATCTCGCCTCTGTACAGAGCGACAACATCCCCCGCCCCTTCTTTTAGCTCTTTGTTGCTTGACAACGTTGTACAACTTCATAGACATACACAGTATTTTTTTATTCCGTGTTCCCTCGTCAGCAAGATGTTATGCGACATAGCTGGATGGGGGGAGGGGGGGGGGGGGGGTAATTTTTGTTCTCGCTTTATTATAACGCGCAGAAACAGTATTCGTTACGAAGACAGCAGCGCGAGGCTTCTTCCGGATCAAAGACGCACTGAAAGCAGCATTTTTTTTATTTTGCTACTTCCTCCTGCGATGTTATTTAAGCAGCAAATAATAATAATAATAATAATAATAATAATAATAATAATAATAATAATAATAATAATAATAATAATAATAATAATAATAATAGTAATGACCTTGCGCAGGTTCTTCCTTCTTGTCACATGGGATATTTTTCCGTATTCTAGTAAACGGCTTAGAAGCAGCGGCGTCCTAAAAGCCCTGGAGTAGATGTGTAGGCAACAGTGCTAAAGCAAGTATTGAGCAACGAGACGTCATGGCTTCCAGGAGGATGCCGACAATGCCACGCAAAGACGATTTTCCTTGAATCCTCTGAACTTTGCACAGTTCACGTCAAATTTGCAAATTCCGTCTCCAGTGAACATAGCTTTACACATAAACATAGCTCTGTACTGCACCCGCGGTGCACATAAAAATGGCAATGGCTTAGTCGGCTATGCCAGAATATACGTAGCGAGAGGTACGTTTCCCTGGCTGAGCTTGATGCGATCATGTATGTTTAGCAAAGAGAGACGTTGAGTGTACACATCTTTTATTCGCTTTGCTTGGCAGAGACGAAGACTGCTCGATGATCTGTGAAGTAGCATGCAGCGGTCTCAATTTTGTCCATACAGTATTTCGATTTGGTAGAGTCTCCAAACGCAAAGTCTCATATATCGGATTACTCCCCGGTGTCAAGTCCATTTGGTGCCACAGCCCCTCGCACACACTACACATTTGTCCAAACGGATTGTTCACAAAGTCTGCTTCAAATGTCCAGGTTGCAGATGCACTTTCGGAAACTCAAATAGAGTGATCAGTCACACGACGTGACTTCACATCCTCTTCTGTTAGTTCGCGTTGAATGAACTCTTTCATAGACCCCATATTGGCCGCTATGCGCCGTCTGTTACGCTCGGAAGTCTGGCATCACCGTTTGGCAAGCCGTTCCTCTCTCTGTTCGGGCGTCTCCGCTGCTCTCTTAGCCTTCTTACGCTCATTCTCTCTTTGCTGCTGCTATGCGCCGCTTTTAACGCTCTGCCGGCGGCTCCGTTACGATGGGGGCGAAACGGAGAGGCGGCCGTGTGGTGCGCGATGTCAGTGCACGTCAAAGATCCCCCGGTGGTCAAAATTACTGCGTAGCCCTCCACTACGGCTGCTCTTGGTATTTCCACTTTCTCTCCCACCTTTCTCCAATCCTTTACAGCGGGGTTGAGACATGTCCAAGAAACAAGTGTAACAGATACTGCGCTTTTCCCTTCCTGTGAACCAATTACTACTGCTACTACTACTACTACTACTACTACTACTACTACTACTACTACTACTACTACTACTACTACTACTACTACTACTACTACTACTACACTCTGCATCTTGGCGTCTCCGCTTGGCAATGCGTTCCTCTCTTTGTTCGGGCGTCTCTGCTGCACTGGATCTTGGAGTCTCCGCTTGGCAAGACGTTATTCTCTTTTTTCAGGCGCCGCGCGTTACTCGCGATGCAGCGGTGGTTTCGAGCATGCGCACTTGCGGCCAAACTGGCACACGGCGAAATGCGCTACTGACTATAGAAAAAAGCTCTCGCTACAAAACACAAAATTTCGCGCATTGTTCATGGCAGCCTCCGCAGTATCTACAAATGTCAACATGGAGTATTCGACAACATAATGTCGTGAGGGTTACTAAAATAAATAAATAAATAAAGACTAACTCGGCGGTGTTATCGTGTTAGACTAGCGTGTTAGACAAGCCTGCACTAATCGGAACTGGTCGATTCGGTACAACTGTTCTGCTCCACAGCTGGTCTGGTCGGTGAGGAACTATAGCAACACAAAGAAAAACGCACGAGTGCGTCATTCGATCTCTGTACTAAGGGACTCTGGTACTATCAATGCGTTGCGGTGACCCCACTGTCTTGGCCAGCCACCGTCGCTTCCCTTGTCAGTTGAACAAATATCCGTCACAAATTCGGTCACTCGAGGCACGAGAGAAAGGAAAGTGCAAGTGCGTATTTCTTCAGTCTAATCAGCTCTGATACTGAAACGCGATTAGTCCCTCTTTCCCCATCCTCTCTTTAAATCGAGAAAAAACTCAGCTGGTCCGTGAATCTGAACAAACGCTACACATCCCTATCTGCCTCCACCGCAGATACTTCTTTTTTCCCCGTGGTCGAGTCGCACAGTCTCGGTCGCGGTGGTTTGTCCTTTCCAAGGATTGTTTCGCCGGCATCCCGTTCGACTGGCGAAATGAGACCTCTGCGATCGCAGGGAAAGAGGCGCTCGGCCAGAGAGGCTGAATCTCGGGGTTGGGTTCAGCTGTGGCCGTCCGGCTTCTCCCCCAACTCCCGAGGTCCCAATTAGGTACCTCGCCAGCGAGCTTGGGCTCTTCGTCACCGCCGCAGTCCCAGGTGCCGTGTCGACCGCCGTACAAGGCGCTGCCCGTGGGTTCACCTGCATGGGTACTTGTAGAACTGTAGAGGCTTGTTGGATTGTAGGGCCCTTGTAGACTGTATGTAGAACAGCGTAGTTTAAAGCAAGAGAGTGTTTATGTCGAGAAACCTGTTTCCTTTAAGCGGTTAAGCGCAGCCAACCAAAGGGTTGGGAATTGAACCCGATAGCTAGGCATTTTCCTTTTTTCCTTCTTCATGCTTCCTTAAGTAGTTTTCTCCTGCCGCTTCAACCTCCTTTTTTTTTTTTTGCCTCTTTTTCGTCCACTTAAGTTTACCACTCACGTTACACTGCTCACTTGTACCGCTTCATATGAAAAGACTGTTAACTGCACGCAGACTAACCAACCGTCACTATTGGCATCGTTCAGTAAGAACTCCCGTTGGACAATACCTTGTGGTTAGTGTTTGAGCTATAATATAGCCGCCACCATAAGCAGATTAAAATATTTTTCCTTTAATATCTACCAAATCCAACAAGAATTACGCCGCAAGATGAAGAAGTTAACAGAGTACTATTGAGGCATATGAGCGAGGTCGCCGAAAACGCTCAACGTGGACTGTCTCAGAATTAGCTTGAGTTTGCCCTTTCAAACAGCTCCGTTAACTCTAAATCAAGCAGACCTTAAACCTCTGCCAAACCAGGACGCTGGAGAAAAAGAGGAAAATGCCAAGGCAACGTGCGAGAGCATTTGCTGTGTGTGAAAGCTCGTATACGGTAGAACATCCGTCTTCAGAGCGCGGTCGAACGTGTATGCTATTGGGCCACGGCATTCTTATTATGTTTTCACACGGTTGTGGGCTATAGACCTTTGCAACGAGGGCCCCCTGGGCGTCTCCATAATGCTCGCTGAGCTGTTGTGTGCGCCTGATGTCAGTGCGGTGGAAGCGGAAGGGGAACCAGTTTGCAACAGTCCAGAGAGGAGGCGTTTTGACGTCCTCCTCGCCCGATGCAAACGTCTATAGTGGACTAGCTCCTCGACACCTGGAACAGCTCAACTAGCCGGTGACAGCGTCGAGTACGTCGCCGTGCGGCCACGGGTGTATTGGCTCGCCAACCCTATAGCAAGCGATGACATCATTCCAAGGAATTGTGGTTTGAGAGGCATAAAGAACTACCATTTTATTGTGGTTCGCGGCTTGTGGACGCAGGTTGGAGGCGATGAAATAACGAGAATCAAAAAAAAAAAAATAACGGTAGCTCTGCTTTCCTAAAAAAAAAAAAAAGCGGATTTTGGTTGCCGCGCGCGTAGTAGACACGTTGTTAATGTGTTGTTTTCTTTATTTATGTGTCGGCGTTCATTGCCTTGTACAACACGAAGAATGTGCATTTCATCGAAGAACTCTATTTTCGCGCCGATACCACGCTTCTCGTTCTTCATGCGCTTAGTTGCCTGTGTGTAATTGGCCCCGGCCCCTGCTTATTTACAGCGCCTGACAGCCCCGCTGGCTACACGACGAGTAAGAGCTCCAAAATAATAAAACAAACAAACAAAAAATAAAAGCGGTGGTAGTATGTCCCGAAAAATGCGGCACAGGGCGGAAACTACCCAGCTACTTTGATCCCGGAGAGGTGAAACCAGTTTCGTTTTGCGTCAGCGTTGCCCAGAAAGAAAAAGAAAAGAAACGAGGAACAGGCTAGGGCGATGGCGCGCGCTCGCGTTGGAAGACCGCGGAGAGGAGTGAGAGCCGCGGGGATAGCCCCGGATTTGGGATTAATCGAACGCGGGGAGTGGAGGGGCCGCAGATGGAGCTATCCGCCGAGGTCATTATACAGATTCTCCGGCGCCTCCCACCATAAACAGCCACTGCGAACCACTTTCGCCCGGCGTGTCAGTGCTCTGCGTGTCAGTGCGTCTGTGTGTGGTGTTACTACGCGGGTGTGTGCTCAGTGGACGCAGCAAGCACCCGAGCCGCTGCTTTTCTTGCTGCCGCCGCCGCTCCCGCTGCACGTAGGTAGAGCGCCGGGAACGCTAATGTATCGAGACGAAAAAGGAGGCATGGAGTACAGACGCTTAGCGCCGGTGTTACTGGCATCGGCTCAACTCAGCGCGCGGTTTCGCAAAGCGCATTGAGGTGAATGCGCGCCTGCAGGCAGATGCTCAGACTGCAGGAGGAAAGCGCGTGAGTAGCGCATGCCCTCTTCTGGCTACCATAGATTAATTGTAAGCCTGTTTTAAACCAATTATAGAAGAAAAAAAAGAAGAGCGCGCTTTTGGCCGTCCTTGGATATGATTCCTGAGCTTTCTTTTTCAAAGGACGCGGCGCGAGGTGTTCCGCTATCTCTGCGAATCCACATTTGATCAACATTTGTTTTATTCCTTTTTTTTTTTTTTTGCACGCAGCCGATGACAATGCGGGGTAATGGACGATCCACCAACTACTGCGATTGAAATTAACTCGGCCGCGCCTGGTGACGGCAATAATGGCACGCAGCATAGGCGATTAGATGTTATTTATGAGTCTCCGCGACTCCTACGACGTTTATCGACTTCAGCGAGATCAGGCACCCCGTTTCCGCCTATCAATTCCTCGCTGAGAGCTTGCGGCGCTGAGCGTCTCCCTCCCGCCCGTCCCTTCCTAAGCACGGAGCAGGTGGCGAGGCCAGTGAAACTCCAGATTTTTGGCATCCGTCAACTGATCGTCGGCACCAAGCAGACCGTTTTACGACCACCGGCTTCACGTCCGCTCTCCCTTGCCCGCAACCCCCCAACGCCCATTTAACCGCGCCTTTGCGCCAAGCAACAGCCTTCCACGGGGTGCTGTGGCATTCGGCTCCCGCCGCGGCCAAGAATAAACAGAGTCATTCGTCTCGAAACGAAAACCTTTGCGCCGCAAATCGCGCCGACAAAACAGCGCGGCGCAGCAGAGACGGGTCGCCCGGCTGCAGAGAGACAGCGCCATGCCAGCGTGCCAAGGATTTACGCACACAGTACCATGCACTGCTGGGGCGGCCAGCGATAAGGGGCTGGAGACCAGGGAGACCCTCACCATTTGTCGAGATGCGAACGCTTTCTTCTAGCGTTAAAGAGCGGAGCTTTCGCGAAAACGAAGCGACGGAAAGAAAATCAGGTTGATACATATGATAATTTGAACACCGCTCTGGTCAAGTCCATGATGTCATTTCAGCAAGCTAAAGTATCAAAGCATGCTCTTACTCAGAGGCAGATTAAAAGGGCTGATGCGGCTCGGCCCCCCTCTTCCCCAAGTGAGATATTTTAAGCAGGAAAACCGTGCTAAACCCCATTTCGTCGAAAAAGAAGCCCAAGAAATAGCAAATGGGACCACTGGTTTCGTCAAGGACAAATAAATCCGGCCCTTGTCACAAAAGAGGTCGTATTTCGCCGAGGATGTGAACTTCTTGATGCTCGCAAAGGATAGCCCCCAAAGTATCTCGCTCTTGGTGGGTACAATGCGGAACGCGTCTATACTATAAAACACGTCCGCTTGAGTGGGCAGGAAGAGAAAAAAATGAAAAAAGGACGCCCTCCCCACGCCGCCTACAACATAACGGTAGAATCAAATGCCGCTACGAAGAATTTCCTTGCGATTCAAGGCCGGCCACCGCTATGATCACTGCTTTAGTGGAGTCGCAGGTAGCGCTGCTAATTCCACAACTATGTTACTCCGCCGCGCACAAAAGTGAAGCGCTGGCTCGCTTACAAGCATCTCGCTTTGAGCGATGCTGCACGTAACCAGACTGGGTGGTGTGGCGGAAAGCAATGCGCGCCCAGTAAAACAATTGCGGAGGCCAGGCGGGGGCAAGCGGCGCGTGGGCGTTTATGTTCGCAAGCGCCGCCGCTTTACGATTTCGGACGGGGCCCACGGGCCGGTGTTTATTTTCCCGCGCGTCGGATTCGCGCCCCGGGGCCACCTGGTCGACACGAGGACGAAAAAGGGGGCAGGAACGCTTGTGCGCCCAGAGACGAGGTGCAACGACGGCATGGTGCGCACGAACCTATCTGTGCCGCCGCCCCCCCCCCCCCCCCCTTCCGCAAAGGGACTCATGGAGACGTCGGCGTGAATGCACGAACGCTTTGTCTCGAAGGACGCACGTTGCCAGCACGTGGACTTCGTGCTGAGCCCAGCAGTCAGCCAGTGTGGTGGCTGGCATGGAAAAACAAATGACCGCATGTGTCTCGCGGCTCCCACGCGCTCGGAGTTTACTATGATGGGTTAAAGATTGTATACTGTGAAACGATATCATGTCTTCTACACAGAAACCTGCGACGGGCTATCACGCCGAACGAATAATGCAACGCAAGTATAAACGTGTCAGATTGTTAAGGCAGCATGCCCGGGAAGCGCTTTGCTCCAAAAATGGCATACTGTATGCCACTCGCCCTTGCCTTTCGCGGTCTCTTTCAGCTTCCGTGACCGAGCACCTGCCTGCCCTGATCTCTTACCAAAAAGCGGCCTTAGCCAGCAGAACCACTTGCGCCGGCAGCCTCTGCTAATTTTTATGGTGGCGCCACAACTCGAGGCCAATTCGCGCAGGCAAGCAAGCAAGAAAAAAAAAAAATCTACAATTCGGCATCTGTTACAGAACTAAAAGCACGAACTGCTCGTTCAGTACAACTTAGTGCTAGAAGTTGATAGTGAGTCAGTAAACTTCTCATGTAGCGTTGTTGTATGCCATGTAGTTTATCGCCCTGCCGCTGTTATCCTTGTTTAGGCTATTCTACTTCATAATGTGTTCTTGCACGTCCTGTTAGTAAAACCTCCTGCCCCATCCCTTGGTAGTTAAGAGTGAAGGGTGAAGCAAGCGTAAAGATTTGAAAATGTATGCGTACTGGCAGCGACGGCGACGACAGAACTGACCCCGATGATGGCTCTGTGCGCTTCTGAGTGACGGAGGCAGTCACCACTGCTATTCACCAGCACATTACAACAGTCTGGTTTGGGCGAACCTGCCTGCAACAAATGGAGCTCACGCTCCACAATTTTACATTCCATTGGTCGAATGACTTCTATTGGTCACGCTAAAGCTAAACGCGTTCAGATCAGATCAGTCACACACACACACACACGTGTATATATATATATATATATATATATATATATATATATATATATATATATATATATATATATATATATATATATATATATATATATATATAGAAGAAAATTGTGTTATGACGAGTCTATGCCCTTCTGACGATTCAAAAAGCAGAGGAGTGAAGAAAAAGAAATTTAAAAAAGGACTAGCATGAAAAGGGAACCATGTTTTCACTGCGGTGCCGCTGGAACAGAACTCCAGACTACGCCCCTTCCAGCGTACGCCGAAATGAAACATTCTTGGGGTCGCATTACGTGGCAGAAGGCATCAACCTTTCTGCTCATATAGCTGGGCCTCAGTGCACTGGAGTTTCAAGTCCATGCGTGGAATACATGCAAGTTATGCCTATTCTAAGCTACAGCGGCGCTACATGCCGCGCCCTTATATAGATGCACACACGGCGTCCTGCTCTCTACTGCACGGTTCCGCCATTTGCGCTGAAGAGACCGCACTGTACACCTGCTCCCGCCGCCAACGTTTGCAACATCGGATAAGGCCGATGTCGACGCGAGATAGAATACCGTCTCGCTCCGGCGCTCGGCACCCCGCGCCCGCCAAGCCAACCAAGCACCCACACATGCACGGCGTCAAGCGCATTTTGTCATCGCTCCATTTTTATACGACGTCGCGGAGCAGAGCTTGCACGGCCGAATATGTTGCTAAAGCGGGAATCCCGGCACAAACCCCGTAGCTGTCCGCGATCTCGATGAGCCGTCGCCGACCCTTCGCCAGCGCGCGGGTGGTGCGGAGACGCCTGAGCGAATTCTCGGGACGCGAATATTTCGGGTTTCGAGATGCGTTCGGCGAGATAAGAGCCGAGGGGCCCAGCGCGAGATTCGACGACGCGCGGCTGCTTTGTAGGTTCCAGACTATACGGCATCGGCGCCGGCCCCATGAACGCAACGTTGACGGCCGTGTCTGCGCTGTTTCGTATATGCTTAAGAAACCGAACAACAAAACTACGACAGAGTCATACGTTCCGCATTGACGCGCCTATACGGGCTCCTGTGGTTTATATACGTTTTAATCTCAACGAATGACAAGGACATCACAGTTTGGCACTTATACATAGTGTGAACACTGTTTACGTGAGCTAGATGGCTTGTCTTACTTTCTCCCGCTTTGCTCGCGTCTTCCGCTCGTGCTTAGCTCAATTCTGCATAGCGAGCTCGCGCGTCGCCTAAAACCTATAGTTGGCTCTGTCACGTGTTCTCGTAGCATTTTTTTCTTAGATTTTCCTCAGCTTTTCTTGGCTTGTCCTTAGTCTATCACTGATTTGTGCTTTGCTTGCCCTTCATCCGTTCTTTGCTCATCC
The DNA here is from genome assembly GCF_055883805.1 of Amblyomma maculatum. Taxonomy (NCBI): domain Eukaryota; kingdom Metazoa; phylum Arthropoda; class Arachnida; order Ixodida; family Ixodidae; genus Amblyomma; species Amblyomma maculatum. The sequence goes on from NC_139344.1 coordinate 54,207,809, forward strand.
CTGTGCTGTGTTTGGCGTGCGCTTTGTCTCTTCCCGTTCCTTCGGCACCTACGCGGCAAGTATACCACACATTATCGCTAGCGCTGATTATCGTTATAACGCCGCCCGTATTCACCAACACCTGCGTTATGTGTCCACAAACATGGTCCGAGAGCTGAACACGCTTACACGATAGCACGTTCGCTGCAAGCATACGGTGGCAGAGGGCAGCCAAGATGGCGGAAATCACTCGAAGTCCGTCGAGTTCGGAGCGGTCTGGAAATCTTCGTCTTCGGCAGCCGTCCGCAAAGCAGTCGAAGCCGTGGATGAGTGGTGAATCCCGGCCGCCGAGTCGTTTGTCCGGCTCTGGACGGGCCACTCGCCGGGACTTCCGTAAGTGCGCAGCACCGAGAAGACTTGAAAAGACATGCACGCGAAGACGCTCGCTGAGACGACAGATATAGCAAAGAGGGCTGGACCACAGCGCGCCGACCAAGAGCGACCGGCGGCACGGGCCAGGAACGTCGAAGACTGTGAGACTTCGATGCCACTAGATAGGTCTTGCGCGGGAACTTGTGTCATTGCGCTTCGCAGAATCTGAACCCTCTCTAAACGTGATCTGCCGCGTACAGCTGTCGTTGCCAGGCTCCGGTTGTCGACGCCGCGGTGTCCATTCATAACTACGGGGCGTCGCAAATAGCTCTGCGGCCGCTCTGTGTCCTCCTGCCGCATCACCTGAGTGGCGTTAGCCCTGTCGGGTGTTTCATTGCTGCCAAGTTCACGTGGCTTTCGCTGGAAACCTTCTATCGCTCCTAAGACAAGATCGCGCCTTCCTTGCCTTGCAGCGCGCAAGGCAGCTCTCGTTGCAGCGCCTGCTGGGCATTCGTCACAGCTGGGATCCTTATGTTCGTCATCTTGTAGCTTGCTGCCCTCCTCTCGATCCAGACATCTTTCACCTCTCAAGATGTGTCCATTCTGTGCCGGCCTGACCGGTGAGTCCCGACCTACAGGATCAGTAAGGCGGTTGTCGCGGGCTTGGGTGCTGCACTCGTGTCCGTCACTGCCTTGCTGATCGCCTTCGTTTCTCCGGATGGAGGCAAGGCTTGGCCGCAGCGGTCTTTCCTTGACGTGGGGTTGAGAGAGCGTCCCACTGCTGGTGCATTTGGTCTGCCTCCTGCCTTTAACTTCTGCATTCACCGACACCCTGGTGCCGTTCGTCGTCTTCATCCTGCGGCGTGCGCTGTATGATCGGCCTAGCTTGGTGTCCGTAAGCGCGACGGTACAGGCACCGCTCCCCGTCAGCGCTTAAGAACGAATAGCCAGCGTAACAGTTTCTTCGAACATGAAGCACGAGCCGTGGACCGAAGGGAACGGTACGAACCGATGATGATTTTTGTGCAGCTAAGAAAAATGAAGCACGCGCGTGTGCTGATTCACATTGGTGTGCAGACGATCCCAAACAAAATTAACAGAAACGAAAAAATGATTGGTTATTGATTTGTAATTATTAGCAATTTTGTAATTTGCAATTATTAGTAGATGAATCCAAGCGGAGGAGGACTTTTGATTCCTTAACAAAGTTATCTCAAAAGTACTGCGCCCCAACTTCTGGTTTCGCTACCCAGCTCATTCCACAGCGCTGAACGGCGATTTTGGCTGTAGAGTACTCAAATCCCAACCTATAGAAGCTAGCATAACGTAGAGAAATGATAAATTGTTTCGCTTTGTTAATTCTGGATGTAGAAAAAGGAAACATTTACTTTAATCAATGGGACTCAAACTGCTATCAAAGAGCGCATGTGTTATTCCGAATTGTGCTGCATAAACAGGTCGCCGTGTCCTTAAAATGTGTGCTTATTCCCTCATAAAAATACCGCCTATTTGCATTAGGTGACGGTGCTTAACCGAATTTTGAGATACGGTTCCTTTTAGAGACCGCAATCATGCCTCTAGATCATGATCTGGACAACCTGCTGTGCATTAACGAGTACCGAAATAGAGTGCGCGGATAATTTGGCATATATGGCGTCTATGAGTCTGCAGCTGCCACGGCCAAGAACCGAACCCTCATTACGTGCTGAGCCACCACTACAAGTCAGTGTACTTTTCCGGACAGTTATATTTACTACACATTGGAGTACTATCATTATTGACCACATGTAAAATAATCCCCATTGTGCCCCGCAAAGAGAGCCCGATGAGACTGTCGTTCTTGTGCCCGACCACGGTGCAAGAACAATGACCAGTATTCTTGCACAGTGTACCCGACGCGCCCTCCCATTTGCAGCGAAGGCGCCCATGAGTTTTGAACAGCTTAGGAAGCGGCACAAACAACCAAATGGAAGAAATATGACGTCGCTGTTCACTAAGAGAAGTCTTTCTCCCAATTCCGTGTTACTCTGGCCCGGTGCGCATGAATGCAGTTCCGCATCTGCACTGTTCTCACCGTCTGGAAATGCAGGCAAATGTCTTCTTTCCTGCAACTGCTTTCCACTGGCCCCCGAAATCCACTTGCAAGTGTGTCTTTGCCACTGTCGTGCCAGTGTCTTTAGAATGGCCACTGTTTTCCACTGTTACACAATGGGTACGAGACACGCGCTCTCTGGACTGCTGAGAATACTTGAGACAGAACTAGCACTATACTTCGAATTTCCGCTATTTCTTTCCGCGCGCACTTTAGCGATCATCGGCCTTTGACGGCAGTGGCGACGCCCAGACAGCTTTTCTTAGAATGGCATCGAGCAAAAGGGGGCATGGGACATGCCAGCAGCGGTCACACGAGTCTGCTCTCTACAGCAGCCAGACGGTGCTGTACCTGCCGGACCGCGACGAATGTGCGCAGTGTGTCTGAGCCGCGACCGCGACCGCTTATTCCCCACGAAGTGGAAGGAGAGGAACCTTCGTTGCGCTCCGAGGGTCTAAGAAGAGGCGTAGGACTGAACTCAGGCATCTGATTACACGCGGCGATGTGCTTCCAAGTCAACCGACAAGGACAGTGCTTTGTGCCCCCGCCACCCTCCCACACCCCCCCCCCCTCCTCCACCCGACTCGCGGATCATTTCTTTTCCTTTTTTAATCACTACCTCCCGTCTCCAGCCGTATCGCTTTGGCAGTGGCGTTTCTTTGCGAGCTCTTGGCATTGCACCACATACGACGAGAGCGACCAAACTAGTGCCAGTGCGGCGCTAATTTGCGGCTGAAAACGGCAAGCCCGCGGCGGTGGTGGGACTGCGCGCCAGCACTGGCTCTCTCCGAAGTTCAGGTCGTGGTCCCCTGCCGCGAGCGGCGGCTCTCGCGTCGTGAGAGACAGTGCCGGTGTCTGTTCAGGATCTCATCTTTCTCGTTTTGATTTTTTTTTTCTTCCTTTTAACTTTTGCTCCGCCTGCTCGACACCGGCGGGTGTTGTTCCAGATTAGGGCACGTTGTGACATGCACCCACCGCCGAGAAACAGTGGCTCGGGCGTCCCAGCACTGCTGGCCCCACGGCTGGCGGGTTCGATTACCTGCGTCGAAGCTGGCGTTCCGGTGGCAGAGAAAGACGTGTCTGCCGCTAATGGCACAATCAACATAAGCCCACCAACGAGTTGCCAGATTAACTACGTCGCAACGCTTGCCGAAGCTGTTATAAGGTTCGGTACGCAAGTCAGGCCTCGTCATTCACTGTGACATGCGTTATAGCCCCCGTCACTGCCGTGCGAACAGTAAGCGCTTGACTGAAGATTATGGTCCACAAGTCGGAGGCTGGAAGCAGGCATGTATTGCGCATACACTCCGACTATTTCCTTGCACTTAAATGCACACTACGGCAGCTGGCGTCAAAAAGTCGAGGGCTGAATCCTAAACGCTGCTCGCGTGATTAGCTGCCACTTTTACCCCTGAGTGCCGGGCTTTCATGACTGCGGGAGTGACGTATACGGGCAGGACCATTATGACAGCTGCGATGCGCTTTTACCATTCGTCCCACGATTCAGTGGTGTTCACACGTGTGCAGCAGCCTGTGAGGCATAAAATAAACCTTGCAGTAAACGGTTCTTAATGTGATATATGATATATCTAACGCTTGTGAACCATTCTTGGCTACCTATATATCCCTCGACGTAAGCATAAATGTTTTCGACATGCATTTGAATGCTGAGGTTGCAATCAGTACATTAGAACCTGCGCTACCATTTTTAGCCCACACCGAAACCCGTGTACTTTCTTGTTTTCTCATCGCGTGCCTTAATATGTATTGCTTCTCAAAACACGTCAGTAGTATGTATAAAAAAAAAAGTAAACACTGCCCCTCCGCAAAGATACATGCAGATGCAATGTCTTTTTGCAAGCCGCAGAGGCACAAAGTGCAAAACACTCGCAACTAATCATATGAGGAATTCCGGTGGCGAGCCTGGGTCGTGGAAACGCGAAGGGGGAGGCAGACGGGAGAGACGGGGAAGGACGCGACGCAAGTGAACAGCTAAACAACTCGCAGCCGTTCTGGAGTGCAGGTAGCCACTTTGTACGAGAATCGGAGCGACATTGTCTTCGTGTAGCTTAGTGGGTCCTGTTGGCGGCGAGAGGATTTCGCGTTCTGGACATTCCGCGCGCAGTCCTTCAGCCAGAAACGCCAGGAACTCACGCATCGCGCGGCACTCCGACGGGACGCCTAAACGCGCTGTTGCGCTAAAGAATGCGCTTCCTTTCGTGGGTTACAGAACAAAATAAAGAAATAAGGATGTACTTTGCTTTGCTGCTGGCATTCAAGTAAGTAGAGATGGGACAAAGCTTAAGGGCGAAGGATGTCGTATTCGCGCGGCGCATGCGTCCAAGCATGGTAACTTTACAAACGTTTCGATTACTGTTGCTTATTCTCAGTCTTCACAAGTTAAGAGTGCGTTTTATTTTCTATTTAAAAAAGCCTACACGACGAAATGTAAGCACGCAAGCATAACGCGGCCTGTGATCCTCAATGTAAGCATATGTCAATACTGAAAACGCCACCGCGGACGTATGCATGTGCGCCGATCGCAAAAACTTTGCCACCTCTGATAACATACCACCACTGACCACTCTTTTTTTTTTTTTTTTTTTGCTTGCTTGCTTGCTTTGTTCTCTGCTTATTTTCTAGAGAACAGGCAGTGAACCCGAAGTAAGGAAACGCAACTGCGGGGACTAAGATATGTCGAAACTAATTCCACCTTTTCTTTTCTTTTCTGTTTTTTTTTTTTTTTTTTTTTTGCTAGCTTTCATTCTGCGAATATTTGTGGGAACGTTAATGTCGCGAGGACCACCTAACGAAGTGAAAGTCACGGCCTCTCGGAGCCCTCTTTTGTGTAAGTCGTTATCGGTCTTATGCATAGAACGTCGATTCTAACGTAAAAAGTATAAATACCTACTCACGTAGAACATGACAAACTGGTCGCCTGAACAACAAACATCTGAATAAACAAAGCAAGAAAGCGTGCATGACAATGACTCGTCCGTAACACAAATACACGCTCTTCATTGCTTTTTACTGCGGTGTTAGGAACGATATGGACCCAACTCACGCCAATTGGGTGCGATCGTTTCCCATCAGAGGAGGCTGATGCGGTAAACCCTGCTGAACTTTACAGTAGACATCCATGACAGCAAGAAGTGACATCAAACATTTCCTGGTGATTCCGTATGTTCACATTAGAGCGACCATGCGGCGACTGACACGAGACTGTTTCAATAAGAATGGCTTTTAAGCCAGAAATATCGTCGATGCCACTCCAAAGCTGGCAAACTTAACATTCATAGCGGTTCAAACGATAACCAAACTAATTTTTAGAAACACATGCACAGTTTAGAATACGCTGATAGCAATGCAATGGCCAGACAGATGCTCGAGCTAACTCGTCAGACAAGTACTAGTCATCAAACTGTCCGCTATTTTTCCACGTTACCTGAAATGAGCATTGGTGAGATTGGCTGCTTGCTACACAGCTCAACGAAGAAATTCAGTGCGAGACGCGATGGCCCCATACGACAAATGGGAACAATTTTGCTGAGCTGGCCATTGTAAAAGAGAAAGGCCTTCATTACGGGCTAGGTATACGTACCTCGTGTTGCGTCCGGTTCCGGTAGCGCAACCACTTGTGAAGCCCCGGCCTCCAGTATTCGACCATGAACTCCTCGGCGAATTCGCGGCCCTGGCCGTTGCCGAAGCGGCCCTGCGTGGCCAGCGAGGTGAGGACGTGCACGGAGCGCAGGTTCACCTCGAGGTATTCGTGCGTCTGCGGTGATATCTGAGGCGCCGGGCACCAGGCGCCGCCATTCAGCTCCCGTAAAAGCCTGCGAACGACAAAGGAGAGAAGGTTTACACACGGTCCACACCTTAACCCAACCTTTACTATACCCAGAAATCGATATTTAAGAGTTTTATTCCCTGCACCGGCTCGAATAGTCCCCATTAAAGAAAAAATAAAGATAATTTTTTATTCTTAAATTTCCCCGAAACTGTGTGAAAATTCTATTTTCGCCGAAATAAAAAGAGAGAATTCCCCGAATGAAACATCACAGAGAAGGCTTCGGAATTATGTCAATACAGAGAAGGGGTTGCGAACGCAAACCAAAACGTTGTACGAAAAACAGCACGTCGTCAACACTATCTGCCGGGCGAAGCGGGCGGCCATCGAAATCACGCTCTATTTCACCGATCCGCACGGTCTTTGTAGCAAATATAAGCGCTCGGTAACGAATTCGTTTCGTCTATTTAGACCGTACAGTTAAAACCAGTGCGCAAGTAACTAAAAACAATAGTGTTTCAGTTACATATCAGCGAGACGCCACCGCTGTGCATTCGAGTCAGGCACGAAGATATCGCCGTGCCCATTCTTACATTTCTAATAGAATTAATTCAGCGTTATACCCCCAGCGCGCAAGGGAAGAAAAAGTTCTCGACAAAGACAGTCAATTTTTGGCAGCCAGTGCAAAGTCTCAGGTTTCGTCTACCCAAACTTCTTCCACTGACCTAAGTTGTTAATAACAATAAAAAAAAAAAAGCAATCCCGTCTTGCCGAGTAATCTCGGCAGTTCTGGGGTCTGCCCCTCCTTTGGAATATGGCATCGGCGCTCAGCGCCCGCGTGCCTTTGCACTCCATCATTAGGTGTGCGCCCGCAAACGCGACATTGGCTGCTGCTATCGCGTCTGTCCAGGCGTTTCGCAGACGTTGCACCTGGCTCACTTCCTTCCTCCAGCGCACAAGAGGGGCCCGGAATGCGCGCCTTGCAGCACACTTCTGGTAGCCCACCTCACCCCTTCGCTAAGCGTCTTTCTCAGTCTTGCGCGTGCGCGCTGCGGGAAAGCAGCCCCTTGTTCCCGGATTTCGTGTTTCCGGGGAAACCCCATTAGAACGGCGGCGAGACTCTCAGCCATATCTGGCGGCGCGTTCGGCCCGGCGGGCCTGCCTCAGCTACAGACAATCGGGTTTTAATTAAACCACGCCGCGCGACCCAAGATGGAATTCATTAGGTTCAGTCTGCGGGCTGGCCACGCCGGAGGAGTGCGCACACACACGCACCTCTGGGCGCAGTGTACCCGAGCGAGATACTGGCGCCAGCGAACATCGCCAGTTATTTGACTTGGGAGCCCCGCACCCCGAACAGAAGCTATAAATTCGGCGCAGAGTGCACTCGCGCGCGGGTGGCGCTCGTTTTGTGCTTCGCAGAGAAGTTACGCGACGGCCGCCTAGAACGAGGTATATAGTGTAGCAGCGCGGACGTAAACGCTTCTTTCGTCACCACTCGGGCAGCCTCGTGTCTGCAGAACTATTTCGAAACCCGCGCTTCGCAGCAATATTGATGTCCCCGGGAACAATCAGGGTAGATCCCGAGCAATCGATATTTTACCGAGTCAGCATTGAAGGATGGACTGGCGAACCACGCAGCAGAAGCCTCGTTTCCCGAGTTTGCCCACGCCTCGTTGCTTTGTCTTCGAATGTCCTACATTTTCACTTCTGCTGCACTGTTGTCCTTGTTTTGCGTTCGTACTCTGCTCTACCTGCACCTGCGTGCTGATTGCAAGTGCTGTCGAAGCGCCGGCGGCCCAAACCACTTTCGCGCCGAAAACATTTTCCTCATCCGTGTTGCCTTTTTGTGCTTTAAACACTTATTCTACCTTAATTCTCCTATATGCTTGCCAGACAGCAATAAAAGAGAACCGATGTGTTTGCATTGATAGCATGCAAAACTTAATCAGTAATTTTCACGCAGCGACTTCTAAAAAGAAACAGCTCTTATCACGAGACGGATGAGCAGTACATACAGTAGACAAAAAGAAAGTGGGGACGTTTGCGCTGGCAATAAGTGCATCAGTTGTTTGAGATAATTCCTGTCTTATTTCCCTGCTAAAACTATCTTCCCATTTACCGCGAGCATAGAAGTGCCCTCGATGATATGCTCTCTGTTTCATTCATTCTCAAGCCATGAGAAAAAATTGCCCGCCTCAGTTGAACACCGCTACTGCGGCCAAACTTTGCATCCCCCCCCCCCCCCATTTTTTTTATATAACTATTGACTACTACAGCATATCAAATCTGATGCGTCCGATCTAAAGCGACTTGGTTTGAACGCAGCGAAGGCGACTGAGTAGCCAGGTGCTACACAACTTAGAGAGTTCCTAGATCCGTACACGCATTTTCAAACTGAGAGAGACGCTTCTCCGCCGCGTGCTATTTGAACACACAGATACGCGTAAACACAGTACTGTTTTTTTTTTGTTTTTTTTTCAAACGACGTGTGCATTTATTCTCAATGTGATTATTTTTACCCATGCACAAAGCGGTTCATACTTTTATTCCCGTCTCTTTATGAGGCCGCCCACGCAGTTGACCGCACTGAGCTCCCTTACCCGTGCTTCTAGCTCGGGTCCACAACGGCAAGCAGCAACTGCAGCCGAGGTCGTGCCGTATTCCTCCCAGGCATACACACACACGGCGGGCACGGTTCCTCGCACTGGAAATGAACCCTGCAAGCAGCGCAAACCGGCGCTGCATGCGTCCACACGGGGCCCGCTGGGAAAGTGCGGCAATAACGCGGCCCAGCGGAGATATGAATCACCACGACAGATGTAACTCGGCGGCGGCGCACGCAAAGAAGCCACGGCAGAGAGGGAGAGAAAAAAAAAGTAAAGCGACGAGGGGCCGCGACGAATCCGCACGCACGCACTTCCATGCTCATGTCCAACGAGGGCGCACGGGCGGCTAGATCAATAGACTGTCTCTGTGTGTGCACCAAAAAATGTCGCCTTATGTGCGCTTTGTTGCGGGAGATATTGCCTGCATGCGGTAGGATTCAAGTAACGGCTGCAACTTTGTCTGCATATACTGAGTGTCTCGCTTGTGGATGTACAGGGCCTGTCTTGGCGTCTGTATTTGTGACGCCTTCACTCATAGCCTTTATTCGTAGATACAGTCGTCCTCGCTGTTTGCAAATGAATGAAAATATAGTCACGCGTTCAGTACTCCCGCCTTTTCCTTGTCGGCCTAGATGTTCGTAAGGGGAAGGACGCACGAGTCAGAGGCTCCGAATACCTTTTCAAGCAAGTCCGCTGTTACATGGCAGCTATATCTGTGCAATCATGATATAATATTTATTTACTAGCAAATTATTTCTATTTTTCCCCTGCCAGCTCAAAGAATGGCAGCCTACAAGGACGGTGCACGTTGAGAAAAGAGAACATCATGAAAATAGAAACGTGACTAACAAGGGTACCTATAGCTGTAATATGTAGTTACAGGCATAGTACTCCAAACGGTGAGCGCTCCAATTATTACATCATCATCATCAGCAGCAGCAGCAGCAGCCTGACTATACCCACTGCAGGGCGAACGCCTCTCCCATATTTCTCCTGTTAACACGGTTCTGTGCTAGCTGCATCCACTTGACCCCTGCGAAATTGTTAACCTCATCCGCCCACCTAACCTTCTGCTGCACCCTGCTACGCTTTCATTCCTTTGGAATCCAGTTTGTTACCCTAAGTGACCATCGGTTATCCTCTCTTCGCACTACATGTCCTCCCCATGGCCATTTCTTCTTCTTGACTTCCACTAGAATGTCGGTAACTTGAGTTGTTTCTCTGACCCACTCTGCACGCTTTCTATCTCTTAATGTTACCCCTACCATTTTTCGTTCCATAGCCCTCTGGGTTGTCCTCAACTTAAGTAGAACTCTCTTGGTTAGCCTCCACGTTTCAGTCCCATAGGTAAGTACAGGCAAGATGCAACTGTTGTATACTTTCCTCTTGAGCGATACCGGTCAGCTGCTTGTCATAATCTGCGAGTGCTTGCCAAATGCGCTCCATCCCAATCTTATTCTTCTTGTTATTTCCTTTTCATGGTCCGGATCTGTGGTTACTACCTGTCCTAAGTAGACATATTCGCCTACTACTTCCAGTGCTTCGCTACCTAACATAAACTGCTGTTCCTTCCCGAGGCTGTTGAACATTACCTTAGTCTTCTGCATACTGATTTTCAAGCCTGCCTTTCTACTTTTCCTGTCTAGGTCATCAATCGTTATTTGTAGTTCATCCCTCGAGTTACTTAGCAAGGCAATGTCATCAGCAAATCGCAGATTACTGAGGTATTCTCGATCTACCCTTATCCCTAACTGCTCCCATTCCAAGTCTCTGAATACTTCCTCTAAGCAAGCTGTGAATAGTACTGGGGAGATTGAGTTTACTTGCCTACATACAAGCAGGTAAATGACACGCTTTGTATGGTATTCAGAAGAATTACATACAGGTGCAGAGGTAATGCAGTTATTTGGCACCACGCCCTGCCTGATAACCCGTGCACGATCGGCGAAGAGCAAAATTGTTAGCGGAGACCAAAGCTAAACAGATCCAAAGCGATACGTGCGGAAAAACAAAGGAACAAATTTCATACATGAAATCAACTGTGCTCTACAACTGAGGAGCGTCACAAGGCAGCTGAGCCAATAAATAAATCTCAATAAGCTAAGCCAATAAATAAAGCTCAATTTCCATGCACAGTTGGCATACACTAAAACTGGCGCAAAAAGAAATCAAATACAAACGCAATCACCTACAAATAGAAAGTTGCAGAAAACCCAGCAGCATACGCGACGCCATAGTGAAGATTACTTAGGCGCAATAGTACGTGACATGAAAATTTATTTTCATGAACCATGACTGCGAGTGAACTTGGTGACCATCGCCGTAATTTCCTCAACTGTTGCGTCGCTTTTCACACGTTTCCACTGGGGAAATTACACCTGTACGAAATTCAATTTAAAGCCCGATTGCCGGAATCCAACGAATCAATAAATAACAACCAAACCATTACGACCGACACTCTGGTCAGCAATAAGTTCCCGGCCTCGAGAATCTGTTCATTTTCGTTTTGTCAAACTTTAAAAAACAGTCAAGTCGCTGGGCCGATACAAAACACTCAGACAAAAAAAAAAAAAAATCATAGCCATGGACTGTCTAATGAAATAAACTGACAGAAGACATCCCCAGAAGAATCAACCTGCGGACCAACTTCGCATTACAAGCAAAGAATCGAACAGAAAAGAACAGGACTGCTCTGTGGAAGGCGACACAGCGTTAGGAAGGCCACGCCCAAATCACATTTTAGTCTTAAGCTTATTGTGCAGCCAGGACACTAGCCTCCTCGCAAGGAATGTTGAGAGCTTGACGGCCGACCTCCACACCTGGAGATTGCTATGTTAACTGCCTCTCCTCCATGAGTAGTGATGCGTATACGCACGTACTATCTCTAGAAAGAGGCCATACACGCACTCTCCTAAGGGTGGGTTTCAATAAACACAGCAAAAGTAGTGTCAAGTAAAGCAGCTAGGGCCTCAGTTTGTGATGCAATACGATAGCCTCCTTAGGTTATTCTTCGAAGGGAGCCTATATAACTACACAAAACTGCGACATACAGCTGACAGTCCCGAGGTTCGGCCTCACATGCAACACACCCTGTAAACATAACCTGAAATTGTGGGCAACATAAGACCACATGCCACTGTAATGACCGCCAATATTGTGTTTGGATAACCAATTGTGTCCGTCGATCGGTCCGACTTCTTCTCTTGAACTTGAACCGCCTCAGGGAAAAAACGGCCAGTCCTGATCCGACGCTCTATGCCAAAAATATTAACAAAATTGTGGCGCGGCGTTACATTGTGCTCGCTCCCGCGTAGGCCGCATGGCTTTTTGGAACCACGTCTTTCTGAAAGAATCCGAAAAGTTTAAGTGCATGGTTAAATGCAGGAAATGACGTTCAGCGTCACATCTTACTCAGTCGCGCAGCGCGTTAAGATAAGACTTGGACTAAATCCATAGCTATTCCGCCTCTACTTGTCAGTCATCTTCACTTGGAAGCTTTCACCATAATCATCATCATCATCATCCATTGCACATTTAAACACCCTTGACAAGGTATTAAACCTTGCTGAAAGTCAGTTATCCCAAATGTTTGCCAATATCGATGGTCCCATCTGTATTAATATTCCAGCACTATTGATAGTATTATGACTGAAAAAAAGTCTTGCGCGCAAACTAGTTGCCTATTGGAAAGCGAACACCACTCACAATGTAGTACATTATGGTCTATGTTCTTGGAGCGTCATTTAGCCCTGGTTCTCACCTGGAATATCACCAATTAATGAAGAACAGGTGTCGCCTATTAATGCAGTTTTCGAACCGGCTGGCTGAGCAGCTGAAACAACAGGCTGCGCTCCCTGCCGGTAGAGGAAGCTACCGACAGCTTGGCACTTCGTTAAAGATTCTGTTTCATGTGCTTTGCCAAATTACTTTTGAAAAGGAATTACATTACTAATTACCGCTCCCGAAAGGCATAATGACATTACGTACAATAACTTCTGCAGACTAATACAATTACTTTTAAATTACGTTCTAGTTTTCACCCATACAAAAACTGCTAATAACGAAAATAACCTCACTCCCGACGCGAGGCACACATTCCTTTCGTCTTCCCGCCAAATTCCATCCCAGACAACTATTCCTATCCCCCTTTTTCCTATATCACGCGCTATTGCAAAAGTAGGACAATGGCAACAAAACATAAAAGCAGAAGCATGGTCGAAAGCTTGTCCCTTTCACTGCGCTTAAGACAGAAACGAACTGCGAACCCAACGTTCCCCTTGCCTGGAGGAACCGAGTCCACGATATGGTGCCCACAGAGCCTGATCCGCTGTTACCTATACCCGAGGGCCTGCCAGGTTCTGGAGAACAAGGCCCGCACAGGGGCCGCTCTAACTCCGGACGTACTCGCACGTTGGCGCGCGCCTATATCCATCAGTCCCGAAGACAACCCCCGTCCACATGGTCCCGAATCGATGTCTACTGATCTGACCGGCCCGGCCAGCAGAACCGATGCTCGTTCCTCGGTACGAGACTGCTTTGGGACTTTTCTGCTTTCGAGGAGTCCCGCAGCCTCTACCGCACAAGCACTATAACCAGCCTTGATGGTAGGATTCGACCGTGGGTGACCGCGAAAGATACCTTAATGATGCTCTTCGATTTCGCACGCGACTCTGGTGCGCTTTGCCTCCTGTAGAGTCGAATTCGCGTCAGCCCCGCCCCCTTCCCCTTTTCCCTGCCTCTATTTAGGCAAAAGTGCCAGCCTTGTTAATAAAGGTTTCTATCATCACTATTTCAATGATTTAATATGCATGTATATCTAAATACGTTTGCGACCTACCAAAATAAAAGCAATTTCCCTGAGGCCGTTCTGTCTCGACCCTACAAGATATACACCACATTATTTTTTTTACGTTTGCCCGTAATCTGGTGGGAGTTATGTGCTTCCTGGCCCGGCGTCCTTTGTCGCCTTGACGCAGCTGTGGGGGATCGGACTGGGCAGGACCGGGCCTACAGCGGCCTTCTGTGGGGCCGCGCCCGGATTGGGTTACATGCAGAGTCAGCGGCCTGGGCCGGGCTTCGAAAAGTAGGCCCGTGCAGCTGCTGCAGTCCTCCAATGTCAGGCGATCTGTTGCTTCGCTTCACGCCAGAACCCGACCGCGCAGTCTGTACCGCACGCTAGAAAAATGCTCTACCGCAAGCGACATTTCGTATTCCGCTATTGACTGCTCTCTTACAGCGTAACCAGTCGTCGGGTATCTGAGCGCGCGTACGAAGACGAGAAGAACAAATTAGGAGGGACGAAAAAAGACAAGCAGGAAGGTGAAGCGAAGAAATAACGGGCCAGCCGCCCGTCCGCGGCAAAGGTGGACCGTGCTCCGGTCTCGCGTCGCTAGACGGCACGCCCCCTCGTTTTCCCCGATGTCTATCGGCGGGTCGGCGCCGAGGACCAGGCTTGGCGCGTATTTGCGATTCACCGCCCGGCGTGTTCGGGCTCATTAGGATGGAACGGGTATTGTGTCGTGACGGATTGGCCGCTGCCTGGTGATGGACGAGGTCGCCGACAGGGCACGCGTGCTGCCGCTGCTGCTGCAGGCGCTGGGCACAGCCGCCGACAATGTAGAGCCGCCCCACTGCTATGTTTTTTTATGAGCCGCCAGGAAAGGGCACGTTTTTAGCCCCTCGCTCGAGAGCGTGCGCGCTGGCTGCGGAAGCCATGCACGAAACTGCGACGCGCTCTGTATACGTCCCCCGCAAGGCACTGTGTGCGAGCATGCTTGGACACTCGGGACGCTTCGTCGCCATCACTTATCAGTATTACACAGGAATTTTAGCGGTATATTGGCAGGACTGGAGAACAATGTATTTTCTATGCGGGGCGAGAGGAAAAGACGCCGAACACGTTGACCTTTTACGTTCGGGGAAAGCGGTCGTCCCTGGCCTCAAACCCCGTGGTGGTTTGTCGGACAGCATGTCGGCGTCGGGCAGAGTGGTGCCCCGATTACCGCAATCGAATGCTACATTCTACGTTGAAAAATGCCTCGAGAGTGAAAGTTGAACAACCTGGTGCAAATGGAACTTATCGGTGCTTCATCGTACGTCTCACGTCTGAGAACGAATGTTTCCGAAATCAACAGGACGTAGCGCGCACTTTTGAGGGAGGCAATTTTAGCTAGGTTCAGTGAAGAGAGAGAACTGAATTTCCAGTGACTGTATAGGGGAGATAGTTGAAGTGCAACACAGAAAACATATACGCGAGGTATTTATTGCCTGTCGTTCTTCCTGACCTAACGTGTGCCAGCAAACATCCGAAAGCATGCTCTTCCTTTATTCGCTCTGCGGACACCGCAACCGCGCCTTGATGAGGGAAAAATAGCTCTTAGGAAGTATTTTCTTGGCAGCATTGGCCTTACGTTTACCGCTATGCTTGTTGCATCATATTTATGAACGGAAAGTGGCGAGGGGGGACGGGGGGCAGCGATCGTCCTGCTCCAACCGCAGCCACACACTCGGGCACTCCAAAGCCACCGACATTTCCTCATAGAATGAACACCGCAGCCTCCTTCCGCAGCGCACGAGCGTCCGAGACAAGCAGTCGAATCAAGCCCGAGAAACGGAGAGGACGCATCCGAGCAGCCCAGTTAGCAGAGGCGCGTTCTTCATTGTGATTGTATACTGGTATTGACCTAAATTCTAAATACGACTTAATTAAATTAGCCTTGTTCTCTATCACAGGGTGTCCTTTAAAATACGACATGCATTTGCCGACCTTTCCTCGGGCAGCACTATTACTCAGGCAGAGGAATAGTTTTCCTTCCAGAGCAGGCGATCAAGCACACAAAATTGGTGTGTACCTCACCTAACTCGAGGCGCTGCGAAGCAAGGTTCCAAGGTTGGATCCCTTTGCTGTTCTTCAATAAACGTGGGGATGTCGGGAAAAGCCGGTGACACCGACGCGACGCAGTTCTCGAAATCATCGGCATCAGACTCCACAGTAGGAAGGGGCAGGCGCGAGAGAAAGTCTGTGTTAGCGTGCTTACGACCATTTTTGTATGACTATGAAGTCATAATCTTGTAGCCGCAGGGCTCACCGCGCAAGACGGCCACACGGGTCCCTGAGGTCAACTAACCAGCAGAGGGCATGGTGATCCATGACAACGGTTAATGGGCATCCATAAAGATACGAACGAAAGCGTTGTGTGGCGAAAACGACAGCGAGGCATTCATGCTCTGTGACAATATGCTGCCCAGTAAAATGACGACGACGACGACGACGACGACGATGATGATGATGGTGATGATGATGATGATGATGATGATGAACAATATGAAAGCCACTCTAATTGACAGGTGTGAATTGGCGTCCGAGCTGCCACCATAAGTAAGGAGCGAACGCGCTTCTTCGCATTCGAGTCAAGAGTTTTAGGAGAGCTGATAGCTACGCCAACCGGTTATATCAACAAGTTGAAATCACACGAGATGGAGCCACTTTGCGAGCTGGCAGAGTACACGACTGCTAGTGTGCTGGAATGCAGGAGGTCGTCCTTATATCGAGAAACATATGTGGAAAGCAAAAAACGACACGTGGCTAACAAGGCGAGACCCCAACTCAAGGAAGAGACGCTGGGGCAAGCAGCATTTCTGCGCTGCCAAAGTGGCGTCATTGATGATGCGAGGAGCCACTTGTCACGAGGGCAGCCGGAGCAGGCTCCTCTCCTGCTTTGTCTTCGTCATGCCTCTACAGCTCACCTCTCTTCCTCAAGGAGGCAACTGCTTCGCATGACAATCCAGGGCAAACGCTCAGCTGCGCCGCGGGGAAGACCGCCGGAACGGGGGCTCGGGCCGAGCACCCTCGACTTACCCCTCCCTGCTCCTCGAAGGGCACGTCGACCCGGGCTTCGGCGTTGGCACTAGAACACGAACAACCGGTGACGTGTTTCTGGCTCTTGCCGCCAGAACAATGCGCAGGCACGTTCTTTTTAGAGCGCTCCTTGCGCTTCGCCGACACCGCAGAGAGAATATAGGCCGATGTAAGAACTTGGCGACGGTGCCCGCTTACGGAAAGGCTAATGTTTCGCCAAGCGCGGGCAAACTGGGGGGAAAAAAAAAAAAGGGGGGGGGGGGGGGCTAAGAAGTAAAGTTCCAAAAGCGGAGGCTCGTTATGCTATCGGAATCACCGTGAGGATTTCCTTTTTTCGCTTTCATTCTTTTCAATGATTTTACAAGTGGTATTGCGCGCATTCGCTCGAGTTCGCAGTCAAGAGCGGTGCGTGCACGGATTGGAGTGCTCGTTGCGGCCTAAGGGTTGGCGCTTGTTGTAGACGCTCGCTGAAACCAAGGCTTAGTCACGTCCCGTAGGCCGAGTGCAGCTTCGTTACCTCTAGCGTTGTGGCTGTGTTCCTGGATCAAGTGGATAGAACGAGCGGGATGAGGGGAGAAATCAATTTTCGAAGGAGAATAAATACACTCCGATTCGGTTCCTGCTAAAAGGAACGCGTTGAATATGCGCGGCGGCTACGAAATTCTGGCATTTTTTGTCCGGAGCGCCAAAGTACCCAAGTACCATTGACATTTTTTCTGCACTGCATTAGCGGTTCGCTCACTGTGTGCATGCTTAAAGCTACCTTTAGCAAAAGCAGCTGACTATTTCTGCGCACGATGCATCAATCGCATCCATGTTTTTACGAGTTCCTCGCATACTCATGAGAAACTTTCATGGAAATACCGACTTGTTACTTCCGGAAAGTGCAGCATTTCAGGCAAACTTCAAGAAGTATAAAATTTTCGCACTTTCTTTAGGAATTACAGACTCAACGTCCATAAGGCCAAAGAACTCCTTGGGCCGAGCCATACTGGGTTGCGTTCTTTTGCGGGCATGAAAGGAAAGGGGCAGTAAATATCTCGTTCCGGGGGCAACTCTAGACTCGCCTCTGCGAACTTAGTTGCGGAGAGAAGCATAAAGCGTATGAAAGTTCACCTCCAACCAACCCACGCTATCTTTCTCACGACATAAGGGAGACCAAAATTACCTTGGATGACCCAAGTTTCTACCCCACGCACTCTAATATAACGGCATGCACTCCTTCTATAGGCTTGCCTTCATAAAGCAGCCATCTCATCCCTTTGCTAATCCTGTAATCCTGCGCGAAGCAGGCATCACTGTTTCCCAACGACGCCAGCAGCGCAAGTTTAATGAGACGGCCCTGATGGGCACTGTCGTTGAGGAGTCCACATAGTTTCCCTTATATACCAAACACACGCGACCTGGAGAACGAGTTCGCGCACAACGTCCATACACCACCGCCAGCTCACAACAGGGATGAACTTCGGGAGCTAATGTCTTCTAAATCCTGCCAGAGTTATACGACCCACCATCGTGCGTTCTTCGCGGCGCACGGACGTCACAACAGGAGGGAGCATTTGGGGACAAACATGTGAAGAGATTTTCGCCAACAGAGAAAGACCGGCTACTTTGCCATTATGGAAAAGGCGGATTCAAAACTCTTGTAGGCGTCCTCAGCCCAGGTGAAATCGTAGTAGCGTATCTTTTTGCTGAGAAAGCGATAGACAGCCACACACGTTTTATCGTGTTTCTCACGATGGGGCGCGAGATCTAACATTAGGGCCGGAGGAAAGCTCCAGCACTGCAGTGGGATCAACTTCACAACGACCCGAGGCTTGAAACGGCTTCGTACCAACTCTCTATCGCAAAGATGCATCGTGCCGCGCATTGAGGCAGAAAGAGAGAGACGGTTGAAAGTAAAAAAGAAGAAACGAAAGAAATGTGGCAAAAAGAAGCGGAGAAGTTGCGCGACAAGGCTTCCTCGTGTCGCTGGCCCGGAGAGAGACTGTCTCGAATTGACGCGCAACGCGCTCGTTCACGTCCGCGCGATGAGATGAGAACGCGCGGAAATGAAACTCTTCTGGCCAGGCGCGTAAATTCCCGCTATTTCTCGCGCAAAATTCTGGTCGTAAAGGGGTCACACAAGAAGGGCTGGGCGGCGGCGCCGATGACACTGCCTGGGGTCGTGCAACGTGCCCTTATAGCCGCGGTGGGTACGGCGCGCGAACGACAGCAGCCCTCCACGTCCAGTGGCGGTACTGCTGTGTACGTGTTAGGCCACGCGTAGCACTCGTAGGGGAGTGAGGGCAAGGGAAAGGTGGTCCGCTAATGAGTTGGAGTGCCCTAAACCTGTCGTTATAACTCGCGCGCTCTTGAATGGGCTACGAGGGCCATAAACGAGAAGGCAGCCTCCGTCCGGAAAGTGCGCCCCTCGGGCGGTAGTTAAAGTTTTTCTGAAAAAAGTTCGAGGGCTTTCGGTACCGGCCTGCCGCACGGTTCTCAATAGAGCAAAGCGAATACTGTGCTCCATATACACGTTATGCACGCGGCAAAGCTCTCTCTCCTGGTGCTGCTTGGGTGGCTCGTTTTCCTTTCCTTTTTTTTCCCCTCACATTTCTCGAGCGCCATCGGGAGGATTTGAGTTTGAAAGCGGCTCATACATGGCAGCGACGTGGACCGAAAAGGAGAGGTCTGCTCCCCCCCTTATTGCAGGAGCCGCTTTGGGAAAGAGCAACGAAGGGGGAGGGCTGCCCGCTCGCATCTTCAGAAATTAATGACGTGCGCCCTCCAGTCGAGAGAAGCCGTCGCTGAGCCGCGGGAACATGTGTCGCCAAGGTATATATACGCCGGGACCGCGCGTGTGTGTGCTGCGATAAAGGCTCGCGAGAATGGACGCTCAAACGGCCCGAGTCGGAAGTGCACTCTCGCCTCTGCCGCGTCGTATCGCTGCATGGCTGCATTACTGAAACACTTCGATCCGCCAGGCGTCGTGCCTGAGCACACATCCTCTGGAACACGGGCGACAGATACGTGCGCCAACATTTTTCTTCCTTTTTGTTGCGAAGCCTTTAATGGGTGCTCGTGGTTACGTTAGCGACAGTGGCGGCTAACCAAAAGGACACTGAAAGCCGCGCGGAAACCGGAGCGTAACGTCAAAACAACCGACACTGCACATCACTGCCGTTTGGTTCCCTGTGTGTGTGTGTGTGCGTGTGTGCGTGTGTGCGTGTGTGCGTGCGTGCGTGCGTGCGTGCGTGCGTGCGTGCGTGCGTGCGCGTGCGTGTGTGTGTGCGTGCGTGCGCGTGCGTGTGTGTGTGTGTGTGTGTGTGTGTGTGTGTGTGTGTGTGTGTGTGTGTGTGTGTGTGTGTGTGTGTGTGTGTGTGTGTGTGTGTGTGTGTGTGTGTGTGTGTGTGTGTGTGTGTGTGTGTGTGTGTGTGTGTGTGTGTGTGTGTGTGTGTGTGTGTGTGTGTGTGTGTGTGTGTGTGTGTGTGTGTGTGTGTGTGTGTGTGTGTGTGTGTGTGTGTGTGTGTGTGTGTGTGTGTGTGTGTGTGTGTGTGTGTGTGTGTGTGTGTGTGTGTGTGTGTGTGTGTGTGTGTGTGTGTGTGTGTGTGTGTGTGTGTGTGTGTGTGTGTGTGTGTGTGTGTGTGTGTGTGTGTGTGTGTGTGTGTGTGTGTGTGTGTGTGTGTGTGTGTGTGTGTGTGTGTGTGTGTGTGTGTGTGTGTGTGTGTGTGTGTGTGTGTGTGTGTGTGTGTGTGTGTGTGTGTGTGTGTGTGTGTGTGTGTGTGTGTGTGTGTGTGTGTGTGTGTGTGTGTGTGTGTGTGTGTGTGTGTGTGAAAATTGCGCTTGCACTGCTGTACTTCGGGATAAAACAGCTAAAAACGTACGCCCTTAACGTCACCTTGCCGAGACAATATATTCCTTCTTGAATGGATGCTGTAGAATATTAATAAGCGAACTACCTGCATTGAGTGCATGGCTCCACTCAATTAGCAATTGCGATTTGAAAAGTTAGGAGGGGGAGAAAGTACCATATTCGAAAAGAATTTTTTTTTTTTTTCACTCTCTTTTTCATAAAAACACGATAATTCGGTCATGACGTTGTGGTTTTTTATTTTTTTTTTTCTTGGCTCAGTTCTTCAGTAACACAACGCCACGAAAGTAAATAAGCGCACGCGATAAGCGAAACTCGAGACTTGAAAGCAAAGGACCAAGCGATGTATGCCATTTCGTGAGGGAGTTGAGATGCACTTTTCGATTCAAAGCAGTTTTGATAAAAAGTGACGAGGACCCCGGGTTTTTGCGTTAAGGCGTCTAGTAAGCTGTCAGCCTGTCACCGCACCTATGACACTCCAAAACAGCGCAGGGTTGAGAAAAGGCTCTTCTCCAGATGTTTCAAGCACGAGAGAGAGAGAATACGATCCCTGTACAATTAATGCCAGAAAATCGGGTGCCCAAACGCATCAAACCATCTCGGAAGTAAATGCGGCCCGCGCATGGTTTTCGCTCTTAGCCTCGCCACTTGTGACACCCCGGCGTGCGGGGCTAATGCGTCCCCTTAACACGAACTCGCCAGCTGTGGCTTCCACAATGCCATCACATATCTTTTGTGTATGTGTGTGTGAGGGGGGGGGGGGGGGGGGGGAGAGGTGCCTTTCCAATAGGCATAGTAGGCAACAGAGGTCAAGACCACTCCTCGGCGACCTCCATGCGTAAACGTGCAGTAGCTCTGGCTGTTAGTGCCAGTGGCACTACCGCAAGGATCACCTTCAGCGATTCCGAAACCGCAGTCAGAAACTTTGCCAGTGGCATAATGTACAGACCTGCTCTTCATAGTCTACAGACAAATTCGCCACCTGGTCTCCACATTCAAACTATCTGGGCGGCAGCGCATTTCTTGCACCCATGGAAAGAGGCTGCCCACAACTATGCCCGATGCTTTGTCAACAGGGCGGCAGGTGAGCTCGACCTCGTCTCAGCGAGGGATTGCATATGGTGGCATTTCACGAGATTACGGTGCATTATCGCGAGAGTAGGCAAAAGTACCTCATCCACATAAGTCGCTTAGTAAATTTCAGCTGGTCACCTGGAGGAAGCTTAGAGTAGGTCTTTCGTCAATCCGTATATTCACTTATATACCTAGACTGTTCTTTCGCCCAAATGCAAAAATTTCAAGGATCCCAAAGCAGGTATTGAACACATACTTAGCCACTGTCCCGGGTTTTTAAACCTTCGGGTGCAACTCCACTTAAACAACACATTGGACTGGGAAGCTGCCGTGTCCAGCTCAGACCCTGCGTCACAACTGCGGACCGTTGTCTGGGCCTTAGAGGTCGCTGAAAGTCAAAGAACCTCCTGTGGTCAAGGAGGAGCAATCCAGTGTATTCCGTAACTCTTATCGAACAGACAAAAATAAAATGCTCTCACTTTATCTCGCTCTCTGGTGTGTGGCGAGAATTATGGTGCCCCTACGAGTTAATTATTGAAATGCGTAGAATAAAATATCTCAGTATTGAAGCCAAAATAACGCATCTCGTCCTTAACCAGTGACAGAATTCGAACTTCGCGCCCATGGCGCTGCTATGCATATCGTCACTGATCTCACCTGGCGAACTGCGGTCCGACGCTGGCGGCATTGTGAGTGGAGCTGGCCGAGATGTCTTCATCTTTTATTTCACCGCTGGTCATACCCAGTGTTTGGTTGCAGGAACCTGCAAGAACAGAGAAATACCTCCCTGAAGCCAGAACAATAATGTCAGGTGAAAAGAAAGACATCCCGTCCTAGACAGTGGTACTAGGGAGAATAAATAAGAAAAGCTAACCAGAGAGATAAGTTTGACAAAGAGGCGCCTTAAGTGACGTATTCATAATCTGATTTTCGTGTCCTACAGCTCTCTCTCCACATGGTACGTGGCATCTCTTCCTAACGATGCCAACTTTCCAGTCTTTCCAAGGTTAGTTGCTTTCTTTGTCTACAAGCTGCTCGTAAGCAGTGCAAACGCGCTCAGTTAACCGCATATTCTCAACATGTCATACCTATAGTGGTAAAAAATTACATATCAACCCCAATCTTTCTGAAAACAAAAATTTCAGCCAATACAGCAATAGACTCCGCTCCTCATAGCCACATTCCAAAATAAAAAAGAACACCGCAGTAAAGTATCTGGACACTTCGAACTACTTATTGGTTATTTAGCGTTCACCGAAGTATCAGAACATAACAACTCAGCATCCGAGTCTAGAATAGCACTAGACAAAGGCGCTCATCGACAGAAAAGTGTGCATCCCAAGAAGCACAGCACACAAGTTCTGCCCCTATATAGTAAAAGCCAGTCAACAAGCACCTCGAGCCTGTAGTTCTCCGACCTAGTGAGAAGCAGCACGTATTACGGATCATCATATCCGATCTCAGGACGAAAGTAAGCAGTGGCGTCGCAATGCGGGTTCGTGTTCCAAGCTGGATGAAAATCCAGCCATGGCGTTGCGCATCGAAGTAGGCCGTGAAGTAGCAGTTTAAGGACCGAACCTGCGCAGGCACTCACGGTGTGATTAACGAAAAAAGAAATACCTTCACACCTGTTGTAACCTCAGATTGTATGTGTACGCCCTCACACTTCTTGCAGGGAAGCTGATGGACTCGGGACAGCTAGCGCCCCAGAAGGACACTGCGTCAGCCCGCAGGGAAGAAAGGCACACTGGGGAGGCGGAGGAAAGGCCGTCTCGCGAGCAGCAACGTGGCTGGCACTAATGCCGCGCATTCCGCGCTTTGTGGAGAAGCAAGTGTCGGGAAGAGCCGAGTTTCGTCTGTGCGGCTTCAAAAGACCGCGCGCGCTCGCTCGAGCCGCACCGGCGTGAACCGCTGCCCGGTGGACGACGGACCGGGGAGGTTTCGCCGCACACAGCTGGGCGATGCGGACATTCCCAGCGTGCCAGCGGACTCTATCTGCAAAACGTGCCCAAAACATTTTTGGAAGCCGCGCTGCTCGCGGAATTTCAGCGGCCGCTGAGTTCTGCTCGCCAATTCGCCGGCTGTCTCTCGGCTTTCCTTTTTTTGTTGCCTTCCCGTCGTCTCCTCTCTGTGGCCAGCGACGGGCAGCAGCAGCAGCAGAGAAACGCGCTCGGGCGCGCGTCATTTGTCGGCGAGTTCAACTCCCGGGCGCGTTTCTCGCGCGGGCGTCATCTTCTCCGTGCGCGAGCGCATTGTTCACCCGAGTCGGAACATTCCGGACCAAGGCAAAACGCTAGAAGGCAGCGCAGCATTGGCCTCGCTCTTTCTCTATCCGCTTTCCACGCAGTCCTCCATCACATCCCTTTCTTCTCTTCGGTGCCACGCTGACTAACTCCTTATGTTTTGTGTGTCTCGCTTAATGTTCCGCTATTCTCCCGAACCGTACTTTTTTTTTTCTTTCACATTCATTTGTATACGTGAGAGAACTACTCCACTGGCTAAACTGGGTGGTGGAGGTGTGATGAAGTTGATCAATATCATTATTTGGCTGGCACTTAACGTAATGCCTGTTCGAATTAAAGCCTCGATTGTTGCGCAATCTGGTGATCATCTTTATATGTGAAGTTCGACAAGCTGCAGCACTAAACCTGTGCTCAAGAAAACACAAATCAGCATGCTGCAGCAAGCGCTAACGCTCATATTCATTTATTTCAGCTAAGCAGTTATTAGTGATGCATTTCAGAAACAAACAACCCACACGGAACTGGGCACTTTGGTATGCCTAGCCACTGCTTTCGCTTTGTTGTTGTTTTTCAACACGCGCACCCCTTTTTCTGCTGCAAACATTATTTCCTCCTATCCTCCAACTTGATGCATCTGCCTTCCTTTTTCTTTTTTTCTCAACAAACTCAGACACGAAGCTATCGTATGAGGAGAGGATTACTCTTCAGCTATGTTCCACGAGGGTTGCCTCATGCTGTTTTCAGCTACGGAGAAACATACCGTATACTAACGAACTTCCTTCCTTGAAGATGTGCTCCGCTTGGTCGCAATGAGCAAGGCCAAACAAACCCTAACGAAGCGGCAGATACAAAAAGATTCTCACTATATACTTTCTCCTCCTCCCTCCCCAATGCCTCGCCGTTCCTTCTTCCGGCTCGCACGGAGCTCACCACGGCTCCACGGTTGCGCCCTCATCATTTCGTAGTTTCTCACCGCGGTGATAGGCGATTCCTCCGAGTCCGCCGCGGCCGTCGCCGCCGATACTACTGCTGCTGTTGCAGCAAAGACAGCAGCCAAGGCAGAGTACAAAGGTGAGGCCTCAGCGCAGTACACTTGCTCGGCGTGGCCCAGCAAACATGCAGCAAACGAACGCAGCAGCGGTGGTACAGAAAATGTTGGAGGGAGGAGCAGTGGAAGAGGAGGGATTGAGTGCGCCGGCATGCTCGCTAGCGCGCGCTTGCGCCTTATCTGTGGGACATCGCCAGATGTTGGCGTACACACGGCGGGCTTTGGAAGCGAGATCAGTCGAACCGCTGCGCTGCTGGCCTCCTCGCTCCCTTCCTCTCGGCGCGGATTGCGCATACGCGGGATGCGGGGGTAAGGAGAGCCGCGGCTGCTTGCTGCTCTGCTGATGCAGCCCCTCCGCAGAGCTACGGCGAGGACAAACGTTGGGATAAAAGAGAAGAAGGGGGCAAGGAGATACGAAGACCGCAGAGGTGGAGCCGGCGAGGCTTTCCTCCGCATCCCAGGGAGCAGAATCGGTCGAGCTTCGGAGACAATGGAGGGAGCCGCCGCTCGAGAGTGCGGGGACGCCGGGAGAAACAACGTACGGTAAACGAATGGCAGCCCCCCCCCCCCCCCCCTTACCGCGCACGCCCAGCTGTAAGAACAATGAGTAAGGAGGAGGAAGTAGAGAGAGAGAACCCCCAGGTAATTGGGGAGTTGCATGCCCTCGCCCATCAATCTATTTCTGCTGATTTGCGCTGCGGGAAAAGTTTGCGCGCGGGAGTACGGTTCGGGTGATGCCCATAAATCATGCGGTGAGAATCGCAACAGAAGGTTTCCGTGGCCGACGCGTGAATGGCACGGACCGAGGCAGCGGCGCCCTGCGGACGGGCCGGAGACGGCACTCAAGAAAAAATCGGCCAGACTTCGATGAAGGCGGGGAAAGAGACCGAATCCACGCGCACACAACGCGCTTTTCTTCGCCTTTTTTTTATTTGTTTTTCTTCTTGTTCGTCACCTTGTTCCGCGTCATTTCTCTTTGTGCCCTTCTTCTTGCCTTCACTTCGTTTCTTGCTCACTGCGCGGAGCACTTCTGTGTAGCGAGCGGGTTAAGTCTTGGAGAGTTCCCACGAGCATGCGTCTCATCCTCCCTTTTGTTCTGTTTCTTGGTTTCGGTGTTCTTTCCCATGCTTTATTTATGCTTCATACTTATGTGGAAGATCCCGTTCATTTTATTTGGTTTCGTACCTATCTTCAGATTTGTGAAGGAAGAGACCGAGCCGTAGATGGATTTCTGGGTGAGAACAAAAAAATGTTCCTGCAGGCGGGGCTGTGAGAGGTGTACGTGCATATCGGAACAAGAAATCAAGTACTTATCGGGGAGGAAATGCTGAAAATGATGGGTTTCGCTCAGACAAGCTTATGACCAGCGGCACAGGAAAAAAATACAGCGGGAGGCGCCCCTCACAGCACAAAGGTGTGTTCCTCAGTTTCTTTTTTATCCTTTCTAGACGAACCGCTTTTTTTTTTGTTTTTTTTTGTTTGCTTTTTTTTTCAGGCAATGAAGAAGAAAACGGATAAAGGCGAGTCACGCAACGATCACATTCTCTGCCAACTTCTTGGCGCCCACAGACAGTAAAACTATCCTTCAAGACTTCCGAGATCATGAGTTCTGACAGGAAAACAGGGCTTATAGGAACGATCTCAGATTTATTGACTGATTGATTGATTGATTGATTGATCGATTGATTGATTGACTGATTTATTGATTGATTAACTGGTTTATTGATTGATTGAAGCTGTAAGCCCGCCATAGGCATCGGGGGTCTCAGGTCAATTTCGATCACCTGCGGTTCTTTTAATTCCAGTACCCAGGCGCAAGCGTTTTTATTTTTTTTAATCACATTTTTCCTCCACCAGAATTGCAGGCGCCGCTACATGACCTGTGGCCTTGGGTTCAGCAGAAGATCGCCTCGGCCATTAAACGCCTCCAAGCAGACACGGCCGAGACTCGACAGCCGCGGGTCAACGAGTAGTCGGTGGCAAAGTTTTTCGGCCCGACAAGCGGGGATGAAGGCCGATGTCAGCTAGGCTACTGACTACGTCGGTTGGAGCCAGCCGGGTGGCCACCTTAATCTAGCAGCAAGTGAGAGTTCTCAGGAGGCGAGGTTTTCTTTATTCTGAAAAGCAGCCACGAAAAGTCAAACTATAGAATAACTGCAGAACCAATTCATGGGAACTCAACTGTTTTTTTTTTTCTCAGGTCACACGTGTTACCTGCAAATAGGCCACCAATTTGGCAGCTGATATTAATTTGATTTCATTTAGTGTGTCCTTAAAGGGTCCGAAGGCATTACAAAAGGATATAACAAACATACCACAAGTAAACGTGATTGATTCTTTTTTGCTTTCCTTCGCTGACACGTTTTGCAGATAATTCTTCTGATTGCCTAGTCGACACGATATGATATTACCTGCACCAAGCGGAGGCCAAAACGCTGCATACAAGCTACGGCAAGCGAGGCCTAAGGTATTGGGAGATAGGCAGGCTGAATTACCTATATATATATCGTCTACCCCAACGTCGACGATATTGTGACAAGGCCGTACACGCCAAAAGAAAACACAGGCGTGATGGTACTGAAATAACTCTTTATTGGGGCTGACTTGAGCCCGCAAAAGAACTAAGCAACTCGGCGGCGGCGATAGCAACAAACATGCTCGTCGGTCGTCAAACAAAGAATGCCCGTCACACTCGTCAACGCTCAATTTAAAGGCTGCTCAGA
Organism: Amblyomma maculatum; assembly: GCF_055883805.1. Lineage (NCBI taxonomy): Eukaryota > Metazoa > Arthropoda > Arachnida > Ixodida > Ixodidae > Amblyomma > Amblyomma maculatum. The sequence goes on from NC_139344.1 coordinate 54,235,447, forward strand.
ACAATCTAGATAACGTCGCAAACAGCTACCAGCACAAGCTGGAACATTGTAGAAAAAGACACGAGTGGCCGGAATCTTCGGGACAGATCACGGTGCAGCTTGCGCGCTACAACGAAACTGATAAAGGTGTGACTCGTGACATCGAGCATTAACAAACAAAGAATACAGAACTGATACGCGATCCAGAATCAGAGTGATAAGGCCGTGTAGCGGCGGCTGTTAAAAAACAACAAATACAGTTTTGAAGGTTTCGCGGCAATATATATAGGTCACTCAAACGTCGGCTCCAAATAAAACTGGAATCGGTATGAAGCTTTTTTTGACTTACAATATATATATATATATATATATATATATATATATATATATATATATATATATATATATATATATATATATATATATATATATATATATATATATGTATTTTCGGTTGAGAGCAGCTTTATCCGCGTATAGTTACGTGTACTTGCATATACCGCATATAAAGACCATCGCTGAAGCAGTCAGAGTAGCCTGCGCCGAAAGGATTTTCCGAGTGGCGTGCACGGGCACGTTGCGACACACTAAACTGGAGCCCCGCAGCTTTTCGCTCATATGACGAAATGGTCTCAATGGGAACCGATCCCTTAAGCATACAATGGTTCGGAGGCACGGATATTTGGACGAACATTTCATAACACCTGCCGAGCATTAAAAAAAAATAATAATAAATTTTCGGTATGAGGGCTGCACAAAGTTAAAGCGTAGACTAACGCGGCGCCCGCTGTAATTCGTTGCGAAAGAGTAGCGTTTTTCAACGGCTGCGTCTTTTTTGCGGTAGAAATAAAAGGCCGTGAGACGGCGATGAGAACCAAGGCTTTGCGGAATAGTTGGATGGCGCGTTCGCTTTGTGTTGTCTCGCCTCGCTAAGCTCTGTCGACAAGAACACTCGACACCTCGGCTCATTCGTGCCGCAGTAGAAAAAAAAAAAAGCATATATAATTCTACTGAAGCTATTATGCTGCAGAGCTTTCTGCTTATGATTGTACGCAATTGCACTTGAGGAAAACAGACTTCAAAAACATATTAGTGTTAATTTTTATCAAAACCGAGATATGAAATAATAAAATTAAGAGCTGGATAAAATAGCACTGCGTCGCACAATAATAAAAAAAAAGTCACAGGTTATAGTAAAGGCTAAACCGCCATTTGCGCTTTGCCATGAAATCCGAAGAAATGGTGAATTTATTCCACATTAAGCTATCATCGACCGTGCAAACAAGCAGAAAACGACTTTAAAAGCACTGTGAGACTGTGAACGTTGCATGAGATAAATGTCAACTAAATTCAGTAAATAATGAATCGAATATTTGAAGCCTACTCGTCAAGAAGAAGGCCTAAGCAATTCTATAGAATAAAAGCATGAGCTCAGTTTTATAATTACTTTTATATTTTTATTCTGCATAATGCAATACATTTTAGTGTCTGATATTTAAGAGGAACTGAGTATTGTTTTAGGAGTTTTAGATCAAAATCAAAGATGCCGGTATATTTTAATTCAAAAAAATGTTCCGTTATTTTTGGTATTTTTGAATTTTGGCAAAATTCGAAGTAACATGGAGCACGAGCAGACAATTCCAGAGCTACAAATTGTCGCAGCAAGAGAGAACAAGGCCTGCGTAATCTAGAGAAAAAGTTTCAATGGCGGAAAGTTATTGGATGGTGCCATAATTTAGGGCTAATAAATATTGAAATATTTCAATTCAAGCTCTCAGTATCATTATTTTTATATATAATTTTAAACAATAGAATGCAACACTTTTCTGGTCCTTAATAATTCTTAGGTACTGGGGGTTCTTCAGGAAGATATTAATAAAACGCGAAGATTATTTTTCTTTTTTTTTATTGAAATCAAAATTGTCCTTTTCGTGCTTTTTTTTTTTTTTTTTCAAAATTTGGCTGAATGTGATGCATTGTGGAGAAAACACCTAACGATATAGAGCCTCAAAATGTGCCTTAAATTAAGAACATAGCCTCCACAATCCATACAAAACGTTTTTACTTAACATTTTTACAACGTATTTCTTTGTGCCAGAATGTAGGATTGAAAATCGACCTTTTTGCAGCGCGTTGGTTCTGGAGCAAAGTTTGCGATTTTTTGCTAAAACAAGTTCCATAATAAAAGAGCTTTTAATAACTTTCCTTAAAATTGAAATTGCATAGATATATTGAGTAAAAATTAATGCACAACAAATTTTAGAGTGCAAACATCAGGGCTCCAAACTTGGAACTTTTTGAAATGGCAAAAACGGCTTTTTCCCCCCCAGTGATGTACGATTTTTTACCGAGAAAAATACTGGATATTTTTCAATACTAAGGTTTATTCCTTTGTGTCGAGATATTTGCCCACCACATATAAAAAGTTCATTGAGAACAAAAAATGGAAAACAAACATGGCTAACGGAGAAAGATTTTAAAAAATACAGTTCCCCCTAGCACAGTGAAACTAATTCAGAGCTGCTCAGAGGCGCCTATGTTAACCTCTAGTATATTTTTTGCTAGCAAAGTTAATTAATTAGTGAAGACTAATTAGCAATGTTTTTAATTATTGGCTTGAGCGAAAAAGTGTCAATGCAAAAGTTGTAGATATTCTCGAAAAACGGATAGCTGCGTTGTTTCCATCACGCTAGGACTTACGCCGTCCTATTTATAGGCCTTCAAAAAAATGCTGTCACGTGACCAGCTATTACTTTAAATTATTTGCCAAGTGCGTACAACCAGCTTCAACGTAGAGACCACGGCAGAGAAAAGCAGATTGCGTTATCTCGGGCGCGACTCGAGGCTTTACAAAGAAACTCCGCAATCACGAAGAAGGTCTCTTTTCTTTTTTTTTTTTTTTTTTTGCGCCGGGCGTGGTTTTCGGCTGGTAAAAATATCACTTTGCTTAAACGCTAGTTTGATGGAAACAAAGTAGCTACCTGTTTTTCGAGATCTGCAACTTTAGCATTATATGGTTATAGTGAGCGGTTCGGGTAGCGTCATGCGTTTCCACGCCCTCACGTTTCCTTTCATATATCAACGTCATAAATGGGAAGCATCGGAAAAAGTCAAATTTCTTTTTTTACCAGAACCGCATGCGCTTGTTTTCTGACGCTGCTCAATTAGATCTCTAAAACCTCTTCACCGAATCAAGCTTTACATGTGGGTGACTCTTGACGTATATATACCTATAATATCAAACATGGATTTAACGATTTGTGAAATCGCACAGCTGAAATAAGAGCGAAAGCTAAAATTTTTAATATTAGATTCTTTCTCATCCACCAACACGCACGCACGCACGTGCACACACACACACACACACACACACACACACACACACACACACACACACACACACACACACACACACACACACACACACACACACACACACACACACACACACACACACACACACACACACACACACACACACACACACACACACACACACACACACACACACACACACACACACACACACACACACACACACACACACACACACAAACTATAGGGCTAGCAAGCATAATAAGCCAAGAGAAAAAGCTCAGAAACGCACGAAGCTAACCAGAAAAGGAGCCCATAAACTTACGAATGTGCACGAAACGGGTTTATTTACATCAGCCAAGCACAAGTTACAAATTGCTTAAAAACAATGTCCTGAATAGAAAACGAAAGACCATCGACTGTTATTCTGAAGGAAAGCAAACAAAAAAAGCAAAAAGTTAATTCAGCGCGTGAACTCAGTGAGTCACTGAAACGGCACACGATTTGCGATTTCTGTTCCTTTGGATGCATGAATATCAGCCACACTCTAATTCAAATGCGTGTACAGCAGACAAGGAAAAACAAGCACTCCCTGTGCATCTGTATGGCTTCACCACGCGTGAACGTATCATGCTAGAAAGCCGAACCAAGGAAACCAAGGATGTGCACGGGCCGACGGGACACAAAAATTACGTTGCTAATGGATACCCTACAACGTTTTTGAACGTCAGACAAGCTTAAGCACTTTCACCTATGGCGCAAGCGATAAGAAGCTTTGGCAGCGGCGCACAAGAAATAATTAATCTCGAAATGTTTTCTGAACTTTCGCACCGATCTTTCTTTCACTCATAATTTGACTTTTTCATTGGTATTGACCGCTTACGTGTATGTCACGGCTGATATTAAACAAACAACATTTTCACCTCCTTTTCGTTTCCCTTATAAATCCACGGGCAAACGCTAAGCAAAAGCGATGCTAGGCAATACAACAAAGGAGGAAAAACCTAGAACACTTACAAAATATGGCCTAAAATGTTCATCAAAATAAAAAAAATAGATTTTTAAACACTCAAAGAAGGAAAACGCTTATTAAGATTAACTTCGAGCTTGCTCCTACCAACTTCGTTTCCTTTCCATCCCTGGTTTTCTTCTTTCTTTTTTTTTTTTTTCGTTTTATGAGTTCAAACACACACAGCTTCTTACAGGACCAAGAATTTACAAATTGACCGACATCGTGCCCTTGTAAACTTTATTCTCGTGGCTTCAGCAGCGCATGGTAACAAAATACTGCGACGAAATACCAGTATTCATACGCTGATATGGTAACTCGTAGTCCGCGTTCTATGCTTTGCCTTCGCTAATTTTGGACATTTAGTCACTCTAGCTACCTGATAACAAAGCCTGTGTTCTCCTCAGTTCGTCAGATAAGATCCCAAGTAAAACATCGACATAAAATGGGTAGCTTCTTCTACCAGCCTAAACCAATCGGCGAAGCACTATTTCGTTCTCGCTCATCGTTGCGCGATGGGCGAGAACGAAATAGTGCTCTGAAATCATCCCTGCTAGCGCCACGAGGGAGTCAAACGTCCAGCCTCGCGATGAACAGCCCAAGAAAGCGTACATAGACTTACTGACTTTCACGGGCAAAAATTTTGTGCGAAACTTGCATTCGCTCAACAAGAGCGATCCAACCGAGAAAAATAAATAAAAGATGAAAAGACAGCTCGAAACTTGCAGCACCCAGTACGCTCTCAGCAGTCTCGCCGTTAGACGGCAAACTGGCACGCTGCCTCCGCCGCCGTTCCTGCTTCTCCTTCTTCCAGCACTAAACCAACACCCGGCGAAACGCGCCCGAGCGGAAATGACGCGTTTCCCTAACGAGGCAAATCGCCGCATCAACTCAAAGTTTACGCATTAGCGATAGGTTCTGCGTTCGCCGGCGCCTCTTATTTCCCTTTCACGCCGCCTCCTGCGAAAAAAAGAAAAAAAAAAGGGAGAGAAAACTGACGACTAAGCTGCAAAATGACAGAATCGAGACGGCAGCGATGAGGCGCCTCAGTCGTTCTAGACAAAGAAATCGGCGTCTCCGGGGAAGCGAAACGGCACAGCCGCAACAAGCACCGCGCACAGCAGCAGCAGCAGAGAATAGAGGAGGTTGAAGAGCCCTGGCTTCTGGCGCCTCGTCGTTCGAAAGTCGCCGGCCTCATCCGAGGAGACGCATCCCAGGGGAATGAATGCAAGCAGTGGCGGCTGCGAAGGCTCGGCGCGAAAGCCCGCTATTCACCCGCGGCGCATCCAGTGAAGGCGCCCGTATGTATACACGTATACGAAGCCATCTTCAGGGCCTCCTTCGCGGATTCGGCGTGGAAACACCCACAAAACTATGAGAGAAAATCCGAGCTATATTTGTTTGTTTGTTTTCATCGTTTTCTTCTCGGGGAAAATAAAGATACTTCAAGAACGCTTTCCATTTCGCGCGTTTCTTTTGTTTTCCTTTTGTATTCCCACGTATCGCTCGCTGCATGATGTGTGGCGTGTCTGTGCGCGTACTTTCTTCCGGTCAAGAGCGCGGCACTATGCTGCTGTTGTGACGTCAACGGAAGGAACGAGGAGACGGCTGGAAGAGTGAAAGGGTGGACGCCGGTCAGTGAGACTCTTCGTAGCCATTGTGGACATACACAAACATCCACAGTATCTAACGGGTTAAGCCGAAACCCTCGCTGTGTGGAGAACATGAAGACGGGAATACTTTTCCTTTCTCTCCCTCCCAGCGGCGTTCTGCCGTGAATATGCGGAGAAGGAAGGCACGTATGCGCATACGGCGGAACGCCGCAGCGGCAGCGCGCTGCGTTCGCCGTAGGGACCGGGGGAGCGAGCGCAACCCGTCGGTGGCGTGCAAAGAAGCCGCCTCTCGGAGCACCGAAATCCCTCCCGAGGGCGTCGCTTTTCCTTATAAATCCCCGAGCAAACGCTGTTGACCCCCCCCCCCCCCCCCCCCTTTTATCCTCTTTTTTTTTTAGTTTTGTTTCTTTTTGCGCAGCTAGCAGCATTAGCAGCAGCGTCGGCAGCGCGCCTGCCGCGAGACTTGGGGAGTCAATCGGCCCTTCCGCATCTGCCCCTCTCCAAAAAGGTCCCGTTTCTTTCATTTTCTTCAATCGTGCCTCGCGAACGAATAGAAGCCCGAAGCGCGGAGAGAGAGGTGCTGCTCCTCACGCGGCGGGGATTTATGAGCGGCAGCTCGCTTGCCTAAAGAGCCAAACTAGCAGCCGGCGCCTTAGCGCGAGCCGCCCATTTCTTGGCGCAGTCGACTATCCTCACCTCCTTGTTGACTGGCCCAGTCCGCGAGTTCACCACCGTAGATTTCGCTTTATTTCTGTTTACGCTTCGTTTCTCTGGACGCCTTTGCAAGGCTCGCTCGCCGTCTTTACATGGCGGCCCTCTCGATCCTTCTACTTTTTTTTTTTTTTCAGTCTTAGTATTATTAGAGCGCTCCATTGCAGGCGTTTTATTGAAATACGAGCACCGAGGGAAAATGCGTTCTTTAGGTGAACCCCAACTTTGTCTATCATCCTGCTTGTTTCTGTGCGCCCCGGACTCAACTTCTTTTACGAGTGTGCAGTTCCTCAATTTGCTCTTCTTCGTGCCGAACGAGAATGGGCTAAAACATAAAATTTTTATACGCATGATTTTTCGTTCTTTTTTTTTCTGTATAGTGTCTTCGGCTCAGACCTTCACGGAGATAAAGCAACATATATTGGCGCACAAAAACTCCGTGAATGTTTATACACCGGTTGACTGTTTTTTTTTTTTTTTTTTTTTTTCAGAAGGTCCGAAATTTTGAGATAAAGGTGACTGGATTTATATTTATTTTAGCCCAGGTGTTATATTGCAGCTACGGCAAACACCAGGTAAGAGGCAGACTGCATCAATTAGTTCGCTAATTAACTAAATACGTTAGTTACCTTCTTTATTCTCATTTCAGGGGGTATTTGCAGAATTGAAACTCGTGCTTGAAATTGTTACCCGAAAACTAATTCTAAAATAAATTTGTAGTGCACGCTACAATGTCCACGCAACTTGCTAATCTAGAGCTACAAATCTAACCTGAAATAAAGAAAAGGACCTACGTGATGCAGAGCGAACGGTTTAGGGGCAACGCTTCATTACAACGAGCCAAAATTTAAGGCTGGAAATTCACTTCTTTGCACGACATGCACTCCGTTTTATAGTTATTTTTACAATTTTAAACAGTGTAATGCAACGCTTTTTTACTCCCTAATATTTATGAAGTACTTGAAGCACTTTTATAAGAATTGAAGATGTTTTTTTTTCCTTTTTTTTTTTATCAAAATAAAAGTTATTCTTTTTTGGGGTGTTTTTGAATTCTGGGCTTTTGTGAAGCGGTGTGGAGAAAATACTTCCAGTCTAGAGGTACATATGTTGCCTTGAATAAGGAATATAACCTGCTTAATACCAAGAAAAAGTTGCAACCCTTATTGCATAGTGTCAAATTGTGTGGCTGAAAATTGACTTTTTGCAGCTCGTCGCTCCTGGAGCCAATGTTCGCGGTTAAAAAAAAATGCGTAAAATAAAAAAAAACGTTTTGTTAGATTTTCTAAACGCGAACATTGCATAGATTTAATCAGTGAAAAATGATGGAGGAGAAAATTTCAGTGCACTAGCAGCAGAGCTCCGAAGGTGAAGGCGTTTTCCGCCCCTTGTGATATACGACTTTTTTTTTTTTTTTTGTGACAAACCACGGCGCACCTGGCTAAACTAAAGTTCATTCCTATGTGTCGACACACTTTTCCATCACGTATGAAATTTCATTCAAAGCAAAAAATATGGTCATGGGACCTAGATTGCCGTTCTTTTCTGAACACACCCATATATTTCTCGCCGATGTTTCGTTCGTCCAGGCTGGTTTCCGTCCCTCTCCACGAAGGTCAACCAAGCTGTAAGGATTCATCTCTCTGGGTTTTTCAATCTCAACCGTCGAATCGCGATTTCAGAATCTCCACCTACGCGCTGCGCGCACGTCCCGAACCGCACAGGAATGTGCCCCTGCTTATGCGCGTTTCCTTGGCGCGCAGTCTTTTGAGGATATGCGAAAGCAAAAATAAAAAGAAAAGAAAAGAGAGAAGGAAGCAGAGGCGCGCATATAAATGGGCATACACAGATAGAGAAGCATTTCTAGGGCGCGCATAATTGTTATTTATGAGGGTGGAGAAAAGCAAAGTCATCGCCAAAAAACGAAACCACAGCAGCTAGCCTCTTCCGCCGCACGCTTCCCCTTTGCATTTTTTTCCCCCCACAGCTCGAACGTCTATATGTCTGCGCACGCGACATGTTGCCCCAGAGTCACGAACGGAAGCATCTTTATTCAATCCACCTTTCGCGCGCTTGTTACCCAGTTCCTCTCTGGCGGTAGACCGCAAACTGCTGTCGGCATTGCCCATATTCCGAGCTCCCCCTTTTCTCACCGCTATCAGATTCTTTTTTTTTTTTTTTCCCTTTACACATAGATGACGAGCGACAAGGCACCGCGCCGCTTGCTGATTAGCAGTGCCCGGATTTCCGATGCCAAAACATGCCTCAGTCTGTCAGTGAGAACGCTACGCGTGGGCGGAGTCTGGAATTCAGAGGGCCAAATAATCTTTTTAATGGTATCGTGCCGAGTATATAACGAGAGTCTACCCAAGGGAGCTACTCAAGAAGCAAAGAGCACGAGGCCCTCCCAGAGAAGTGGCGTGTTGCAAAGACGCGTAGCAGTGCTTGCGCAGTGGAGGGGCAAAGGCTCACCACAGGGCGAGTGCTTGAGATGCGCTCGTACACGCGTGATTAAGAGAAAACACGTACGATTAGCGGCCCCGCACTCTGAAGTGAACTCAAAATAGTTGTGACGGCCGTATGCATGCATACCAGCACCATGCTTCAACAACCACCTGTAGTAAGTCAGGCATACCTTAGGAAGCACGAAAAGAAGCTGAAAGGAATGCGTGGCGTCATCAGTAAGGGCGGGCGGATGTCTTCAGGAGCCCCGTCAGAGGGCAAGGCGCCGGTTCTACTGTGCGAATGCAAGTATGCAGTGAATCAGGCACTCTTGCGCAACCGCATGCTTAGATAAATCCGTTTTTTTTTTAAAGAAAATTTATGGGTTTATTTATTTATTTATTTAGGTACTACAAATAATCAGAAAGCGTTGTTGTAAAGAAGTGGATGTTGCAGAGGGGAAAACGCGAAGAGTGGTTAAGGAAGATTAAGCATTCAGCACGGTTTGTTCGTTAAATTTCTGCCAGAGCTTTCCTCGCATCGTGTAGCTGAAGGTAGCGCTGAATTAGCACAGTTAGCTCAAATAGTTAATATTAGCGCTTAATTAGCTCAATTGACTCAAATTAGCGCAATTTAGCACAATTTGCTAAATTAAAACAAATTCGACAATATTATGCGGGCTGAGTATTTCTGCCAATGAACGAATCCGTGCAGGACCTAGACGAAGAGTCAGATTTCAAGCAGATCATCTCGAGAATAGTTATGCAGTTGTATAATTCGCAAACTGCGCAAAATTTCTTCAGAACACTTTGCAAGTTGAAGGCTTTCCGGCTTAACTTGCGTCACTTCTCTTCGAACAGTTTTTACGATGCCTGCCAAGGAATTTCCGTCGTGTGTGGGCATCCAGACGGCGTTAATTAACTACACGACATAAAAACGAAAAGTATAAAACTTACGGGAAAAACGACGCAAGCGACTGTTTTGTTTCTTTCATCCTGTGCGTCGTAAACGTGACGGATTATTGCGCTGAAGCGAGCTTCCGTGCCAGATGAAAACACTGCGACCATAATTCAGGCATTTACGACTCGCGTAGAGGCCGGCGAAAATTTTCAGTTAGCACGCCGCCACACGAGACTAGCTAGAGAAAAATCCGAACGAACCGAGACACAAACACATTGAGACAGGGCAAAGAGGGAAGGGGCGGGAACAAATCACTTTTACAAGCGTCGACCTTGGCCGGGACTTATAGCCGCTCCTTTCGTCCAGGTGGCGTGAAATAGGCTTCTTTTGTCGACTCGGGACCCCGCAGGCCTTATGGAAAGAGGGGGGGGACTTTCGTTTCTTCGCATCCCAGGGCTAGCGTTGGAAGGAGGCGGCGGCGGAGCGGCCATAAAATGCCGGCTGTTTGCCGACACGCTTTCCCGGAGAACAGCATAGTCGACACCCGTTAATGCGACGCTCGTTAATCGAATATTCGCACCGAGTCGACCGAACTTGGCTTCCTTCCCACTTCGCTCCGGGCCTGCCTTCTCGCCCCCGCTTTATGACAGCGACCGTGCCTCGGACAAAACGCCCTCGCGCCCGCCGCCGAGCCGTAAACGTGACATTTGTCCCGAGAAGCGCGACTCCCGGCCGTGTCGTGACTCCTCTCGCGTGTTTGGCCGAAAGACAGAGCGGCGCCGTGTCGCGCATGCTCGACATAATTCTTGCCTCGCTCGTATTTCAGCGCCGTCCCAGAATTTAATCCTTTCTGCTTTCCTTTGTGGTTCGCGATGGCATACTTCTGTATCTTGAGACTAGTGATGCGGAAAAATTAAACTGCGATTTTTTTTTTTTTTTGCGTAGTTTATATGCCATACCAACGACTAGCCGAGAGTTTTGCGTTCAGCTTTGTCTCCTAATAGTAGATACACGGCGCAATATGAACAGGACGAAACGCAGAAACGAACACGGACAAGGCGCCTCTTCTGTTCGTTCCTTTGCTTCGTCCTGTTCACGTTGCGCCGTGTATATACTCTTATCATGTAACACCTAGGCCGAAAGTTCTGAATGAACATTGCTGTAGTGCAACTGCTCCTTTCCTTCAAAAAAGAAGAGGGGGGGGGGGGGGGGGGGGGACAGTTGACACATGCGGCCCGCTTTTGTGGTGGTGGTGGTGGTTTATTATTAAATAATAAAAAAAAATGGAAAAGAGTGTTGCCGGCAGCGGCAACTGCTCAACTGCTATTTAAAGTCTGAAGCACCCTAGCTGCGGCCGGCGGGAAAGAAAAGGGGATAGGGAGAGGATAGCGGGGGAAATATATAGAGGGGAGCGTTAGCAACAATGGACAGGGGAAGCTTTGTAGATTACTTACAAAATACAAAAAGAACAATGAGTTCGTGTCGCTCGCGCGCAAGTGTCCAGCCCGTTCTTTCCACAACCTACTTTTTCTTTTTTATAATTTTAGCACAACAGATTCAATATTAACAAGCTACGTAGACAACAGTGATCCACGAAGCACTTAACAATGGTAATGGAAGTGCTTGGCACGCGTAAGGAGGCTACAGCGGGAAAGGATATCATCCACTTAGTAATTGCGAGAAGCCCTGTCGCGTCTTTTCAGAACCTCTCTCTCTCTCTCTTTTTTTTTAACTTTAGTACGAGTTCTAACACAAGATGCAGACCAACAGGTTGTTTATCACCCTGCCTAGCACCCAACGGAAACACCACAAAGTAAAGCCACGTTTCTTCTCAATATTTATCACTGTCTCTTCCTTTGTTTATTCCCTTCTGTTCATTCTCGCTCGAATATATGACATTCTCATTAGCACGGCACCTATAGGGATTCGAGCTGACTGCTCGCTGTTTTCCGTGTTTACGTTGGCTCCATGATAAACCGGCTAAATTCCTCGCGCAGGCCCACGTAAGCACTCGTTATCATGCTCAGCGGAGGGAGATTTTCAATTCGAAGTTTGCTCTCTGTTCACTTCGGTTAGCTCCAAAGAAAGGCGCGCTTCGCAACTTTCGGCAGGTTCGAGGGAACACCGTTGCTGTGCCTAAACGTATATAGTACACCCATGTCAGGTTGAGAGATGTGTTCTGTCGACCAAGGTCTGCAAAAGGACGGCCCAGACGAAGTAAAGTCTTCGGTTAAGTCGGTGACGTACTGCTAAAGAAATGATGAAGAAAAACTCCGCGACGCCGTTAGTAGCTTTGGCCACGCAAACCACCTTATGGAGTAGAGAAAGGTAGTTTAAGTAAGTAAAGAGAAGGAGCAAATAAGCGCGAGAAAACGAACGGGCGTAGCTCAGCCAGTTTTCCTGTGCGACGGCATAGCTCGGATGCATCTATAGACGCTGCGCTGCGCAGGAGAAGGCGCCTTATTTAAAGCCGTTATTTATGGGGCGTATTAGCGCTGACAGTTTATGAGCTTCTTTAGAAGCGCGGGATATTGATATGCAGAGGCGGCTTTGTTATAGGCATTGACCCGAGCCCCCATAGGCCGCATGTCTTCATTCTTCTTTGCCTCAATGCGCTTCTTTGGGAGCTGTAAACGACAGTGCGCAGAGGCCGAAAAGCGGAATGACGCCTCCAGAAAGACGGGAAAAGGATCATGTGAACAAGAGTGCATTTTGCGGGTGAGCTTCAGCTTCGTGCGTATCGGTGCTCAGTTCGGGACTGTGAGTCACTGCTTTTCTTTTTCATTTTTTTTTTCTCGAGCAAGACACACACCACAGCTCGCACTCACAAAAGCCGCATAGACTGCTACATAAATGAAATTTCAAACTTCTCAAAGATTAACTTTTAACTGGCCAATATCATGATGTTAGCTAATCGGAAACAAGCTGGGTCACGTACGAACGATTGTGTAAACTCAGGCCCTAGACGCTGAGTCACTGAGATCCCGCCATTGTGGATCTCTTTCCTGAGACGAACAGTATTAATTATGCTTCACCTTTTTTTTTTTTCGTCGACATAGTTTAGTTACTGGTTAGAGCCGTAGGTGCTGCAGAATGTGAGGTCGAAAGATGCGGAAGGTGGACAGCGGCCAATAGAAGAAAAGCGTACATGTAATGATGTAAGTATGCGGACGAGGACGAACAAAATGGTGGTAGGGATTGCAGCTACCTAAGGCACGGGGAGGGCAGGCTATTATTCAAACGGCCTTCTTGAAGGAAGTAAACATGGCAGCCAGACCCACAATGACATGGAGCAAACAGAGCCTCCAACAGTACGTTTACCTTACCAGTAAACAGCCCAGTTCTTAGATTGCATTTTTTTTTAATTTAGTTTGCTTGTTTGGCCCGAGAGGGGCACTTTTTTTTATAAGCCATCCCACGTCCCCGCTTTCCCTCCCATAATTTTCTTTCACAATTTTCCTTTTTTTTTTTTTTTGACGATGTATGCGAAAAGTGCGTCTATGGAACGTTTTACACCCACAACGCGATAGCGGGCAAAAGACCCGTCTACGTAAAAGAAAAGCAAAAATGAGACGAAACTACACCGTGCATTGAACTAGGCAGTTCATTCATACTATACTTGCAAGCGCACTAGACGACGACCTTCCATAATTTTTTTACGATTACTTCGAACAATAAACTTTGGCTAGACGCAAAGGCACCTGCGCACTCAAGTTTCCGCGCGCTTAAGGGTCTAAATTAATCCATGGCCTTTCCTTGATCGGCGCGCGTGTGCCTACGCGGGGTTGTGACACCGATAATACACCAAGACTCGCAGCCATGCCAGCAGCAAATCGCAGCGACTCGGCACAGCTACGCTTGTATATCGTACAAGTAGTCGCCAGCTGCGTTCCTCGAAACCGCAGCACTTCCACGGAGGCCCTGCTTTTTACGGCGCCCATCAGTTATCCGAGGCTGACGCAGGGGAATTCGCAATAGGCCGATTCCTTGGATGACGTTTCGCATTGTGTGCTTCCCCGAGTGACCGAGCGCAGCCGTTCCTGAAACACTGCGTGTCCATTAATGCGCCCGTAATCGATTCTGCGAAATGCCTTGAGAAGCAAGAACCACGTGGGAAGGACTTGGCGACTATCGGAATAGAGAGTATAGGGAGTTTTAGAATGGGGACACCCAACCAGTTAGGGAGAATTGTAATAGCGGGATGACCATGCGCACGCGCGGAATGATGCGATGAATGAGCGAGGGGTGCAGCAATCACTATAAGCATGCGCACTCGCGACCCGCTATTACTCGATTCCCCTAACTAATAGCGTCTGCCTATTCTACAACTATAGAGCTACAACTACCTAGCTTTAGAATAGGAGGAACCTATCGGTTAGGGGAATCCAATAAACCTTCATTTCGGGTAGGGCACACTTTGTCACAATGCATGCCATGGTCTCTCGGTACTAAACAGCCCTCCCAAACCATGCCAAACAGTGCTTTCGCACGTCTTAATCAGTTTAAGGAAAAGTTATACCATGGCCATTTTTTTCTTCCTTTTTGAAATCCGCTTCCTTAAGTATCCCAACTTAGGAGTTTTCTGAGCTTGACCTGCAGGCTTAGTTATGCATATACATATACCTTAATCAATAAAGCCTACAGGTCCCCAATAACTCAAAGTAAATAAATATTTCGGCATATAGACTGTAGTAATAAGGCTTTTGGATGTCTTGGCGTTATCTGTTTTCTCTCAGGTAGCACATGGGAAAAAATTTCGCTTATGGGCGGACGTTATACATTTCATTATTCTAGGATAAACGGCTAGCTTTTCAAACAGCCGCGCAGAGCTTATAACCTGCCGAGAATAGTGTGGATCTTTATCGAGCCTCATAGTTATCTGCCAGGCAGAACGATGGCATGTAACATGAAACGCAGCAGTATATATACCTTACGTCGTAGCGCAATACATACGATCGACAATCCTTTCATTGTGTGATAAATAAAACGAATAAAAACGTTTTCTAGAGTCGTCATGATAATAAGTAGCTTCTACATCAAATTATGAACAACGTGGTGCCCATATGTATTTTTTTTTTAATTAGCCACGGCTATAATCTCATAAATACATTTCTGGGAAACTACACCTCTCTCGTGTAAACAAATGAACGTATAGACCCCCTGGTTCTCCCAGGGATAAAAGCAAACATATGGACATATGGAAGTTCGCAACAATTATCGCATGATTGTGAGTGCCTCCATGTCTATGCCTCCTAAACACCTTAAAGAGGCCATGCCACGGTCATCCAATGTATTACAGTTTTTTTAGTCTGGCGGATAATACCGGACCTTAGTTATTAAAATGAATGCTTCTTGTGAAATGCCGACCCACACGGTGGGAGTTTTTACTCACAGCCGGTGCGCGGTGCCAGTGTTCCTGTACGCTAGCTCAGATTCTATGGCGTCGTCGACAATAATAATTTTCTTTAATACGAAACAGTGGGGTTAAGAGTAAAGACGTTTCATGATCGAGTGGTCCATTTATTTAAACACCTCGCTGATCTACTACAAAGTGCCGTTCGCTGTGGCTTCAATGCGAAGTAATTTAAGCCTAGCGACGATTAGGGAGAAACAGACAGCCAGAGCGCCGTTGTCCTTCGCGCTCGCGGGCGCCGTTGCTGTAAGTGTAAACAATGCGATAGCTCCTGTTGCGTATAAGAAGTAAGGATACTAATTACTCCACACCTGCAGCTAGAGCTCGGCCTCTTGTCGCCAGTCAATTTAGTTTAACGAGCGAAAAACGTAAGTGACGCTGAGAAGCGCGAGTTAATGCCTTCAAGATTCTAATTCCCATTTCCCAACAACGCCGAAATCAAAATAACCCAGTTCTTTGATAGTAATGGCTGTATGTTTGTTTAGGGCTAGCGCTCACAACTTACGACCTTTCTGTAGTAGGTTGGTCCTAATTTCTCCGAGCAAAACTATCGACGCAGGAATGCATCCTTCAGAAGTGGGACAGTAATGACACCTTCGCTGGAATCACGAACACGCCTCAGAAATTGTTATGAGCCGGAATAAGCAACCAGCGTACGACGGCCGTCAAAACAGCAACAACAACAAAAAAAAAAAAACTGCATTCTGCATTCTGAGAACTGCATTCTATCACGCCATATACATGATTCCCTGGCGCGAAGGTTGTTGCCTAGCAATAAGCTAATCTTTTCAAATATTCCTCAGCGTTGTATATCCGCCACACACACACACACACACACACACACACACACACACACACACACACACACACACACACACACACACACACACACACACACACACACACACACACACACACACACACTACCCTACACTACACTACACTACACTACACTACACTACACTACACTACACTTCGTTCCGCGTCACTGAGCCGAAAGGCAGTCGCGTGAGAGGCCAAGTGGCGTGGGCAAATAGTACAGCGACGAGAAAGTTCGCGAGAGGGCCTAGTGGTGGTGCTAGCCGTTCCAAATCAGTGGCGCTACCATATCAACGCACGAGGCCCATAGCGCCCTTGAGGGTATTTTCGTATAAACGTACCGCCACGCGCAATCAGGGCATTAAATGCTGCCCAAATGGACATAGAGGACGTAAAATGTCGTGATGTTCCTTATACAGCATAACAGCGCCGCTGCACAGCTCGCCTAAGTAGCGGAAAAACGCCCATGTGCGCGACTTCGTTTGACTGAAACGAAAAACAGCAGCGAAGAAGCCCCTTCTTCGCTGAACCGCGCAAAGCCGCCACGGAGGAGCCAGTGCAGATAATAACATAAAATAAGCAGCCAGCTCCAGGCGGAGTAAATAATCAATTAACTCCCAACGACCGCCTGTTGGCTGTCGTGTGGGCTCGTAAACGTGAATCTACAATGGGACATCCGCGCCTTCCCTCGCCGTGGCCTCCGACTGGCGGCCGCTCTTCCGACTGCGAGCATTCGCTGGGGACCCTTTGGCGCGCTGTTGCACGCGGACTTGTACGCTCGTTGAACGCCGTTGCACCGTTAAAAGATTAATTTGTGGAAGCCTTCCCCTCTATAATTCAGTGCGCCAGGCAGCAGCTGCGGCCTCGTCTGGTGCGATGCCTGCACCGAGCATTGCTTCAGGCGCACTGGGGACGCGCTGCCCACGCTGCTGCAGAATGCCTTGCAACGCATTCCCCAGCACGTATAGCACAGGCGGGTGAAAAAGAAAGGGGGGGGGGGGGGGGGGTGATATATATGTTATGGGTATTATCACCTAAGTTGCTCGAGAAGGAGAGACAGTGCCGGGATTGTGCGCGCTGAAAGTTTAATCCGTACGGCGGCTCCGCAATCGTCCGGTGGAGGCTGAATGCCGCCACGCTGTTGTGCCCGCCTTTTGTGGAGTGCCCGAGCCTGAGTTGATATTGGTATTGCCGGGACGCCGCTTGCGGAGGAGAGGCACACCAGCCAGCCACTTTAAAACGGGCGTGTGCTCGCGCATTCCACATTACGAATGCATGAACGCGCGCTCGCGAACCGCCAACGATTAAGGAAGCCTGCGCACCTGTTAAGGGGCTTAAGTCGCAGATCCCAGCGTTATCACCTATTCCTGCGTTGGTTAGGTGGGCGGATCAGGAACAACTAAGTTGAGCGGCGGCCCCGACCTTCTTGCGAGAAGACTGGTTCAGAAGTCTGGGGTTGGCAAGTCCGGCACCGCAGGGTTTGTCGGTGACCCGAAACGTGGAAATGACCGTGAACTGAGATATCAGTGCCGATTAAGGGATCTCGGGATGATCTGGATTAATGGCCAGCGCTCGGCGGTCATGGCACCACAGGTGGCTCCCGCCATTTCTCTTCTTAATTGTTTTATACCGGGCCTTACCGCTAAGTACCGCTCGCTGTAAACAGACGAAACAGATTGCGTCACTTTCGTTTCTGTATTTTTCACAGAGCGCGAATTGATTGTGCGCAGGAACCTTGCGACTTACGGGAAACATCTAAATGGCGCGGGCGAAGGCCAGGAACTGCGTGTCTTGGCGAAGATAGATTGCTCTGTGCATATCCTCGGCTTCATCCAGAATGGAAGAGGGCAATGAAGCGCCGATAACGGAGCTGCCCGAAGTATGGTCCCCAAGATGGACGATGAAAAAGTAAAGTCGACGACGCAGGAAAACCCGGAAGAACTCATTTAACTCGATCAGATTGCGGCGAAACGGCGCCAGGGAAATTGATGACTCAGCGGCGCAATGAATACGACACTTTTGGCCCCTAGCTATCTCGCTGGCTGCGTTCCGTGGTAAAACAAAGAAAGCGTTTATAACAGCCTCTTCCCTGAACTCGTTTTTTTTTTTCCTCCCAGCACAGAAAGGAATTTTCTCTGTCGGAGCTACGCTGGAACGGCTGATAGGCGGAAATCCCTATCGTCTCAAAGTAAGGCGGCCCCCGAGCGGGGTGTGATGGGACGCAGGCCGCGAAAAACAGGAGAAATCGGTCGGCTTGAGCGCACGTCGCCCTCGGAGTCTACCGTCGCAATGCTTCCATGCGCCGCCGAAAGATGGCCCTGCCGTACATTGCACGGACGGGTAGTGCAGGCTACAGCGGCTGTTTCTCCTTACGGTAACCCCACGATTGTAGAAGGAATTCTTCCATTCGTGCCTTTCCGGTTGCTGGTGCACATTTTAAAAATTCTGAACACTACATCGCTGCAATTTGGTTTGTTGTTTGTGAAAAGCGAAAATTTGGGATCAAGCAACCCGGGCAGTTCTGACGGAATGGGGTTCATGTTGCAATAATGTATATATACAATTCTTTCGGTGACATGAGTCATTTATAGACAAAATACGCAACGCAGTGCGAGACAGCGAGAAGGCGGCGCAGCGTTACCGACCAAACTAAGAAATGACTAGTCAAGCAATGCCCATATAATTAAGCACACTCTTTATTTTGAACGCAGTCCAACACTGAAAGTAGCGTAAAGAGACTGTTCCTACCGATCTAATCTATAATTACGCCGCATATTTAGCCACACAGTGCTCAAATTATTATGATTATGGTAGCGTCATGAAGATTGCGCAATGGGCGACCAAAGCAAAATCGATTCCCAATTATTAACGATGCCGCTCCTCTCCGTTTCCTCGCAAAATCATTGTATACTCCGGCGGCGAGAGAGTTCGAGCTTTAGTTCGCATGTCTAACGTCACAGAACAAAAGTCAAATTGTGAGTACTGCCGTGATGTTTGTGTGGTAATGCTGGTCAGCAAGAACCGACAAATAAAAATGCTTTTCCTTTAAAGCCCCGAAGCCATGCAAGGGGTACGAGAGACGACGTAATAGAGGGCTCAGGAATAATTTCGCACCGCATGGAGTTCTTTGAAGTGCGCGAAAATTGCCCAGCACTGGGGCGTTTCTACATTACCCGACTGTTCGCCCCCATCGCAAGGCATATATAAGCCCGAGATTTTGGCGTCCGTAGCCGAACACCAAAGCCACCGAACCATCCTGGTGGGTAAAATGAACAAAATGAAGCGGCGAGAGCTTCACGTGCTCGCTTACCAGCGAGGAGGTCTGATATCAAAGCTACATACCGTCCTGCCTGAATGAAGCTCTCGGAAAGTTTTAGAAGTGGCTGCCTCCACTTGCGAGCCATCGCTGCTTTTAGATTTTTAGGTCTTTTTTTTTTTTTTTTTTTTTTTTTTACTGTTGGCAAAGGCGGTACACGAACACAAATTAAAAAAAAAAAAACCGTGCGCGCGCTTGGAGACTTCGATTTGATGGCCCGTTATGGCAGCCGATTCGCAACTAAGCACCCAGCCTGCAGGGACTTTCCAGCTGCCCTCATACACACGTCTGATAGGACGGCATGATAGCCGCTGAAATTCCTCGCTTTCAGCAATACTCCCAGAAAAGTTTATTTTCCTTTGCTACATCGATAAGCGTTTTTTTTTTCTCTCTCTCTTCTTTTCTTGGCGGTGTTCTTTCCTTCTGTTTTGTGCTGGCCGAGAAGAGCACAGTGACTCTTAATCTACGAGATGTTATATAACTCAGCCATGCGATCTTTTTAGATTTTTTTTCCCCCCTCTCTGCAAACGCCGGATTCTCGCAATGGCCCCAATACATCGGGGCCATCAATCAGAGAGAGCACAACGGGACGCTGGTTTATTTTCGCAGACGCCCCAAAGACTTGAGGATCGGCACAGGCACTCTGAAAGAGAAGGGTTGCGGAGACAACCGGGCGCTTGGCCTCGGCGAGAAATCCGTCTCTTCCTAACGGCGTGCAGACGCGCACAAGCGGCGCGTTCAGCCGATAGAGCTTTCTCTCGGCGGGAGGCAGAGCCCCGAAAACGCGGCGAAAAGGGACTCCTCCGACAGAGACAAAAGGCGCAGGCAAGCAGAGCCCCGTTGCCCAATCTCGAACGCCGCGAGTCGCGGCCAGGCCAGGAACGGCGACAACAGCAGAAGCGACGGGCGCGGCGCAGCGGTACAGCAGTAGCGCACCCGTCGAAGCCGCGCGGCCTCTCCCTCCGACGGGCGCCCGGAACGGCAGTCACGGAATCCGTCCGCGATAAGGAGCTGCAGGGGTCGAGCCCCTTAGGTGCGCGAGCCGGCCATTTATCGCGCGCTCGACAAGGGGTTGCCTTGTTCTCCCAGAGCCACATCGCCTCCTCCTCACGGCGACGAGACCTTTCTGTCTTTCGCCATCCAGGAATCCGCGCGCTGACTGTGCAGGCGCATTTTTGCCCGCTTTGGTACAAGCTGCTTGCTGCTGGGACGTCTGAAGCAGAATCCCGGGGCATTCTTTTGTTTTCCGCTCTCGCGGCCGGATTTGATTGTCGAAACAGCACTGAAAGTTGGGTATTATGAAGTCCTTCGAGACAGTCCGTGGCAGAGAAAGAAGAAATCTGTCAGCGAGGCTATCTGCTACGAGACAAAAGACGGGGAGACCGCGCCCTGTTGCCTGACCGGCGCAGGCGGGGAGAGCTTCGGCTGCAGTGAACTGCTGCTGCACACGGCACGAAGATGTACTGACGGCTGAATAGATGGGCGGTTTATCGGTCGCAGAGACGTAATGTGCTAGAATGGGAGGTTTGGTACAACGAAATATAATGAGGGTATATGGAGCCAGCTATCAGGCAGAGCGCTTGCTCGCTTTCTCGATCTCGCGAAATTCAAGAGTATTATCCTCTCCCCTCCCCTAATCAGACTACTGAATTTTTTTTTTATTATCCTTACATGCATTTGCGCTCAGTGCCACACAGCGCATGAATCAACTAGAACCTGGCAATGCAGAAGCAAACCACGATTTTATATTTAAAAAAAGAAACACGCATTCTTCCCGGTTAGTTCATTGCCATTTGTGTTTCTTTTAACTCGGGCGAAGCATGTGCGTAGCACTATCTCGAAACGCCGGGTAATTAGTGTCAAGGGGAAAGAAAAAATAAAGAACGAGGCAATGCGGGGCCGTGCGTGACAAGGAGCAGCCGCATGTCTGTGCCGCACGACCCCTCGCTTGCACAGCCAAGCATGGATGAAGTGCAACATCGCATGTTCAGAGCCCCGTTTCAAGCGGCTTTTCAGTACTCATGTCTTTGCGAGGTTACGTAACTACAGTGACACTGTCCAAGCTGACAGTGGCGCTGTTTCGCATCAAGCGCTCAACGAAGTTTCGAAAAGAAGTAGCCTGGAAGGAATTATCTCATGCTACGCGAGCCACGCCTTTCGTGTCTCATACAGCAGTGATGGATGACGTCGCAACCTAGGAGGAGGAGGAGGAAACAACTTTATTCGACGCACTATTAAGCGTCGAGAATGTCCTGGGCCAGAGTCACCCCCTCCTCCCCCAACCTGGCGGGCTTGGTTAGCCTCTGACCAGCTGAAGGACCAGTTGGCCTCGGTGACTCGCAACCTAGTGTTACCGCGCAGAAAACACTGGATTCCCGCTACGAGACCGTCTTCACCAATAAATGCTCGCTGTACCGCGGCATTAGAGAAACTGGACAGACCATAAAATCAGGGCCCCATTTTTCTTGTGTTACTTGCCACCTATGAGCTTGCTTTTGCTTTTTGTTTTGTCTTGGAAGAGAAGCTCATGGTCAGATCACAGAACAGCATAACTGATGTAAACATATGGTTGGTTGCAATCGCAGGAGATAAGAAATAGTTGCGAAAGTGCCAGGTTTTCAGCAACAAAAAAAATAATAAACAATAGTTGTAAAATGAATCATCAGCTCTGATGGCCCGCCAGGCGATTCATAATTCACTGCTATTCACGGCGCCTCTAGGTACCACGCCCCTGAACGCAGTATTTTGCTGCCGGGCAAAAATCATCCGTCAATGTTCGCACTGCGACGCAGGGGCGCCTATCCAGCGCTTTCTTTTAAGCATCCAGGACTCAAAAACTCCCCATGTGCGGTCCTAAACGAGGAGGCGGCGGCGGAAGAACGTGACACAAAGGAGCCGACGGCGTCCGAGAAGAAGCCCGAGGCTATGTCTTGAGGTGCGAACGCATTAAGGCGCTTCACACGGCATTTAAAACAGCCGGTGCCACGTTGCAACCGGCAGAAAGAGGGAAACACGGAGGAGTCAAGACGAGGCGGCTGAAACCCGACAGCGCCTGTGACACAAATGGCGAGACAAGCGGCACGAAGAATGGGCGGATAATGTTTTAGCGACAACTGAGAAGTGTCTTTGAAGGTGGACAGGAAGAAATACCGGCTTCTTTTCACCGCGGAAGGGAACAAAATGAAAGGAACGAGACGGGCGGCGACGCGCCAAGAGGACCTGCGGAGAACAAGGGTGACGCTTGACTGCCGTGGGGCGAAAGGCCAGTTCCCGAGTCGCCGCAGCGTGGAACCGGCACGCCAGGCTCGAGCGGCGCAGCGCCGGTGTCCTGCACTCTCCGCACCCGGATGCCGAGGGGGCAACGGGTCAGAACCTCCGTGACCCGGCCGCTGTGTCCACGTGCACGCACGCAGCAGCATAGAAGCCGGGCGCCCCCGAAAGAATGCCGCCGTGATGTATCGCTCGGGGCCCCGTGTATAACTTGGCCGCGTAACGAGCTCCGCAGAGAAAGGAGCCCGCTTGTGGCGCGCTACTGAAGCGCGTGGCCGAGGCGACCGCAAGAGGCGTTCCCCTTCCTTGCTCGCTCGCGATGCGCAGCTCGCTGCTACTATACGGGCCAGCCCCCAAAGCGCGGGGATTGAGTTGCCGGGCCTTCTGCGGCCTCATTTCCGTGACTGGGCGGTTTCCTCGCACTTCGTACGCATTCTTTACTCTTTTTCTTCATCCCTTTACTTTTGTTCTCTCCTCTCTCGCTTTCACGCGCACCGCACTTCCCCATTTACACTTCCCGAGAGAAACGGTGCCCGTTTCCTAATTACCTTTCCCGGGAAGACTGTGCTCACCATTATTTTCCTTCCTCGTCGTCGTGAGTGCGCTATACGGATGCTGAGCCGCTTTGACGCCAAGAAGGAAGATCCTGGAACCACGCGGTACGCTGGCCTACTATTTCTTTTTTCATCCCCTTCCACATCCTCCTGCTCGTTCGCATCTAGTAGTGCAAAATGAACGGAAATCTTTGTAACCAAGCGGCCCACTAGGAGAAAACGGCTGCTTTCAAATCTGTCTGTTTTGCCAATCAGGAATAGGTTGGTCTTGCGATTACATGACACACACTCCACAAATAGCTCCACAGGCATGCGCTTCCAAAAGACAAGTCCATGCCTCCAAGCTGAGATTCAACAGTCGCTCGCTGCCACGGCTTTCAGCTTCTGCCGCATATGACGGACGTTTTCGCGAACGCCAATTAGCGTGAAAAATGTGGTTTCCGTTGGAAAATTTAGGAAAGGAAACTGCTCTTGGCTGAACGATTTGGTCGGTGTCATGTTCAGTTGACCCAAGCTTCTCAAGCTCACGTGTAGATCGATACAATTGAAGTATTCCAGAAATTAAAAAGTCTGCATTTAAAAACGTATGCTCCGAACACGGGCCATGCACACGGATAGTGTTATGCACTTAATTAGGAAAGAAAGAAAAAAAAAGTGTATATTCTAGAACCTGCACGCGCCGCCAGGTTACCAGTTTGGGCCCAACGAGCAGTGACACCGGAAATGTGTATTCGTTGAGGGAAGAGGACTTTTTGCTTTTGTTTTTATTTATTGTGTACATATACTTGAAAAACACTCGCTCAATACATATATCCTCTCTCGCATGTCTGCGTAGAACGATAAAAGCGAGCACGTTGGGCTCAGCATGGCACCTGGGCCACTTGTTGTTGCTGTTCTGCGAAAACCAAAATAACTCCAGCACCTCTAACCCTTGCCTGTTTTCGTGCGCTGTGGGTGTCATCAACGTACAATCTCCTACAAAGGCGCCGTGTTAATAGCCAATTTTGTGAAACGATGTGGCGCAAAGTAAGGTTACAGCAAAAAAAAAAAAAATAATAATAATGTAAGGCAGGAAGTCAGGTGGAAGAAAGGGGGGGGGGGGGGGGGGTGAGCCTCCATATAATACTTGAGGGCGGGGGTTGCTGCCCCTCCCCCTCCCCCTTGGTTCCGGTGCCCCAGACAACGAGGCCAACGCGCATAATCAAGCCTTGACGGAATTTTCGTGCATGTGTTTTTCATAGAGTAGCCTAAGTGCGGCCGGATTAGGCAAGGGTGCTGACGTCGTCTTCTTGACACTTGCTCTCATTCACTGTTTTCGCACATCAAGGCGTCAGAAAACTAAAAGAAAAAAAAAAATGCACCGAAAGTGTGACCACACTTCAGGCGAAATGGAAACTATTGCTAATACCCTGGTTGTATACTAGCGCTTTCGCGTCTAAACTGCAGTATTAACTTTGCGGCTCTATACTTTTCAATTCGTGTGTGAGGCACTAAGCAGTGTCCCTCGTCCAGTTGGTTGTATTCAGCTCTGCTCAGGCTTCAACAACTGATCCGTCTAACTGCGCCAGAGCTGAGCAAACACCTTCTGAGTCGACCCCAAAATGCAGGTCCTATCTCTCGCACATTGCTCAAGAGTGCAAGCGAAAAGCACTTTACTACAAACCATATGAGCACACGCTCTTCGCAGGCGACCAAAGAAGCGTGTGTGTGCGGGACGGTCATTTACCCGTGTCGTACCATTTCGAGCAGATATTTTATGCACCACCAATAGGTGAACCTGCGTTTGCACGAAACCTCTTGCTCATTTTTTTTTGTTTTTGTTGTTTTTCGTTTTGCTCAGCGGGTCGCTTTAACTTATCGGAATGCTCTCTCAGAAGTGGGCCACCCGCCCAAGGTCTCGTGGGCGTCTAATTTCTCCAAAAGCTTGTCCTATACTGCTCAACTGATGGGGCGCTTTTCGGAGGCGCTTTCGGATTATCTTCTTGGTCGAAGACACGCGGGTCAAGAATAATAGCAAAAAAACAAATCAGCGTGGTGCACTTTCCCCGTTGATGCGGTACTTTTCGCAACAGGAAGCAATTCTGCCTTTTTCAATTTTTTTTTTTCGAGGGGGGGGGGGGGGCGAAATTAACTTTTCATATCAGCGTGACTGTGGCGCACTTACTGCGTATTCGTATTTTCTTGAAAAGCTTGCTCGACCCGCCCGCAGAGCGAAAGGCGTCCTGCAATTCGGACAGAAGTGCGCACGAGAGCAGAGTGAGTTAAAAACCTTGAATTTCACTTTATGGGGAATAGACGCACTTACATGCCCACTTACGTCAAATCAGCTCTCAAATCAAAAAACAAGAGTACGGTGTAATTGGGCGTCCATTATGATGGGGGACCCACCGCACTCGGCTAAATGTCCCGACGATGTCTCAGGCTTCATAACGCTAGCTGAGCTACACGAAGAGGCCACTGTTTTCCGAATAACTGCAGTCTGCAGGCCACGCATGACCATGCTTTCATGTGTATGAAGACATGCACGAGTTGTTTAGGATCTAAACTACTATGAATATATCGGTATGCACATTCTTCAGGGGCCGCTCCTCATATAAGCAAACCTATGATATCAGAATTCAAGCTTAACTGCAAACCATTAATGTTTTGCGGAGACATTCGCTGATAGGTTTGATTAAGAAATCAAAAGTATAGAAGAGAGATCTTCAAACGTATTTAAAACGCCGGTTCTAGTTTGACGTGCACAAGCAAGCAAAGGCTGCCAGTCGCCCAGAACTAATTCAGGAGCTGTCTCCGAACCCCTCTTGAGGCACGTGTTGGGTTTTACTGCACCCATCGAATAGCTCTTTATCTATAGAATCGTGATCGTGGTATAGCATCGTGAAATGATGGCATCTTAATCATTTTTGCATACGCTGCACTAAATTTGCTCTCATTCAATGAGCCGAAACTATCAAAGCAAGCTCGAAAGTAAATACCAAATTTACTTGCAATGCAATCCGTTCGCACCTGAAAGTGTATGGCGTTCCGTAATTAAAGGTATCCCATCTAATGCTTAAATTTCGCAGTTAGTAATTAGCAATTATTACTTATAATACGTCAAATAAAGCCTGTTTGAAAAAATGCAGCGCCATTTTCTGGAAGTAAGAGCGTGGAAAATTTGCAATCTTTAAACACCTCTTTTCCAAGGATCATCGCTGAATGGAGTTACTCTGCTGTTGAACTGTACATTCAGAATTTATATTTTAGATATACTCGGGATGCAACGTCAAGGCGCGTTTCCATTTAATCTCGGTGATTTGCTGTTTACCGTGCTTAATGGCAACAGGCTCAATTGAAATCCCCAGCTTCGGTCACCGAAGAGCACTATAAAAAAAAAAAAAAAATGGGGACACTTGTCGCCTGAAAAGTGGATTGCGAAAGCACTAGAAGCAACGTTGTTGCTACAGGTTTCTCTCATAACAGCAGAACGTGCACGTGTTGCTTTCTTTATTGATTTTTAGAGCCTTTAGCTCCTGCGGTTGCAAATCTAATATACCGCCACCGCTCTCAGCCATGTCACGCGACGAGTGCATCTGAAAACTGAGTCATATCACGTGCCGTCACACACCTCGGCGGCCCAGTCAGGGCTAGGCCATCTAACTGCTAACCCGGCCACCGATTTCCTAATCATATTCGTCGCGGTGTTGGTGAGGCCCCAGTCACACGCTGCATTGACGACTGCTGATTGGTCAGCAGTGTGGACGCCATGAGACCATGCACACGGCAGCTCTCGACCAATGGCGATTTTTCGTGACGCGGACAAACGGTGGATTTCCTTGTTAACTGCACCTTTAGTGTTCACTCATTAAAACAAAATGCCTGAAAGCCTTACGTGACATAGCATGTCCCGTAAATTTCGTCTAGCAGCTACAAAACAGTTAAACGATCGCTGATGCAAGGATTATTCCTTGTTGTCACGATTTGTCCGAAGCTCTTTCAAATGCAGCGAGATAGAAGGAGGGGGTGAAGCAAAAGCTGAGATAAGGGTAGACGAGTAATGAAATTTGCCCTTGTACGTCAGCTATATTCCGTGGCACCCACCGAGAAAGCCTTATGTGTCATCCGCCTTCGAAACCAAGCCTGTTGTTGTCAAGAGCAGCCACGCCATATCGAACGGCCGCCAAACACTGCTTTTAAGCAGTAAGCGCTTCGGAGGATTCCAAGTGACTGACCCACGCGGCGCAAAGCACGCACCCTCGGCCACGCTCCATGGAAGCCTGTGGCAGCCCGGCACACGCTGGGGGGCGAATGATTCCATCGGCACACGAGAGGAGGAGCAGCCAAGACACGCCGGAAGAAGCGAGAGCGTTTCTTTTTGGACCGATGGCTCGGGTTACGCCACCAGACGGGGAAGAAGATCGGCAAGTGAGAGCGGACCGTCAGTTGCTCGCAGGCTCCCCTGCACGCACCAGTGCTCCGAGCGGGGCGGCTGCTCTGGCAGTGGTGAGGCGCTCCGGAAGTAGACAAGTGGTGGAAGCCGCGGCCTGCACCGAGTATTGGGTGACGGCGACAGCCGAGTCGACGTGGCGCGGCACCACCGTGCTCACGAACTCGCAGCCGCCTTCTGTCCGCGGCGGGCGCCTTCTGTCCAGCCTTCTTCGTTGCTCCTTCCTAACACGCCGCCGGAAGCACGCCAGAAGGAGTCGGCGGAAATGATAGGATCGCCGGCGACGACTGTGTAACAATCGGCGCCTTCTCAACTCGCCGAGGGCTGATGTATCCTCGAGTGCACCACGACGCGTATGGCAGAGGTTACGGTCCAAATTCGTTCCAAAATCTGTACTTTGCTACTCAAGGCTCAGTGACTGCCGTCCGTTTGGCCCTTTGTTCCTGTTGTCATTTAATGCGAGGAAGCCCTTACTGGCTTCGAAATGTTGATTTTCGTTTGCGACCGTCGTCCTGAGTGCGAGCTGGCATTTCAGCATCACTATACCCTTAGACGCGAGGAATCTGCTGCGCACAGCTTCAGGACGAGACGGGCCAAGATCCAGGCGCCGTTGACTCAGCCGACACAGAGTCTCAAGCTTCGGAGGCCGTGCTGGCCGTGCTGCCAGCCACGCAGTCTCTGTTTTGGTCTCTCCGGATGCACAGGCGCCGCCGGATCAACCGAATCGAATCCAGGCTGTGTCGCGTCGCCCGGGGATCCTCTGTCAGAAGGCCGCATCGGTGACGGCTGCCCCGAGCAGCGCCATAAAATAAGTCTCGAGCTGTTTGTGGCGACCCATGAGATGCCACAGAGGCATCGCAACTTTGGTTTTTCTTCTTATCCGTCATTTTTTCATTTTCCTCTCCCCTTTTTCCTTTCTCTGATGCCGCTCGTACCTAGCCTACAGTGTGTGGTGGAAGCCGGTGGCAGCCGGGCCCACGCGGTCTTCTCCTTGGTGTGCCGAAGAGCCTGAGACAGATGGCGCCCCTCATGGCGCGTATTCCTGGAAGATGAAATGGGCGCGCGACAGAGCCCGTTATGATAGCTTCCAAATGTGCCGCGGCGTGCGGCTTTCACCGCGCTTCAAGGAGCGCGCGAGAGAGCTCGGCTCATTTGCAAGCGCTGGCTGGCGGTTGCACGCGCAAGGGGGGACGCTAAAGAAAACAGCCGATGCCGCTGCCGTCGTTGAAGCCGCAAAGGAGGCGCCGCTTTCGAACGGCGGATGTGTGGCCCATTCAAGACGAGACAGTTCCCAACCTGGCCCTCCCTCTGAGATGCCAGCCTCTCTTCCTCCCCCCGCCTCCTTTCTCCCCAGTTTGACCCTCACGGCCTCCGAGATGCTCAAATGGGCGGGAAGGGTTCCCAGAATATCCTTTCTTGCCTTTTTTTTTTTTTTTTTCCTGCGCGGTTCTTTCATTGATGTGTCAGACGCTTATTGCAGGCATCGTAAATATCAACGATTTTGCTCGCAGCTGCCTGTATGCAGACACGTCGCAGCTGCTTTTTGCACGCTTGTTATGAACTAGCGCGAAATATTATTCGACTGAGACACTGGCCAGCGCCTCGACTGGCACAAGTCATGAAAAGTGTTAACGACAGAAAAAAAATTAACGCGCATACACGCTCTATAGCGCACATGCACTAATTAGCACACAGTCGCAAGCTACTACAGTTTATGACATATGGTCTCGTGACTACCGACTGCCGACTACCAATCAGCGTACGGTCCCGTCACCTGCCGACTACTACCTGTCAGAGCCATGCCTGTGATTTTTGGCCAACGCCGGATTCTAGAGAATGAGGCCTTTAACGCGATCGCATTAAAAGAGAGCATGCGCGTTTGAAAGATGGAAAGCGGACCCTCAAACGAAGGCCAACATTCCGCGATAGCTGCATTCACTTTGAAAACTCATTTTCCAGGGCCTGAAGCTGAGCGCACTGGCCACGGATTGCAGACAAATCATTACTTCTCGCTTCTATAGAGCACAGGTCTCGATGCGTTTGCAGCTAAGTGCTTTATGAACACGTGAATTGCAAAATGCAAATGTGGTAGACTACATTTGGCGAAAAATGTAAAATTTCGCGCGCGCGTCTCTCTCCTCAACCTCGTGCGCCCATGCGCCGGGTGCTCGAACCGCACGCCGCTGCAAGAGTACAAGGCAAAAATTATTCACCCGCTCTATTTATATGCGAATTTTCTTCACAATCGTAATTATTCGAACAACGTTCTGTTGATCCGTTAGATGGTAAAAGTCATTAATGTCTATTCCAGTTAAACAAAATGGGGGCGGCGTTCCCGCGCGTCACTAGTCCATCAACGGCCGGAATTGCCTCCTGTACTATATGCGCTTCCGTTTTGCCACCAGGTAGGTGAGTGCAACACGGCATTACTACAGAAGAAAAAGTTGGCCGTGAACGCGGAATAACATTCCAGATAAGCACAGAAATGGCGCAAACTCGAGGGCGCGCCGCGCCTTCCACGGGGAGCAATAGTTTTTATTAGGGAACGCCACGGAGGGCGGGATCTGGTGGCAGCAGAAAGAAGCAGGTGGCACCCTGTGACTTCTGGTTTCGGGAGAGGGGCGAGTTTCTCCTCCTAAATCTAAATTCCTGCTCCGTGTCTGCAGTCAGTGTTTAAGAGCGTGTACGTTATCCAGGGATGTATTGCTCCCTTTATGCGACATTTTAGAATATCAAGGAAGGTTAGTGCGAAAATACCTCGCAGTATGCGATGTGCAGTGCTAAGTGTACAAAAGGAACACTGCAACCTAATAACCCCATTTCTTAAGGAAGAGTATGTGGAAAAGATAGAGTAAACGTGCGGTATTAATGGATGTTTTGAGTTCCACCTTTGGGAAGCACGAAAATTACGCTATGCAGAAAATTAATTGCAAAGCTTCCAATCTATTCTTCCCAGACCCCCCTCTCCTCCACAGCTGTAATTCGTGCTTTTTTTTTTCTCCTGTGTCCCCCACAAACGACCGAAAAACCCCTACTTGGAACATTTGAAGGATTTCTGCTTATCTTTGGCCTCTTTCGTTAATGTAGACGCATTACTTCCCGTATTCTTGGCTTACACCGAGGAATGGTGTGGAACAGCCCGGAAAAAAAAAAAAAAAAGAAAAAAAAGCTCGCCACCAGTGGGTTTCAAACCTTGACCGAGGCAAAGAGGTCAGCTTGGCTGACCAGTGTATTCGAACACTGCGCGATCTCGTTTTTCCTGCTTTATTTCCTGCTCACAATGAAAAATACATTGGGGTGAAAATCCCTATTAGAGTACCATTGACAGCGCCAGCAAGAGGTATACAGGTTTCTCAAAGCCTGCTTTCAGGTTGGTCAGCAGCAGCCTTCTTCACTTGCTAAGCTGCCAGGCTTTCACGCTGTGCTTCGGATGTCGTCGTCTTCACCTCCCCTGGCGAAGCTACACTTAAGACTTTAATTAGATCTCCTTCATTTTAATAAAAGGCTACAACACCCGTTAAATACTTAGCGAAACCTTCAGAGACGTGGCAAAGCAAGGCTGAACACAGCAAAACTTTGTTGGACCAAAGCTAAATTATGCTTCTGCATGTATATCCATGATTGGCAAAGCTAAACCACGGATTAAACATTTTTCATTGGCTAACAAGAGATTTTTGTTAAACCATAGCTTTCGTCCTGTTGTCCAATGAATGCTGTTGGGTCATGCTATGGCTACTTTTACATCGTCGCACAGAGTGACCGTGAACAAATTGAAGCGCTATCAAGCAGCAACACGGGACACAGCGGAAGATCTAGTTTTTTTTTTTTTTTTTTTTTTTTTTTTTTTCATGTTGAAGGCGTACCAACTCGGTCAGTTATCTGCCTTGTCACACAGACTTTTCCTCAGACGACTCGTTTCGTTATCTGGCGGTCTTATATAGTTGTCCAGAGTTCGTTATTAGCGTTCCCCGGAATAGATGAATAGGATAACAAAGCAGGACA
The DNA here is from genome assembly GCF_055883805.1 of Amblyomma maculatum. Lineage (NCBI taxonomy): Eukaryota > Metazoa > Arthropoda > Arachnida > Ixodida > Ixodidae > Amblyomma > Amblyomma maculatum. Next base: position 54,267,216 of record NC_139344.1, read on the forward strand.
AACCTTACACAACGTTTGTATGTGCCATGTGTACGGAGGAAGAGAACCAGAAGTAGGCGGAGGGAATGTGGCTGTTGTCCTCAGTTCACGACCCATTGGTTCTTGGCCACGGGACCTTTTCTATTACACCTGACAAGCTGGTCTGTATTTGAGCTGTAAATAGTTTAATTCTTCCAGTGGTCTGGTTTCGGATCGAAAATTGGACACAATTGTTTTTTCTCACGCTGCTTTCAGCCTTTGTAATGCGATAACTTTAAGCTTGCCTTGACGGTGAGAACTATTCGGCGTTGGCACGACTACGAATAGAAATGGAATAAGTCTACACTCATAACTGGAATTGATTGAGGAGTGAAATACGCCATCGCATTTCCTCAGCATGAATTGAACCTGCTTTCTTTTCTTATTTATTTATTTTTTTTTTGTGTGTGTGTGTGTGGCGAAAGCTTCATATTGGCCACAGTCTCCCCATTTCACCGTGCCTGTCCGTGAAGAGGAGGAGGAGGAGGAGGAGGAGGAGAAGAAGAAGAAGAAGAAGAAGAAGAAGAAGAAGAAGAAGAAGAAGAAGAAGAAGAAGAAGAAGAAGAAGAAGAAGAAGAAGAAGAAGAAGAAGAAGAAGAAGAAGAAGAAGAAGAAGAAGAAGAAGAAGAAGAAGAAGAAGAAGATAGATAACTCGGTAGTTGGTAGAGGCGAACGACAACAGCGGGTTGCTAGGACAGAAGGTTCGTTAGAACATTGAGACGGCGGTGTGCCCCGGAGTTCGACATAGAGACGATGTCATACCACTAGAAGTCTTCTACGCCCGAATGAGAATGGTCAGCGACGAGAAACAGGGTGCTCATACGTAAAGTGATTCCTCTACGGAATAAATAAAGCTGAAACCATAGAGCAAACTATGTGCAAAAGACACATCTTTACTTTCAAGCCGAACCTAATTGCATAGCCATGCAGATTGCTCTTGCGTACCTCCAGGTTCAACCACAACCTAAACCACAGCTAATAATTTTTTCTATCACGCTAACGCGCCCACTCTCGTATTCATTTCCACGTAAACTATGGGCGCCTCCAGCCCTGCACTGTAATTCACATAAACAGAAAAAAAAAAATAATCACGGTACCACACCTTATATAGACACTGCTTTTCTTTACGACGAACCACTGGACATACGAAGTTTTTACCACGATCTATTGTTACATACTAGATATGCGAAGAGAAGGAGAAAACTCGATGTAGAAGGACGAAGAAGAAGTTGAGGTGCCGTCTGGATCGGGTGCACCGTTGTTTTGTCTCAGTAACGTTGCTGTTGTTTTACGTGGCATACATCAAGAGTGCTACAATATTATGACGCCACCACTCAGTCTACGATGGCGCATTTGATTGGTTCTGCGGGCCTGAAGCAGCTGCTACGCATGGACAGCATACCTGCACAAATTATGGCATAAATCGATGCATGAAATCTGCGTTATTTATGATCCAGAACACGCCTCTGCGCGCGTTCAGTGCGACTAAAAACCCACAATCGTCCGACATCGAGGACGCAAACAAATGAAAGGCCCCAGCAAAGAAGAAAAAAAGCTGCTAAGAAGGCGACGCATTTAACGGAAACAAACACCCTCTCAAAGTTGCTGTGCTGTCCCGAAGAAAGAAGACAAAAAAAAATCGAATTGAAAGTGAGGGCAGACAAATAAAAAGGCTGAAAAAAAAATAAAAATAAAATGTCAGAGGAGAACAAGGAAAGGCAAGGCGCTCCGATAAAAGAGTGCTCGCGCTCGGCGTCGGACATCTTCGTCTGACCATCGCCGCCCGCCGTTGTATAAAGGTGCGGCGGCACATAGTGGCTGCGGTAGCAGCAGCAGTGAGATCCCATTTTCCGGCAGCGTTTATCTCATTTTCCCTCCGTTCGAAAACGATTCAGCCGGGGAGATTGTTGCCTGGGGCGTTGTTTTTTCTGCTCGGCCGGTCTTCGGAAGAAAGGTTGCTAGCGCCGTCGCCCTCGACCACAGTGTCGAGCATCTGGATCGTGCCTCGCAGCCTCCTCCCGTGGCCGGTGGTGGGGGGAAAGGAGACTTTCGTTTACGGCTCGTCGCTCCTCCGGCACCGGTCGGTTTTCTTCTGAATCCGCGATTTCTCAACCGCGCGGGACCATCTTGTCGCGCGGCGCGCTGCTGCCATGTGGCGACTAGTGGCGACGAGAAGTGTGCGCTGCCGGTGCTGCTCATCGAGCCCTCGCTCCTCTCCAGGCTGCGAAGAGTGAACCTCACTTCCTCGTCAGTCGTCACCGCCTCGATCGCCTCCATTTTCAACCCTATTTTGCGCCACTTAAATATTGTCTGCCATTCGCAGATATGGCGTGCCTGCTTTCGTTTCAGCCGTTCCTTGGTTGTTCGTTAACTATGCCGGCGGTCCGACACTACGGCTTACATGTGACCCAGATTTAACCCAGCTTAAAGCAAAGAAATGAAAGCAAAAGATACATTTTTTGTGTGAAAATCAGTTTACGCAGAGACGATAAGGACGCGCATGACACTGCCGGCGTTTACATGGACCCGACAGGGGGCGGATTGAGTTATCGGGTCGAAAACGCGACTGGGTTTGGTCGGGGAGTCGAGAGTCGAGTCAACTTCGCTGCTAGGGGTGGGGTTGACTTGCTCGACCCCGCTGCAGGGAGCATGTAAACGCTGTCGAGTCAATTCGGGGCATAGTGGGAGAGAACTGTATGAAAAACGCTAGGGATGCCTTGAGGAGAAAAACCGGAATTTGATGTCATCTGCTTCGTCGCCTAGACGCGAGGCGGCGCGCCGTAATCGCCGTTGTTCATTAACCCGGTAGGGTCGAGTTCGGTTGTCGAGTCCACTCAACTCGACTCCTCAGCTCAACCCCTGTAGTTAGGTCCATTGTTGTTAAAATTTAGCTTATGAACCAGTGGGTGGGAACCTCTACTTGGCTTCAAAAATAGGCGCTGTGCCGGCGCATACAACTCCAGAACAAAGCGTTTCGGCAGATGCCCTGAAAACGAGGCCCTCTAGCCAATGGAGTCGATCGGTTTTCATGACGCCGTGGTTAATCTGCGAGAAGAAGGCTGACGGGTTCAGGGGGATTAATTATGCCTTGACGAATTGACCGCTACGTCATGATAATCAATGGATGCCTTGCGCCGGAGGATCCCCTTTGAGGGGCCTTCGCCGACCAATCTTTAGTTGTGTGTATAACTACAAACCTACAGTCGTATGCCAGACGTCGACCATATTCATTATAAACTATTAAATTTTTGTTCCTGTTGGCCTGCTCGCTTTCTCTGATGTGTTTTCATCGTCCGTATAGCCGCGGTTGGCGTGAATATGTTTAAACTTGCGAAGGATGCAACGAAACATTGTCGTGTCGCTGCCGTCACGTTGTCTGCGATGATGCAACCGCGAATGGTACGAAGTTAGCTTGCTCGTCTCAAAATATTTTCGTCCTGCATGAAAGTTGCTTCTCAGTCACTGATATTTGGTATAATGCTTCCTAAGTTTTCTAAGAGCACCGTTTTCGCTTCCTCGTTCTATGGGTGGGCAGCGATAAGTCTTGTTGCGCTGTTGTGCCATGCTTTTCGTTTCTTTCAAAGCGTTTGGCGCTTATAAAACTGAGCTCGCGGCATACAAATGACTGATGCAACGTGCAGCAACAAGGACTGTACCGTCGGCGCCACACTATATAGATAAATTGTTTCCCTCGGGACTTTCACACGTGAGCTCCTGTCTGCATGTGTATATATAGTCTGTGCATTGGTCACTTATGTTGGTCGATGCTGCTTTGTTGTACATTTTGTTAGTATGATTTATCATAGTATTTTTGTGGTTGATATAATAAAGCACGAATATGCATACAGGCCATACTTGTTCGACACTATATTGCGAATTGTGCGTTCATACGTGTTTTACAGGTGGCTGAGCCTGTCCCTTTGGAAGAGGTGCTGTGGTTTGCTTCCTTCCTGTGCTGTCTTCTTTGCCGGGTTTGATTGTAACTGCACTTAAACAGTAGGATTGGAGCAAAATTGAATGACAAAGGTTGGAGACCCTGAAAGGCCCGCTTCAAAAGGACGGCCTCGAAAATATGGAAGGGTGTATCTACAAAAATGCCACTTCATAATTCGCGCTAATACTGTACATAGTAATACACTCTGAAGGGCTAGTTGGTTCATACTAAGTGAAAGAGTAAAACTGCGCGAAAAAAAAAAAAAAAAAAAAAAAACGGGACGTAAGAAACACACAGGCACAAACAAGGCGCCTTGTTTGTGCCTGTGTGTTTCTTACGTCCTGTTTTTTTCGCGCAGTTTCACTCTTTCACATTGTACATAGGCCTAACGTGACTCGCCGTCACAAAATTTAATTGGGCACCAAGGTTTGAGCGCGGGCGCTGGGGTGGTCATGAGCCGCCATGTTTTGAACGTATGGGCATCTGTGGAGACTTCGCTACCAGTATTTACTATCGGGTAAAAAGTATCCAGGGGCCCTATTTTCGACACACATGGCCGCTGTTCGGCGCCACATTGTTTCTCTGATTTGTTCTCATACTAGTCAGGTGTTTCAAATTTGTGGCGCGAAAGTTTCAGCTATCGAAATGGCTTTTTGCGGTGACCTCAAAATGACGTGACCTTGCAAACGGATTTTTAGCAGAGCTATCCATGCTGCCTGTATGGTAAATATAAGGAATTTCGGAAGGAAAAAGAAGTTACAGAGAAATGTGATGCTTGCTGTCCAAGGGGCGCTTCCTGAAATATTATTATTGCGCAGTTTCGCTGCTCCAGATGTTTTTCACTCTTCATACGTTTCAGCGACGCATCCTAACCATCGGCGATAGCAATGCTTCCGCGCAGTGTCCTGTTCAGGCTACTTGTTCGCGGCTTCCCTTCTGTGGAGTGGTGCCACATGTGTGAGGGAATATTGGCTGACGTTGTGCAGCGGGAAATACGTCATGCATACACATCATAAGACGATGTCAAAATGGCGTTTCATGGCGTGAAGGATGTGCTGTCATTGCCGTAAATGGCAGAAGTTGGGCGCCACGTTTGGGACTACACTGAGGCAAGCGCATAAAAACATGGCGAATTTGACACGGAGTATAGGCGGCTGTTAGCTCACCGCAGTTTAGTAGACAATTACTCGGTGTGGTGAAGTAAGCTCAGACATCTTGTTGTCATTGCAGAAAGCACTGAAATGACGTCATAAGGGTACTTTTCAACCCCACAGCATTTTAGAGGATTAATAATGAAGATGCAAATTTACAGCCGCACGAAGACAATATACTTCACCTCACAAGATATCTGCAGCACTGCGAAAGGCAGAGGAGACCTTGCAATTGTGCTCGTAAGTGCCTCTCGCCCCTGCACACTGTAATAGAAAATTGTGCTCCTACTGCCACCCCCCCCCCCCCCCCCACCCCCCAATTTGGGGAGCGAGAGGCGCGTAGGAGGCAATTGCAGTGCGCGTGATCCTGATTGGACCGGGGTGCCTCTGCCTTTCGCAGTGCTGCAAACATCTTGTGAGACGAAGTAGAGCTGTCCTCCCGTTACAGACGCTTTGCCCTCATTGAGAAATCATCCATCCGTGCGGTTGTTGCCAAGCGCCGCTATGGCAGTCTGGTATACAGCGGCCGATCTTCGCGAAACGAAGCATTTCAGAGAGCACCGCGATGCTTTCGGATTATCTGTCTAGACGGTTCGTGAGTGCGACAGCCTGAGGAGTCACATGGTGCGATGTCTGTGCAAGGAACTTCGCGGCGACAGGCAGCAAGGGGTCACCAAAGACTGCCTTAAACGTCGGCCCTAAACACTGTCTTTTTTGTATAGCGCGATGCATTCACTTCGATGTTAGTGAAATGAAGAACCTTCCCACGATGGAAGAACCAAACAAAATTTCTAACAGCTTCTTTTTTAATAAAGTAATGTATGTGCCATCTACTGCCATATGAATTAAGTATGTGTTTCATGTAAAGTTTTGCTCGGATATGCATGCAGGCTCACCACTTGTTTCTTTTTTTTTTTTTCAGGAAACAAATAAGCTTACTCCAGAGCACGTTATGAAGATTGCTCTAATCACTTGATGTTGCTAATCGGCATTTTGTGTTGATTGCGTTTTTAATACAGTTAGAAATATTATACCTTTATTGATTTTACATTTCACCGTTTCGACACTAAGGGACAAGCGCATGCGGCGTCGCCACATACTTTCATGACGCGATTTCCTCAGTCATCTTCGCTTTCTTTCCTTTTTCTCCGTTTGTCACCCTATGCACGTGTACTGTAGACTACTGGGCATCGCCTAGTTAATCTTCCTGCTACTCCGTTATGAGGAGCAGTGCCACTTTCCGCTCCCAATCTGCGCCACGCCACAGCGAATATTTCATTGCTGTTCTCGCTCTTCAGCAGTATAGCGCTCCTCGCGTCTTATAAACTCGCTCAGTCTCTCTCTCTCCGTGTGCAGCTGATGTCGAATGTCCGACCGCAAGTATGTCATGATGCACTGAGACGGTAGCATAATTTACTCGCCCTCACTGCAACTCGAAGCATCGGCATGGCGAAATGCGTTGCAGCAGCTTGATTCCTGGAGTATAGTCGTTATACATACTTGGCGCCAATATAGAGTAGCCGACGACAGCGTTTTTTTTTTTTTTCTATCAATTATTTTTTCTCTTTTTCTTCAGAATGCGTAACCGGATTGTGTGCTTACGTAACCAGGTAACGTCATACTTCACACGTCACGCGTACGTCACAATTTGAACAAAATGGCGAATTGTCCGTGTGCTGTGCGATGTCAGCGCACGTTAAAGATCCTCAGGTGGTCGAAATTACTCCGGAGCCCTTCACTACGGTTCCAGCTAGTGAAACCAAGAGTGAAACCAAGAGGTCGCATATGAATGTGGCGCTTGTACGCCAAAATTGTTTTTCTCGTGTCTTGGAAGCTTTCGACCCCAATAATATATCTACCTTGGTGCGAAGCGGTGTTGCACCATGATAAACACCACGTGTGAGGCGGAGAGCATTCGAGACCGACCTGCTAGGCGCCCACATAGGTGCTTCCGGCCTTAAGCTACAGTTTACGATGCATGCAGTGCGTCTATAGAGGTAAAAAAAGGAAGAAAAAAAAAGAAAACAAGTGAATATCTTTTATCGTACTTTCAGCGGGTAACCTACTGTTTTTTCTTGGATTCCTCCGCGCCGCTACAGGGCCAAGAGAAGCCCATACGGCTAAAGCTCTTGTTGCCGCTCAGTTGATTGCCGTAACATCGAGCGCAGGTTTATCGCTGTAGAGCCCACCCCTGCCGCGCACTCCTTTCTCCGGTATAGCCCATAAAGCAATTTCCACCTTTAGAGGCAGAGATATTCGTTTAGCGTCGCAACTGTCTGCACGTACAGCGATCCACCCGTGGCGTCGTCACCCTCGTATTGTGCCCCGCTCCTGGCTGGGGCGGATGTCGTAAGGATAGCGCCCAAAGCGCTGCAAAACCAGCGAACTGTATCCGTTCTTGATAGCGAGGCATATAAAAGAACCTGGCCGCTTCACGCTCTGCTTGTCCAGGAGACAGACAAGCCGTTAGATAGGACTCCGGACGTGCAACGCAGCCGGTAACAAAGAGCGAGAGAGATTACATATGCCGTGCCTGCAATACTCTCCATTTGGACTACCTCTTTACGTTCCTAATAGTGCACGTCCCAGGATCAACAGCTGCGAGAGAAAGTCTGAAGAACAATGCTACGAACATGTGCCGCAGCCGGCCACAAGGGGCGCCGCCGCGTATAAAAGGGGAGGCGTACTAATTTCACAAACCAGCGTATAGGAACGTCCCCGTCGTCACTTTCGCGGCACTTTTGCCACTTTAGCTATGTTGGCGCCCCGTGCCGCGTGGCCCCAATCTTCCTTCTTCCTCGTGCGCTCTGTCGAGAGCAATGAGCGCCGGCGTGTCGACGAGCCCCACTCGGTACTTGCTCACGCGTCTCTGTTTACCTTGCGCCTCGGAGAGCCGCTCTATTCAGGGCGCAATTATACAAAGAGCGTCAGAGAAGAGAGACCGCTCAGGCGACAGCGGCAACCAATCTTGGCAGGCCAACCGCGATGTCTGGAGAGCCACTGGAACAGCCGCTCAGGGTCACACGCGGTAGCGGCCGCAGACATCCTGTCAATCGAGCGCGACCACCAATTCGCAACGCAAACAGATCGAGGGCGGACGACGACGCTTGGAGGACGTCCGACGACGGCGCGCCATCCGGGACTCTCGCATCGCCCCTCGCGCGATGCGAAAGTGCGGGCCGCGGCTCGCGGGCAAACACGCGCCAGGGTGCCGTCGCCTCCGCGCGGCTGGTGTTGGCGCGGATACAGACGAGCGCATTTCGGGATCGCTTTATGGCATCCGTGCTCATAACGTCGCTCACGAGGCGCCAGCTCGCGCATAGGTTTCGGGGTGGCGATATCGCGCGCGCCTTTATGGCGGAGGGGCAGCAGCAAAGATAAAGCGGCTGAGGAACAAGTCCCGATAATAAAAAGGGCCGGAAAAGAAAAGCGGAGGGGGTCTGGTGCCTTCGGAGCTCTTCTTCGGCAGTAAAGGCGATGGGAAGTAGTCCCGCCAAAGGAAGTGCTGCATGTCTCTCTCCCGGAGCGCCTCCTCTTTTTCATTTTTAATGCTCGCCACAGAGGGCCGAGAAGGGAAAAGAAGCGCCGCGTGCTCGCTAGAGCAAGCAGGGCGCGCACGCGCAGAGGGGCGAAAGAAGGGAAGCTGAGGAACTCCTTCCCAAGATCGCCGCGAGCAGGCAGAGCGAGAACCTCCGACGCACGTCTTCGCCTTATCGTCCTGCTTGGACGCCCAATACCGAAGGGGCGCTAAATTTGCTCGCCTCCAGACACGCGCCCCCGTGTTCGTGCTATCTTTCTGATGGAACAGGAGGCCAGCGTGTTGCGGCAGCCGCAGGGCTTCTTTGGCGCCTCGCGAACGTAAGCGGCGCCCCGCGCGCGGGCCGAACGGGTGCGGCGGGGCCGATTAGGCGCCCCCGCGCTCTGCGTTTCTGTCGGGCCTGAGTGCTGGCAGCTGGCCCCTGCGGCGCAGAACGGCCAGGTTCCAAGCGGTAGCAGCCAGAGGCGTCTTCTGCCAATCTCGCCATCGCTCCTTGCCGAGCACTTCCGCCGCAGCGCAACTCGTGCCCGAGGCCCGAAGCGCCACGCGCCGCGCCCGATGCCGCATGGCCTCTTCCGACCCGGCTCCTCTGTTCGCGCTTTATCTTTCGCTCGCCCTCACCCTTCACTTTTCTGGATTTTGCGAAGTCAGGTCAACGGCTCGGGCAAAAAACCCCGCCGCAGGCGCAAACTTTCTTTTGACAAAGAATGCGGTGGCCGATGTACCGCGGAGTGCAATAATGGGTGTCGCTAGAGGATCGGAGGAACGGTTCGCTGCCCGGCAACAGAGTTAATTACATGTAAATCGAGGTGGCGTAAAGTCGTGCCTAACGGTTTGCGATGACACAAAAACGACCGTTTTGAGCTAAGCGCAAGTAAACGGAAGGTAATGCATGAATGGGCATGCCATTGTTTGGCAAAAGTACGATGTCAAAAAAAAAAAATATATGCAGCGTATAAATCACTGATTCCTTTTCTTTCTTGGGTTCTGTTGCGCAAGTGGCTTTCACCTAACAAGCGTTAGATATCACGGGTTAGAAAGCGACGGACGACGAAGTGGGAGGAAGCATTTTCGAAAAGAATCTGAAGACAAGGCCGAAAATGGGGTAGAAAAAATAAGTTGGAGAGAAGAAGAATATAACAGGAGAAATAGAACCATCTCACTGATGCAACGAGTAGTTTGCCTGGCCAATTCCCCACCACGGGTATACATACATTAATGTCAGCAGCAAAAACGGCGTGGCCTAGGTGCAGACGGCTTCAATGCTTGTGCCAAACAGCCGGCAGGTTTCGCCGTCCCGCACAAGGCTCATCGATTAGGCGTGAACCTCACCGGCATCCGCTCCGGTCCTACACAGTCCACGACAACCAACAGAGCACGGATCGCGGGGCCTGATTCAACGCCGCTGGGAAGCCGACGGGGCGACCTGCTGCGACCAGATTCCCGTCACCGGAACGCGGGCCTCGACCTATGGTTCGACTAACGTGACACGGGCATACCGTCATCGCCTCTGTCCTACGCCCATAGCCTTGAAAAAGGTCGCAAGTGGGCTTTACTCCACGAGCAAGATTTATGCTGTTTGACGGCTGAGCGATATAGGTGGCCCGTAAAATCAACGATCTGGTACAAGAGCCTTTACCCAAAGCCGAAGAAATTGTAACAATTAGAAACCGGCGGCATACCTACTGCAGTTGGACTGGAGATCGAGCCCGGCCCGCCCCGAAGGCTTCTTATCATTACGGTTAATTAGCCCTGTAATCGCGATGACTTTAACTCTGTGTGTTCTTCTATACGACTTTTGCGTACACTTTGTGATTAGCGCATAGCATAAAATGTGCTGTCCGGTGTAAAACTGCCTGATCCCTCTCCCCCGCCCATAGAGCAAATGCCCAGAAACAAAACAACAGTCGACACCTCTGTGCAGAATCAAATCGTAAGTCATGAACACTGACAACGGAGACCATCAAAGGTGGCTTTGCAGTGCAATAAAAGCATGGAGGTGAATATGCATATGGGCCGCATTGCAACGCTATAGAGTACGTGAATGAAAAGGGTAGCTGCGTCTACCTGAAAGTGCTGACGAAATAATTTTGCAGCGGTGAATGGCAATAACGACGGATCAACAGACGTGCAAAATTTGAGTTCTTAGGATGTGAGCATTCCGCTTGTCACTGGCTTTCAGGCACGTCCATCTAGTCTTCAGCAGTTACTGCTCCAATCTAAACTCCTGACTACGTCTTATGCACTACTGTGCAGTAGAAACGGTTCGTGCCAATGGTAGCTGCTAAGTTTACAATTATCATGTCATCTGTTCTTCCTTTCCTTTCGGTACGTAGTAGTTATTTTGTAGCCAAAGAGCGCCGCTCACAAAATTATTGCCAGCGTTTGTAATGCACTGCGTGTAGCCCCAAACGTCGATTATGGAACTGAGAACATGCTCCCAAATCATCGCTGGGCGGCGCTGTGGCTCCTAAAGCCCCTCCTGATAGGCAGCGCCATCTGTGACAGAAAAGCACACATTGGGACGCCGCCGGCTCAGCTCGCTGCAGCCGCGCGCTTTCTCTTGCACGAGCACGTGCCCTGACGCGCCACCGCAGGTGCCACTTGCATTCCGTCTTGAATGGACAACCTGCCGCGTATTTCCATGGAGAAAACTTAATTATAGGCGGGAAACTTTTTATTCACGTCTGCACTGTAGAGCCAGGCAATAAAGAAAAAAAAAAAAAAAAAAACGTCTGCACTGTAGAGCAGACGACAGACGACGATGAGTAAATATTGATTGTGAATGCGTCCCACGTTAGCAAAAATGTTGGAAATGCATCTCGAGGTAAGTCCGCTATGTAATTATATTGTCATACACAATATTTTTAAAAACTGTTAAAGTATTATCAGTGCTGTGAAATAAAGCAGCTCGTTCATTGACCATCGTTTTGGCCTGTAGCATGCGATCTATATACGGTTTTGTTTTTTATTATTAAGACGTGACCAAAGCAAATCTTGCAGTAGAAGAATAAGTATATAGTCCGAAGGAGGTGTTTCTTCAAAGGCACGAACGCTAAAAATCTCATAAGCACATGTGTGCTCCGTGCGCTACACGCGACATAACCGGCTCGCTGGCTCGAAAGGCAGGTGAAATCCAAGCTTGTACTACATTTTGTTTTATTCCGGTTCTTATTAAATGGTCGTGCTTCATTCATGATAATATTTGGTTTGTACTCACGAACCCTGTGATGCGAATGGGGTGCTCCGTGCGAGTAGTGTCAATCGAGCCATATATATAGCTAGCTAGGATCGCTTTTGGTGGTGGTGGTAGAACTGCCAATATTACAGACAATATGACAACTGACAATATTATTATTGTATTGCACTTCCGACATATCTTTGTTATTATTAGTATTAATAATAATAATAATAATAATAATAATAATAATAATAATAATAATAATAATAATAATAATAATAATAATAATAATAATAATAATAATAATAATTGGTTCACTTATTGGCCAATATGCGAAAATTTGTAAAAGCGCCTCAGCAAGGCATTCCAACCCTCCCTCACCCCCGGAAAAAAAAGGCCTCGCTCCTAGATATTTTCTTGGTAGTTATAAAAATGAAAAGACAGCTGTGGACACTTAGGGCACATTCACACATGAGTGTCGGTCACGGATTCCTGTTGATTTGGTTGCTCTCAAAGCACTCGCAAAGCAGGGAGAGAGCACAGAAAATCGGCAAAACAAGACACGCGGGGACCGAAGAGCAGGATAATCCTCCATCCTCTCCACTTTGCATGGATGGTGTTAAACCATTGTACTCTTTTGATGCCTCTTCAAGCCGTCTTTGTCAGCTGTCAACATTTCTGAGTTTACGAAGAAAGGGGAAATTGCTTTTTTTTTTTTTTTTTTTTTTTTCCACAGAGAACGCGAGACTTCTCAGAACGACGTCATGCGGTTGTAAAATAGGTCTTGCAGAGACGCTTCCAAAGAAATCTGCAAAGTTTCACACGTGAGCCTCGTCTTTTGGCGCTTCGCCTACTATTGTGGCTACCCATGACACAATGCTACTTAGTACCACCGTTTCGCATCAGCGGAAGCGTTTTTGTATCGCCAAATAACCGCCAGGCGCAACTCGATCGCCGCACGTGCACAGGAAGCTAGCGAAGCGTCTGCTCCGGCGACGCACGGCGACCTATGCGGCGACGTCCTATTTCACATTTCACCACCACGCCAGGAATGCGGCGCTGTCGTCGCGCAGCGAAACTAGAGCTTGGGTTCCCTATTGCAGCGTTGCCAACTCAAAGCGTAATAGTCAAGGGGTAATCACGAATTTGCCGGGCACCGATATAGCGTGCCTGTATGAACAGCTGTTCTCTGCTTGCGGAGTGGTCCGCTTCCCGCTTCTTGTTCCACTACTGTCTTTTCGCGAATGCCCTCCTCCAACTCACCCTCGACAGCATCCACTCGCCGACTACCGGTCTCAGGCGATCCGTCTAAACCGGTAGCGTTCCTTTGTAGTGGTAATTGCGACAATTCGCGGCCCATACCGCGAACCACGGTGTACACGGCAGTTGAGCCCTGGAGGCGGCGGAGAAGGCGTCCATCCATCATGTAGCAGGCCCGAAAAACAGCGTTCCCGGTACGCGTAAAGTGGGCCCCAATATAGCCGCGGCCCAGCAGCGCGCCATTCTAGCTGATCTCGGCGGCGCTGTCGACCGGACGCACGCGTTTTAAGATTCCTGCGCCGCTTTGGGTTGGCTGCAGCCTGTCGCTTCGGGGAGCTTGGCTCTGCTTCGCCGCGAGCAAAGCGGCCGCAGTGGGGGCCACGCGCAAAGCGGCAGTTCCTTTGTCGCCCCAAGTCCCGCTGTTTCCTATTTGCGCAGCATGGGGCTCCTGTTTGTGCCCTCCGCGCGGCTCAAAGGCCTCCGGGGCACGCGCATATTCCGCAGCTCGCCGCCTGCGGTGACCGGCCGTCCGTTCGGGGCCAGTGCTCAGAGCTGCCTCTCGTACACATCCATTCCCCCCTTCTTCTCCTGCTTTTCTGCCACACCATCAACTGTGCTGTTTGTTTTATTGCTCTTCGGGAAAGGTCACTTCGGGAGCAATATGTAGACTCGAAGGCCGCGTCAGGAAACAATTTGCGCAGCTAGTCCTCCGCAGTCAGTCCTGTCTGAGCAATTCGCAAGACATAATGCACGTAGATGCACGCCAGAAAAAAAAAAAAAAAAAAGACAGGGAGTCTTGAGTACAATATAGACGCCCGCAGGTGAAACGATGAAAACGCTTAACTTGCTTTAATCGCCAACTGACGTACGGACTGCTTAAGATACCTGGCAGTGTTGAAGTATAGCCTCGTCTTGCCACATGGCTGCAGGCTAACAGCCGGATACACGTCGAACCAATGGCAGATGGCGCTAATCGACTGGTCTGTAGCCCTAGCAGATTAGCATAGGTTCCCACCGATTTGTGAAGTACAACAGCTTTAAAATTTCTTCTAGGACCCAGAAGTAAGCCATGCACTGTAAGTAAAAATGTTGTGATAAACGCACACGGACGTTGTTGTGACAGGTTCCGCGGCGAATTTATTATTTCTACTGTGTCATTACACGCCAAACGCACCAGAGTTTTCTCTCGACTCTCTACGATTTCTACCAACACAACTGTGGCTTTCTATTAAACTCTCAACAGAAATTTTGCTTCATATCTCGGGAAAAAAAACAACAAAAAAGGCCTCCCGTCATGTGACAGCCCTCCATTTTTTTTTTTTCGGAGAAGCCCAAAACTACGTATCCGTAAAACTTACGAAAAACAAAAAAGTATCTTTTTTGCGTTTATAACTGTTCTGGGCAATGTACATGAGTTGTACTTTTGTACCACACATCAATGCAATGTCAGCATAGCGTTTTCTGTTTTTCTTAATCCACTTTTTTAGCACAAGGCGCATCACTTTTGAATATTAAAAGAAAAAAAAAGAAATCTGCGAAATTAATGAGTAATATACAACTTTCAATCGCCTCTGAGTAGCATTTACTACTTGAAAAAAAAAAAAGAAAAATATGTGCGCTTAAACTAGTTACCATCTTTGAGAAAACAAAAATGCCGAAATTGGAATAAAGTGCGTTCTGCTGCGTATTCGGCCGTAAATTTCACATTGAGGTGATTGAGGTGCTCACTGCAATAAATGCAAAACATGCTCCAGCTGATAGCCCGTTTCGTCAAAAATTCCGCTCAGCAACCTTAATTGATTTTTTTTTCTGTATTTACTTCTGTTTTAATTTTTGTTTTAGTTGTGTGATGAGACTCCGGTCTAGCCGGGCGATCATATTTGCTGTTGAGATTCCCCCTCCAGCTGGCTGATTCAATCTTCGCGTAGCATTGCTCGCGTGAACACAGCACGCGAGAAGCAATGGTGGATGACCATCATCTGTGCTGCGGCGCACAATTCGACTGTTTTGCTCTTCGAAGTGAGAAGTCTAAAACCGTCGCTTAAACTTTTGGACAAATAATATTTTACAATAAAAAAAATTAATTTGTAGACTAAAGCAAGAAAGACCCCAGAAAAATGTCTGAGCGAAATTATAAATGAAACGGGTTATCAGCTAAAGTGTACTTTTCCATATACAACAAGCACCTCGGCATGAAATGTTCGGCCGAATACGCAGGACCAACGCACTTTTCTTCACACTTCGGCTTTTTTTTTTTTTTTTAATGGTGCCCAGAGCAATTTCTTCGATATTTTAAATTTTTTTTTTCGAGCAGTACATGTTAGAGAAAGCCGGTGAAAACTTTTTGTTGATCATGAATATCGCGTAGAGCTTTCAAAAATAGTTAAAAATGATGCGCCTTCAGCTAAAAACGAACTAAAGAAAACGAAAAAGCTTGTGCTCTGACAATTTATTGATGCATGACCGAAAGTACAACTGATGTATACATTGTTCATAGAACATTTTGAGAGCAAAAGTAAAATAGTTCTTTCCGAAATCATATTTTTTTTTTGCCGCATCATAGCCACAGTATCTTATGCGCCATAAAACCCCATATAAACTAACTAATTAACTAATTACACACTTTTGCGCTTCTCTAAGAAAGCTAAAGACTGTCGCATGCAAAAAAAAAATTTTTTTCCGACAGATATTAAGAGGCTTTCTTTCTTTCTTTCTTTCTTTCTTTTTTTTTTTTTTTTTTTTTTTTGCAGAGTTTAAAAAAAAGTCAAAGCTATGGAAGTACAAATCGGAGAGGTTCGAGCGCAAGCTCTGGCACGTTTGGCATGGAATGACCGAGTCTAAATAATAAATTCGCCGCGGAACATGTCCCAAAAACGTCCGAAAGGCGGCTGCCAAACCGGTTGAGAAAGACCGAAATGTGATTGTCTAGACGTGCCCCTTCCCATGGCTGCGGCATGATCTAGTTCAAAGAAGCCGCGTGTTACTCGGCTCGTCAAATGCGCACTACTGTTGCACATCTTGCGAGCGGGATCCCTCTGGAACTTACAGCTTAGAGTGACACAATACAATCAACAGGCGTGTACGAGCATGGGATCCGAAGCCATAGCATGACATGCGGCCCTCGCCTGCGACATGTAATACTTCGAAGACTGCAGGAAAGGAGGCCCCAAAGTTGTCTCGAGCATTGGCTCTGCCGCGCCGCACTCCATTCAGACCACGTGCTGCCGTTTTGTTTCTATGGCTTCTTAGTGCACTGGCTAAGAGCGTGAGCTAATAATTAGCACGGTAGGAAAGTGGATAGAAGACACCACAGAGGCTGCTTGCGACCTCTTTATTCGGCAGTAAGTTAGGTGCTTACGGTTTGTTCAATCGGCAGTCATGTAGGTAGTAGCGTGAATCCAAAGATGAATTATCAAGCGGCATCTTCTTAGTAAGCCTCCCAAACTGATCCACCTCTTCTTTAATCCTTGCTATAAACACCGCAAAAACATAATCAAGCAATATTTATAGGAATTCTTTCGTTGTGTGTTTTCTTTCTTTTTTTTTTTTTTTCACGCAAGCCTTGGAATATAAAAGGCGGTTGTTCATTGTATAAAGCTGCTTTAAAGCGCTGTTGAGCAAAATTTCGTAGTGTGGTACCTAGAGATGATGGCACCCCCCCCCCCCCCCTCCCTTTTTCGTGCTACTAAGGAACTCCGAATGTATCAAGCGCCTCCGCATCCGTTCGAGACACGGACACGGGGCCAAAGCGTCGCTGGCGGCCACAACAACCGCAGACAATTGCGTTATCTTCGCGGCGATGGACGGCTAACCGCGTGCTCTGGCTCGCCACAGACGCATCAAGGGACGCCCATAGGCTTCTCGAGGGCCTCCATTCATCATTGCGGTCATTTCGGCGCCGTCGTCACCAAGGTGGCGGCACCCTGCGAGGGGATGCCATATCTCTTCACGAGGGGCCTCCACCCGCCTCGGATGCTGCTGCCGGCGATGGTGCGTCGAATCTCACGCTGGCTGCCTTCTCCACGAGCGGCCTTCTGGGTCGGCGCAGGCGAAGATGGCGTCGGCTCATCACTTCTTGCTCGTGGCTTTGGCAGACCCTCGTCCGTGGACGACGATCGGCAGAGGAACTTGTCTCGTCGCCAGCCAAGCGCGAAGACTCTCGGTCAATTCGGCCGCTCCAGGGGAGGAGTGCCGGAGCCCTGCCGCCGCAGGAGCTTCACTTGGGCCTCACATCAGTCCCCCTTTCTCCAGACCAGATCCCCCCCCCCCCCTCCAACCAACGCAAGCGCGCGCAACGTGCCAGACAGCAGGGACAACCCAGGGCTCCCGTGCAGACAATGGTTACCGCCGCGCGAGTAGAGAGATATTACAGAGGAGATGTTCCAAGACTGGAAGCCTCCACCGTACGAGGACCAAAAAAAAAAAA
The DNA here is from genome assembly GCF_055883805.1 of Amblyomma maculatum. NCBI lineage: Eukaryota > Metazoa > Arthropoda > Arachnida > Ixodida > Ixodidae > Amblyomma > Amblyomma maculatum. The sequence goes on from NC_139344.1 coordinate 54,284,724, forward strand.
AGGAATGAAAGCAAAGGGAGCAAAAGGAAGAGAGGGTGGAATATCTGGGAGTCGCGATGCTGGGACCGCTGCTGCGTCTGTGGCGGTCGTTTTGAATTTTCTTTTTCTTCCTCGCCAATGCTTCGCTCTTCCCTCTTCCTGTGTTTCTCGTGTATCTCTTCGCCGTTTTACTGCCTTCTCGTCTCTTTCTGCTTTTTTTTTTTTTTTTCCTGTCCTTCTGTGTGATCCAGTCGGGAAGGGGCAGAACGGGACCGATCGTCATTTGTGTGTGTGCCGTTGGCAGACTATTATAGCGTGCGCCGGGGTTCCGGAGGAAGGGAGGAATGGAAATCATAAGACGAATGCAAGGAAGGGAGAGCGGTCATGATGGCGGCGCCGCAATGCCTTCGCCGCCGCTGCTTTCTGTACCACTATCTTCTGCGCCGCCATTTTGAATAATAAGAAAATGAAAAGATGCCCCGGCAAAGATTACAGAGTATCGAAACTTCTCCCCTTCATATGCCTGAGTCACGGACATGTGCGTTTTGTTATTTTGCCCCTTTCAGGCCGCACGCTGCTTTCTTCTCAATATGTTGCCACTTCCTTACAGCGATGCAGAAAAATGATCGGTGTGGAGGTAGAATTATTGGAAATGCTTTGCGAAGAAAACAGACACAATTCGGAACGTTGAACGGTGCTCTTCCATTTCACGGCAGAGGAGAATGTTTTCTTTGACGATAAACGCTGATGTTTACACAGACACTCATTGATAGGTTCTCCTCATAAAGTGTAAACAAATTTGACTTGGAAACAAGTTGTCGCATAATATTACCAGGGATCATAGGTAGATATCTTGAGGGTCGTCGCTAAGCAGACCTCTATTCTATAACTCCTTCTTAGTGGCACTGACAATTGGTCCGTACACTCTGTTTATCACGAAGGATATAACACCGCATAATTTTGTTGGCACATCACACGGCTCTCACTCAGAGGGGAACATCGTCTGCTCTCGTCAGCCAAGTTAAAGGGGCACTGCGGACAAACGGAAGTTGGCCCGTGTCAATAGGCCAACGCGTTCTAATCACTGTCACCTATAACAGAGGTTCTAACCAAAGAAATTGCTGGTGTCGTCTTCTCAAGTATACTGCATGCGTCGACAGCGATTTTTCGACGCGGATCCCAGAGGCTAACGACGCCACGAGTTCTGCATTAAATGGCGGGAAGGCATTGGTGCGAATGCACTCATACGATTGTCAGAGCCGAGCGAAAATCTTGCTTGTGTCTCGCTGGTTGCCATAGCAACTGTGACGCACGCAGCTGTCGAGCCACCGAAGCGGCGAGGGAACGACGGAATGCACAACAAATACTGCTGGGAGGGTTTCTCTCTCCTTATCGCCTCTGGCGCGCCATTTGATCTTACGGCATCACTAACTGTCCCCTCTTTCTTACCATAATTATGAAGCGGCCATTCTTTGAGCAGCATTCAAATGATGTCCCACATTTTTCTTCCATTCAGCATCCACCTGCTAGTCAAGTTGGAGCCCAGCTGGCGACGTGGATTCGATCCGACTACAAATGTATTGCGTGCTGCTAATTGCAAGAGGTGTCCACCGACAGATGAGGAAGACAGTGCGCCCTTTCATTTCCTTCAAATGAACCAATTTTGATTTCGGGAAAGACGCACAGTGCCAAGCTGTGTGCCAGCCTTTCACTGCTAAACCGCCCTGCAAAACCATGTCAAACCATGAAAACAGTCTTTTCTCACGTCTTTATCGATTTTACCAGAGCCCCGCCATGGTGGTGCAGTGGTTAGTGCGCTCGATTACAGTGCTCGAGGATACGGGATTGAATCCAGGCCGCGGCGGCTGCTTATGTGCTATTTGTGCCAACCAAAAGTGCATGTTTGGTTTGGGGGTTTAACGCCCCAAAGCAGCTCAGGCTATGAGAGACGCCGTAGTGGAGGACTCCGGAAATTTCGACCACCTGGGGGTTCTTTAACGTGCACTGACATTGCAAAGCCCACGTGCGCCCTGCTTTTCACCTGCATCTAAAAAAAAGAAGTGCATGTAGTAGATTCGCAATGTGCAATGTATACCATATATAGTTTCGAGCGCGTGTCCATTATAGAACACTCACGAGACAACGAGCGACGAGACTAAAATTTGGGCCACGCACGTGGGAGCGCCCTTTGTAGAGCGCCACTCGTACGTGGCAAGTTATAAAGAGTAGGATGAGGCAAGTCCTCCTCGCGCTAGAGAACTACCGCGCGGGCGCAACCAAACACACTGTGGACTGGTAGTTAAGTTCTGAAACAGACGGTACACAGTCGCAGATTTCCTGCTTCAAGGGCTCCCTCTTTGTCGTTCTCGCCGATCGTTGTCACTAGCCCCTTAAATATCTCGAAAGCTCCCAAAACGAAACTTATCGGAAAGAAAACATTTTTACCGCAGTCGCAGAACACGCCGCGTTGCGTGACCAAATTATCGAACATGCCGACGAAGTACCTACGGCAACGGAAAAATACAGAAACCATAAATGCCCGGGGGAAGTTCCAATAAAAAAGCAAAACAAAAATAAAATAAAAAATCTGCGCATGTTCACACGTGCACCGAATGGACACTAAACAACCGCATCGACAACCTTCCATCAAACCCGAGTACAGAAATGCGGTTCCAGTGAAATACATGAACGAAACGTGGGGGAGGAGGGATGATAAAAGCAAGAGGAAGAGATAGCGCCTAGAGTGGAGCCCTTATGGAGAACGACGTTCCCGCCGCCCAAGATCCATTAGGAAAGGTTTAATACGAGGGGATGAGGAGGGGAGGCCGAAGGGGGCGGAAGGGGGGTGCGAGGGTTGCGCGTGCACCGGCGGTATAAAATCGATCGGCCGAATCGCAACCTAGCGTTTGCAGAAATTGCCCTGGCGGGCTAACTGGCGTCTCAGTCTGGCGCTGCCGATGTATACAGAGCCAGCCTAATGGAAGCCTGCGGTGGCAGCCAGGCAGCGGCGATATGCCGCGCCAACAACGCTGGCGTGGCGGCGCGGTGGTTGCAGTGTACGTCAGCGCATGACTTTAATCTTTCTTCCCCAGGCAAAAGCATTAATAATCCCGGCTGATACTGTGGTAATTTCTCTTTACTAATCCGTCTAGTACCGTAGTCATCTCTCTCTCTCTCTCTCTATCGCTCTCGGTGGACAGTGATAATAATCGTGATAGAGTAGTGTAGAAGCCTGCAAAGATGCGTGCTTCAGGATTGGAACTGAGGGCAGAAGGGACCGTTTGTTCATCCTCTACAGCTCAGTGATGGCCCACATATGATTCTAGAGTAGATTACTCTGCACTGAGAGGGCGTCCAAGGTAAATGAATTTCACCAGCCTCAAGCTTTCTGTTATTTACTAAAAGTCGAAAAAGCGAAATTGTTTTGCCGGACTGTATGAGAAAAGCAACCTTAACTTTGTCGTCTCGGCAGGAACGCGATACTCTGGCGAGCCATGTTGTATTGTATGTTAATGCTTCCTGTCAGCCTTTAGACATGAAAATATAATCACATAAATGCAGTTTTGATAAACGTAACTCAATGGCGCGTTTCGCTCACCGTGAATGCTATAGCACGAGCTGCGTTTCATGCTTCCTTCATTACGAACCAAAGCACAGCAGTAATTCGGATAAAACAGCTGTGAAATTAAGCGCATCTAACACCGAGAAAACATGCAGTTAATCGTTGCTACTAATCTTTGATCGCGTCCATATTGGAACAGCCGTTTCTTATTTCCGGAATCAAACGTCTTTGAAGACCAAGTCCATTTACCACTCGCTTTTGCAATACAACGCGTTTTATTATTTTTTTTTTTTTAGGTTTGGTTTATGGGATTTAACGTCCAAAAGCGGCTCAGGCTATGAGAGACGCCGTGGTAGAGGGCACTGGAAATTTCAACCACCTGGGTTTCTGTAACACGCACTCACATCGCCCAGTACACGGACGCCTTGCTTGTTGTCTCCGTATAAAAAGCGGCCGGGATCCGATCCCGCATCCTTGGGCACAGTAGTTTGCTTCATAACGTGTTTCTTTAGTATATGTTCTTCAAATTAGGGTATGTTGTAGTGAAATATCCGATTCGTCATATGTGCATAAGAAACTGAAGGTAACCGAGCGAAAAGCTCCACCTGTAGCTTCATTTCTTTGCACAGGCTGCTACACATTTGTGAGATGTAGCAATCAAATGTACAGAAACCAATAACAGGAGGCGAAGGGGGCGTTGAAGTTGCGACGCGGATGTGTCGTAGTTTCCGGTAAAACCTTTGAAAACCCTTCGTTCCTTGGGTTCAATCTAAAATATTAGTCTTGTTTACTACGACCGAGACCTCGTGAGGCCGTGCGTCTACGGTGCCTCGGTCGACGACGCACAGCTCTCACAGTGCGTGGCACCATAGCTCACCAAATGTCAGCTGTTAATCGCGCCAGAAACGGAAATATTGTGAAAAACGGCAGGAAAGGAAGCAGCGCATTCACCGTATACAGTTCAAAGAGCAGCTTCGTGGCCTTCCTTCCCGCGCAAGACCGAAACAAATGGGGGAGAAAAGGCGCGCAATGCGCACAGCAGGTGGTAACCCACGGAGATGGGGTAGTACGGAAGCGCGTCTTTTACGGGCAAGAACAACTGACTGCTCGCGGAAACAGGCCTCCCGGAGGCGCGTCCTGCTCGCCCATTGTGTAATGGGTAAGGCTTCCTCTCCGCGTCCCCGCTATGCTCCCCGCGTGGCGGCATAACACCGGAGGTCGTCGCTTCGGCGACGCCTCGCTCTTTCTCTGAGAGCGGCGTGCCACGTCTGAAAATTAACGGATCGCGACCGCTCGGCGCTTAGCGCACTTTTGGGTTGCACGCGGCTTCGAGGAGGCCCATGCCAGCTCGAGCTAATTGTCGGGAGGTGGGGGAGCTGGCTACAGATCGGCAGATGAGGGGAAAACGCATTAGATCGAGCCGCCGACCCCGCGTGGACGCGCTCCACGGAGCGCGTTGTTTTGCCCCCGCGGTGCCTCCTCTCGACTCGGACCATAATGCGGGCGCGGCCGCAGCGCTCCGGCCGACTCCGGCAAAAGTTATGCATATTGCGTCCAGACAGAGGGCGAGCATGCCGAAGTGCGAGCCCAGCTGCCCCTTGGACAGGCCGAGTCCTTATACGGGGCACAAATGGTGCCGTGCTGTCTTGTATCTTCGCTTTGCTGTGCTGGGTGGTTACGATTGCGATCGTGCAAATTTGCAAGAGGGAGGGCAGGGGAGGCCAGGAGCCTTACGCGCGCCAACAGCTATCCTCGATGTCATTTCTCATTTTTGCGCAGTGTTCGTAGAAGTAACGACCGATGCAGCTGGCTAAAATAATCCTGAGTTCAGCAAACTTAGGCAGCCGCAAGCGGAGATGGATTTATGCCAATTGATGCCAGTTTTGTAAGCGGGCCATGTCCTCTCCCTGCCCTTTTTTTTCTCTATATTTGTTTTAGTCTCCCATCTGTCATCTTCACATGCGTACCAACAATGCTGCACTTCAGTCGATAACTTACCTGCTTTTTATTTACCTACATAATCATTTTTGAACATTGAGCTAGCCAATAGTCGGAAGCTGCGAAGTTACCAAATGCAGGCTCTATATAATGCAAAAATTACCGCGAATACGACTCTCACACAGGATGAAAGTTTCCCTGCCATGCTGTCCTTTCGCATCAAATCCGTATTTTTTTTCTGTCCTTATTTTAACGCGATAGCGTTAGAGGCCCTATTATGCCGAAAATCCGGCGTTATGACCGAAAAATCACAGTCATGGCAGCTGACATGGCCGTGTATTGATTGGCCGGCGGCTTATGCGACGTCACGTGATTATGTGACATGGCAGACGTTCCCAACTCGGCTTCCTACTTTCAGATGAGTGCGTGAGCTGGAAATCGAACTTTCCAGGACCCTTGAGCAATGAGTAAGACACGTGCAACTCCTATAAGCCACGCAGGCACTGCCGCACGTCTTGATTAAAGCGGACCTTTATAAGCTTTTATGTAGGGTGGTATCTCGAGTATTTTGAGTAGCATACCAAAGTATGCTAGGAATATGCGCAAGATATTGACAGCCATAAATCGAAGGATTAAAGATAAAGCGAATAACACAGTGGATGTACGTGATCCAGGATCCGCAAGAGGAGTCCCATTTAAGCTGTCGTGTCATACCCTTAAAGGTACCGCTTAAGTGTCTGCACCCGAACCATACACTATACAAATTTCTTTGCTGACGCTTCGGTGTGCCACCCATCAAGCTGAGAAACTTAATTATGATAGCAGCATAGTCACGAGCTGCTGGTGTCTATGGTCAGGGGTCTGTTCCAAGAATGAAAAAAATAAGAAAAGCATGAGCCGGAAATTCACCACATCCCCCGATGTTGAAAGCTTGTGGCATCAGGCTACGCCTCAGCTTTTGTGGTTAACGATGCCCCAAGAATTCCATAGCTATGAAATATGCTGACCTGATTTCTTTCTTTTGTGCAATGGCAAGACTTTCTCTCTCTCTCTCTTTCACCACTCGGGAATACAACGTGTTTTCCTCTGCCGAAACAATCTTCATTATGTAAATTCCTTTTTTGTTAATCCCACTGCTCACGTATATGAGATTGTCCAAAAAAAAGTGGCGAGAACTTTACGACACTAGCTTAATTAGTGCTGTCATACTCATAAAGAAAGCATTGCAGCTGCATCAAGAATAAATATTTACGGTGCAAACGCCTTGGACATAGGGTTTCTCGTGATGCCAATCGCCAAAGTTTTCTTTCTTTTGTATAGCGTCACGAAGGAAGCCTTCAGCTGTGCAAAGTCCGCAGCCGAAATGCGCAAAGTTCAATGTTCTAGATATCTATAGTTGGCGTTTCATAGAATTATGGTTGTTTATAGTCCACGGGCTTTAACATCCCAAAGCGACTCAGGCTATGCAGGACGCCATAGTGGAGGTCTACGGATAATTTTTACAACCAGTTCGCGCGCGTGTGTGTGTGTGTGTGTGTGTGTGTGTGTGTGTGTGTGTGTGTGTGTGTGTGTGTGTGTGTGTGTGTGTGTGTGTGTGTGTGTGTGTGTGTGTGTGTGTGTGTGTGTGTGTGTGTGTGTGTGTGTGTGTGTGTGTGTGTGTGTGTGTGTGTGTGTGTGTGTGTGTGTGTGTGTGTGTGTGTGTGTGTGTGTGTGTGTGTGTGTGTGTGTGTGTGTGTGTGTGTGTGTGTGTGTGTGTGTGTGTGTGTGTGTGTGTGTGTGTGTGTGTGTGTGTGTGTGTGTGTGTGTGTGTGTGTGTGTGTGTGTGTGTGTGTGTGTGTGTGTGTGTGTGTGTGTGTGTGTGTGTGTGTGTGTGTGTGTGTGTGTGTGTGTGTGTGTGTGTGTGTGTGTGTGTGTGTGTGTGTGTGTGTGTGTGTGTGTGTGTGTGTGTGTGTGTGTGTGTGTGTGTGTGTGTGTGTGTGTGTGTGTGTGTGTGTGTGTGTGTGTGTGTGTGTGTGTGTGTGTGTGTGTGTGTGTGTGTGTGTGTGTGTGTGTGTGTGTGTGTGTGTGTGTGTGTGTGTGTGTGTGTGTGTGTGTGTGTGTGTGTGTGTGTGTGTGTGTGTGTGTGTGTGTGTGTGTGTGTGTGTGTGTGTGTGTGTGTGTGTGTGTGTGTGTGTGTGTGCGCGCGCGCGCGCGCGCGCGTCGAACAGTTACACGGGCGCTTTGCGTTTCGCCTCCACCGAGAAAGCGGCCGCCGCGGCCGAAATCGACCACACGTCATCAGGCAGAGACAGTCAAGCGGGTTCGTTTGTTTAAGCGTCAGTCATGTATCCTTATTAAATGAAGGGGTCCTCCAGAAATGCGCATTTCATTCAATGAATAAGGAAGAATTCCTGGACTGTAACAGGAATTAGAACCGCGTTGACGTGGCACAGTGCAAATCGTTTGACGATACGTTCTTATAGTATAAACAATCGACATATCTTAATTTACTCGATATCCTCTATTTGGTATACGTATCCTCCGGCAGCAGCCGCTATGCTCTTCCTACTCTTCGTCGTCAATGTGTACACGACAGGCGCATGTGGCACCGATAGGAAGGAAATTTTTGTGCGTTGACAGCACCGCGTAGGCCGTCGGCTCCTCCCTTCCAGAAATGAGAGCCGCAATGTTGCCACTTCCCTGTTGCTCCAATTAAAATCGCGCGCGGAGTTGCCTCTTAGCTGCCTTTCTCCTCGAGCCCACGCACAGAGACCGGGGAAGAGAGGAGGGGGGTGGGGCGGCTCGGACCCCGAGGCGGCATTTGTCTGGCGGAGGCCTCAAAATAGACCCCCGCGGAGCGTGTCTAATTGGACGTCGGCTTCGCGCCCCAACGCGAACCGCAGTCTCTCCTCCGTGCGAGCCGGGCACACAGAGGTTCTTTCTCGGAGGGGATATTTTGCGCCGTCGCACACTGCTGAATCACATCTGCCGCCTGAGAAGCGCCGCCTTTCCTTGAAAAAAAAAAAAAAAAAAGAAAAAAAAAAAAAGAAAGAAAAAAAAAAGGGGGCTTTGCCAAAGGAAGAAAGAAAATGAGACCTTTCTTACGCGCCGCCTCTCTCTCGGCGCTGACTGTGGTTCGAACGTCTCCTTTTGTAAGACGCGCACTGCGGCGGCAACAAGAAAGTATCCTCGCAAATGCCTGGGGATAACCCGCGGGAATTCGTGCTAATTTGTTTGGGGAAGCGACTCTATGGCGCGCGAAACCGTGGGAAAGCGTGAACTTCATTGCATTCCTTTCTCTTTTTCTCATTATTCTTACTGTGCACATCGCTTTTTTTGTTTCTTCCGCACGCTGTGAGACCAGTAGTCATGTTATCCAACTTGTCCCCCAAACTCAATGCTGTTCAGCTGTCGCTTTGCGTTATCGAATAAGCTCTGGCACCTCCGGGGTTGCGCGGGGTACAACAGCACGCCTCAAAAATGCTTGCCTTACGCAGCGCGCAGAGCGTTTCGTTAAAAAAAAAAAAAAAAAAAAAAAAAAAAAAAAAAAAAAAAAAAACTCACTGCTCGTAACGTTTGCATCCGTTAATTTCGGATGCCCTCGCTGAAAGCGCTTGCAATAAACCCCTGCGTTGTAGAATCGCCTTCGGTGACAGCGTTGAGGCGAATGGGTTTGACCCGACATTCTTGAGCCTCATGCGCCGACTGTAGATGGTGGGAGATAAAGAAGAAACAGGCAGGCTGCGTGCTGTCGATTCTCTCTCTCTGCTCTTCCGTTTTCTACGGCCCGCCTTCACGAGGGTAGTGTGCCGACCGCCAAGTGCGCCCGCCGGACGCTTCTCCGCCAAAAGTGGCCGCTCCCAATCGGGCGTCGCGCGCGGCGTTTTGAGCAGCACGGCGCTCCTTTGTTGGCGCCTGTCGTCGTCTCCTTTCGTGCGCGCGGTGGGGCGATACGGGCAGCGCGCGCTGATCGCGAGCATCCGGAGGGACGGTCGCTTCCGCCGCTCGCGTCAGCCCTTGCTCCAGCGAGCGGCCGCTCAGCCGCCAAAGACGGGGGAGGAGTCCGTCTACGCGCAAAGCCGCCGTGTGCGGCAACGCTCGCGCGTCTGTTTGGACGCGCGCACAGGGCTTACTCACATCCTGACATCCCATTGAGCTCGAGAAACGGCGTGAGGGCTTGGTCCCGCTCCGTGTAACCTTCTTCCAACAGCGCTCCTTCCTCCTCCTGCCACCACCCTTTCTGTTTTTCCTTTTCGGTGGAAACAGACGTTGCCGCGGGTGAACGTCCGAATCTACACTGCCAGCGCACTATGCAGATGAAGAAGACCACCGCACCCAGAAAAGGGATGCCGATGAGGCTCGCAAGCCAGACAGCCCTCCTCCGGTCGGGGCCCGTCATTAAAACGCGCTCGTCACCAGACAGTGAAGGCCTGGTACAGTCGGCTGATCAAAATCGCGGTTTCCGGTTCGAGGAGCGGCTGTGATTTGCTGTTTAGCTTTCTCGGCCAGACTTCGCGCTCAACCGAGTGATTTGTGGTCGACAGCTCAGCGAGCCAAGTCGTTATATGAACGGGAGACCTGGCGCCGTGACGCCGAGATGGGTGCGAGAATACGAGACGTGGAGTATAGCGCAAGTGTGCCATTAATGAAAAACCAGATAGGGCTCGAAAAAAAAAAATGATAGAAAATCGTAGCCGTTGGTGACAGTGCCGAGCCGAGCGCCTGAAGGCTCAACGCAGACACGATCGTGACGGAACCGGCCGGGCGCGCAGAAGATCTTGCACCTGTGCGGCAGGTACTCTAGCTGTACGCCATTTGGCAGCTTTTGCAATTACGTCGGGTTTGTCGGCCTCGCTGTGGCCACTGTATAGACGATACGCCCACAGTCGCACACCGTGACGGGTGGTCTCGCCTCTGCGGAGAGTTCAACCTGCTAGCTCCGCGAATATTGCTTCTGCATCATACTCACTTGAACGACGGCGCGCTCGTCTGCTTGTTTTTTTTTTTTTCTTTTTTTTTTAACGCCAGTTCCGAGTGTGTCACAACAAAACTACCGAAGGAAAACGTAGCGAAGCGCCATACATCTCGGACAAGTACAAAAGGAGCGTGAAATTGCTTTCTTTTTTTTTTTTCCTCCGTTATAATTAATTATTCCGAGTAGCGTCAAAAGCCGTTGGAGCGGGACGGCGGCTCGACAAGATGTTCATTTGCTCGAAAGCAAACGTGCCACTGATATGTGATAGTGTTCCTTCGGTACACGAATAAAGTTCTTTTTTTTTTTTTTTAGTTGAATTCATTCTTTAAATAAAACCTTCTAATAAATATACTGGCGCATTTTTGTTTTCTTTTATTTCTTACAAGCTGCTGCCCAGAGAGGTCAGGAAGCCTTAACTGGCAGCCAGGGAAAGGCGGCAGGTTTTAACCATGCAGCTTCTGGCTGTAAATACTCAGTTGTATGAAACATTCGCAGGAAGTATGCTGTACAAAAGGAATCTTGAATAGTTGTGCTTCAAAATCGCTATTAGCCTCTACAGCAGTTGTTGCTGCTGTGCACGTTAAACATAAGCGGAACAATAGATAGACGGATGGATTTATTGAAAGGCAGAGAGGTTGGGCGGAATGATTAAAATCTGTCCTGCTACTCTGCACTGGGGAAGGGGAGAAGAAAGAGGATCATGATGGGTGACGATGTGGTTGAAGGCATGTGAAATATATATACAGGCACGGCAGCTTGTTTACAAGCGCGAATCGAGTCCGGTGGCGCACAAAAAACGACAAAGAGCCCGCGCTGCCTGGACACCCTTCCCCTTGTCCTGCCAAGCGCCCGGCAGCAGTTTTCTGTCCAAACGCTTCTAACGGCTAGCACATTTCTTTCACGCACATACACTGGGCAAACTAAGAATACATGGTCCACAGTATTTGAGATGCAACAGGTTGAACATTCTGCGGAGTCCACCTGTCCAATTAAATGCAAGTACCTGCGCGTGAAAGCCGTGTTCAAACGCAGTTTATGTAACAAGCGTGCATGATGGCGCGGAATTTCACGTGGAACATAAAATGTCAATGTTCGATCGAGCCTTCTTAGACAAACATGTCGGGCGTATGGCTGGGCCCAGTAAGCTGCCGTAGCCTTCTTCATGCAGTTCATTAGACGACACGTCGTATCCGCTCTTGAATAAAGCACAGCTGTTTGGAGGTCATTGCTGAGGGCACTGTTTACTTCCTGCCTGTTCATTTCCATGGAGCCCGCCGTGGGCAGGGATCCATTGAAACATTATCCTGTGGCCTTGCAGTCGGCCAGATGTAAGGAGCTCCATACCGTTCAGTGCCAGAGACTGGTAGGTGGTGTGGCGTAAGAAATTTTCCAAAATTTGCACTGCAGTCTTTTTCATTGAATATACATCATTTTTGAGGTGGTTCCACATGTGTAGCGAACAGATTCTCGAAGGGCTACGAGCTCAGCAGCGGTTGATGTAGAAGTATGTCCCAAAAAGAAATGTAGAGCGGAACAAGGTTCACACAACACGGATGCTAATATTGCGAAGACGAGGAATAGTCAATGGCAGTATACATCAACGACTGCTATATGCTCGAAATATATGCATCTGATCTCAATCCTTCCAGAAGTTTTTGCATGGTTTCCCGGGCTGAGGACCAAGTGACCTCGATCTATCGTGGTGCGCTGGTATTCCCGCAGAAAAAAAAAAAAAAAAAAAAAAAAAAACGAAAAGCGTGCAAGAGATAGTGAGGTCGAGGGGACACCTATATCGGGCTGCTTTCGAGGAAACTCCTGCCGCGCACTTATACAGCGTCCGTCGCAGGTCGCACCTCGTTGAATGCAATCCATGAAATATGGGCTTCGTGAACAGCGTTTTACGTCGTTTTCGATCAGCGCGAACGAGAATGAGGCCCACCTGATTTCTAATCATTCGGAGTGGCGCTATCGCGCCATATATAACCGGTCACTGACAGCTAGTGCACATCCAGCGATGTCGCGGCGCCTCTCTTCATATTGACAACGCAGTCGTGGTGCGTTGTTTCCCCGTATACGCCGCGGCCAGCGCTCCTCGATGCGCGGTTTTCTCACGGGAAGGAGCCGCAGCGCCTGCGCCCGATGTCCAAAAAGGCGAACCTCATGTGTCTTGATGGCACTCCCTGCAGCGATCCTATCGCGGAGGCTTCCGAGAATGCGAGGCGTCGCACCGCCCTCCGCGACAGCAGACGCGGCGGCGCAAACATCAGCCGACTGCTCATGATCGCGTCTCGATGCGAACGGACGATAACAAAATGACGCACTGACAGAAGGCGGATGAGGCGGAGGGGCATGCACTGCTTATGCAATTAGCCGAGATCAAGTTTCCGGCCCTGGTCGCATGCATATTGTTGTAATCTCCGCCGTGACTAAGACGCAGCAGACGGCGTGGCTGTAGCGCGGCTGCTCCCGCGCAGCAGAGCGTGCCCGCGCGCCCTCCCAAGGATGAAATCGTACACCACCGCGCCGCGCACGCTCCGAGACAGCCGGCGTTGCGCACTTTTCAGCCGCTGACGAGTAGGGTTCACTTTAGGTTGGACGAGCAAAAGTGTAGGTCAGCCTCCGCTACAAATAGCCAAGTTTCCGGAAAAAAAGTCAATAAATAAGAGACCTACCCCTGTGGGCGCTAGTGCGCACACACGGCATACTTTTTAGCGAGTTTGCGACGGTCCATGCGACTTTTGATTGCGCATGTGCGACAGAAATGCGTACTAGAGATGGATGCCTAGTTTTTGATGACGCACAACAACTTCACTATATGCCGTTATCCCGCCTTGAGCAGCTAGTAGAAGTCACCAGTAAAGAACGCGGACAAAGTGCTCTGTTGCTTGTTAAAAAGATTTGCAGAGCATGTTTTTAAAATTTTCCCCTAAATGAATGACTCTCTCAGTATCTGCTTCGAAAGCTTGATGCAGAAGTAAGATAAAATCCGTCCACTGGCGCAAAATAACTCTTCCCTTCCATATTGTTTCCACCTGTCCATCACCCATCACGAAGAGGGAAGAAAACAAGAAAACGACGAAATCTGAAAAAGAAGCCACGAAAAAGCACGCGGTAAAGCTGTGGAGAAACATGCGCGGCATCGTGCGCTCGCATGTTCCTCCCACTCGCCTTCCGCGGGGAGCGCGCGCGCTCAGCTTAGCGCCGGCAAGCAAACTTACCCCAGTCGAAGGCCATGGTCGGCCGGGGGGCTGGCAGCAACAGGGCCCAGGCGCAGAAGCAGAGCAGCCGCAGTGGCCGTCGTTGTGGTGTCGACGGCGCCATCGCTGTCCCGATCGCTTGCGTCAGCCGAGTCTCAAGTCATCGGCGGCCAGCTGACGCGGGGCTACCCTCCATTGCACGAGCACTCCTGAAAACAGGACAAGGATAACGAGACACTGTCGTGAGTACAGGGTGCGAAGAACCATGACCTAGTCGCAAGCAAGCAAAATTCGATTCACACGGAACCGAATGGTCGTTTGTTCTTGAGGTATATATATATATATATATATATATATATATATATATATATATATATATATATATATATATATATATATATATATATATATATATATATAGTTTATATATATATATATATATATATATATATATATATATAAACTTGAAGTCGGTGACACACGGTGGAAAAAACACTTTAATCCGATGTTTCGGCCGGGGTCCGGCCTTTGTCTACATTCCTTGACAAAGGCCGGACCCCGGCCGAAACGTCGGATTAAAGTGTTGTTTTTTCCACCGTGTGTCACCTACTTCAAGTTTATGACCTACCGGACCAATTCGAGCTTCAACCCCTTCCCTATATATATATATATAGCGAACGAAATTAGCGGCGGCCGTGTCTCGGCCCCGTTAAAGCGACAGGCCGATATGCCTGCAATGGCTTCTTCGCCCGCGTCAGAAAGCCGGCCCACGTGACGGTGCAAGTAGCAGCGAGAACGGCGAGCCGACACCACGGAATTCTAACAAGGCCTGCTTCCTCCCAACAGCGAATGCCATGACAAACGGATGGGCGATATGGTATCAGCCACTGAATCTGCGCGTACAGGCTTGGGTAAAGGGGCGAGATGACATCATGTGACTCGACTAAAATTAGCGCTGCATCTTCATTTGCCGGTTCTTTATCGTCATCCGCTTGTCGTGATGTAGGCTGCTGCGGTGCGTAGGCCTGGCCAAGATCGCGGTGGCGACGGGCGCGCTCGAGCTCGCTCGAACCATCGCCAACATTTCTGCCTGCCGCTGCAACCGGACCATCGGGTCACGGCCGCAGCTGATTTCGTTCGCTCAAACCACGACTGAGAGCACCACAATCGCGGCGCACAAATGCGCTAGTCACGTGGTATTATTTGTATTTCGCGGGCTTTCTTCTGAGCTCGGAAAAAAACATACACGTGAGTCTTTCTTTATCGCAATTAATGGAATGGGGGTTTCTGAAGGTGCTCTACAACTTTCCAATTCACATGTTTGGTCTAAAGTCGATATTTAATAAATTAGAAAAATTAACGTAATTAGCTAATTAAGTAATTGTAAAACAAAAAATTGCCTTTAGTGCGCAAACAGGCTGGCAGTTGTATGCAATTTGTTTCACTGACCTACCTCAAATATATTATTTTGTAACCCTTGGTTCAAGTTAGCTGGGACACCCGGTATATATATATATATATATATATATATATATATATATATATATATATATATATATATATATATATATATATATATATATATATATATATATATATATATATATATATATACATCGCTTCAGGCTGTACAGGCACATGATGAGCATATATACAGCCTGCAAACAATCATTTCCATTGAGCGCACAACAAAGAATGCGGACGACGGGACATATATTCTTCCCCCTTAAAGAAAAAAAATCAATGAAAAGGCAACTTTTTCATCGGGGAAAGAAATGTGGAAAAGGAGAATTTCAGTTTTGGATCAAAGAAAAAAATTGAGATTGACATTTCGGAGCCAACATGAATTTCTAGTTCAACGGATAAGCACTAGCCGTCTTTTTAGACGCAGTATAGATAAAGCGTGGCGCGCGTCCGTATATGGCTGGCATGTTACCGTGTGTCCTCTTGATAGTACCAGCCACTATTAGGATTAGCAGCGACTCGTAAAGGAGGAATGTCGTTAGTTCGATTTCCTCTGTACCAGAGTCTACTTATAGGCGATAATGTCGGTGTATGCATATGTGCTGATGAGCACCTTCGGATAGAGCGTATGGTGCTTCTTAACATCAAATGCCGTCGCCCGTGTGTTTTGCAGTCCTCTGGGGAACTTCGTCATTAAACGCGGCATAATTTGCAATTAAATAAATGGTCTGCTACTGCTTTTTCGTTTGGTGGCAAGAAAGAAATCAGTATAGCCTTCGAAACGTCAATCTCATCCATTTTCGTTTTTGTGACTGAATTCAACTTTTCTTTTGCATTATGATACCGAGAACTGTGTTTGGCCGCAGACAGACATGGATTAAACCATAAACTAAAAACAGGCACATCGGTTGTCATTGGAGCCAACAAAGTTTCGTGAACAGGCTGCTGAACCAAGTTTTCAGCTTACTGCACCACAAAAGCATATCAACCTTATAAAGGTTTCCCCTAATAATTCCCACATTTATGGTTACGCGCGCTGAAGCATTCATGCTGAAACGCATGCCATTCCAAGCACGGGTGTAAGCGGCGCTGCGTCCTGGAGGATATTCTTAGTTAAATAGTCGCGACGATGTTGCCTCGTGACTCACGATTCCGCCCACCCAGCAGCAAAAAGCGGATACGCAGTCGCGCCGCCCGAGCAGTGCGATAGGAAGGGTTGAGCCACACAAGCGATGATAGAAGCTGGTCAAGACACATAGTAATAGTAGGGATCACGTTCGCTCTGGGTCGCTTGTGTTTTCCCTCGCGCGGATGCTTTCGAGTGTCACTCTAGCTATCCACTTTGATTAGCATGCCGAGATAAGCACGAGAGGTCGCCCGAGGTCTCGCCCAATTTACGAGCTAATCACCGAGACGAGAGTCGTCCGCTGCGCCTGACAAGATCTCCCTTCGTTTGCATATAGTCTCGCGATAGGGCAGCATCGTGGGCGATCTCAAATTGATGCACCCCTTCGTTTTTTTTTTCTTGTTTTTTTTTTTTATTCGGCCAGAAATTTTGAATGGCTTCCCATTTTCTTGTCTCAATTTCGGCCATTCTTCTTTCCTCTGCCTTTTTTATTTTTTCTATGCCACGCTTCGGGCGCTCCATAAGAGGGGGCGGCCCTCACTCGTCGAGCCCTGTCTTATCTGCGGATAACACGAGACGGGGCGCCGGCGGTCGTTTATTACGCGCCCTGAGAAATGCGGGCTCGACTGGAATCCGACGTGTTGGGTCCCGGCTACGCGCCCGCTCCTCTCATGTGCCGCATCCGTGGGAGAAATGGGGGGAAGAAGAGAAGGGGGCTGCTTCTTCGGAGCCTCGAAATTGGCAAAAGTCGCGCCAACATGGGACCGCCGCCGATGGCGACTGCGGGACGTCCTGCGATCTGTGGCACGGCGATCCCCCTAAATATAGACTCGGAGAAAGGACTCGCGCCTGCGTACTACATGTCGCCCCCGCCACGAACGTCGCCGCCGCTGTTGCTGCATGGGCACCGTGGCCGGAGCTGTCTTCTGCTTCACTTTTTTTTTTCTCTCTCTCTTTCCTTTCGCGCGGCACCCGTATAAACATCGACTCGCCCCAGGAGTCCTCTGGGCGCGCCCATATATCCGCAGCGAGCGCAGATATCTCGAGTGTCAATACCCGGCGGCGCGCTTATGAAAATATCCGTGCGCCTTGGTTGCTCTGACGAGATCGCGCGTCCTCCGACCTGCTGGGGTGGCTTCCTCGCCTTCTGGCAGCCGAACGAGGAACCGACGCGGAGATGATCGCGCGAGACGAAGGCCAATGCGTCTGCTGACTGAGCGTTCCGCATTTCGACCTCCTGGCTATCTGAGCTGCTAGCAGCACCTGTGTGAAAGGCACCCTGGTGTGTGTGTGTGTGTGTGTGTGTGTGTGTGTGTGTGTGTGTGTGTGTGTGTGTGTGTGTGTGTGTGTGTGTGTGTGTGTGTGTGTGTGTGTGTGTGTGTGTGTGTGTGTGTGTGTTGTGTGTGTGTGTGTGTGTGTGTGTGTGTGTGTGTGTGTGTGTGTGTGTGTGTGTGTGTGTGTGTGTGTGTGTGTGTGTGTGTGTGTGTGTGTGTGTGTGTGTGTGTGTGTGTGTGTGTGTGTGTGTGTGTGTGTGTGTGTGCGTGTGTGTGTGTGTGTGTGTGTGCGTGCGTGTGTGTGCGTGCGTGTGTGTGTGTGTGTGTGTGAGTGGGTGGGTGGGTGGGCGCGCGCGCGCGCTCGCGCAGGGGAACAGCTGTCCCCGGCCTCTTAGCTGTCGAAGACGACTCACCTCCGCGGCAACCATTTAAACCACGATACGAACGCGCATCCGCTAGAGAATGAACACTAACCCATTCTGAGATTTCAGTGGATCAAAATTTCCCGTCTTCTGTAACGGCAACAGAAGCAAAGAAGTTAATATTGCTTTTTGTTTCATGAGGTGATCTCACAAATATTTATTCTGCCCACTTGTTTCGTGCTAAGCAAATATAAATATATCCATTCTCGTGCATTTCTGTAAATCAGTAGTGTAACAAATATCAGCAAGCCGTAAAAGCATCATGAACGCGGACCGATATCAACATCGACGAAATGTAAGGCTTCTTCGAGTGGGACGGCGACATGTCCTCGAAATTGCAAAAATTACCTTTCACACGCACAAGTTATGGCCGCCATCGCGTTGCTCACACGATTCCCAGCCCATTAAACGATTTCGAAACAAAACACATTGACGTGGTGCAGCTGAGCAAAAGTGACGTTCTGGAGTTGTTCATAGAGCCTCACGATCAGCCGGCTTTGTTTTGAATTTTCATTGGCCATTTTTGTATATGTTACTGCATTGTAATTTAGTATGCAAAGTTTAAACCCATGAAGTGCTGTCACTGAATTGCCAGGGCGGTTGGAACCCTGTCAGGCTGCTACTGTGCAACTTCTCCCCCCCCCCCCTCCCCCTATTCTCGCCATGTATTTTGTTTTATGGTGATAAATAAAATGCACTGATTGATAGATTAAAGAATGGAATTGAACGGCGGCGCAACACGGAAACGGACACAGACAAGAAAGGGACAAGAAAGGGACACTTGTGGTGTCCGTTTCTGCGTTGCGCCGCCGTTCAATTCCATCATGCACCAACTCCCCCCCCCCCCCCCCCCCCCCGGTTGCTTTTTATTCTGATAGATTGAAATTGATTGCTTGGGCAAGGATTCACAGCGGCGCAACCACAAGGTTCCCGAGGCATATGCACACTTCTCAAGAAGCGAATAACACACCGCCCAATGGCGTCAGAAGTCAAAAACTCCGGTAGAGAAAGCAGCGTCGTCGGGGCAGCCGCACTTTGGCGAGCTATATATGCAAAGACGCCTACCGAGCGGCCGCACGCGCCATAGGCCACGGCAAGCTAAATTTATGACTTAATAAAACGGAGCAACGCACGTACGCGGTGGCGGTAAATCACGCAGCATGCCAACCTTCTCTGTAGCTGTTTACTCAAGGTACGCGAATAAATCAAAGCGGCCGCAACATTGTGTTACGTAACGCTGTTGCACCATGCCGCATGCGCAGCGCCTTCGTTCGATCCGGCATGCAAAGACGGCGTGCGCGCTCCGTACTTGAAGTTTGCAACATGCAAATGAACTCTTGAGAAAATAAAAATAGCGAACAAAAACAGGGCAATAAAAGCCATTCTTCAGCGTCATATCTCAGCTGCAGTATTCAGTTGCCGCGTTCAGCGCGCACAGTACAAATGATCCTTCGCAAAAGTAACCATGCTTTCATACTGCTGACAGGCTTTTTATAGTAAACCAATGATCACTTAGCCACCGCCACTCAGCGGCCAGATCGCAAGATCAGTCCGGCGTAGCGAAGTATAGAGGACTGAACTGAATAGCATTGCGCGAAACTGAAAGTATCGCGCAGGAGTGCGCGCGAATAAATAGCTAGACAGATGCTTCGGCAGCACTGCATGACATAGAGGGTTGAACAACGAGTTATTTTATTTTGCAGAGGAAATTTAAAATGAGGGCATACATTCTTGAAGCAGGGAACATATGTGACGTGCATGAAGGAGGTGATGTTGTCAAGCGCCCCTGATATTACAGCGAAATGCACGCCTCCGACGACATACCAGAGGCTAAGACGGCACCGCCAGTTAAATTTTACTTCTTGTACTCGTTCAGGGGTGCAGCCAAGTATAAAAAGTATAATCAGCCCTATGTCTTCGTGAAGGAACAAAGGCAATGTGACATCCGCGTATTCAGTTGCTCACAAGCGGCATTATATAGCTGAACTGAAAAGCCACGTCCAACGCAATGTGCAACCACTGTGAACTCGTGAATGCTGCTTGGGTGGGCAAAGTTACGAAATTTTGAGTTAGTATAATGTATAGTCTCACCATGCGCTTAGTGCGAGTTTCAGACACAATTTGTAATAATTAGCGTCATCATGTATAAGTTATAAGTTAGTTAGGCACTCATCCAGAGACGTATCATGGCAATAAAAGGGCGGCTCAATTCATTATACATTCATCAAGAGTACGCGGTTATGATACTTCACTCCGCACCGGCACATTATTGAACACAGGGGCTTGCATAATAGAGAAATATCGCAGTGCGATTGGAAACGTGATCACAAACCTGCCGACGAGGTGTTACTGAAGGGCAAAAAATGAAAAGTATTAATTCGAATCGAAGCCGAGACGGCTTTTGTGCTGTGTTCTGCCTCGAAGTCAGCAAGTGGCCTGCAAATCGTGACCGGCTAGTAAGAGCGTACGAAAACACCAGTACGTAAAGTCACCTGAGGCATACATCTTCGCATAGTCGCTGTGAGCTGGTTCGTCAAGTTCATTGCCGATATATACTCCTTGTCCCCACAGGTGCTTCTTTTAAAACTGCAAGGTGCTACCGGCCGTAAAAGGAAACGTTGCACTGCGAAACGTGCCAACGATCTGAAGAGCGAAAGGGCAAAGCAAAACGCCGCAAATAGAGAAGGCACTGGAGCCTCAGGGCAAGAGGAACTCCGTGAGTGAGTGTTTGGGAGTATGAGGAGATAGACAGGTTCGCGCCGTACGTTTCCAGGCGAACGACTCGCACGTAATGAGCACCACGCTCAGCTGCTCGTCGGGTGTGCTTAAAAAAAAAAAAAAAAAAGAAAAAGAAAAAAAGAAAAAAAAAGAAAAAAAAAAAACCTGCCGTTCGGTGAAACACAGTAACAACAGCTAGACCGCTGCGACGAAAAATAGCGAGCGGCCGGAGGTGGCCAACGCGGGAAGCCGAGAAGGTCGATTCGCTCGCCGGACAAAGTCGTTTCTTTAAAAAGAAAAAGGAGGCGGAAGCTAAACTGCAGAGAGAGGAAGGACGAGGCCCATCTGTCGAAACTTGAAGCCACTAACTGGATCGGACAGGGTCGCGCGACGTGAGGCCCCTGCCGAGTGCCGAGCGCCGACAGGATCACTGACGGCGACGACGACTCGAGCGGCGGCTGCCACCGGGGAGGCTGTACGTGAGAAGCGTCGCCGAAAGGAACGATTCGTCCCGAGTGGTTTCGGCCGACCGACAATTAGACGGCCGCCCAGGCGACCCCGGTCGCGACCGCAACAACCGCGGAGTTCTCGCGCAGCTCGATCGCCTTCCGGAAGCATCGCCGCTTTCTTTTTTGCCGCAAAAACAGAGCGAGGGACGATGGAAAGGTTAAGAAGGGGGCTGCACACACAGCCATTTAGGGCGGAGAGGCGAGGTCATGTGCTTCGCCCTGAGCAATCTGCAGATGGCTTCGGAGCTATTGGTAACAGGGGCGAGAGACGAAGGAGAGGGCAAAGGTCTGATTTGCTACGCTGCTTCTCCTGGCTGTCACCTGCATCATATATATATATATATATATATATATATATATATATATATATATATATATATATATTAAGCGGCGGAACACCCCCTTCCCCCTTTCCCTCCAACGTTTGACGGTTATTTCTCATTTTAATTTTGTGTCATTAGACAGGAAGCTGAGTACATGCGCACGTGCTCCGGCGATATGCGGGAGAGTAGCAGCATCTTAAACAGCCTCCGGCTGTTTTGCGCCATGATGTCCGCAACCCTGGCTGCGGGAAAAGGCAATAGTAACGAGAAGTATATATCGCAAGAAGCCGCGCCTGAAATGAACAAGGTTTGAAAAAACATCCCTGTCAAGCATAGTTTCGACAAACTGGTGTTCTACGCTGAATACCGGCATTGGCTCAATCGAGAAAACGTATGGAAAAGAAGGATAAAAGCCGACAAAAACAAATACGATCGAAAAGCAACAGCATCCTGGATCTACTTGAAGCAACCAGCGGTATCGGTATACAAACACAGCGGTACAGGGAGAGCCTCGCGGCGAGTTAGCTCCTCTGGCAAAGTTGCCGGCGCCGATACATGTTCGAATGCGATTCGGACTCAAGCGCTCCATGCATGAAGAAGATCAAAGAGAAGCGTGGGAGGACAGAGAAGAAGAAAAAAAAGGACCACGGGGGCGGGCAGCCAGATCCAGCACGCGCGGCATTGAGTTACCAGCTGCTGCAAGCCCGCTCAGATCCCCCTCCATCCCCCACGCAGCCTGTGCCCTTCCTCGCAGAGAAGGGGGTGGAGGGAGGGAGTCCCGCGTGTCGAGCCGGCGCTGGTGGGGAAGTTTTTAAGCCCCGGTGACATTTGATAGCTGCACCGCAGAGCAAGGCCCCGCTGAAATATGGCATCGCTCGTCGTCGGGCACCCAGTCGAGAGAGACGCGAGAGGCGAATAAAACACGCCGACATAAATCGGTTCCCGACCGTCGGAAAGATACGAGGCCCCGCGCTGCAGCTCTGAGCGGCGTGCATACCTACTGCTCAGACTCGGGACGTCATGTCGGCAGAGGGGACAGCGGGGTATGAAAAGAAAGAAGGCAAGAAAAGAAGAGAAATGATATAGAGAAGGAATACAAGGCGCAAAGAAAGAAAACGAACATAACTCGAAAAAAGGTTGCAGGCGGAGTTATATGCAAACAGTCATGATAAGCTGTCTACCAGGGGAAATACGATACGCTTCAGAATGCTGCAGGTGGCTGTCATGGAACTGAAGGATGCTCATAAACAGGGCTGCAGAAACGACAGGGATCGTGCACGTGGCGTGTGGAATGACTTTCGAAATGTCGTTACGGAAATCTGTCGAAGGCAGCGGCATATTCGAGGCAGGTGTCATTGTGCTGTTCTCCTTTGAGAAACGCATCTTCGCTAAACATAACTTACCTGGTTTGATACACAGAGCAAAAAGAGAAAGGAGCCCCTGTTGTGGAACCTTCACAGCCTGCAGGTGGTTGCGAGCGCATATCCGCACTGCCGTTTTCCTTTTAGCGCATCGGACAGTATCAATCCGTGACTAACAGAACAGAACTACCGCGGCTTCTTCGACGGTAACAGTAAATTCGTCGAAGTAAAATGTGCGCTCAGAATTAAGCTCGCATGGAAGGAAGTGCGGTTACATTTTCTTTTACTGCCGTTATATTGGGCAAAAGCGCTGCGCAATCAGCCCGCACATTACACTCGGGTGGCATATTTGCGGAGTATGAAAGTTTTCTTCAACCTGCCATTTCTTCTGCGGTCTTCTGTGAGCCGCTGGCTGCATGGAATGGGAATCGACCTGATATTCCCCGCGCATACATCCATACGTCGTGTTCCGGTGCTCTCTACTCGCTCAGTGTCTATACTTAAGTCATGCTAACGGCTCCACGTTTTTCGACAAGAAGTCGTACTCGTTACGTGCTGCTGCACATTATGGAGTAACGTGCCGTATTGAGTACCAGCGAAAAACAGGGTTCGAAAGTATTTTCCGACTCAGCGGACTATAATGTCCTCTTTCTTTAACGCAGCACTCATGGAGTGGCAAGGCCGAACAGACGCTCCGAGCGCTTCCCGACGCGGAGTCAGTGCGCGCGCTGAGCGACGACGCGGCTCATCAGCTGCACAGAGGAACCCCAAGTTTGGCGGAAAGCATGCGCCAGACCAATCTGCCACGGCCATCTGTCGCTTGTCCATGAGTTCCCTCTCTCTTCTAAAGTGGGTTTGGTTTCGGATTCCCGCGCGTGCGGCCCCTTCAGCTCGCGTCCGCTCCGCAGCTCCTGCATGCCGAGGCAACCTTATGGAAATCGGGTCGGGAAGCGAGGAGTGATCTCATTCGTCTGTGGGCTGCACGCGCACTTACCGCATGTGTCGCCATTTAGCAGGCCGACGCAGCAAGGTCCGGATTTAACGCGGAAAAGCCTCACTGAAAACATCCCGCTTCTGCATGTCGGTCGGCATCGAGTTTATGAGCTGTATCGTCAACTAATAACCAGCCAATTTCGTAGCCGGCAACGCCGCGCGCCGCGTGATGCTTATGTGATAACGATGACAATTGGCTGATGGTTGAATGATGTGAGATGATGATGATTGGGTTTCAGACGACGCAATACCATCATGTCCTGCTACTCCTTAAAAAAAGAAAGTCGATTTCCAATTTGCACAAATGGGCCTAATGAGAATAAACTTACACATAAACAGCTATTTCTGTTGAGTTTACGTACGATATCGGCCAATGCTTGGCAGGCGAAATCGGCACGGACCAAGAAGTATAACTCCAAAGTTCTGTCAGTTCAAATAGGTCCTTACGGCAAGAAAATTGGAAAAAAAAAAAAAAAAAAACATATCTTGAAATTGATGCTTCGCATAAGACTTCTGCTTGTGTGGAACGTTCTTTTTTTTCTTTTCGCATTGCAGAACTGCTTCAAGTCAATGCTTCACAGATATTCCTGAAACGGTATACCTTGACGCTAATAGACACATTTAGCACAGCGCTACCGCTTCCCGCTGCTGCCAACCACTGCCGCGCGCCATGAACAACGAACGCGCTGATTGGCCCCTGCGTGCAGACTCCTCCGGCATAGGGTGGGCACGTGGCGCCATCTGACGCCCTCAGCACTATCTGCGCATGCGTATTGACGGCGCGCGCTAGCGGCAGACGGCAGCGTTAGTTTTAAGCTATGTCTCCATATTTTTACATAGCTATCTAGGATAATTATTCTATAGCAAAGTTAATACCCAGCCAAATTGGTAAATTATTCACATTCAGTTGACTCGTTGGCCATTGACCTTCTATTGACTCATATCAGTGGAGAGGGTGAAAATAACAGAAAGGAAGAGGACTAACTAGGCAGTGCCCGGTTTGCTGCCCCACACGAGGGAATGAAAGGGGCGGAATAAAGAGGAAAGAGAAATCGGAGCTCAGTGCGCAGCCGGGAACGTGTCTGAGTGTGGAAGCCATTACTCCGTACGAACACAGTACGCACTGTAGAGAACGTTCTGACGTCTTAACGAGCGACCTCAATAAAAGTTGAGCCTTTAGTGAATTGGTCAAACCCTACAGGGATCAAATAAGCGATCAGTTGAAACCCAATGCTCCTTTTTGGAAGGGTTAACAGCTAGCTCTTTAAAACATACTGCATTGAACAAATGATAGTCGCCTTTCTATTCATGTTGAGAAAATTTGGCGAGCAATGGGCCTGCTAGACTCAAAATATGAAGAAAATAAAAGGGAGAGAATCCCAACGCGTGCGATTCCGACGCTGTCGTATTGACAGAGACCTCAAGCGCGCCCCAATGCACATGGAGTCTTGATTTCACCGCCATTGAAGACTTTTTCTTCGCTCTTTTTGTCTAAATAGTTTTTATGTGCGAACTTCCGCCTCTTCTTCACAAAAGTTGAGAAGTACGCGTCATTACTCTGCCTTATAAGCGATATAAAGGCCTGTCGCTGGATGTTGACACGGTCTCTAAGCACACGGAGACGGAGACGAAGCGGGCAATGACCAAGCGAGTGAACGATGGATTCGTCACTGAATTCAATGGCATTGCTAAACGGGATACTGCTGCGACAATAGCGACGGGTAAAGTTGCCTATGAGTGCTGCGCGAAAGCAGCGTCCATTCATTCGGAGTCCCACCGGAGCGCATTTCAAAAGAACACGCTGACATGAGGACGCGAACCTCATCTCATTGGTCCAAAACAATTTACCCTCATACGCATCAACTATAACGGCCGTCTGTATCAAGCCATACGCTACCCACCGAGACAAACACAACCATCTAATTCGGGGGCACACAGAAGTGCACTATGACACCAGCAAAATACCTGAAGTTACGGAGAAGCTGTACTAGCGCTAGGCCTCCACAACACGATCGAAGAAGGGATCGAGGTTCACCTCTATTTCCAGTGTACAAGGCTCACCACCAGCTCCACCGGCATATACATACATCCTCTAAGAGCTTGGTATATACCACGCAGGTACAACGAGGCCGAAAACCGTCCTTGCGATGACCGTCCGAGCTCGCCTCCTGGTCCCCTCAATACCAAACAATATGCACCCTGACTTTCATATAAAACGATGGCAAGCAAATGCAAACGCCTGCATCAACGCTATACCATCAAGGCGCAAACGCCGTATATGCGGACGAAGCGGATCATTATGGTAGCGATAGTGACCTCCGTGAACGGTATCGCCCCCTCCCCCATTTGTTGTACGCTATGCGCAATCGACTAAGAAGTGGACGGGAAGAGAGCTTGCTCTCCTAATGCGCACCTCTACTGCAAAGCGAAGTTACAATTTTGCTACCCTCACGTATGGGCCCCATCTCAGAACACTTACGCCCATAACGCCGTCAGAGAATTAGCCTATCCGACAAAGGCGGGAAGGCATGCCGAGTGTGTCCACAACGATATGCTCACCAACTACCAGAACAGAACATAAGCGTATACCATCTTTCCCGCAGTAGGTACCCGGCGGGACATAAGACGCTGTCTAAGGCATGCCTGGCGCAGCCCGCAGGCACATCCGCGCATACCTACGCCTGCATGGATTACAGTCCGATGAATGTAACCTTTGCAAATAACTCGCAAACCTAACCAACATTCCGGGGAAATGTCCACAAATGCCAACCTCGCATTCTAATACACACATCAAGCTAGAGCAGTGGCAGCCACTGATGGCTGCAGTGGCCTGGACCACAGAGACCGCAGGGACTAAAGAGTCCCCGGCCGTTAATCCTGCCTACGTTAATTGTTATAATGAAGTCTTTATCAATAACCAAATGAATGAAGAAACCAGTCAATCAATTCGGAGCGTCGGTTCATGTTATCATGCTACGAAGGCCTGCTTAATTAAGGTGTGCAACGCCCAAGCGCCCTGCGAGATTAGCATCGGTCTTTAATTTCACTTGCAAAAAATTTAGGTCGCGCTTTTTTCAGTTATCAGCGAAGCTCAGCCACGCTCTCAGATCGTGACTTAGCTAATAGAGAGATTTAGAACATCGAATACGTATTAACGTAGAAATATACTGGTTTACCGCGCGCCCACTGCGCACGAGCAGTGGCAGGGATGGGGCAAGGTGTGGTCACTGCACGAGCTTATGAGGCGTCCGGCTAACAGGTATACGTGTACGACATTAATTTTATGCTAATTACTTCTAGTATAGCCCACGAAGACGTATCCAAGGGTGGTCGTCGGCGCCGTTATCCGCATGTTCAGTTTAGCCATGCTACATAAAAAAAAAAAAAAGTTTCTCTTACGTCTTTATTGAACCCGGTGCTGTGACAGCTGCATCCGTATAGTCCCCGCAAACTTCGTACTCTCATCCGCCGACCTGGCCCTCTGGACCCATTTCGACTAAGATATTATCAACTCGCGTTTGTTCTGTGACATACTCTTCAAGGTACGACAATTGTGAGCTCCCATATTTCTCTCCTAAGCCCGCTTATTCACTGGGTGCCCACTGGGGTTCATGGAGCCGCGTTCGGCATGGGGGAGTTATACGGGGGAAAAAGCGGTACTGACCGAACTCGTGGCGGCGGAAGGGTGCGCTCCGCGGAAGGCCCATTTCCGCTTGCGCGAGAGGCCCAGCCCCTCAGCCTTACTTATGGCGCCATGCGTTGCCAGTTGCGCCGGTCGCCATGGTGACTGCCATTTGGACAGACTCGATGAAAGTGGCAACCGACTCACGAGCAATGATGTCCCCTTTTTGTTTCAGAGAACGCGCCGGGCGGCCCTCACTACTGCTGCAGGGCAGTGCGTGGGTCGCGCATCAATGCCCCGTTGAAAGTTGGAGAAAGACATAATGACGGAAGAAAAGCTGCCTGCGGTGCCGTCAGAGCACCGACGTCTGAAACGTGACGTTCGATCTTCCATGAATCTAGGCAGACTGGGAGGGCGGTAAGGACCAAGACGTTTTTTTATAACCTCTTTGGTAAGGACGGTAAGGACTAGTAACGTTTAAGAATTTAGCCACTTCGCTCATGGTTAAATAAAACAATCATGTACGCCGGCAACTTCTCAGAACCAACGGGCAGAATTTTAAACGTAGACCTGTAAAAGCACACGCAAAGTTTTCGTGACGCAGTCATTCGATCGACTACATTGTTCTGTGGGAACTTGCGTGCGCGCCTACATACTGATTCTTAATTTCGCGGCCCCATCCACAACAGCAAGAAAAAAGAAACAAAAAAAAAAATAATGCATTATCAATAGAAATGAACGCGACCTGCTGTGATTGCTCAGCGGTTAGGCGATCAGCTACTGAGCCGGAGTACCCGGGTTCGAACCCGGCCGCGACGGTCATGTCGCAATGGGGGCGTAACGCGAAAAAGGAGCCATTGTACTGTACAATGGCAGAGCACGTTAATCATCCCCATGTGGCCGAAATTATTCTGAAGTCCTCTACAAAACATCAAGCCGCATAGCTTGAATCGCTTCGGTGCGGTAAACCCACATACCATACCAGAAATGAACGCGCCTGCCCCCCATTCTTCCTAAGCCAAGGGAAATAGAGAGGATGCCCTTCACACTTGTCTTCCCAGTGCTCCTCAACCGACTCGGCCGCCGCCGAAACCTTCGTTCACCGGCGGCCGAACGCGCGAACACTGGAAGGAAGGGGCACGGCGCAACGTTCGATGGTCGGCCCATCGAGCAGACGCTCGAGCCGGCGGGCATGCACGCCTACGGCCGCGTCACGTGCGGCGGCCCTCATGCAAGCGAACATGGCGCTCTTCTTCTTCCTTTGTCCGAAGCCTTCATTGTCCTCCGCAAGCGAGGAGGAGCGGCGGTTGGCACCTGCGATATCTCTCCGGAGGATCGGACGTGCCCGCCGGCCGAGGCGCTAATCTGGCCAGCACTGCAGTAATCCAATAGAGGAGCTGCTGCTCTGACGCGCCCGTGATTCGATGTGACGCTGATGCCGGGCCCATTTTCGCCCACATCAGAGCTCCTCTGATTGCAAATCAATCACACGCGCTCCGGCCACGCCGCACTAACCTGACGGGGAACGCCTGATTGACTTTGTGCGCCCGCGATGCTCCTGTCCAGGTAAAGCCGGGATCTTTTTATTCCAAGACCTCGAGCAGCCTAAGCGTCCCCTCGGATCCTGTACGCCCGCTGAACAGTACCGCGGCGGACAGTGCTGGGTCCTCGCTGACGCCGGTCGCTTCCCGACAGAAGTTGGCGATTGCGCGCGCGGTCATTAGGAGACCAAGGGAGGTCGCCGCTGCCCTGAGATGTGCGCAGGAGACTCTTTCCTACTAGAAAGTGAGACTTCTTTAAACGAGCAAAGGGCAGTTGCTATAAATATGACCCCACTGCCTCCTAACGTATTTTAAAAGATGTGTACCAAATAATGAAATGCTCACGCCCCTAGAGAACATTGACTTGCTCGCCCAAACAAGGCAATAAGAAAACGGAGCTCTCTCTCTCATCATTTCTGCGCGCGTGAAGTAGTCAATAGTTGCAATAGCCCTGTATACGGGTCAAATAAGCCTGTGGAGTAAAAAAAAAACAGTTGTCAGGTTTATGTATACGTAGTCAGGTCGAGTAAAATAGGCGGCGGAGCGGTTCGCGTTAACTCGCTTGATCCGCTTGTCTAGAAGCATTAGACGCTGTCGAGTCAGGGAGTCGACTTATGGGGAACGAGATCAAAAAGCCTCCGGAGCAGCGAGGAGCGTCAGCGAAGTTGAATGCTAGCCCTCAGCAACGATAAAAAATAATAATCGAAGTTCTCGATAGTGAAAGGTAACGGAATCAAATACGAGTAAGAAACTTGCACAATAACTTCGAATTTCGCCGCTACGCGCCGCTGCGATATTTACTCGCTAGAAAGCGAGTTCGTCTATAAACCAACCGGATCGAGTAATCGCGACCTCGCTTACTCGACGCTGACTTGACCCGATGCTGTTGAGTCCATGTATACAGGACCGATATGATTAAACGCTTACCTTACGTTATTATCGATGCTGAATTTTCAGTCTGTGTTAACTCGGACCAAGATACGTTTTGTTCAAACCATTCAACCGTTCGTACTCTCTTTAGTTCAAAATATCGCTGTATTTTCAATGTATACTATCAACGCTGTGTTGCCGTGCGCTTTGGAGTCAAAATACAACGCTCATGAATACTACATCGCAAAGCGCTGCTGTCGACATGACACAAGCTTGTCCGGCTGTAAGGCTGCAGACAGTCCGCGCCACCAGGTACAAAAAACAGCGAATAAACTTGCAAATGCGTTGCAGTTCAGAAACCAGCGCTTTCCAAACGACGCAGCCATGGCGTGATCGATGCTTCTTCAGCCCCATAAAAAAAAACACACACATAAAAACGGTGCAAAAGGACCAGACTACGTGCGCCAGTTCATTACCTGCGCATTTCTCCGACCGCTTCTTGCCCGTGTCACTTCATCGTTTCGTTTACTCGTTTGTCCTCTTCCAAAAATTCAAGGCCGCGGTACCCCCCCCCCCCCCCCCCCCCTTTCTTTTCTTCCCCGCAGGCATTTGTGGGAGTGAGCTTTACACAGTGGTCATACTTCCTATTTGTAAACTTTACGTTTTTCTCCTTCTTTGCAAGTCAGGACGCGCGCTCCTGCACGGATCTCACAATGACCTCGCGGCGCACAACTCAAGACTGCTGTTAGTGTGTGGATGCGCTCGCATGTATGTGAACGGTTGGGGCCGGCAGCACCGCCGACTGGCCTCCCACCGGGAC
The DNA here is from genome assembly GCF_055883805.1 of Amblyomma maculatum. Taxonomy (NCBI): domain Eukaryota; kingdom Metazoa; phylum Arthropoda; class Arachnida; order Ixodida; family Ixodidae; genus Amblyomma; species Amblyomma maculatum. Next base: position 54,315,397 of record NC_139344.1, read on the forward strand.
GCTTTGAGCTTCGTGTCGTCGCGCACAGGCGGCGCCGCGGTGGTTCCCATTGTGGAAGCCGGCCTTTTGACGGCGGCGAGCCCTTCCCCGGTGTCCGAACTGCGTCTTCATAAGCGTTCACTGTCCAGGATGCCAGATTGATGTCCGGCTCGAATGGCAGATAAAGAACGCTCCGGGCGCTGTAGCTCCGGTGGGTCACTAACGATCACTTTCCCCAGCGGGGGAGCCCTCACCAACGGCGTCAGCTTATCGTTTTGGAGCATCTCTCGAGAAAAGGATTCCTGGACAACTCTCCCACCTTTTAGCAAAGGCGCAGTGCTAAAGAACGAGAAAATAAATAGACAGAGGGAAAAGCGAGAAAAGAAACCGCAGTTTTCGGTGAAACGAAAGGGCAAGTCCCGGCTCTAGCTTTGCTTCCTCGCGGCGTTCGGGGCCGGAGGGAGAAAAATACAGGAGGCACGGGAATGGCGAGTGCGAAGCCCTGCTTGTCGCCCAGTGTGCAGCGTACGCTTCCACGCAGCTAGGATTCGACACGCGACGCGGATTTGAATGGACTTGTCATGTCGTCATCACGTACAAAAGGGGCGAAAACCGCGCGCTCTCCTGATGCTTGTTCGTCGCCCTGTGCGAACGAACAGCGGGCGCCATGTCCGGTGTTTTTCCAGCTGTAGCTCGAGGTGTCGGCAGCCCCGGGGGAACCAGGTTAGTATGCACGCTTTTATGGTTTAATCTTACCCCCTCTGTTGCGGCTGGATACAGTCGCGAAATATGCCACACCCCTTTGTGTCTATGTGCGTTAGACTTTGCCACGGGAAACAAGCCCGTGTGCTGTACAGTGTTCGTTTATGCTAGGAAAACAAAAAACACTAAGTGAATGTTAATCAAACGTCTTCAACCACGAAGCAAGCCCAGGAGCAGCTTCGGGACGTTAAACCCCATAAACTATCGTGAACTAACTGATATCCTTCCCTTTAAAAAGCCTTTTTCAGCGGCAGTGCATCTTTCACAATGTAGTTATCGGCATGCATAATCAACTGTTGAAACAATTAGGAAAAACGGGTTCTGTCAGGCTACTTTATTTGTGTTCCCTCTAATACCTTTGCCTCCTTTTCCATCTTGCTTTCAGTTTTTTTTTTTTTTTTTCACTTGTGTTGCCTTTAGTAGAGCCCAGGTTGGAATTTTGTTCCGTTTTAATCTTTTTTCTTTTTGATCTTATACTTGAAATATAAGGTATGCATACGTATTTTGTTCTTTTTTACTATCCTTGCTACATTTGTAATTTCCACAAATTATTGTTACAGCCTGTTTCTTGTTCCCCCTATGTGATATAACTCTGCTGGAAGGCCTCCGGGGTGCCCTTAAAAAAAAAAAAAACAAAACAAAAAAACTGCTTATGCAGTACACCAAAAAAGCTAGCTGCGCCTTTCCAGGTGCTACTGCGTCGCTCGACACATACGGCTCCAAATAATAATGATAATAATACTAATAATAAATGTGGGAGCTTAGAACTCTGGTCCTGCCCACATTTGTTTTTTTGCACATGTCACATGTGCTGCGCTATGTAGTATTTTTTTGTTTATTGTGTTGCGTAATGTAGTATCCTAGCCATGTGGTCCAATCACCCATACTCGCAACTCACTAGCCCCATCACTATACAACTCACTACCACTCGACCACTCACTAGCTCCAAAGCGAGCGCTGCTAAGCCACAATGAGCGTTCCAGTTAGAACGGCAATTAAGTTGGTTCCTGCCGCGCTTTCTTATTTTATCGATCATCTGTAATACATGAAGCGCCAGTGAAGACGCGCCAGGCGAGACTGTGACGAACATTGTGAAAACAAGGGAATATGTTGGCTTCAGTGCAAGCTCAAGGCCTTTGCAGTGCGTATGCCGACACCATTGAGCAGGGTCTCAAACTCAAATTGCTGTGCGGGACACGTTGAGAGAATTTCAGCCCTTGCGGGCAAGAAAGCGAGGAAAAAATTACAATAGAAATGATGAATACAATCAATAACGATATAAAAACCATAAATAACAATCACACAAAACCGGTTAATATCAAGAAGTGTGCATTACGAGATGATAGTGAGGACAGGTTGTTTATCCGGCGAATCACTCTTGAAGGCAACTGACGTCCGTAATAAGTTCCCGTAGATTGAGGGGCCACTGCCCCTTTTCCTTTTCACAACGAAAGTGTACCGAACGATGACGAAATCTTTTAGCTAATTTTAGCTAGCAAACGAGCATGGCGGTAAAGCTGACTCGTGAACCTTGCATGTGCTCTCTAAACAAAGGCGGAAATTTTTGGGGCCGGCGGGCCGCATCACAAAGATCTGCGGGCTGCGTGCTTGAGACCCCTGCAGTAGAGCGGTGAGCGTTTGGGCCGTGAGCGTTTGGGCCCTGCACGGAGCCAGAAATTGTTTTTCGGGAGCGGAGGGTGAAAGTTAGTTTTTGTATCGAGCGGGGTGAGATGTGGTTGACTGAGCGATAGATGCCCGAAAAGAGCACAGCGATGAGAATCAGAGGGGGAGGGAGGCAGGAGGTGGAGGGTGTTTAGGTTGCTTTTGGTCAGCTCCTTCTTCAGATACGGATCCAGTTCAGCTAAGCAGAGGCTCCGTGAGCAACGAAGTGTCGCTTGATGTCTCACGGAAGAAAGACTATGTTTAATCCTCTCTAATGCAGCGAACGTGAAAAGACAGAGAGATCGGCGCGACGAATAGATTGCGGTGCGTCTGCACGTACTTGGAGTATGTAATTAATCGTGTTTTCCTTTCTTTCTTTCTTTCTTTCTTTCTTTCTTTCTTTCTTTCTTTCTTTCTTTCTTTCTTTCTTTCTTTCTTTCTTTCTTTCTTTCTTTCATTTTGCGCCCATCTTACCTCCCACGGTGACACAAGGCGTAGGGAAGCGCCGTTTTTGTCAGCCCGGCGGTCAAACTGCGACGGCTTCGTTTCTGCTAATAATTATCTCGAGTGAAATACCATGTAGGGAGGGAGATCACAAGTGAGACGGCAGAACGCTGCGTCCGCATGTGCGCAGCCTCGAACATTAAATGTGGTCCCGTGCAACGGGACTGGGCGTGACTGCAATTAAGCCGTCATACGCACGCGGTCGTGCACCTCGAGCGGAGCCGAAATCCGCGTAAATCACGTGAAATGTGGAAGTGGCGGCGCCGCACGCGCGCATCTCTGTTTATATCTTGGTCATTACGCCGAGTCCTTCCTTCCCGCGCGCCACTTGCCTTTGGCATTTACGCTTTTATACGCCTCTCTCCGTCTACGCTTCTGCCTCCGCGCAGATCGTGCTGCAGTTTCATGCAGAAACGCACAGCCACTCCTGCGTCTTTTTTTTTTTCTTCTTTTTTTACAGGGGTGTGTGTGCAGGGTGGGCCTACCGTTGCTGTTCCGCGATTCACGACGGAGAACAAACTCGACGCAAATCACGATGTGTGTATGTGCTGCTGCAGTCAATATATATATATATATATATATATATATATATGAACTCACCGCACGCCTGGCGTCCTCGTGGAGTGGGGCAAGGATCATCGAAGCCGCCTCCCATTATTGTTTGTAAAGCGAACAGAATACGGCAAAATGACTGCAATCTGCGTGATCTCTTGCGGCAGTCGCAATAAAATTTACAAGCTTGTTTGCAGCGAAGAAGTCAAGGGGTGAGAAGCACTTCCTCGTTCGCTCGAAGGCAACGCTCACCATCACACCACCTGTAGAAGGAACAATGGAATCAAACGAAAAACTTTCAATTCGGATTTTGGGCCGAGGCAGACAAGTATCCAGTGGAGGTAGGTGGGGAGGGGGCAGCTTTTACCAAACTGAACTCTGCATCTGGCGAACCTCAAATGTTCGCTTTTTCAGCAGTGACCTTGAGCTTAAATGCACCCACTTCCTCACCACACGGAAGAAGTCAGAGAAAACTCAACTGGAACTCCTATATATATATATATATATATATATATATATATATATATATATATATATATATATATATATATATATATATATATTCTGACTACTTGCTTAGGTAGAACCATGGATGACGAGAAGGATAACACGTGCACCATGTACACTTCGAGATATTTTGTAGACCTGAGCAGTCCTTTTTTTGTGCACCTGCAAACGAAAAAATAACGACGACAGCGGATCCTAGAAGCGACGTCGATGAGGTACAGAATGAAAGGGGCGGCCTCAGGCGGAACACTATTCACACGTGACTACAGCAATACAATACAATACTTAAGAGGTACCATTGCTCCATAATTTTTGAACAGCGAATGCCATTGTACAGGTGTAACGAAGCCTGCTACATGTCCTGACGGAGAAAAAGGGAAAATAAGGAGGCAAGGAAGGATCGAGTAGGAACAAAGGATAAAAGAGCTGGAGAAATTAACATCACTATCGGCTACAGCATGAGGAGACCGTGAATTCGCACTTGCATAGCAACGTCCAGGACACTCATCGCCATCAGTTATGCTGATGCATGCACAGAATTGATCACGGTAAAAACGTCATCAAAGAATTGCGGCTAGCTCCATACAAGCAAGTTCCGACCAACGCTCCGACCCCTATAGGCCAATTCGCAAGTCGTTAGGTAGCATCCTCTTCCCCCCCCCCCCCCTCTCCCCTGCTTCTTATTTTTTGCTTTCTTTGCTTTGGGATGGATACGAGGCCACTCGTCCATCACGGCAGCGGTGACGGCTGGAATCCCAACAACGGCGACGACGAGGAACCAGAACCGCTTGCTGTCCGCCGGGGCCAGCACTGCTTCTGCGCGCCGCGGAGGGCAGTCCGCCGCGCACTCGCCGGCTAAGTCAATAAACACGTCAGGAGCGAGATTTCTCGTGCTCTTTTTTCAAGCCCTCCGCTTCCTTAAAATTCTCATCTTGCGGTAGTAGAGGTAGCCTGGAGAACGACGGTGACGACCGGCGGAACATGTGTCGCCGTCATGTTCCGACAGCGGCGTGGAGAATATAGAGGTCAATCGAGAGAGGCTCAACGACGGCCCTAGACAACTGAAAGCAGATTACAAAAAAAAAAAAAAAAAAAAAGTCACGGTAGGGAGCACAGTCCTGTGTACATGGGCGCGAGGGGAGGAAAATAAAGTCATGAGAGAGAGGGAGCGGAAATAAATAAAAGTAGCAGAACGAAAGCGAGCAACGGCCTCCGCTCCATCGGCGGTGCAAGCGTGGCGGCTGCGGTGGCGGGAGCGCTCTGCGGCCGGCGCAGTCGCGGTGGCTCCGAGGGCCGGCCTTATTTTATGACGCGAGCCGCCCGCGCGCTCTGGACGCCCGGGAGAAAACGCGCACTGAGCGTCGCCGGTCAAGGGTGAGCGCATTACTTTTGCCGCCGCCGAACATCTCTATAGGGGCGGCTGGCGGATGGGGAGGGGGACAAGATCGTAAAGGCGCAATGCCCAATCGCTGCGGGTCCCACGAAACACTGCCGCTCGAGACGCATCGGCTCCTTACGTGTCCGCTGGCGCAACAGTAGAGGAGGAGCACGCCGGAGACGCTGTTCCCGAGGCCGCAGAATTCGGCACCGCGTTTGAATCGGCCCCGCCGGTCTCGGCAAAGAGAAATGTGCGCCCCTTTCCGGGAAGCGATGCCCGGCAGAAGCGACGGAGATCATCAGCGATGGAGACCCCGTCTGTTGCCACCGCTTTGTTCGCTGCGCCCGACAGAGCATCTGCTGCACTCCTTGCACTCTCTCTTGGGCTAGCTGTAGGGCACGAATGCTTCGTCGAAGTCAATTTGTTTCTATTTGCTATTCCTCTTTCATTCCAAAGTATCCGTCGCGAATGACGTTGGGCGAAATAAAAATCAGTAATAATGATCAGAAGAAGGATTTATTGCCATGCCAGTGTCCGGGTTCGCGGTTACGGGCAAATGCTTCTCGGTTTCTTCCAAATTGACGCAGTCGTTCGATACCTTGTATAAGCGCCATATAACAGCTCGAAAACAGTACAGGGGTCGCTCAAAACGCGTCCTTTGAAATAACTGCGCCAACAATGTATGGCGTGAATCATCGACCGCCGTGACTGAAAACTGTCACTGCAGTAATTGCGCGTTCTGGTAAGTCGGTTGTCACACTCAGAAAATAAAACTTATATCTGCTTTCACATTCGAGTAGCCAAGTTTGGATCCTTTCTTTCGCTTTGAGCTTATAATTTATAAATTGATGATAAATTCATTCAAATGAATCCATAACCAAGGTCATACAAGACCATTACGCTCCCCTTTTTAAATCCCTGGCGATCATATTCCCCTTCAGATGCCTAAATATACAGTTGACGCGCAAACAAGAAAAGACAAAGCGTTTCACGTTATAAACTATGAACATATATAAATCGAGCTGCATACAGCTGTTTTTAAAACAATAAAAAAATATTGCTGAACCTTCACAGTCATGCGCGTTGCATGCATGTCCAAGCCGCAGCTACAAATGAGAAGATTTTATGGCCCGGTGGTTCAGCGCCGGGATAGTTTCATCTCACGCAATCTACCTATACGTACGCCGAGTCGTTTTACCCGACATATACCGTACTGGACCCAGCTCCCCGCATCTGTACTTTAATGCTAATGAGAAAAAAAAATGCTGAAAGTCGTATAACAAAAAGACACATCAGTATCGTGACTGGCCGCAACTATTCAAAGCGACCTTTGAAGTAGGCCGGGCGCAGGACATTCGCTAGACGAGACGCCCGTACACGCTTGCGTGCATTTTCCTAATGCGCGCAAGTATGCTTGTAATAGCCGAATATTTTATCTCCTCTTCTTCTGAAGAAGAAGAAGCTGAAAAAATAAAGAAACGAAGGGTACATCCAAGCATGAAACATTGCGAGGGCACACGAGACGCGTCCCAGCAGGGCGCATCAACTCTTCTATGGCGGAAAAAACACCCCGCTCGTATCAAAAGTCACACGCTGCAGGTCAGAGTTGAATGCTACTGATACACCGTTAAGCCCGTGCAAGTCGTCTGTTTCTGCGAGCGTGGCCCTTCATACGCCATTCTAGACACGCTCAGAGACACTGTTAAAATTCAGACAGCGCGACGCTTCCCATTTGTACGGTAGCGTATAAGAAGGAGGGGGTAGGCGGCCGTAGGGAGAAAGGGGGAAGCTGCATGTGGTGAGTGGAAAAAAAAAAGTAGGAAGACAAGGACCAAATATAAGGAAGCCCGAAAGGGCCATTTGCAGCGGCAGTAGTCAGAAATCTACCGTGGAACGAAAAGAAGACGCACATAAATGGAAAACAAAAACAATAAAGCAGCAAACTGGTGGGAGAGAGGGCTCGCGCGAAGAGGCCGGCGGAGAAATGCTAATCATTTACGTGGGCCCTTCGGTCCGTGCTCGCCGCCCGCGGAGAGCGCTGCCTGCACTGCGGGTGGGGACGGCGCAGCCCAGTGCGGATCGGGTCATCGCGCCGCCAGGAGAGTGAACAGTGTCCATTTGTGCCCTCCGGAGAAGAGGGTGCACTCGTCGGGGACGAACTCTGAATTCCTTATGAACGCTTCGGCCGCCGGCGCATCCCTTTGACTGTTCGCGGATTCCATCACCGACGCGTCTGGTATCGCGATTCGCGAACGCCGTGCATGGAGCGACGCTACAGCCGAGACTACGTTCGGCAGCGATGACGCATATACATGCGTAAACCATAAGCAGTACACATGGACACCTCGGCGGAGCAGCAGAGTTCTCACTACAGCTGATCCTGACGACGCATGCGTTGTAGACGCAGGGCAACGTACTCACGGCAGTAGTTTCATATTGAAATCTATCAGTGCGCCGTATGCACGCTAAACAAGTGTTTTTGCGATATTGTTGCACTTATCCGGATCCTTTCGCTGTGGCCCTTCTCAGAACTCATTGCAGTACAAAAAACATTTTAAAATAACAAGCGCTGGACAACAATGACACTTGCGTGTCGAAAATTAAACAAGACGGCTCTTTTGCGCAGCCTTCCATCCTGCGAAGATCAACTTTGCAATTACGGTTCTCTAAACTCATCCTCACTGCCAAGAGCGGTTATGATGCAAATGAACGAACCGTTCCGTGTGGCTTTCTTTTCTTTCCTGCCTGAGCGCGATGATTAAAAAAGAGAATATCGCTCTCACAAACACACACACTCTCAAAAGACTGTATTGATTCTTCATTGGAATCAACTCGCGAGCAGAGGCTCTGTAGGTCCGCCTGCGCGCCAAGAGTTTCCCCGACCGTGTTTTTGTTTTTATTTCCCCCCCCCCTCTTCCCTCTCTCTCAATGGCATTTTTCACGCAGACTCTCTGACGAGCAGCGATCATCAGGGTGGTTCTCGACGCGCCGCTGCCACCACTGACACAACACACGCTGGCTCCGAGAACCAGAAATATGTTTTCGATTCCCCTCAGCCATTGAACAACTTCATAGCGAAAGAAAAGAATGCAAAAACCAAATGAGGTTAGGAAAAAAGAAACGACGTAAGGCGGGAGATAAAAAAATTGCCGACGATTACGTTACTTTCTAATGCGAAGTTTAGGCGCAGCTAATCAGCTGTTTCACCTTTCCGATAGATTAAGGCATAAGATTTCGCGCAAGACATGCATGCATAAAATTACAGACTTTTTTTTTTATTTTTCACGCATATTCCTTCAAGGAACACTCCACTAACAGTTCTTGACTGTAATTAAGGAAGCTTTGTGGTCGGAGAAATGAAGAGAGCAATTAAGTTATCGGGAGGTCGCGGGAGGCAGTGCGTGGGTCCGTAGGAACGTTGCACGGCGAAGAGCGACTAACTGATGCCGCTGACGCCGATAGCGAGTCAAGTTAACGTGGCTCTGCGTTTCGGCACGCACCGTGATTCGCTGATGCCGAGCCGGCGCTTCGGCAACCGGAGAACTCCGTCGTCGCCACGCAGGAAGGGGGGGGGGGGGGGGTGTACGCAGTGGCGAATGGTGGTGGCAGGAGCGCGCGCAGATATCGAAGAACACGCGCGGTCTCCGCCACGGAGGAAGAAAGATGGGGGGGGGGGGGGGATGAGGAGCGCGCGCTGCTCCGGCTGCGGAGCTGGTTACGAGGGACAACGCCAACGGCGACGACAACGCGAAACGCAGGAACGGGCGCCAAAGCCCTGCGCTCTAAAATCGTGCTCGGGATGCAACGGCTCAAAATAAATATACGCGGCGCTCCAAGCTAGAAACAAAGGAAAAGGCTGACTGTTGGAGATATAGCAGCTCTTCTCTAGCGCTCTCGACGACAACTCATTAGGAGGATGGGTGTGGCGGAGGAGGGTGGGGGTGGAAGCACCGACCAAACTGCCACCCGGAGTCACCGCGTGGGTACATAAATGGGAGCCCTTAGGGTTCTTTTATCGCTGCCTCAATGCTGACTCGTTGCGCTCTTTCGCCCTTTCGATTGTCATTAGCAACGTTTGATTGAACAGGGCAGCGAACGAACTTTTTTTGTCAGCGAAGCCGCGGTGGTTCCTAAAAAACGCTGCGAATATTGGAGAACCAACTATAGAATGCGGTCTTTATTGCACCGGGCACGGGCGTGGGCCGCGGGGCTTCGACGTGCGCATGAGTTCACTTGCCTGTCGTCACAAGTGTGTAGACATCTTGCGAGAACGAAAGTCAAGAGCTTAAGGTATGATGCCAAGGTTGAAGGCATTTTATTATGAGGAAAGGAAAACGTTGGACGAAGGACGGGCACAATCAGAATGGAATAAGTAAGTAGCCCTTGAAACTCGCTGGCGCGCCCGGGTGCAGAATTCAAGCCCGTATAGTTTAACTGGGTGGAAAACAAGGAGTACCTGGATAAGAATGGGTAAAAAAAAAAAAAAAGATAAACACACGACTAAAGACCAATGTGGATAACAAAAGGGAAGAAAAACCAAAGGAAAAAAAAAAAGGCGAAAGAAGAAGCAATAGGCACATAGTCTCCTTTTAAAGAATTGGGTCCTTGAGACAGTATTCTGATGACGCCGCTCGTCCGGAGGCTCTTTTTCGTCGCGCCTTTACGCGACCGCCTCGTCGACAGTTTCGTTCCGCCAAGCGGCCTGCGGAAAGCATTCACTCGAACCACTCTTCCAGCGAAAGAACAGGAAGCCAAAGAAGACGCAGGAAAGAGAAAAGGCGCAAGTATATACGCAACGCGAGCAAGCATATTTTCGAGAGTACCACCACAACCGTTTCAAGCACGGCGGCGCAGCGAACGCACAAAAGGTGTCTACGGGTGAAGAAATGGAAAACACTATCGCTCGCTCGCCGCCTGCCGCACGTGTACGCGTGACTATGGGAATAAGAAGCTGCGCAGAAACTCGTATCGATCCGTACAGTTTCCATTTCGATGCTCTTCCCGGCCTGGCACAAGCGGCCGGTTCTAGCAGCCCCTTTGCAGGATGGCAGTGGTACATACAAATGCAGTCTTCTCTGGCGCGCGCAGCGGGAAGACGCGGAGGGGGGAGTCCCTCAATGCGTTGTTTCTGCCAGGCCCCAATCGATGGCGTGTCAATAGCGCGGAGAGCGATGTTTCACGCGCTTAACGAGTGCTTTCATTAGCGGCTTTCGCAGTGGACTACGCCAAGCCGAACGCGCGCTTTTGAAAGCACGCCGAGAAGGGAGCGTTGGGAGCGTCTCTCTGACGCCTCCAGGCTCTGCGGGCACGTCGCTTGCGGAGAGATTCAGCAGGGGAACGAACGCTCGCAGAAAGTAAAAAATAAAAACGAACACTAGTGATGAGCGTCGTTTTTTATTTGTGGGGCTCCATGCATCTTTGTCTTCTAATCGCTGACCTGCACGACACGCTGCTGCTGCTGCGAAGAGGGCAGAAGGACGAGAAATCCGGCCACCACTCAAGCGAACGACACCCGACACCGGTGTATGGCTGGCCTGCAGCGAGAGAGCGTGCGCGGACGCCTTCGCCTCAGTCAGTTTCTTCGTTTCTTCTTTAGCGCGTACGCCGCGAAAGCTGAGGCGCTGAGGTTGGTTTCGCTCCTCGGGTGTCTGCTTCTTCTGCGGCACCTTTTCCTCCGAAGGCTGCCGCCCCTGCCACCATTTACACGCCTCGGCAGTGGGAGAGGAGGTCAGCTCGTAAGGCGAATCTCCCGGCTGCTGCCACCCGTCCGACATTTTTTTTATTTATTTATTTACTGTTAATTCATTTATTTTCTCGCACCGAGCGGATGAAAAAGCGTCTCCGCATCGCTGAGCGTCCCCAAGCGCGGAGGACAGACCCCCGTCGGGGTCTCCCTGTCTCGGCGGCGTCGGATGACGGAGCCGCCACGCTGGAATTGAGCGATGCACGCCGCGCGCGCGCGCGCGTGCAGAGTGCTCTATCTTCGGACAACACGCGGTGCGGACTATGCGCCTGCACTAATCGAGGAGATGGGGACACACGGGGTCCGCCCGAGCCCTGCGGTGGCGTCGCCGAGAATCGCGAAAAGGCGACGTTCTCCTCTGGGTCCCTCGGCGTTCCAGCGGTGTGTAGCTACGAACACTTCCGCGGAGATGGGAATAGAGAGGAGGCGGGAGGAGGGTTATGGTGGGATTCTCCACCCGCTTGCATGTATGCGTCCTGCATGCCTGCTTGCTCCGAGGGGCGCCATGTGTTGACCACGTGCTAGCGACGAGGAATCGCGCTGCAGCGGTACACGGCGCAGAGTCCGCGTCGGTGCGTGCGCAGTTCAGCCAGCGCCTCGCCGCCTCGCTTCAGCGCGCAGCCGCTTCGCGCCTCCGGTCTCCACTCCGTCTCTCGCGACACGGGGGTCCGGTCGACCACTGTGCGCACCGCCGCGGGAGATGGGGGAACAGGGAGAGAAGAGCAATTCCTCCTCATTTAGGAGCCGCTGCTGCGGCAGCTGTTTCTGCGCTCCCAGTCCGCTCATTTGCTTTGTTTCCGCTACACTGTGTCAGGCTGGCAACGAAGTCAATCTTTCCAAGTGCAAGAAGGAACTACCGCCTAGACAAATTGCCAGACAAAAACTTCTAAAGGCGAAACCCCGCCTCGAGGTGGCCTTGATAATAGGGAGGTGTGTCAGGCGTGAAGAACGCGTCCAGCCGGAGGCATTCATCGCGATCTGCATCGGCCGCTGGCTATTTGGCCCTTTTGTATAGGCGAGGAGCAATGAAGGAGGCCACCTGGGATTTAACCGCTTACTCCACTTGGCTGGCGTCATCAAACCAATGACGCAGGATCAGATGGCAGAGATGAGCAGGCTCAAATGTGCTTCCCGCGCGCGTTACGTTAGGAACCATTACTCCAATTCGGCGCGACTTTTCGTGCACATTGTGTTTCGGATCGCTCAGCCCGTATGTTACTTTGATCACACGCCAATTACAGGGTTCATAATTATTCCGCAATCACTGGCGACGCATCTGTACAGCCTACCCGTTACCTCCTGTCTCGAAGTCTTTCTTCCAGCCGCTCAAATGCGGACGGCGCACTCGAGGATCTTATTCGCCTGGAAAGGTACGGCAGCACTCGCTCCATGGGCAGATCGTGACGGAAACGGAACAGATAACGTAACTTTGTTACACGTCTTACTGTCATAAAACGTCATTTAGGAAAGATATTGCGCTGGTGTAACCGGAGGGGCAAATCAAGCGGCATTAGAATTGCGAAAGAGCTCTAATGGCTCCTCTACGCTCACTGTAAATCCATTTTTCTTTCTCGTGGCACGCGACGTCATCTGTTCCCGTGCCCGTACTGGAACAGCTTGCGGCTCGCTTCTCTCAAAGCAAATGGCCGCCACTAATACTTTCGAACCCGACGCCAGACGGAACGCGAGGTAGAGCAGCGCACCCGCACAGGTTGGTCCTAATCGACGCATAAACAACTCGGCGAGATTCGTGGAACAACGAATGCTGCAGTGCAACGGGGAAAGCAAAGCCGCGCGGTCTGAGTGCCCTCTGTGCCGTCGGGTAGACAACATAGGCGTGCAAAGAGAAAAGAAAAGCAGCGTCCGGACTACCACCGCGAGGCCAGAGGAGTGCAACTCTCGGAGCCGCCAAGCGGGTTCATCTGCCAGGAGTGCAGTCGGTCCTGACATGTTTTCCTTAACATTCGCTCCTCTCTTCATCTCTATTTTCATGCCTTTTTTTTTTCTTCTCGTCCTCTCGACGGCATCTTGTCCACTAGTGTACATGAAGATATTCTAAACGGCTCGAAGCTGGCGGAAAACACAAAACCCGACAAGAGAGCGGAGGGAGGGAGGAGGATTGGCGCAAGAACCGGCTCATCCCTTATTATCTTTAATGAGGTAGCAGCCCCACCCACTTGTCCCGAGGGATAGGCTCCATTCAATGTGCACGGCTGAGCAAGAGGAGAGAGAACCAAAAATATCGCAATACGATCGTAAAACAAGGAAGGCGCGCATACCCTAGACACGCACGCAGCGCGCATGTCGGAGAGGGAAAGTCCAAGCTAGCCTCTTTTTCGTTCTGGAGAACCGTTTAACAGCCCAGATCTGCCTTTGTCGCTGCTTCCCAGATAAGCCTCCGCAGCGTGCCAGCACCACCAACCCCTTACACTTTTTCTTTAATTTCGTTTGCTTTCCTGCGCCTTTTGGTGTGCTTGCACTTCTCCTCATGTTGAAATTGTTTCGCTTTCTTTGCCTCTTCCTAGGACATGTGAGCACTTCCGCCATGCATGCCTACCTCCTGCGGAAAGCGTCGACAAAAGGGCACTTTTGACCCCGAAAGTGGGAAAATAAGCCGCCGGAGAATGGAGGGAGGGTCATAAGCGCCGCTGATGCTCCTCCGAAAGGGAAGCCACGGCCAGAGGGAGGTCGGCCGGGAAGCACTGGGAGGGGAAAGCTCTCTCCGCAGAGGCGGCAAGCCGGAGAAGGGACAAAGCAAAACATCGCCAAAAAGGTCCCAGAGACGGAAACACGCGCATGACAACGAGCTTCTAGGGGGTCAGCGCGCTGCGTGAGCGACGTCTGACGGGCTTCTATCTTTCTTTTCCCTGCTCGAAATGAAGTTCGGGACGGACGAGCTGGGAGTAAATCAACGGCGCTTGAACAGCGAGACTGGAGCAGGGTAGTGGTGCTAGTTTAGTGGGGATGCAGGGGGGTCGGGCGCGGTTGCTAAGAGCTTGGAGAAAAGGAAGACCCGGAGTAGTGCACGCAAAGAAACCAGAAGAGGAGGTGCTGAGTGGGAGTGGCAAGTGCCCCCCCCCCCCCCCCGCGAGGTGGGAGGGGGGGGGGGGTAGCTGCGTGCCCTAGCGGCCAGGAGGCCAGCAAAGGAAACGACGGCACCGCCACCGTCTCTCGGCCTAGCTCAGCCTTGACCAGGCGCTCAGTCACTCTCCTCAACCCTAGTTCGTTAGTTGACTTTTCCTTTTTCCACAGCTACCGACAGTAGTCGCTGCGTATGCACGTGTAGGGAAAAAAAAAAAAAACGCACACAAGTCGGCCCTTTCAGCTTCGCCTACGCGGTGGCCGCTTCGTGGAACTATGGGCCTCGGTTGCTCATTAGGCGAGGAAGGAAAAACGGAATGGCTTCGGCGCGGGAATCTTGGTTGACCGCCGCTTTTACGCATTTCGTTTCCCCTGCACCTTTCGGGCAAGGTCTCGGGGCGATGGAAACAAGACGGACCGGGGAAGAAGAGCTGCAACGCGGGGCATCGTGGCGCGGTGCTTTCCCCGCCGGCGTCCCGAACCGAGCGGCCAGCAGGCTAGGTCAGCACCGCGCCAACCAGAGCGCACGCCTACCCACACATTTTACTCAGCGGCCCGTCGCCTGCGGTCGAGAAAGTGAAATGGTAACAGGGCAAAACGAAAGCCGGCTGCTGGCAGTTACTTTATTTATGTTGTTCCTGTTCTTTCTTCTCCGTCTTTTTTAAGCGAGTTCCAGGAAAGATCGTCTTGGGATGAGAGGTCTGTTGCTGGCGCCTTCGCAAAGGCTTCTCACCGCCCCGCTACGCACATAAATAAGGCACGCCTCCTAGCGGTTCGGCATGCACCACAAACCAGGCAGCGCATGGGGTGCGGCGGCCAGCAGACGACATCGTAGCCACACAGGCAGAAATGCCTCACTCAAGGCTTTAGCAGCTACCGGTAGAATACAGCCACACAAAGCGCTCAGAAGGGTATATATAGTCTAGGCCACACACGATTTCTGGTAATGGTTACATTGATACAGTGAGGGTGCTAAGCCGTCGCATTCATTAATTAAAAAACTTATACGAGTGAACGATATTGTCGATGTGTTTTTTTCAATGCTTGTAAAACAAGGAAAAAACAGCACGAGTCGAGCAATTTTCTAATAGCCTTTGCTGTAGCAGGCATTCTAATTATAAACACTCTCATCTGTGGCATACTGAAGGGGCGTGCCGCAGAGAACGGTCGTTGATTTCCGACTGATTACGACACTCTCAACAATCGTATTTTGAGCTATATGATCCCGACTCGCGCGCGACTCCAGTTACAATCCCGACTCGACTGGTCGACGACCGTGAGGTCTTAAAAGTTCCGATGACTGTAACCGCTCTTCGCACCAGGAGTGCTCCATCGGCGACCGTCTTGCGACGATTTACGATACCAGGGCTGAGGAACTGAGTTGGAATTTTAGATTTACAGAACTACCAAGTTTAAACATTTTCGCATAAACCGCCTGCCCCCCCCCCCCCCCCTCCCCCTCTGCACATGCGTAGCTTATGTTGACTGCAGGCGAATGCGAGAGGTGGAGGCAGCTGTTCAAGCACACACCTTACTACTTCGCAGGCGCAGTCGACTACTCGAGGAATCCGACTGCGGTTGAGCCTCAAAAAGGTGCATTTGTTTCCAACCAGCAGCAGACGGATTTTCGCCATTTGCTTGACGGCACCACATCTTTTGAAAACAGGCATTATTACTGCAGACCTCGCTCCTTTCTTTCAATCCAGGCGCAAAGGAAGCAGCCTTGTGCGACCCCCCCCTGCCCGTTGCGAGTATCCGACGGTTCGGGGAGATCGACTATCACACAATACGCGCCGCTGTTTGAGCATGGCATTAGGCGCCGTGCAAGCTTGCAATCTATCCTGCCGACTTCCGATGTTTATCAGGTCCAGTTCAGCGACGAGATTCTGGCAATGTTAGAGAAGCTGCACTAAACGACTCCTCCCCCTACGTCCTCCGGCGATACCTTACAGCCCCTTACCCTCTAAATCTGCCATTGACCAGTCTGTGCCACAAGAAGACATCACAGGCGATGTAAGCTCAGTGTGAATATCTCGTTAACTGAGCTCGCATGGCATCAGCGGACACATATAAGCAGTGGGCTCGGGTACAACGAACTCGTTTCCTTGGATTATGTCCGTTGTAAGCTGCTACGACTGTATATGATGGTCTGCTTGTTTAAGTTCAGCTTAAAAAGGAAACGCGAAAAGGAACAAGCGCAGGGGCGGATTTGTGGTTCTCTTGGAACAGCCGTAGCAGAGGGGGGACCGCCGTCTTTAGCCCACCTGCTTTTATAGATCACCAATAGCTCAGCAGCAGATTATGCAAAGTCTCCTGCACTGATATCAACTAGACGCTAAAGATTAGACTGAGAAACGGAGCCGTACAACTTATCGAACCACATTCTATAGTGTCTTGCTACCTCGTCCATATAGTTTGGGAATTACAGGTATGTGCTTACACATTGCGCACGCAGACAATTACTGCGGAGACATTACAAGCACAATTTGGTCACCACATCTTACGATGGCGTCGTCAACGATAGAATGGATTTGAAAGCGTTAGAGTGGGACGGCCCTGCCTGGAGAAGAGGCAAACACAGCTCGAAACTCCCTATATAGCACATGTCGCGCTGCTTCTCAGAAATACAGTGCGAGCGTGGTATCCCCGGCGGCAGTATTAGGTGCCCGGTATGTGACGGCGTCCGCCATAACAAGGCTTGCAACGGAGTAAATCCGCTGTGGTTAGAGGACGGCCACGGTGGTTAACAATCTCTCCATTTGGAAGTTGACACATTGACGAGAAAATACGCTCGGTGGATTTTGATTAAAAAAAAAAAAAAAGAAACGATTCAAATAAAAGAAGCGTACAATATAGTACACTGCTTCGAATTGCAGTATTAATCTTACTCCACCGTCGTCTGTACACCTCTGCTAAAATGCAATCCTCCGCTTCGTTTGAGGCATAAGTAAGAGTATCGGACAGCCTCCACCGTGACTAGATTTGCAAATTGAATTACTATACTCGGGTTAGCTATCTTGCCTTCGTTTGTATCTTTTATTTACTGGTGCACTCGGGGCAGAGGAAGCTGATATAGGAAGGGGCACAGGGACAGAGTCTAGCAAAGCTTCATTTGTTTCATTTTACGATCACAGAAAAAGGAAGCTAATGCACCTACGCCCGCAGCCATTAATTCTCAGAGTGCTGCTGAAGCGCTAAAACCCCCTCGCAACGCCTTATCGATTTTTAAGGAGATATTATACAGTCGCGGCGGTCTCCTGCGATATGTTTGCGCGAGAGACGCACAGTTTCTGTCGCGCACGTGCCGCAGCCTCCGCAAGGATGGACGCTACCGACAGCCCTTGGATCCGCCGCCGCGGGGAGTTTCCGACCGGTCGCGTACGCCGCGGTCGGAGAACCGGACCGACATCGCACCGCCAGTGGTATAAAGTATTCCGAGG
The DNA here is from genome assembly GCF_055883805.1 of Amblyomma maculatum. Lineage (NCBI taxonomy): Eukaryota > Metazoa > Arthropoda > Arachnida > Ixodida > Ixodidae > Amblyomma > Amblyomma maculatum. The sequence goes on from NC_139344.1 coordinate 54,333,005, forward strand.
GCGAAGCAGTATTAGCGGCTCCGGGACCATTATGCATGCAGCGAGAGACTGTGGCGCGCATGCCCGTCCGTATTTCCAGCGTGTCGGAATTCGCGAGTGCAAAACTGGAACGCGCGGCTCCGTGTCGCCGCGCGCGTTGAGGTCTCTTCCTTCCAGTTAGGTTTTCCAGAAAAAAAGAAAAAAAAAAGATTAAAAGAAACAAAACGTGAGAGGCATTGCATGGCGCCTGGGCTAGGGCAAATGCTAACGGCCGATAATTGCACGCTTCTTCCTGCTTAACGATTCTGCATAAGAGATGGGGACCTTGCGCACCTGTACTCGAAATGAAACGTTTCTCTTGGTCCGCGCGCGGCCGTCGCTTATTACTGAGAGACGTACCCGAAGAACGTGCCGCCTGCAGACCCGTCTAGCGGTGTCGGTCTGCAGTGTGTAATTTTTGAAGCAAAAGGCAGCAGGAGGCAACCATGTGCTGCCTGTTACGGGTGGGGGAGTGTGTGTGTGTGTGGGGGGGGGGGGGGGGTCTATTGGGCAGCTCCGCGACGCCAGTGGCTCGTAAGCCGCGAACGTTAGCGCCTGTAAATCGATGCCACTTATCGTAACGGTCGCCACACACACGCATGCAAGCGCCGTCTCCGTGGAGGGTGGTCAGCGGCCAAAGCAAATACGCCGAACCTTTAGTTTAACGAAGGTGCAATCAGTATTGATGCTTTGATTTGCCGTCCCGGCTTTTGTGATGCGCTCGCTTCGACGTGACGTGAGGAGATCCATTTCTCTCTCTCTCTCTCTCTCTCTCTCTCTCTCTCTTCGCTGCTGCAGCACGGCGCTGCTAGCACAGCGGAAAGCAGCGGCATCTTTGTAGAAAGTTTTTCTCGCATACCCGTGCGTTCGATTACCTCCTCTTTTCCGCTCCTCACGTCTCTCTCGTTCTGCCCTGATATGCCACCGTGTCACGCTCACTGAGTCTCAAAAGTTGCAAGTAATACACGTGCGGCTGTCAACTATAACGACAGTTCTCGTCTCGGGGACAAACGACGCACCAGAATTCAAGGCAAGCACTTGACAGGTCCCACTCTACCCCTTCCCTCGGAAAGTGTGGGCAGGGCCAAAATTCTTTCCAGCGCAGCTTGCTTGAGGTATGCCTTGCAATGACCGTATACCAGTGAGCAGTCAGGTGCCCGTATTCTAAACAAGCAAGGCTGGCTGGTGCGCCGTGTGCGCGTTAGGAGGAGCTGCATTCTCCCTCTGCGGCTTGCCCTACGCAGACAGTGTGATCCTTCAGGCCCTGCCAGTAATACTCTATCGTGCATGAGCTCTTCGCTTCTAATAGATTCCGACGAGTGCGGTCGGCCCCAAATGTCCGAAACATTTACACTGTCGCAAAAGTTTGAGTACATAAGTATTTTGCAAGATTCCGGAAAACAGTCACTTCCGACAGACAATGCAGCTGTCGCATTTCATTGCTCCTTTCGTTGTCATTGCCTAAACTAGCTAACTCGACGGGCAGCCGCATTATTAGCCACGAAGTAGCCGCGGCGTCAGCAGCGACTGTTCGGACTCCGCCACCCTCAAGCTACCAGGCCAAGACGCGTTTTTCAAGGTGTAGCCGCCGATACGTCGCGATACAAGCGCGACATGTGCGCCCTTTCTGAGTTGCGACGCATTTTACGAGCAGCGCTATGGGCGGAGTCTCGGCGTCGCTGGTGCAAGTATATATACGTAGCCCAGAAAGCGCGCTGCTCGCACATTATGTGCCGTCGCACGCGTCCTTATCGCGTACAGGCCGCCGGTCGTCGGCCGCTACGCGAGCTTTTTCCGTGACCGTTCGCGACCGCTCGCTAGCGCGCCTCGGCGTTTGTGTGCCCAAGGGTCGCGCCATCCGCGCGGCCAGCCCACGATCCAGGGCGGTGACGCGCGGCACAAAGAACAGGTGCGAACCCACATCCGATCTCAGTCGTCCTTTATTCCTTTTTTCTGCCTCCTTACACTTTTATGTCGGACGCTTTTAGCTGCTGGGCGTTGCGTTTCAGCGTGTTTTCTTCGCTTCTGCCCTATCTTCCTGTGTGACATAAAAAAAGTAACGGCCCCGCCAAACGACGAAGGCAGAGAAGAAAAAATAGAAAAACTAGCGGTTCATTTCTTTATGAAGGGACTGCCGGGCTGGCTCGGGCGGAGCGCGACGCTGCCCCGCGTGGGCCCGCACACAATGGGTGCAAACACGAGCGCGGAAAGCGATCGCTGCCTCGCGCGCGTCGTTTCCTGTTCGCAGGGGCGCGCTGCGTTTGGCGGCAGAACAGTCTGGAGGCAACACCTGGGGGCACGGCCCCGAGAGACGCGATACAGCGCGCCTCCCGGGGCGCCTCACCGCTCGGGTCGGTCCTCTTTGCCATGGGTTCAAACTGCACCTATACTCGCCTCCGAATCATGGCGCTGACTGCAGGCCGAATCCAAAGCGCTGTTAAGCGGGATTAGCGGTCACCTATTGAGCGATGACCTCGCACAAGAGAGCTACACAAAAATCTTCCCGTGGATCTATAGTCTCAGTGGAGAGCGCAGTTGCATTTCAGGTTGAGATCAACGTTTAGCATTGTTAGCCGTAGTGATATATGCGAGTACGTTCAGCGGCTGACGAAATGTATTCAGCGTTAGAAAGGTATAAATCAGTTTCGCTCTATACTTCGTCTTGACTTTCGCAGAATGAAAGTACCGTATTTGCCAAAAGTAACGAGGCTGCAGTGACGACAAAAAAAAAAAGCTGGCTGGTGGCGCAGCGGCGGCGCTGCGGCATCTAGCTAGCCAGTGTGACGTGAAACGGCACCCTTGCTATCCTCCTCTGGGCGGTAACTCCGCTGATAGTATTATTGCAAACGGTAACAGCGTCCTGATTATCTTCGGCAAACACGGTACTTGTGGTATAAAGTAAGAACGGTCGCCGAAAGAACAACATGAAGTGCCCGCTTTCGTGGATCGTACCGGAAGTCTGCCTTGGAGCTTGCGACCACTCCCGTACGTCAGTATAATGTAGCGGGATATCGCCACAGAAATAGACGGCGCACAGTGGTTGATCCACGGACGCCATATAGACCGGCCGAGATTATATTAACGCAGGAGGAGCCTTGTGGACGCATGAATGCTGCATTGTGCTCGCATTCAGAACAAGGCCGCTCTGGTTAGGCTGAGCCACGGGCCTGGCAATCAGTAGCGTGACGCAGTGTTCCATCAAGCTTAGTTGAAAATGGCCCCAGTGTTAACTCTTCTCTAATTTCATTGCGTGTGCTTGTGTGAATCTGGAAGCTTTTACGTTAGACAGCGCCTAGGCTGTCATCGACACATATATATATATATATATATATATATATATATATATATATATATATATATAAGCGGGCCTCGAAAAGATGAAGTATTGCATGCACATATCCGCTAGACGATTGGCGTATAAAGATGTATGTATATATATTGCCGGATTGCCAGCCGTCACGCTACTTTTGTTATCGTCAAATCCGGCGACTGTGTTTGAGGCCGCAATCGATGCGCCCGAAAAACAAGGCTGTGAGTGCGGCGTAGACACGATCTGCTACCCCCCCCCCCCCCACCCCCACACACACACACACGCACACAGTGCACACATGACGGTATACGCGCACTGAGGCCCGAATAGAGGACTGCCTGAGTACATCGCTCGCAGATGGCCCTCGGTCCGCTGTCGCTGCCTGTCACGTTAAGTTTCGTTCGTTCAGGCCATTTTGCGGTGCGCTTCATACATGCCGCGCGCGATACTGTTGTTGACGGGGTGTCGTGGCAGACATGAGTGATTGGCAAGAGGAACGCAAAGGCTTTATTGCTCCCTCTTCCCTTGTGCGCTTTCCCACGGAGATAAAAACAAAACAAACGAAGATTTTTGCAGGCTGTCAATCACTGTGTCCGCTCGCCACTTGTATGGCGGCTGTAACAATAAGCGACGGCGCCTACTACGCGCGGTGGCATTGTTAAACCCGCTACCTTCTACGGATACTCAATGGACGCTGCACAGTTAAGAGCGTCGAACAGGAAGCGAAGCGAAACGGACCGTTAATTTTGCGTCCAGGGGAAGGGGGCAGACTTTAAACACGTATTGCGAATTTCGGCTTTAGATGAAGGTGAAATCCAGCGAAAAGAGGACGCGAGTGCGCAAGGACGACTCCGACGACCTCCGGCGCTGCATGGTTATACACAGAAAACAATACACACACAAGAGAATTAAACCAGGACGTTAACACTGATGATGCGCATCATCAGTGTTAACGTCCTGGTTTAATTCTATTGTGTGTGTATTGTATTTGTGTATAACAATGCAGCGCCGGAGGTCGTCGGAGTCGTATAGCCAACTAGCTCGCTCGCAAGTACTACTAAGGACGAAACCTTCAATTAGCACCAACTGGCCCAACAAGCTTCGCTTCTTGAATTCTGCTTTAGACGCTCCCGAAATGTGGCTGCACTGTGTCACAAGCTGCCTCACCTATTATACAGCGGAAGATGCGGGAGCTTATGGCTGGAATATAGAGCGAAATTCACGGGACTCCGTCGCTCCTCTGGACAAGATTCGACAAGCCGATGGGGCAGCGACCGCCTGTCCTTGACGCGGCTGCTGCATAGTCGGCCGAGGGTATAAAATAACCGACAGCAGCACGCCCTCACCAGTGCGTTTGGGAAGATTCAAACTTCCGGCCACTCCGCGGTGCTCCGAAAGCGTATTGTGTTTTCTTCGGGCCCGCGATCGACGCATCGTCCTCTGCACCTGTACGGCCACCGCTACCGAGCAACACAGCCTTCGACGCCTCAGCAAACAAGAAGACGTGAGAATTTCATTCGCCACGGAGTGTTGTTCAATCGAACATTATTTTCGCTTTGTTAACTTTTGACCTGACTTAGTAGTCTTTTACGCTGTGTTCTTATGTAACTTTTGCTCATACTTATAATATCTGAAATACCTGCTTTATTATCTTTATAGTCTTCATATTTTTATCACAGTGTTTTGTTCATTGTCGGGTCATTTTTTTTTTCTCTTATCATTTATTTCTTCGTCTTTATCAATATCTTGTCGTGGCGTTGTATTCTCTTTCATTGTACTCTATTATTATCAGTGTAATTTGGTCTGCTATTTATAAACCTTCAATTGTTTGTAAAAGAAAGTGACCTATTTGTACTTATTCCTCAATCACACACCGACACACGTGCTTCACGGGTTGACCGGCCTAACTTTTAAATGTGTTCACAACCCTCATAGAGGAACGACGAGTAATCGTAAAGAGGATCCCGCACCTCTTTTGACCGTAAAGGCGGGGGTTTGTGACAACTGTTATACGGTGCTTGGAGTAGGCCAATAGAAAAGAACGGGCTTTCCTGTTACGGACTTCGTGCAATCAATTAAAAATCGCGGCCGGCGCCAACGGCTTCAGCAAAGCTCAGAAATTGGTGCGGCCATTGACAAAAAGATGGGTTGTCCCCCATAAGTTCGGCAGTTCGCGACCATATTGGTAAGCTAACGAATGACACACGGGCGCCAGCTTGCCAGACGGATGTGCCGACATCAGGAATGCGCAGAGCACAGTTCGCACTACACATGGTGCGGCATCGCGCACTGCATGTGGATCACTGTGCGTTTGATTGGTTAAATTAATTTCTAGTGCGTTCAATCTTCATCCCGTTTCCCGGCTCATTTGCACTTTGCTTTAAAAAAAAAAAAAAAAAAAAAAAAACAACGGCCTTCCAACTAGCCCGACCAGTGAAGACAGCGGCTTGTATGACGCAAGCTAGCCGCTCAACTTATACGAGCGCGCAAAATGAGAAAGAAAGCGGAACGTGAGAAAACTCCTGTTTCTTTTTTTTTTTTAAATATATATACCGGGGAAACAACGGGCTTACGGGGTTTCACTTCCGGCTCGTCAAGGCTTCTGACAAGCGCATGCGCGTACGCAGTCGTATCCCAGCTGCACGCTCGTGAGAAGGAAAGTAAAGGACAGAAAGAAGGTAAGCGCGATCCATGAGAACCCGGCCCGCCTGCCTGGTCATAAGCACCGATGAAGACCGCGGCCTGCCTCTCTCTCTCTGTCCGACCGACAGTCCCGAGCAAGGAGCGCATCTGTTCTCAGGAAACAAACGGCAGAAAAGCCGAAGAGACGGCGGTCACTCGCCGACAGCCGGATAGGTGGAGAGGCGCCGCATTCGGTCGCTAAGGCAGGAGAGAGTTCCGCACGCGCTTTCTCGCGGGCGCCGAGATCGGGGAAAAGGTTCCCACTGTCGCAAAAGTACCGGGGACGAGTGACAGCCGCCATTACGGAGACAGCGGGTCCCGACGCTGGTGCATTCCTGGGAAAAGACTGCGGAGAAAAAGTCACGAGGAACCGCCTTCGCGGACGTCGCTTGCCGCTTCCGTTAGCTCGGAGACAGCTAGATCAGGGCCGTGCCGAGCCTATAAGCACTGCTGGCTCCCGCCGGAGCCCGAGGTTCAGCTGACGCGACCAACCAGAGACGCCCTCCTTATGCCCTCCTGTCGCTCCAGAGAAACCGTATAGTCCGCCTAGCACAATGAGAGAGAGAGAGAGAGAGAGAAAGAAAGAAAAACGGCGTTCCTGTCCCTTGTTGGTGTTTTTTTTTTCTTCTTTTTATTACTTTTATTATTTTTTTCGCTGCCTATGGGTTCCGGCAGGGTAGCCGTCGATCGTTCTGCGCGTAACCTCGGCCTGAAGGAGCGCTCACTTTGATGACCGCTCTTAACGGGGATCACGAACGGCGCTCAGAGATGCGCGTGGTATTTCGAAGAAACGGTAGGCTGTTCATTACGACGCGTCTGGCGGTGGTAGATGGTTCCAGATGAGGTTGTTTCGTATAGGCCATCTGATATGTGTAAGCGCGGCTGTGCGGCCTCTGATGCTATAATTGAAGTATTTTGTAAATGAAGGCACGCGCATATTCGATCTTCATGCCGCGACCAGGGCCGACTTCACTGCGTTTCCTGGGCGCGTCTTGACGAGCGATAGCTTTTTGTTCAACAAGTTATGAACGAAGTCCTCGTCAAACACGGCGGAAAACGCAAACCTATGTCACGCCAAACGTCGAGGTCGATCAACCGCTGGTGAGTCCGACTATACGACAAATATGTAGATAATAGAAGACCGACACGCGCCCACGGAATGCAGAAAGCGCGTGTTGTGTGCAATGGCCGCGTTGTAAGCAGGTGGCACCAAGCTCTTAAATGTTTCGACAAAGCGTGCGTTTGCACTGTTTATAGCCCCTAAAAAAAAAAAAAAAAAAAAAAAAAAATTGAAAATTAGTTTGCTCCCCGTCGCTAATGTCGAGCGATGCGAAATGAAGTCCGCGTTGTAAGTGCTACATAGGAGTCATTGCGCTAGACTAGTATAGATAAATTATTCATGGGGCAACAGCGACGTAGTCATTAAGCCTCTTCGATATGACACCCGCACCTAACTTGAGTGCACTGTAATCCAAACCCCTGAAGCGAAGGTAGCACGCAAGATGAAAGCAGTCTAGATGTCTCAGAAGAACGAAACGCACGTTATTAACTTGAGCGTTTCCGTGAACAAAGGGTTGAAACGCGGCTTCCTATAGAGTGGTGAGGGCCATAATTTTCTTTTTAAATCAAGAAAATCGAGCTCTCATTCTCATGGAGTACAAATCAGTCGCTCCTCAGCGCCTAAAATCATCGACTTTATTGACAACGAAGATACGCTCATTAAAATATATTTGACTAAGCTCCTGAACGTTTAAACCGAAGAGTTTCGTGGTTGTTTTCGCACAACTGCGCCCTCTAAATGAAACGTATGGCGCGGAAGTTGCAAATAAGCGCTCTGAACCTTTGTGTGGCCCTTACGTCCGCGTTCGTTTTGGCACCGGAGCACGAATACCGGTATAAGACCCGACGTTGATTCGTCCGTGAAGGTAACAACCTCAGGGTCAACAGTGCACACACGAAGAGAGATGCCGCATTGCTAAAAATTAGAAAAGCGCAGTACATATAGTTTCGTTCTTGCGGCTCCACTTGTGGCTAGCACTGCACTTTCACATTTAATATCCACGCCTGAGAACAGAAAGCAAATCAAAAGAAATAAAAAAAAGCTGGCAGCCCCCATTGAATAGTCGTTCGGCAGAAACTATCAAGTGGCCACTTTAACGAAAAATTTTCAACCCTATACGCGTCGCTGTATCACTGTTGCCCTCGGTCTGCTACTATAGTGAATGAAAACTACCGATAGTACCGCTACTATCGACGTGTATTAGTATCAACAGTGCAGCCACTATCGACAATACCAGTAATCGCGCGTAATCCTTGAAGCATAAACATAGACAGGTTTTCTCGCGTTTTCCGAGCACGCGGAATCGATGAGAGGGCTCAGCTGTTCTTGCAGCCCACGTATCACTGAGAGCTGCAGACATACCCCCCTATAAAATCGCTAGAAAAAATATTTATTCATTGCGCCGCAACAGCGACCATAAAGCTTCCAACCAATCGGAAAAGCGGTCGGACGGATCTGCTTCTGAGCCGAAAGCGTATGGAATTATTACTTCAGCAGTTACTTTAGCCAACTTTCGCGATACCTTAGCCGCTGCTTACATAACACTATAGAAGCTGCTGGCTGGCCATGGTAAGATTGGGTGGAACGCTTTCCGTCAGGACGTAGGCGATGCAGGTCACGCGAGCTCTTTGACTGCATGCTAACATATCTGTGGCAGGAAAATTTTGGCGGCGTTTTCACTGATGTCATCGTGAAACTTCATTCAGGTGATCAGCTGGCTCACAGTCGCCTTCCACGAGCTTGGCTACTTGTGTAAACAAGACGGGCGGCTCTGTTAGGCCTACTGTCAAACAGCTCTTCTCGTTTTGTTCCCCTCCCCACGTGTAGGGTAGCCTACTGGGCAATGCCTAGTTAACTTCCCTGCCTTTCTATTCTATTATCTTTCTCTCTCTCTCTCTCTCTCTCTCCTTGACTTCTGGATGATTAGTGACTGCTTGTCTCCCTTCATTTTGTTTCTGTCATTTCCGTTAACATCTATCGAACTAGCCTAATAGTACTGATAATCTTTTACACTATACTATCCACTGATGTTCCTCCATGCTTAGTTCGGCTCAGCGCTCTCTGAGCTCTGCGGTTTTGATAGCGCGCCCGTGGCACATAGCGCACCCCACAGTCGGCCTCGCGTCCTGCAGAGCTAGCAGCCAGGCGCCAACCTTTTTCATAGCAATCGCGTGCTCGTTTATCGCGATGTCATCTACGTATAGCGAGCCGCAAATGCTAGATATCCCACCCTGCCTCGTGCTATTCGGTGCGCGCAGCCCAAGTATACAGTGGAGGGAACCAACGCTTCACAATTCTTTGCAGCAACCTCGCTTTGCTCTACCCACAGTAGCGGTTACGTTTGCACGGCGCTGAGACGAGGCTGGAAAGGCTGCATCTACAATGTCAGCGTCGCTTGTACATATGATGAGGGTAGCCAGTAATTCGTTTGCGCGCGCATGTGACTGACCCCTTTTCGTGTCCGTGCCAGCACCTCTTCCCTTCCGACCGACCCTGCTTCCAAGCCTCGGCCGCCTCTGCCGCTTTCGCATTCCCCCAAGTAGAGCGACGCGCCGGGCCCCGGCGGCGCGACGATTGCCGATGGACGAATCGGCGCGAAGTTCGGCGCGCGCCCGCAATTATTGGCGGCGGCGTCTCTTTCCTCGGCTGACTTCTTTACGAGACAAATTACGGCTGCGGCTATCGAGGAAGGAAACGGCGAAATTCCCCGGCACGTCCCGGTTTTTGCACTGCTGCCCTTGATTTATGGCGGCTCCCCGACACTTCGTGGCGAGACAACGACGCAGCCGATAACCCGTGGCAACAACAGCCGCCACAGGCACACCGCTGGCAGAAGAAGCCGCACGCTTGCGGTGCTGCGGCCCAGGCGTTCTCCCGTCGGAGTCAAACCCAGCGCGTGAAGTGCGTGCAGGCATTTCGAGCGGAAAGAGGAACACTGCAGAAAGGACAGCGAGTGGAAATAGGGCGAAAACTTTCTGTCAAAGGTAGTGTAGGAAACAAATAAGGCAATGAGAAACAAAACAACACCATCCCCCGCGCGCTGCGCGGCCACGAAGTGCCAGAATAAACGAGCCGGAGACGATAGAAAAACTAATGAAGCGGCATGCCTTCCGGAAAACTCCGCGTAGAGAAAAAAAAAGGTGCACGTATATCGAGGCGGAAAACCCGAAGAAGAAAAGGCGCGCTACGAAACTGGGAGGAACAAATCCTCTGTGTTGAGCTCGACCGTTTTCAAATTTGGTAGTTCGTTTTTGTTTTTTTTCTTTTTCTGTTTATTTCCCGGTACATTTTACGAGAGGAATATGGAGAGGAATAATTAATTGCGCACTTCAGTTTTTTCGCCTTGTCCGGTGCCACAACTTACGACGCATTGAGTTTTGCCACCTTATTTTAGTTTCCTTTTTCTTTCCTGCACCCGATCTGGTGTCAGCGACTTTGACGCCGCCATTTTTTAAGATTGCGAGATTATACTTCTTGCCGGCCAATTTTGATAGCTCATGATAGAAAAAGGAACCGCTGGCAAATCAAATTAAAAAGCAACCATAGCACTTGCGCTAAAGATTAGTGTAATTAAGAAGGAATTAGGGGCGTGTACAGAGCCTCTTGGCTCGAGCATATTCAGTCACACGAACGACTGAGTGTTGCGAGAATCAGCAACGCAGCATCACGGAGGCTTTCAAGCAGTGACCGCAGCTTAAATGACACAGAGAATTTTGACAGCTGACGATAAACTAGCTTATCACCCGGAATATTCTGCAATAGGCTCACATTTTGCCGGAGACATTCGGCGGCAAGTCTTTTCTTAAGAGGCACGTGTAGTCTCCTGCATGCACCGTCGTCGATGACAGAGTTACTGCAGATGCTAGCTCTTCAGTGGAGCTCGCAGTATGGAAGCTTCTTTTTTTTTTTTTTTTAATATGTCAGCCCCCTTTTCTATGTAGATTTAGCGAAATCGAATGAGGCAAGCGAGGAGAAACAAAAAAACTAAAACGACAGAAGTTTATTGTGCTCCTGAAGACACGAAATGAAGAGGGCACAGTCAGTGAGCACGCTTAAAGCAAAGAGCCGTATTGAGCTGAGAAAAGTTCATCGTACGGTTAATATAAAAAAATAATTTGGCATTTTAAAGAAACCAAAGAACCCAGCTAAGAAACTTGATTATCGTTTCTGAAGCTGTCTTGAGTTTCGTTTGTACGAAGGCGATAAAGGCGGATCGAGTATAAAGCGTCGGAGAGAGTAAGGCCAGCCCCACTCAGCGACTGTTCGATCTTGGCGAGTCTAGACTCGAGCGACTGCAGCGACGCTAAGTGTCGATCAGCGCATGCAGCGCAAACGTAAAAAAAAAAAGAAAAAAGTGGTCGACGATTACGTTACTTTCTAATGCGACATTTGAGCGCAGCTCGTCAGCAGTTTCACCTTTTCGATAGATTGAGGCAAACATTTCGAGGAAGACATGTATGTACAATTACAGACTTTTTTTTTAACTCTCACACATATTTTTTCATGAAACAATCCACTAACACTTCTCTACTGTCATGAAGGAAGCTTTGTGGTCAGAGAAATGAAGAGAGCAATTAAGTTATCAGGAGGTCTCGGGAGGCAGCGCGTGGGCCCATAGGAACGTCGCGCGGCGAAGAGATAGCAGCGACTGGCTGATGCCGCCGACGCCGCTAGAGAGTCAAGAAAACGTGGCTCTGCGTTTCGGCTTGGGATGCACGCACCGTGATTCGTTGATAGCGAGCCGGCGCTTCGGCAACCGGAGAACACCGTCGCCGCCACGCAGAAAGAGGGGGGGGGGGGGGGGGGTATATAGGACCGAGCCGAAATAGGACCCGAAATGTTCAACACCGGCTGCAGATGTGGATTTTCGCCACCTGCTGTTGACTTGCGCAGGGACGAGGACGCAAAGAACACGGATTCTCCAGGAAGTGGTACTGTCGGCGACAAGAGACGAAGATTTCTTCGAGTGGAAAACAGACAACACTAAAAGCAAAAACTTTCGCCAGTTTCTGGCAGAAAACGAGTTGCATGACTTTCTGTATAGTATGCCTTATGACAAGTTATCGAAATAAAAATAAAAATCTCACCGCTTCCCTAGCTCCCATTCATGCTCTGTCCACGAAAAAAAAAAGGAGTTGCAAGGATGATTACGATGCTCTCAAACTCAAAATTTGAGCACAGCTTTTCCACGTTTTAGCGAGATATTGAGGCAAGGGATTTGAGAGATGCTCGTACATGTATGTATGTATGAACAGTTACAAAGCACTATTTTTTCACAAGCCAACGAGAATTTCTAAGAAGAGAAATTCTCGTTGGCTCGTCACTTTCCCTTGGTGACAGTCGCAACGGCACCACCCGCGAGGAAATCAAACCGCCGAACGGGCGCATATTGATGTGACCTCATTGCAATCGAATCGCAAACACCGTGTAACCTATTTCTCACACCTCCATTTTTTTTTTCAAGCTGCGCCTTCTTAATTTTGCCTATCGCTAAAGTTCTGACGACACCGCTATCTACGCCTTCATACTATAGGGAACGCGTTGCGCCCGTACCAGCTGATGTCTTTTAAACGCGCTGTTTGTTTCCTCTGCTTTTGTTTGTTTAGCCCCAACAGCATACCCCTGATGATGGGCCCGGCCTGGTGAAGTGCAAGGTCAGAAGCAACCACAGGAAAAAAAGCAGCGAGCCGCGCTTCCCCAATTCCCCAACGCAATAACAAGAGCTAGCGAGAGAACAGAAGACAACAAAAACATGAAAAGAATCGCCGTTACCACGCGTCGAGCGCTAAAAAGCTTCTTCGCTTTACAACGCGAGCACGCGGGGCGGTTGTCAGGGCCCCGTACAAGCGGCACCGACCGCCTGGGCAAACTGGCGCTGTCCCGCCGCTCGGGGCGTTTATGGCGCTGTGCGGTGACTAGCAGTGGCCCCCAGTGCGCGTGGGCTGCCCCCAGGGACGCTGGCTGCGAGCGTGTCGAGGGACGATGGACGAGGTCTCCTCCCCCGTAGCGAGATGGAAACGAGCATCGGTGTGTGATGCACAACTGTCAGCGGGGGGTTGCAGGCTTCCGATGGGCGACGCCGACGAAGAGCAATGGAGACGCATGACCCCGACGCGCACTACTACGCAGTACGCGGCGGGCGTGTGCGCGTCCGTGAACGGGTTCGCCGCGAGCCGACGGAATGAAGTGCGGGTGTGCGAGCAGACTACTGCACAACCATGACGCGTTGTTTGCTCTCGTCTGTGCTGCGGTCTTCGCTGTCTGCGCGGCGTTTAGATTGGCACGGGGCGCGACTCGGGCTGCCTGCCGGATGCGATGCCACGCGGCCCGCGCCTAGGCTGCGTACGCCCCCGACGGCGTGCAGTGCGCGATGATTGCAATCATGGGACGCTGCCCTTCTTCGCCGAATGTCGCTGCCAAAGGCTGCTGTGGTGCCATCTTGAACATTATTGCGAATTTAGTTTGCACGGCTGTCACTTTGCTTCATAGTGAGTCTTCAGAGCGCTGGCGAGGACTTTGTGCTGCCCGTTCGTTCCAGCTCAGCCGCATCGAAGGTGCTTGACAATGAGCTAGAAGAACCAATCGGCAGAGGCTGCGCAACTCGTAAATCAATTACGAAGCAAGCTCATGGAAAACAAGCACGGATGTAGAGTCATTAGCCAGCAGTCTAGATAAACTCTGAAAAGGAAGCGAGCAAACTTTATCTGCGAGTGGGACTTTGATTCGAATTTCTATGAGAGCGATGAAACAATTTTGCTGTTGAGTATCTCTCGAAACGTGAAGGAAAGCGAGCGGCGTTGTCAAATAAATGCATCGCCCTGTCCTCGACAAACACGGAGAGCGACACAAGAGGAAACAAACGAGCACATTGAGGGGGATCTTTGTTTAGAAGAGTTCAGAAGCCCTCCGCCTCGAATGAAGGCGCGTAGCGCAACGCGATTAAATGGCGAGAAATAATAATAATAAATGAAAACAGCAAGGCGCCTCTCTTGCAGATCTCAGCCACGGCTTCACTTTGCAGCGGCTGCCGCGAAAGAACACTAAAAGGCCGGCTGTACAGCGGAACTGCCCGAAACAAAGGCCGGCACGGCTGAAGCGCACCCGCAGAGGGACGGGCGAGGATGCGGCAAACAGGCGCAACAAACTTGCAAAGCGGGCAATCACTGCTAGACGCAACGAGCCAAATCCCTCGAAATCCCTTCCGTCGCGATGGCTTAAGCTCCGAAACAATAAGGTTTCGTTTCGCGCAGCTTTATTACTTCTTTTCCGCCTAGGTAATCAGCGTCCGCGTGAAAGAGGCTTGGGTTTCGCGAACGACGAACGCAGTTCGCGCACGGAGCGCCCTCTCACAGCGAAACAGAGAATGACAAACGCGGGCGAACGAATATCCGGCGAAATGCACGGTTTGGTCGCGAGCGCTCTTCATGGGTGCGCATAAAGAAAAGTGCTTCGCTTCAACCATGGCTTTGGGCACTGCATGGGGCCACTTGCGCCGAGCCTCGTCGATGCCCGTGCAGACTTTTCGCATCGCTCATCATTTTCGTGTCTGCGCGCTACTCTGAAAAGCGGGCATGTGCGCGCGACCGTCTCCCGTGGTTAGAGTTCCCAACCGTCCCAGGATTTTGCCCAACTGACCTTCATTTTCAGTGAAGACTTCCGACTTGCCCTTGTTGGGAGAGCGATGTTTCCGGACTGAAGTCTGGGTGTTTTCGTAGCTCGTATAGCATGCGGCGAAGAAAATGACTCGCACTTTCGGCCTGCTCACATCTCTATCAGCAAACGCGCTGGGGCCATTGGGCGCGCTGCAGAAGCATTGAGCAGCCCGTCGTGCTTAGCGCAAGTACCACAGGCTGACGTAGGATGGCGCGCCGTCCCATGCATGCCTGCAGCGAAGATACGGACGATAATGATATTGCTATAGAAGTGTAGCAGGCAGCGCCTGCATTCAAACCTCATTTGTCCATCTTTCATTTGCAGGGTGAAAACTGTGGTGGAGACTCCTTTATTTCACACGTGCAGTGGCTGTGTCGCCGACGAAGCAATGTGCTACCGTTCGGTCTGTATTGCATAACCAGAGCTACGGGTGGAAGATGAACTTCTTTATGAAGTGCGAAAACATTACATTCTGAAGCAAGATAGCGTTCTGGCAGCTGGTAGTACAGTTTCAAGAGGCCACAACAGTTGCGAATAGAATAGAAACTGCCTGTTTTACATTTGTAGCCCCGCCGGGGTGGCGCAGTGGTTAGGATGCTCGACTACTGCCCCCAAGGATGCGGGAAGGTGGTGAAAACATTTATTAGGGTGTACAAGAAACAGGAGGTCGAATCCCGGCCTCGGTGGCCGCTTTTCGGCTGCGGCGAAAAGCTAGGCGCCTGTGTGCTGTGCGATGTCAGTGCACGTTAAAGAACCCCAGGTGGTCGATATTTCCGGAGCCCTCCACTGCAGCGTCTATCATAGCCTGAGTCGCTTTTTGGTACGTTAAGCCCCCAAACCAAACCAATACCCCGTCCCCCTCCATTTCGTCTTCCTTCATTGAAGAGTTCGTAACCCTACCCGTGACACGCCAACTGCCGTTACGCGTAAGGACGCAGGGCCGGAGAAATTTCTTGACGCCGAAAATTCCGCGAATTTGGCAGAACAGTGTGGTTTCTGCAGCTTGGAAACATTTTGCGTAATTTGCCCATTTTTCGTGACCGCACACTAAGCGTGTTTAGAAACGCTGCCTGTTTTATGAGCTGCTCTTAATATGCGATTTAGCGCGAAAAGTACATTGTTGAAGCGCACCAGCTCGCGCGTTTTCTCACTCTGGCGCCGACGCTGCCGACGCCGCCAGTTTTTCGCTGCATGTGGTTCGGCACGGCGACGGTGCGTCGGCGTTTCGCCGCGCCGCACGCATGAAGTTCGCAGAGAAAGTTTGCTCCATGTGGGTGGCCCTTTATGCCTTGAGCATGAGCGGAGAAAGGAAATACGCATCGACCTTATTGTCTGAAAATAAATACAGCAGACTAATAAAGTACTAATATGGAGACCGTCGTGGGATAACTTTAGTATGCCATTGCCAAGCACTCTATAAATCCAGCCGTTCGACGTTACCGTTGCCCGTGCCTTAGAGCTTGGCAGCACGGTTTGGTCAAACCCAACAGTAACTTCGAGGTGCGCTCCTCTCCGTTTAAAATCGCATTTGCCGTGCGATTGAGAATTTCATCTCCGTATGCCACGCAAAATGCGCGAAACGATCTGCGGCGATTGAGTCGTGGCTTATGTGCGGTTTTTCTTCGTATTAAAGCAGACTAAACTTCTCTGTTTGCCTAAATCTCCCCTTCTTACTCATTTCATCACCTCTAACACTAAACGTGTGACAGTGCTCGCGCACAAAATGAATCGCGAGACGCCGCGGCCTTGCGAGGCATGCAAGAGCAAGTAGCAAAGGCCCCACAGCGAAGCGATGAAAAGTTTCACACTAGCATCAGTGCACGAGAAGAAAAAAAAATGGGGGGGGGGGGGGGGGCGATTAGAGGTAAAAGGAGCTAAAAAACACATGAAACGCCATGCACCCAGGCTCCGCGCGATGAACGGCGATGTTGAAACGCGAGAAAATAGATGTTTTCCGAGGAGAGCGCAGGGGCGACGCGTAAAACAAACAGGCGCGGCGATGAGTCGCGTTCCCCATGTTTCTCTCGGCGCCAGCGCGCGCATGCAACACGGCCGCCGCTACGCCAGCGTCATCTTCTCGAGTCCTGTCCCTGACGACCTGCTGAAATACGCGCCCTGTCTGCGCGTGGACTGCTACCCCGCTGCGTCTCGGAGGGCATTTCGCTCGCGGCTGTCGCCTTCCTCTCTAGAAGCGTTTTCTCCATTATATTTCCTTTTCGGGAGAAGCACCGGTGGTTCCGCTCAATCTGTGGTTGACTGGTGTTGCTGCTACTATACGCGCTGCCATCATCGACGTCGCTCCGTGGCTGCAGGAAGGAGGAAACAAGGCGCGGTTGTCGTGGCGCGCGGTGATTACCGTCGATTGCCGTCGTTAGCCGCCTGCACTATGGTAGAGATACTTTCCCATGTCGTTTCTTTTTTTCTATTTTTATTCTCGATGGACGTTCGTACTCGTGCGCACACACAGCAAAAATGCGTTTGGTCGGCAAATGTTTCGTAACGTAACATATACATGCGGCGTCCTGAATAGTAGGCGCTGTAATGGGAGACAGTAGGAAGGGAGTAGCCTAGGCGGTTTTTTTTTTTTTTTTTTTGTTCCGACAACTGCCTTCTCAACAATCACTAGCAAGTTTACTGTAGGAGAACAGTGTCAGGAAATGAGATTTAAGAAAGGGATTGGAAGTGCGTCCAACATGGCCAGTACGTACGCTTGCCAAAACACTGTGATATGCCAGCAGGGGATAATGACTGATTTAATTATTTGCTCTGAGCCGCTTTGGTGACGACCACCGTTGCAATCAGCCCCCACTGAAATCGTGCGAGTCGCGCGGAATCTTAGGCCGCGTTTAGTTCTCACTTGCGCGCAGCTTTTCTTGGAGAGCACTAAACGCACTGCACTTCATGCAAGCGCCCATACACTGTAACTGTCTCCCGAAAATAGCCCCACGACTGAGCAACGAAGTCTGCCTCTGGGTTGAATTCGTAGGCTGGAGCCCTGAACGTATCGCGGGATCGAGATGTCTGATGATAGGCCGGGAATTTCGGAACGGGGGCGCCTTCTCGGCGCTGTAACCTCCGATAATATACTTCAGATAGCAATGCGAAGAAAAACAGCACATTATTAGAAATAAAAGCGCAGACTCTCAGGCGGGGTGCTACGCGTAACGGTCGCTGACGGCGAGCGCGGTCCGCGCGCCCCCGCGTGATCAACGGGAGCGAGGCGACGGCCGACCCCCAGGTGCAGAAGCTGACGACCTGGAAACCGATTCCATATCTCAGAGGCGGCACCCACCCCCTCCCGCGGGCGCCACCGATGACACGCCCGGCGCCGCGCGGCTCTTTAAGCCGGCCAGGTTCATTTCGGCTGGCCCCCGCGTGTCTGCTCCTCCGGCGGGGGGTGCGCGCGTTTTCACCGCCCAGATCCCTTCCCCGCCCCCTCCTGACGGAGGAAGGAACCACCAGTGCGCCTGATGTCATTCCCACCCGGCGCGAACACGAGCGGTTTCCCATGCACCGCAACCCCACCCAGCAGCAAATACGAGCGTCAGGCTTGCGCACCTACGCTCCCGGCCTAAACGACGCCCTCTGCACCGCCCTGGGACACTGGTAGTTGTGGCGGCGTAGTAGTAGTCCCGCCAGGGCGGACCACCTGCGCCTGTGCAAGGCGCATCGAGCGCGCAGCCGACGGGCTCGGACAGCCGGCTGATGATGCACCGTGGGCAGTCACCTGTCTGACTCTGGAGCACGCAGCGCCAAACTGGCCGCAGGTGAAACGGCCTGTTCGCAAATATTGCTGCGACCATCTCGCGAACCGACACCAAGCCTTGACGAGACGTACGAAACCCTCGCATGACTCTAGATGACCTCGAGGGGCTCGACGGCGTCACTTTAGCCTATTTACACCGCGCTATTATTAACTGTCTCCGGACAGAGATTCAAGTTCACCACGAGAAAACACCAGAGACTAACTCGTAACGCTCTATTTCTTCTTCTTCTCCCCTCTATTTCGCCAACACATGTCTGTTGCTTTCAAATCTTCGTTCTCTTCGATCATCGACGCAGTACTTATTGCAGCGGCAGCGGGCGGAATACGTGAATACTTTACAAAAAAGACCCTACAACGGGAAGAAGTGGGATAACGGTATTTCTAACGGCGCTCGCCGACAATGAGATGATTTCATTCTGCCCAGCACGTCGTCGCTAGTCTGGCGCGCATTATTTATGAGGTTACAGAATAATGGCGATAAAAGGGCATGCAGTAATCGGTGAAGTTGTCCCCTTGTATAATCATGGATGGAGGGGAATATTAACAGCGTCGGCTCTTGACGCGTGCTTGCATGATCATGCGCGTGCAATTATGCATTAAATATTCGCAGCAATCCTGATGGTCCAGTGCGTCTAGTGGAAACCAAACTCTTGAAAATACGGAAGGCGCTGACTGCGGCGAGGAGAGCATAAAAAGAACTGCACGAAATTTCGCCTCTCCGAGAACAGCAGATTGGGAACTCCAGGTAATCGAAATGGGACAGACGGTACGTGGTTGGCACCAGAAAGGGACATGCAAGTCGGAACACTAGAAGGCAGCTTTTAGGGAGAAAAATGGAGCGTCTAATCTAATACTTGCAACATTACAATGGCTAATCGCAGTTTGTATCAAGACAACGCTGGATGCTTGAGACAAGAACAAAAGACTCAGAAGCACAGACAGAGAAACAAAAATATGTGATGGTCCATTTGTGCTTCGGAATGAGAACAGGCAGCAAGCAGAACGCTGGCCCTGACTTCCGCTCATGACGGCACATGCCACGTGTTGCTGCTTTTGGACGTGCAGTTCCGGGAGGAGTGTTAGTTTGCTCGTGACTAGCGCAAACAGCCATTGAAATGTGCGGCATATTCGAGATGGAGTCGACGAGGGTGCGACGGAAACCTGCCTGGCACAGGCAAAACACCAACCAATGAGGAAACTCTCTTCACGTTTCAGCTCCCGCCACGGCAGCCTTGTTTCTTGCTCACCCAAAGGTGCAAGACATAACTGCGGCGCCGTCCCTCGGGTCTAGCTGCGAATTCTGGCGCTTAGACGATTTACAACAAATAAGCGAGGTGTGCGCGCGAAGACATACGCGCGACCTGACGCCGGCGAGGACCGCTCGAGAGAGCGCCTTCTCCACGACGGGTGGGCACACGGACACGTGCAAAAGCGAGGGCGCAGCACCGCGACCCCCGAGGGCCCCCGTGCTGCGTGACGGGAGGTCGGCGCTGCAGCGCATAACACTCGCACTCTCCCGTCCTTTCTCTAGCTGCTGACAAACGACAAAATTCTCCGCGAGGAAAGAAATACTGCCACCCGTCCGAAGGCGCGGCACGCAGCTCTTGGGGCCCAATCGAGTCCGAGCCGTGTAGTTTCGCTGCCGATAAGATTGCCGCTCCTCCACAAGCGTTGGCCGACAAGACAAAGAAGGGTCTCGAGTGCGCTTCGCTTGCCCTGTGCAGACTCGAGCAAACTGCGCGAGCGGCTCGTGCTTTTGAAGCGGCGGAAAAGGCTCGGCCTTCCCGCCTCGCGTCCCGCCACTCTGACGGACAAGACCTTCCCATGCCGAGGCCTGCCGTCGTCTACGCAACCAGCTCATTTGGATTACGAGAGTGAACATCTCTCTGCGTTAATACATATTCGCGTAACCTTCCTTTCCCACCAAAGGAATATACACGAGTCACACTGCATGATGAGAAAACACGCAGATCACATGCTCTGCCAGAGGAACAGGTCTGTGGAATGAATGGAGAACTCGGGAAAACCTTTGTCCAGCTTACGTGAATTGTGCGTAAAAAAAAAAAAAAATGTACCCGGCAACGCGACAATGTAACTCAGAGGTACAGGAATGTGGCTAAACCCGTGTCTCTGCGTTGCTTCCGTCTGTTACCGAACAAAAGCTGCATGCATATTTTATATCTTGAAGGATAGCAATTTTCCCGCGGAGCAACGTGCCTTCCTTCTTCCTGATGCAACTCAGCAGAGAGAAAAACAGTGGCATATACAAAACGTGGTGTAACTTACCGCACCCGTGGGAAAAACTTCCCAAGCGCCGGGTGGAATGGATTTGCTGGGACCAGCGTTTCTAGAAAAGAAATGCGCACACCACAAATCGACTTTCTGGTCGGAATGGAGAAAAAGCAAGGGGGGGAGGGGGGGGGGAAGACCACCCCGTGTGCAGCCAGCGAAGCAAACCATATCTGTGCAGCGTTCTAACGTGGTTAGTTTTTGCACGAGGTCCGATCACCACGGCAGATATCGTGTCGTGCGACCGGTTACACTGTCTTTGCTCATTGCTCTTCTGTTATACCAACGGGTCGGTGCCCTGATTACATCGCCGGTCTCTCCTGAAATTACCCGTTAGAACGCGTCGTCACATCGGCGGCCACAAGCGGGGCGACATGCGCTTTTATTTCTTCGAGCGCATTACGCCAGCAAAAATTGCGCTAATGGCGCAATTAACGCCTCGTGCAGTGCAAATACCGACGCCGTTGCACATTTCCAGCGTTCGCCCAGCAGCAGCAGCCAAATGGTAACGATCGCCATCTTGTTTAGTAATCAGGTGAGGAACGCCCGGGGTGGTCCTCTTGCATTATCATCGCTTCGTGCAGCCATTAGTCAACGCCCGCTCCGCGCCGACGGCAGTTGCAGTGTGTCGGCCGGAGCCACTGGCGGTAATCAAAGGGAACCAAGTTCCGACAGGAGCAGCGAGACCCGCCAGTTTCGCCTTGGGTTATTCGGAAATGCATTAACAGGGATCCGCTTTCATTTGAGGCCAGCACGCGCTGCTATTCGCACGATGTGCCGGTTTCTCTTTTGATTTGTGCTCCCTCGCCTCTCGGGCACTTGTTGGTTCGTAACAAAGCCGACCCGCGAACTACCCATTGACGCAATTTACATTCCCCATTCATCGCCAAAAAATAACGACCACGGCTCACGAGAGTGAGAAAAACGGGAACAACAAGAAATATATTTCCAGAGTGAGCCCGCAAGAAGAAACGCATCCGACAAGCGGGTTTGTGTGTGGGATGCGTTCCTCTGCGCTGCCTGCACACTTGCGAGTAACACAGAAGTGACCAGAGACAATGTGTAACTAGTTCTTTTTGAGCCAGCCACCTCCCAAACAATTTGGAGTGGGAACAACCGCTCGAATAAGTTATTCAGTGCCACAATCTTATGTACTCACAGCAGCCAAGAGCATACGGACGTCGCAACTACGCTTCGAAGAATATGCCGGAGAAAATTCTCCCGCAGGTACTTTGCTTCAAACTTCGTACAATAACAAGTTTCCGGAGTTGGTCACTTCAGTAACAAGGCTAAAATTGGTTACTCGGCGCAAGTGACGTGGAGGGGAAAGCCAAGGACTTACCGGCCGGAAAGAGAGGCTGTGCAGAGGTGCAAGCCGCTCCCGCGCGACTACACAAGTGGGAGGGGACACAAACGCCGTCCGAAGCGGCGCAGCGGCAACACGCCGCCGGTATCCACACGCGGGATGGGGATGGACCGAACGAGCAGACACTTCGGATGCTCCGATGCTGTGACGGCCGCTTGTCCGCGCTCACATGCTGCCGGCGCCGCCAGACACGGCTGCCGCGCGGTGAAGCCTCCGCTGCAGGTCACACGGGAAACAGTGCGAGCTCGGGGCTCGAGTCCCGACTCCCGTCTCGGCCACGCGCGTTCTGCCCGAAAGCCCACCTCGCGCGCGCGCGCCAGGCGCTCCCCCCGCAAGCGGGTGCGAGGAGGAGAACGAGCATAAACGGAGGGGAGGCCCGAAAGAAAGGAGGCGCTAGGCCGATGGGCCCGTCTCTTCTCGCCTTTTACTGTTTGAATAGGGGAGAGCGTAAACGTTGAAGGAAAGGAGGAAACGCGCGCGGGCTGGTACGCCGCCTGTACGCGGCTTGAGCAAACTTGGGCCACGAATCGACGCTGACTGTGGGAAGCAGGCATCGCTTCATTTCGGCCGTTGCGCCGGGCCGCTTGTGTGCTTGTGTGTATACACTTCATTAAAACTTCCTGCTGGGCGAATTGGTAGTTCATCTTAGTGTAGGGTTTTTTAGCGCAAACAAAGACAAAGACAAGAAAGGCGAGACGTACACACACGCGTGCTTGTGTGTGTACGTCTCGCCTTTCTTGTCTTTGTCTTTGTTTGCGCTAAAAAAAAAAAAAAAAAAAAAAAAAAAAACCCTACATCAAGTTGTGTGTATAAGCGTCAATTTTTCGGTCTGCTCGCAAAAGTGAATGAAGCTTGATCGGTTGCAATCTGGTGCGTTGCGGTGAATTTGTATTCACAACCTGAGCGATGGCACACAACCTGTGCAACGCGCACGATGTTCAACACTGACGCGTGACTCGTTTTAAGTGAAGAATACATGCATTTCAGTAACCCTGAACATGACGCCGAACGTCCATATGCGATCTCAATGGGTTCACAAATTCAGCTTCGAGACACATGAAAACATCACCGGCACAAGCATGCCATACGGCAGTTCGGCACCAAGAATTGACTTGGAACGACGTATTCTTTTTCTTAAAAAAAAAAAAAAAAAAAAAAAAAAAAAACGCGAGAAAATAGTAACCATTTGGCTGAAAAGTCCTCTTTTTTTTTTTTTCTTTATTGCACGAGCTTCCTCGACAAGTATTTCACCAGTTAATGCCCGTATCATTTTATCATCTTAAATGGCAGTGTGGTCCAGAAAACCACGGCATGGTGAACACGATCGTTGTATGAAAGTAAACCCAGCCTTTTATCTACTGTCGCGCCAAGAGCACCCCAATTTTAAACAAAAACTGAGTTGAAACTAAGTTGTGCCCGGACAGCTGTGATCGCGAAAGAAGTAGCCGCCACCCATAAAAGTTCTGAACACGTAGACGCGGTAAATACTAAAGAAACCTTTTCTGAGTGAACTAATTTTTTAGTTATCATCATACGATTCTTGAAAATCTCCATGCGGCTTTACACATTGGTGCGATCCAGCGATACCATCTAAATGTGAAAAACACCCTTTCTTTCAGTGGCATGGCTATATCGAACTCTTAAGCTGTACTTAGCGCTAACAGGCTGTCACGCATTCCAAATAGAGATGGCTGCTCTTAAATAAATAAATAAATAAATAAATAAATAAATAAATAAATAAATAAATAAATAAATAAATAAATAAATAAATAAATAAATCTCACTACGGGCCTACGTAAACAGCTGCCCCCCCCCCCCCCCCCCACTCATACTATAGAACCAAGATATAATAATAATACTGTTTATTTATACCTAATGCGTACATAGGATGAGGGTGCACAGCAGAAAAAGTTTTAATCACAACTTCCAAGGCCGCAGGCCCCACCCAGAACAATAGCAATGACAGCTTCACATAGATAGCACCTGGTTCTTTGTGTAATCTCAATGTATCATGTAAACCGAAAACGATGGTCCTGCGGCTATACATAGGCGGCGAGTGGTGAATGTTCGGGTGACCTCCTTGCTTCGTATATTTCTCCCGTCGCCTCATCATAGCGCCTGCTCAATTTCCTTCAGCGATCGTAAGCCAACGTGCACTGCACACATCTCTGCTTTCGAGTGCATGGCGTTGCCGTATATTCGAGTTCTTGCACACACGTTTTACGCGTCTATGCACTTATGCGTTTATTTCTTTGCAAACATCTTGCTGGGACGCATAACCTTGGCGGCGAACGGACCCACCAATACAGCCTCCAACTAGGCAGAATTCAACTCAGCAAAATTCCGTCGTATTGCGTTTTGCTTGAACCACAGATGCCAAGTGGGTATGCATTCCATTCGGTCCACAGGTACTGGCCACTTACGTTCCATGGAAGTCGAGTAGGCACGTGCTCAACGTGTTGTCTGGCTAAGCCAAACAGCACCATTGAATCTGCCTTTCGGTAGTTCAAAAGCATCCACGTAGCTCAATAGTAATAATAATTTCATAAAGGAGTCAACGATTATTCTGCGCCACTGCTTTGTGACACACTAATGGACGCATTTTGTGCGCTGCGTCCACTTCCGACAATTTTCTTTGCCTCTATCCTTTGGCATATTTTCCGATAATGTTTGCGACATGTACCATGACAAACACCACTTTTGGTCCTGAACGCCGTGAAGTTATAATTACGCTTTACCTTCATTTACGCCGAAAGGCGAACTTGGGAGTGCATTAATAAGTATGCAGTTGATTCATGTTCTCCCCAATTTAAGCGAGGCAATTTAAAGAATAGTCAAATGAAAAAGGAACTAATCAAAGCGGCACCAACGTTACGACAAACGTGCGCTAGCTCACACGAAATGCACTCTACTGATGATACGAAAGCGCTCTCTCTCTCACACACAAACATGCACGCACGCACACACACACACACACACACACGCGCACACACACACGCACGCACATGCACGCGCGCACACACACAATCTGGGATGCAAAATTTTACAGCACACACACACACACGCAAGCACGCAAGCACGCACGCGCGCACACACACAATCTGGGATGCAAAATTTTGCAGCACACGCACGCATATATTATTTCTTACGTGCTTGCGCATACGTGTGTGTCTCCTGTGCCAGAAGAATCGGGCGTCAAGTGAGGTAACATGTTCCCCTTTCACGCCTTTGCTTTGAGCGTAAATCTTTGGTGACGTGCGCTCTCTGCGAGCTTTGACGTCGAACATCAACCGAGAACAAAGCCAGATGTGCGCTCCAATACAACCTGACGTCTTTCGCCAGGTGCCAAATCCCATGCAAGTTGTAGATATCTCCTTGGGCTTTTTCCGAAGTCATCCAAGCTGCAGTCTTCTGCCGCTTAGTCGGAACACGAATCGGAAAACGATCGAACGAAAACCGTCAGTCTAGCTTTCCCGAAAGCCTTGCCGAAAACCTTTTCTACCCTTGCCTTATATGTTGTTACCATACGTCGATCGCATTGACAAGAAGAGCGCCGAATTTAGAAGCTCCGCGTTTTTGGAGTCGCTATGTGTCTCTCCTTGTGAGCATCAGCAGTTCGAAACGGACTTTTCGCCTTCTGTCCGCATTGTGAAGATATAAGGTGCGAGGCTTATATAACGCCCATGCTTTGAGGAACGAGTCAACATATTTGTTGGCGATCGCATCCGTTCTAGTTTGCAACCATTGGTGCAAACTTGAGCAACAACTTCGCATAGTGGGGATGTCAAAATGAACTTTTAATGTCGGCCGCCTATAAGTTGATCTAAAATAAGCCAGTTAGTTATGGCGTCGAAAATTGAAGCTGTAGCTGCATGCATCAAAAATGTAGCTATATCATTTGATTGAAAAGCTCGACTGGCTAACATCGTATTAATTAGGAAGCACCAGCGGTGGGTACCCCAAGCGGTCGGCGGTAATAGCGTCATAGTTGGCGTCGGAGAAACCCTTGGGTGTTACAGGGGGGTCGGTGGCATAGAGCAAACCCTGAGGGCTGCAGGTGGTTGTGGAAGATATATAATCGAGTTACTCCTTTTTACGATTGTGCAAAATAAGATCCTCGGTGAAACTGTGAATATAGAGGTTTCATTTTCCGCGCTTATTACTCCATAAGAAGTGAAGTGCAGCTTAAGAAGAAAACTTCGCATTGCGGCTACCATAATGGTGCGACATAGTTCTCTACGAAGAAAATCTGGGGTTAAGGCTGGCTGTGCCGAACCGTCCTCGTGAACCCCACTGATTTCCGACAGCACAGTAGAGGGGGAAGAGGCTTGGTAGAATGTTACTTGAACAAGGTTGATAGGCTGGAAAGCCAGGAATTAGAATGACCCCGGGACGCGCAGCGATTTGCATGCAGCAATACGCCGCTGTGTGCAGCGCGAGATACGAAAATACCCGAGACAAACTGTTTGCAGGCGTATTCCGTGCAGGCACTTCGAGACCATCGCTGCCCCCCCCCCCCCCCCCCTCTTTCCCCCTCCATATTAGTCTCGGCTAATACCTTCCAGGTGAAAAGAGCGCGAGTTCACAGAGGACTTTCAACGTATGGTATCGAATCACAGTGGTGTCCTTCCCCCTAATAACTCTGATTGTCACTGGGATTCTGCGAGGCTGTAAGTCTGAGCAACCTATTATGCTTCTAAACAAAGGAAAAAGAAAAACAAATGCGTTTTCCTTTAGAAACAATATCAGTGCAAGGTGTAGTCGAAAATTTATACCCGTGGATCCCCTGAGGTATGTAGGGACATTGAAAGGGCGAACAGGATTCGAGTTCACATTTCTTGTACTTACATTGCTTATGATTCTGAGGAAACTTGAATATTGAAATGTAAGATGCTGTCATATACATTTGATGCGAATTAGTTCCTTCTAAGACATAGCAAAATATTGCCTCTAAAGTTTGCCCTGCGCTGGCACCGAGTAGCTGAAGCTGTAATAAAAGCGAATTGGGCGATTTTTGGCAATTAACAGCAGGAGCCTACAAGCCTACTTAGGGAGGATCTACAGCTATGTTCATTGTTATGGTGCACTCTTGCGATAGGCGAGAAAAAGAATTGCGCGCATAAACAACTTCCGTTAGGAAAAAAAAAAAAAAAAGTGCTCGCCAAGTTTTTCTGGCAATGCAATAAGCTGTGAAAAAACAACAACATTGCTTTCCATTAAAACGCGTTCTCTTTCTGGCTTCCAGCGACTGTGAGGCTAACAGGCACACCCTGCAGTTACGTGGAACTGTTCCAAGGAACTGAAGCGCTTACGCCTATCGGCCGCAACAGGATGAAGCTCACCTCGCTCCAGCGCACATAACACCATTTGCTCTAATATCCTACGCGCCGATGGAAAAAAAATATATATATATCCCTACATTTTTGACACTACGATCTTCGGTCTTTGCGAAAAAAGAAGATGCAAAAGCAAACAAGGATAATAACGTTCGTGTCTCAACCGCCAAGTTTATCTGCGTACCTCGCTGTCCGATATAGCACGATCAGCCCAAATGCCAGCGGATTTCAGCGCACCGACGCGTGTGTGAAAGGGAGCGGACAGAGATGCAGTGCATAAAGAAAGGAGCGATCGGTCCGAAGCAATACCGGCTCCCCAGAACCCGCGCAACCTCTTCAGCGTTCGCGACTCTCCGACACAAAGCGCGTGGGACGCGACGAGACACGCAATTCGGTCGACGAGTTTTGCATGCGGCTGCGGCGTCATATAAGGCTGGGGCCGGCCGCTGCAGCCCGCGTGGCGACGTCGGGCAGCCCTGTGCTCGGCCCCCGCTGAGCCGTTGGTCCTGGGAGACTGGGAGTGGTGGGCGCGCTTGTGGGAGAGGTATCTGCCCTCCACTACTTCCACCCCGGCCGCAACAGCAGCAGCAACAGCAGCGGCGGCTCTGCCTAGCCGCTTCTCATCCACGCCGGGAGCGAAGCGTGAGCTACACGCACCGGGCCACTCTGGCTCGGGAGGAGAAGAGAGGGAGGCCCATTCTGAGCGCTAGCGGGGCTTGCATCACGCGTCCGCCGCTGCGTTACGGGCCACTCTCGGCGCAGAGAATGGGCGCATCGAGCCGCGATGAACGATTGCCCAGGAGCTTCGGTCAACAGGCTACCCGGCTTTGGGCCCGCCGCCAGAGAAAATAGCGCGCGCGCGCGCACGCACACACCTCTTTCGGGATCGCGCCGGGAGGGCAGTGTACGGCGTTTTTCCGCCGCCTGGTTTTGAATGCGCCCATCCCGTCCCTCCCTCGCACCGCACTTGTCTCTTTCCTTTGTGCTGTACGCTTTATACTTTTTCAGGCTCGAGGCGCTACAGGTGTGTTGCTGGGCGGCGTCCCCGGAACCACTCGACGTTGCACTAGAGAGAGATATCGTTCACGAGCTCGAAACGTCGCTGAACAAATGCTAAAGAATGCCAGAGCATATTGGACAATACCTGGTCAACAGGGAGAAATCTCGTGTATTCTGACTGCTAAAGCTCCTGCCCCCTATTGTTCCCCTTTCTCTTCTTCCATTCTCTTTCCATTCTTTCTCAGATTTTATTTTTGTCTGATAGTAGAAGTGGCTTCTTTTCTTCCTGTTCAAAAGAGCCTTCTACACGTCTGTGGAACACCATGGATGAGTTGGACTTAATTGTACTGCACGATTTGTATACGGACCGGTGGAGCAGCTACAAAGGATTGAAGTTGAGCGATCCTCGCCTTCAGGGGATCTCTTTCCTCCCTTGGTGGCAGTAGAGTTGAGGAGTGCTGGAATGCTCCTATCAGAATGCGGTTGGCGCAGTGTAAAGAAACATCGCTGTCCACATTCTGCCTGTGAACTGCTTCCAAAGCCCACGCGTAGAAATATATCCTAGTGTGGGAATCGGAATACTAGGTATACTAGATGCCGTAGTGTGAAATTTGGTGAGTTTCAATGAAAGTTGTAAGATTAAAATTTTAACGTGCGTCGCAATGTGTCGCAATCGAATAAGTGTTTACCGACTGAGGAAGGGATATCATGGTCAGTGCGCGTTGTTTCGTTTTATTATAGTCGGTAAGGTGTAGGATATATATATATATATATATATATATATATATATTAAATCTCGAGGCTTCCACTGAAAGCCGCTTCGAAACTCTGCTGCCTCACTAACCAAGTTCTGTTCACATTCTCTGCAAAGGCAGCGAAGTATCTGTGTTTGACCCGCGGTCCGCGACTTTCAAGTTTCCAAGCGTGTCGAGCAGTATATGCGCGCTGACATTACACAGGCGCGCATATGCCCGCACGTTAGCAGTCCGCAACTGGGGCCCCCCTGCCTGCACGCCGGTGAGTATACGTTCGGGAACAGTCGCGGTCGAGCTACAGCGGATACACTGTGCGATATCTTCCGCCCTGATCGCGCGAGATGCAATCGCTACGCCATCATGGGACGGCACCCCTCTGCCAATTTGCCTTTCATGAGAGAGCAGCGCGCGACTCTTTCGAGTTGATACCGCAGGTCTCCGGCGGCGATCGTGTTTCAAATGGTTCGCGGAGCGTAATTGTACGTTGGTACATGCGCGGCGATTATCTGTCGGCGCGGTGCCGATTTTACGCGAAGTGATTCTCCAGCCAAAATAATGGTCTGCTGTTTGGGCGCGATAAGCGTCCGCGCATCAACCGCACTAGGCGCGTAATTGCGCGCGGAACGAAGAGAAAAACGCGCTTTGATTTATAGAGCGCTCATTGTTCGCGACAAGAATCGATGCTGAGAAAAAGAAGAGTGATATCGTCGGGTGCGGGAACGCGTCGCAGCGCCCCTTAGGTTTAATCACGGCATGAAGTTTACTTGGTTCGCGCAGTTTAGGATACAACTTGACGGAAGTAGCCTTCAAAACCGGCGCTCTGTATAAACACTGAATAGAGCAAACAGTGAGCCACAGAGGTGACAAAGAACATACGAGATAGTAAGCACATGTTCCTTCCCCCAGCATAACGGTCGACGCGTGAAAACGAGACCACGTGTTGTTCGTTTTGCTCGCTTGAACACGAGCAATCAGTAGGTATACGTGGCCGGAGCACAAAAACAAGAAATGGATCGAAGAGCGCCGCCACGTCTGACATCCGAATGTATTCGCTACGCAGAAAAAGCTGGCGATCAAGCTGCCTCATGCCCACCACACAAACCAACAAAGCCGACTCGTCAGGGTCAAAACCGTATGGGGTATAATATTCACGAAAGGATTCAATTTAATTTCCACCTTTTCACCCTGTATGGAACACACATATATATATGGACCCCAACTCTCAGTCTGAGGAGGCTATTACTTTGTTCGCCAAAATCACGCTGCACAGACTTATGGCAGCAGATGCGCAACACAACACGGCTTCTGTGCCTGCATGGCTTCGCAATAGGCGCAGTGTAAACACGATCGTCTGCGCAATGGCGAGCCACTACAACAGCGATAACGTTGGAACATAATTCAGCCCTAAACGGTGGCTTCCAGCCACTTCGTGAGGTGATGGACGCGGCGCCCACCTTACCCCTCCTCTCCCTGCCCTCCCTTGCTCGGTTGCGCAAGTGAGGCAGTTCAATCTTCGGACACGTGGTCATGCTCCGCGCTCGTGAGCTCGCCCCTGAATGCGAGTTTCAAAAGCGTCGATCGTCGCCGCCCCCCCCCCCCCCCCACACACACACACACACTTGCAAAGCGGGCCCTTTGCGTCACGGGACGCGCTCATCTGCCTTTTTACCGGGCAGGCAGGTAGCCAGCTCGTCGGACGTGGCGGGCAGTCAGTGGACAAGTTCGAAATTAAGCGCTCCGGGTAGCATGCGGCCAAACAAACAAAATTTTGAACGTCGGCCTACGCGCGCTGCTCCTCACTGAGGCGAACGTCTCTCCACTTTCACATCGCACCAGGGTGCTCTGTTTGAACGTGCGGCGCCATTAAGGTCGTGCATGGTTGTCTGTGTGCGGTTATAGAGAATGCAACTGGGTGTTTCACGTAAACTCGATCAAAGGATGGTCGGCCGACCTTTTATATTAATTTCAAAATGTTATGTATTGTTGGCTGATGACTGGAAAGAAGAGATCTCCAATTGGTTTTGCTGCCAAATTTTTTTCGAGGCACAGGGAATTAATAATGACGAAGAGGTGAAGTGCTGCGCTTATCTTCATGGCTGTTTTAGCCAACTTTGGTTATGAACTACACTAAATATGTTAATGTTAGCTAGCTGTAAATTGTCTGAGCAAATATTATGCATGTTTTTATTGGTGTTCAGTTAATTTTTTGCTCTCCTGGGTAGTGTAGATGTTTTTATAAAATTGCAGGCCTTTATTTCATAAAAGGCTTGTGGCAGAGCAACAACAATTTCACACTATGTTCTCAGCATAATTATCTATCAAACAGCTATAGCTTATACTTATATAAGGTTTCAACAGAGAGATACGATCGCGTTAATTTCAACAAAACAGCGAACAATAAAAACTTCTGAGGACAATTAAAAGAAAAAAAAAAGCATTTGTGATATTTTTTAAACTCTATCCATATATTCTTCTCTACCTCAGCTTTCAAAATCATTAAAAACATGTTGCATAATTTCGTTGCACTAGTAAGTACGGCCACTTCAATAAGGCCCTTGTGCAAGGCGTAGCGCACCACGCAGATCTGAAGATTCTACGGCATTTGTGAATCGCCCACGATTTTTAAATTTTTGGAATAATATTGCAACAGGGGGAAACACATTTACAAGAGAGGATTAAAGATAAATATATTGAGAGACAGCCAAGTAGCCAGTCAATGAGGGCCCAGCGTTCGACGCACTTCTCTTAACCTTCCTCAAACGAGCGCACCACTTTGTTCTAATCGTTCTCCACCCGTAGCATTATTGCATCCGGTCACTTTTTGTCTCGACGATGCAAATTAACTGTGACAGACACAGCAGTGAATTATTCGGAATCAGTTTTGTACGCGTACGAGTTCCTGATGTAGCAAGAATAATGATAAAAAATATAATTATACGAAGAGAGAAATGAGGTTCACTTTGGTGCGGACCGGTACTTGCAAGAAGCATTTCTCGTCAAATGGACGAGTAACTAGAAGTTCGAGGTCCTGTTTGTATCTGGTAATAATAGCGATGCGATGTGGAGGACTGTCGCACTTTTTTCGCCATGTGAAAGGTACTCTCGTATATCGGGATTCGTTTGTGTTCAGAAGTATGGTGAGCATGAAACACGCCATATTTGGGAACACAGCGCGGAACAGGACGCAACACAAGAGAACGAAGGTAGACAGGACGGAGCGCTGAACTGACAACTTTTATTTCAACAGAAAGAAGGTGACCCGTATTTAAGCGGTGCCTATCAGAACACGTGATCAAATTCAGGGGGCAAACCACTGCTAAAAAAACCTTTCTTGAAGAAAGAATTGGCCAAAGACAACCAAAAATGTTATGAGGGATTTGATCACGTGTTCTGATAGGCACCGCTTAAATACGGGTCACCTTCTTTCTTTTGAAATAAAAGTTGTCAGTTCAGCGCTCCGTCCAGTCTACCTTCGTTCTCTTGTGTTTCGTCCTGTTCCGCGCTATGTTCCCAAATATGGATTTGAACCAACTAGCCCAACAGCAAGTGATGAAACACGCGCTGTTCTGTCGCACCGCCGAGATGTGTTCAACGAAGCAGGACCTACAAAAAATTGCGAGCGTGAAATGAAAAATATTTTCTTCCAGCTAATGACTGGCTCAGCACAGCTTCGCATGAACAAAGCAACTTTTTCGTGAGATGAAACAATGGTATAGCTCGAATGATAAAAACGCGTTACGTAAAAGATAAAATATTATAAATGAACTGAACTGATAACGACTCCCACATCCTCCTCATAACAGGGGCGAAAGTATCGATCGATCCCAGTGCTCTCTTTTTTTCGGCCGAGAACAGCAGGCAGTACATTCCTACCTTTCCCGAGAAAAAGAAAAACGAAAATAAACGAGGGAACTCGGCGCAGGAAATATTAATTGTTGACCGACTGATCTTGAAGAATTGCGGTGGACTATAAACGGAGCGGAGGGGGGGGGGGGGGGGGTCGTGCCAAGATACTGGCATGTTGTGAACCACTGTAGCAGCCTTATACGTGCATGCCATGCTATGTGCGTCGCTGTTTCCTTTTGTGGTTTTGGTTTTTTGGAAGCCCAATCTATGCACGATCGAGTGCTTTTGGGGCAGTGTGGCCATCTCGCACAACGGACCCGATAACCGAGACCTTTTTTACTCACTTTCATATGCTCGGCTCAATTGGCAACACTGTCATGGGGGCCCCATCGCTGTCTTTTCTTTCGCCTTCTTTTTATTTCTTTTATTTTTTTACCGCTTACACAGATGTCTCTAACCCTGGAAGCCTGCTGTTTTGATGTACGTTCACGTCATTCACACCGATTCCGTTCCCGTAAACATCAGTGTTGTAAACTTTAGGACGGCCACCATCGCTAACGTGAAGGACAAGATACCTGCAAGCAAACATGCGATCCAGGAGGCTACACTGGCCCTGTTTTCGCGTAGCGGTTGCACTTCCTCCTGCAATGTGCCAACTGGACACTGCTGGCTTGTTGCAAAGGTTTTCAACCTGGAGGGGATTCATTCAGGACTTGCCGTGTGCATACAGAGAGATCGTTTGCAAGCGAGCTTTGCTAGTAGTAGTAGTAGTAGTAGTAGTAGTAGTAGTAGTAATAGTAGTAATAATAATAATAATAATAATAATAATAATAATAATAATAATAATAATAATAATAATAATAATAATAATAATAATAATAATAATAATAATAATAATAATAATAATAATAATAATAATAATAATAATAATAATAAAAAAAAAGACATGGCACCGGCACACCACAAATCACGCGTGCCCTATCGATGAAATTCTTTAGAAGGGTTCACATGCCAGTAGTATGTTTGGAGCATACATCTACGACGTCATGACACAACCGGCGCGATTTTGCACGCCAAGACCGAATTTGAAGTATTTCAAATATAGATGCACAATTGTGCAACCAGGATGCCAAAGCGCATGCGTGCTGCGGTTGGCATCCTGCATCGCTCCTCTGTATGCAAACTAGTCGCCACTCCACACACCCGCTTTGTTTCTCAGACCTCGAGTAGAGGAGGCGTCGAGTGCACTGTGCACATGCTTGAGTTCAAAGCCCCGACGGATACGCGAGTCAAGCGTACAATACGCCTCTCGCGAGATACGAAAACGATCGAACCACTGCAAATGCTCCGGATTTCCCACCGGCGAGTAGAAAACCCTCTGTCAAAGTAAAGATGGAACTCCCGCTCCGTGCGAGGCGTATACGCGCATATCCCGACGAACTCCTTGGCGCAGTCCACCACGCGAGATCGTGCCCAGCACGCGGGGCAAAATTGCAATCGCTCCTGGACGGCCGTAGCGCAGCCACCCGGCTGCCTGCGTACACGGTCGGTCGTGCGGACGCGTAGGCAGCAAATTGATGTTGAGCCGATAAGATGCACCGCGGGCGTTGAGTCCTCCTATTTATCTTTCTCTCCCGGTTTTCTTCTTTTTTTCGTCCGCTTCCTCTTTTGCTCTGCTTTCACAGCAAGGTGCCCTGCGCTGTTTTGCCGTACAGCTACGCGCGGCAAACTAAAACGAGACGTCCGAAGAGTTGCTCCCTTTTTTGACGAGCTTAAAGGCGCCGCAGGTGTACCTATCTATGCTTGTACAAGTGGGATGCAAAAACGAAAGATATAAAAGCGCGATAAAAAGAATGCGAACTAAGAATTGGGGAGGGGGGCTTTTACATCGCCTTCTCCGCCGTCTCGCAGATATAAGAGGAGTCGTCGCGCCGCGCAGGAGGCAAATTCAGTGAACCGAACTGGAGTCACGTAAGCGACAGGGGACCTGAAAGCGAGGGCTCTGCCGTTTATCTCAGGGTAAATATTAGCGTTCAGTTCACTTGTCGAGGACCAGTAACGTGAAACCGCATCCCGTCTTCGAACAACCGCGACGTTCCGCGTTTTCTTTTCTTTTCCTATATAGCCAGCTTGTTTTGCATTCTCCCTGCTGTGCTCGATTCAAAAGGGCCGAAATGGAGATGCATAGGCCACCTGGAAACGCTCTCGTTGTTCCCATGCTTCCGGTCAGTTGCGAGTGATCACTCTTGAACCGAACGACGCGCACTGAGCTGAAAAAAAAAAAAAAAAAAAAAAAGAAAAGTTGTTGGGGAACGGGAAAGGGAAGCACCGAAGCAACTCTGGAGAGGATGTTTCGTTCGAACCAGCGAGTAAGACCAAATGGTAAGACGCCAGACTGCTGCGCAGGGGAGTCATCGGGCAGCGCGTACACAAGATATCGGCTTGCTCCTTTTTTTCGTTGTTTTAACTTTTCGGCAGAGACGACGCCTGCTTTGAAATATTTCAAAGCAGGCGCCGTCCAGGCACCTGTCAAGTGTGTTTATAATTCACAACAAATTAGGGAACGATGGTTGGCCGGCAGCGAAAGGCAAAGGCCCCGCAAGACTGCGGTCGTAGTGTTGCATACAGGAAACTGGGGAGCACCTAAGGCTGAAAATCAGGGGGTCTCGGGCGGGTCTGACACCTCCCTCCAGTATTTAAGAGGGGTCTGAGACCCCCCGCGCTCGAAGGTATAAGGACTGCATGAATACAAAGCAGGCTGTCATCTTTTAATCCTGTCAGTGGTTGTTAGATTTCACTGTTGTTTCGGCAATTTGGCAGTGAGTTTTAATAAGAACCATTAATATGTATTCTATAACCCGCGATAGAGAAAAATAATTTCTACCGTTTGTATAAAGCGATGTGTGAAGCAGACCACCAACCGCTTTCACTCTCTCTCTCTCCCTTTACTTCCCTTTCTATCTGTTCTGGAACCAGTAGACACCCCCCTCCGATGGTGCCAGACTTTAAGCGCTGGGGGCACCGCATGCGCAGTTGAGCTATGCGAACACCTGTGCTACGCAGATCAATGACGTGCCCGTTACCTCGGGATACGTACTGCCAGGAGCCAGAATGGTATGCTCCATGCGACGGGCGGCCGATAAAGCAAAACTAGGGTGCCTCGATGCCTTTCAAAACTGCATTGTAGCGCCATCTAGACGTGACATCTGGGATCCATCGGCTCTTTTCAGAGCGCAGCCTTTAGGCGCCATTTCGCGGCTTGAAGCGACGTCGCCACCTGCTTTCGTCGTTGGCAGCACATCGAGTGGCCATATTGCTTAATTGGCACTGGGCAACTTGGGTTCTGCCTATCGTATGCACGGCCATCCGGAACACAAAGTCTAGAACAGTCTGGTGAAAGGCAGCGTTGGGATCCTGAATGAGGGACTCTGACGCTATCGCATCTTACAATACATGGCGCTCCATATGGCATGATGCAGTGTATACAGGACACAAGCGGCAAATACCAATCTGGGGTGCAAGATTCTATTCAGCCTCTCGCTACCCGCCATACTCACCCAGGAAGTTTACTTTTCTCGGACGGTTTCGTGAACGGCAGCGTAATATCAAAAGCGAATCTTATAGGCTCCCGCCGTAATTTCGTTGTAATTAAAATGATGAGGGAACGAGAAAGAGCAGAAAAAGTGGATTCGAACTGCAATTTTTGGCATTCAAAAGCGCAGCCCTAATACATTGCGCCACATACCCATAAATGACTGCTGTGGCGCGCGCAGAGGCTATACAGCAGAGCGGCGGTAGTGGCCATCTATGCAAGGGTCTGTCTGCAGAGCTCATCGAAATGTTTGCTGCTTCCAATGAAGCTTAAGCACTGTGTGCAGTACTCTTGGGTACGGCTTGCTGGTAGTACGGCTTTCCACTTATCTACCACGTCATACACGTCGAGCGCCAAGCAATTACCGCACATAGATCCACACTAATATGAATCTGTGTCGGCTGCTTGGAAATGGGGGGCTTCAATCTAGGTATAAAGTAAGAGAAGAGCTTCATATCACTTATGCGCCCAAAAAATCCTTTTTTTTTTTTGCGAAGTTTATTTTTCTCTCCCTCGTAACTCCTCCCACAGCTGTAACGACCTCACGACACAATCCTATAGGTTTCCTCTTTCAAAACCACCCATTGATGCTGCAAGTGGAACATATCTGCCTCAATTTCTCCGACCACAGGGCTTCGTTCATCGCAATAAAACACAAGGGAAAGGAATGCAACTTGAATAACGAGTATGTTTGGAAAATAAATTCTACTCTAACTGCACGTGCATTATAACTACATTACTCTATAAAATTATTTGTGCCAGTATAGCGACGTAAACAGCTGCTCTCAAATGTCGCATTACCGAGTATCTAATCGTATGTCAGTTTTCGTTTTTTTTTTGTTTTGTTTTATCTTCAGGAATGTTTGTGAGCGTGTTTCAGTGCAACGCGCTCCAGCCAAAATCCTGACAGTACGCCAAAATGCCGAGCAGCGCCGCAGCAGTAGCGATCTCCTCGTATTCTTTTAATTGTGCAAGGCAGGGCTATATTAGTGCCACCCTTGCCTCTTGTATTTGTTCTGACCCGCGGAATAAAGTGTGCGCAGTGTCCAAAGAAGTTGTCTAGTTCATTCCTGCAACATGTCGCTGGATTATCAAACCAGAGCAACAACAACATCAAGATAATCATACATC
The DNA here is from genome assembly GCF_055883805.1 of Amblyomma maculatum. NCBI lineage: Eukaryota > Metazoa > Arthropoda > Arachnida > Ixodida > Ixodidae > Amblyomma > Amblyomma maculatum. The sequence continues at coordinate 54,370,808 of NC_139344.1, forward strand.
GATCTTTAGAGAACATTACCTCAGCGGCAGGAGGCTACTATAAGACAGAGAATGATGCTATTGATAGCCTCCAGGCAACTGGGGTACAAAAAAAAAAGTAGAAAAGGACACCTTTCTCAACCTTGGCGGCGAAGACTAATCCTGCAATCGTACAAAAATGCGCACCAATGTTCATAGCAGCCAACTTTCTTCGTGATTTGAATTTCCTTGACTAGTAATAGCTCACAAGCGTCAGCACATTTTGTTGCGTGCGCTCACGCAGCTGCAAGAAGGGAACACGGCATTCGCACTATTAACACACACCTCGATTCGGTGGAGATAACAAAAATGTCATGCAGGCTGTTTAGTAACCGATATTTCATCGCGGTACAAAGCTCTGCCAAGGCTCCTGTGGACTTCCACACTGACTGTCGGGCGGCTAGTGACTACAGGAAGTCGGTGAGCAAATCATTCATGCGGCCGGGCTCTGCACTCAAGGCGGCTTAGCGCGCAAGGAGCCTACGGAATCAGCGCGTGAGGCACAAATGAACGGAGCTTGGCGAATTTAGATCGGAGGGATAGAGGGAATCCATCGCTTATTTATGCCACGAAAGAAACGATATGCCTTCGTTCAGTACACTACACAGGCCAGCTAGCAGGGGCAACAGCGGCGAATAGCAATTTGATACTCTAGGTGTTTAGTTTCGGAGCTAATATAGGTACGCAAGAGAAGAAAACGTAGACATGCGAATGCCTTCCCTCTTACTAGTTCGCGCGTAATTAGCCTGCGACCTTTAACTCGTGCAGCCGCCCTGGAAAAGGTGCTCTCTGAAATTGTAGCGCTGCGCTTGCTTTGTGCGCCGGCCACCCGCATCCGCTCTTCGTAGGTAAAACCCGCAGCACGTGCTTAATTACAGAGATAGCATACTCCTTTCGGTGATGCACGAACATGCTCTCTTTTTTAGAAGATACTGGTCGGTCCCTTTTATTCGGATGAAAAGAGAAGCTCAGGTATCGCATGGTTCATTTCTTCTTTTCAACCTATAAGAGCATGCTGCCTCGTGATATCGACGGCAAATCGTACTAATGGGAAACAGGCAAATTTTTATTTTTTTTTTTTGTGCAGCTGCAAAAAAAAAAAAAAATGTGTTATGTTCGACCAAACAAACAAAATATATTATTGGTACTTTATTGCCGGTGACTGTGTGCGAGAAAAAGTTATTTCCGCCTTGTCGTGTACTTCAGTCTCCTAAACTGTGTTACAAGGAAACGTGAATTTTCCCCGCTGCTAGCAATAATACCACGCGAATGGGTCGTGTGGTATGTAAAGTAACAAAGTGCGCTTTATACCACATAATATTATTCACGTAAGGCGTAAGAATATTGATAAGTGCACTTGAATTATTCCAGTAGAAATCACTCTTCGATCGGGACACGATAGGCGTTGAACGCACTGCATTACGATTCCGTCTAGAGATGCGGCTGTATTTGAGCGATTATGCCGCTGGCATGACCTTGGGAGCCGTCTTGTGAGACAGCTAGCCCCTTCAACATGGCCTGCTCAACTGCAATAAGTTCAATGCCGAGCAATAATTTCTAAAAGCTCTGATATTGATCGCATGCCGTCCGGGCCTTTGAGAGGGAAATTGGTCAGCATTCAGAAAGGTTCGTCCGGAAGGGCAATGAAGCAAACTAATAAGTGCTTGTTCATTCTCCTAGCGTGCATACCAGAAATATGTGCTTATTGACAAGTGCAATACTGAGGCCTGCCAGCGAATGACATTTGTCGCTTCGCTCTTTGCACAGCTGAAAAACTAGCTGTGGTTTAGCTTGTAGTTACGCGAGAACAATCTGCATGGCTACGCTTAGGTTCGGCTTGAAAGTAAGGACATGGCTTTTGCACATAGTAGTTTACTCTATGGTTTCAGCTTTATTTATGCCATAGGGGGCACTTTTGACCACTAAAGTTCGACAAGGTGAAAGTGTCTGCGCGGTGGTCCGACACCCTCCACTACGGCACTTTCTCTATGTTTTCACTCTCACCTCCGCGATGAGGCGATAGCGTAACCTACCAGCCAACATATAAAGCCCCGCTTTAACCGAGCCGTATGAAGGTGCCTGCGTAGCGTGAATGCAAAGATTTCGGCAGGCTGATTCTGATATCACCCTCCAATATGAAAAGAGTGGCCCCAGTCGGCAGCCCCTGTCAAAAGTGTTGTCAGGAGGCCCTACGTCCAGTTAGTGCTCGGCCATGTCAGCTGCCAGCTACCGCCTCCCAACGACCTCCTCTTCTTCTTCTTTTTCTATAGCGTCTGCTAGGCAACGGCTCAAGGTGAGCGCGACTACGACCAAGGTACGAAGACGACGAAAGTACGATCACGGCGAAGAGGTGGAGTGGCTGGCGTAGTGCATAGTACATAAACCCATTTGGGCTGCTTCTAGAACGGACGGTATAAGTGCATGCCGTTGGTCATCTTCGATCAAATATTGCATCACACCGCGTGAGAGCTTGACGGCATAAAAAAAAAAAAAAAGCGAGTTTTTATCAGACGAGAGCGACTCATCCGCAAGCCACCAACAGCGAAATGTTTTGCCCACCAGACCAAGCCATGTGGCGGCCCTTCGCCCCTCCTCCGATAGGTCACTCGTAACGTAGGCCAGGAGAGGTCTATTCATAGCGTATACATGGCTAGTGTATACTGTATAGCCCACAGGAGACGGATACGAATTTCCGCGATATCGCGCGGCTGGACACTAAGTCACCGCTGTTAATTGTGCTATTTTGGTACTATACAATTCCCGCAA